>NW_003852408.1:13687238-13696899 GCF_000181295.1 Otolemur garnettii | reverse complement strand
GTTGGAGGTTGCTGTGAGCTGTGATGCCACGGCACTCTACCCAAGGGGATAGCTTGAGGCTCTGTCTCAAAAAAAAGGAATTAAGTTTCTAACATGAGTTTTGAAGAGGACAAAAACATTCAAATCATAGCAATCTTTTTACCCACATTGACCAGTTGTTAAAATTCTGTCGCATTTACTTTATAATTCTCTTCCTATACTTGGACATGTCTTCTTTCTGAATCATTTAACATGAGTTGTAGACATACTCCTTTGTCCTTAAGCATTTTAGTATATATCCTAAGAACAAGATTGTTCACTTGCACTACCATAGTACAATTATAAGTCATTTTTTTTTTTGAAACAGAACCCCACTGTGTCACTGATGGTAGAGTGCTGTGGCATCTTAGCACACAGCAACCTCAAACCCACTTGGGTTTTTAAGTGATTCTCTTGTCTGAGCTTCCCAAGTAGCTGGGACTATATTATAGTCCAGAGTCACTATAGGCACTTGCCACAGTGCCTGGCTATTTTTAGAGATGGGGTTTCAGGCTAGTCTCGAACTCATGAGCTCAGGCAATCCACCTGCCTGGGCTTCCCAGAGTGCTAAAATTATAGGTGTGAGCCACCGAGCCTTAAATTTAATATTGATGTAATACGGTTATGATAGTAAATAGATTAATAAACTAATCTATAGCTGATATTAAATTTTTGCCAATTGCTCCAGTAATGTCCTTTATAAAAATTTTTTCCTAGTCCACAGTTCAATCCAGTATCACACATTGCATTTAGCTGTTATACCTCATTACTCTCATTTGCTTTAGGACAGTTCCTAGTCTTTCTTTGTCTTCTATGACTGACAACTTTGAGGTACATAGTCAGTTATTTTGTAGGATGTTCCTCAAATTGATGTTTTCTCATAATTAGATTCAGGTTATATATACTATATAAGTGATAATCCTCATTTTCTCATGATTAGGTTCAGGTTGAAAACCTCATAGTATTTTCTAATAAGGATGTACCATAGTATTTTCTTCCCCCGGTGTTTCCCTCTTAAAATTATTATAAACTATGCTGCAATGGACAGACATCTTTCTAGCTATCTCTTTCTGCATACATGCCAGTGTTTTCCAAGAGACTTCTCAAGATCCCTCACATTCTGCCAGATAGACCTTTTTAAACTGGTGCCTGAGTAAATACATCTGTGCTGAGGGAGTCAGTGGCTTTCTGCAGTTATTTCATGATTCCCCAGAGTTTGTTACCCCAGGTTGGGAGCTACTACCCTTAGATTTACATGCTGCTTATGGCCCCTTTCATTTCCCCCTCTGCTTCAGGAGCCAGACAGTGATGATGAGTGGCAGCATCTATTAGAGACCACTGAGCCTCTGCCCATTCAACTGAAGGCCCCTCTCACCCTGCTGTGTAATCCTGACTTCTGCCAGCGCATCCAGAGTCAGCTGCATGAGTCTGGAGGGCAGGTAATGGGCAGGAGGATGTGTGGATGGGATATGAGACAATTTCCATAAATCAAGCATTAAAATACATTGACATAAAGGTTCCTCTCTATTCTTTCTTAGTTTGAGGAAGTTCACTACTAACCTCCTTTAGTAACACAGAAGAGCAGACCTCAGGTTACTCCCTCTGAAACTTGAGAAGGGAAAAATATCTATATAGAATAGGGATTAACAAACTTTTTTTTTTTTTTTTTAATTTGCCATTTTTGGCTGGGGCTGGGTTTGAACCTGCCACCTCCGACATATGGGACTGGCACCCTACCCTTTTGAGCCACAGGCGCCACCCTAACAAACTTTTTCTGATGATAAATATTTTGGGCATAGTGGGCCAAGAGGCAAAAATGAAGAATATTATTTAAGTACTTATATAATGAGGGAAATTTCCATGAAATTTTTATGGTGTAATTAAAAATGTAAATATAACAATTGAGTATACAATATTTGTACTACGGTATACTAGTAAGAAGAGTTAAGATCACCTTTGGGGGAGGGATAATATTTTGTTCAGTTAGCATTCAAAGTTAGTGTTCTCTCCACCAAAGCCTTTCTTTGCTTCTCTGAAACACAGTGCTCTTCCTTCCTGGGAACTTACCAAACTATGTTGCTTTCGTCACTTTCCCTCTCTCTTTTGTTTAACTATTTATTTTTATTTTTTTATTTTTTTGAGACAGAGTCTTACTATGTTGCCCTCAGTACAGTGCTGTGGCATCACAGCTCACAGCAACCTCCAACTCACAGGCTTAAGGGATTCTTTTGCCTCAGCCCTCCCAAGTAGCTGGGACTACAGGTGCCCGCCACAACGCCCGGCTATTTTTGTTGTTGTTTTGCAGTTGTCCTTGTTGTTTAGCAGTCTGGGGCCAGATTCGAACGCACCAGCCTCAGTGTATGTGGCTGGCGCACTACCCACTGAGCTATGGGCTCTGCCTTTAACTTTTTTTTTAAACAACTTTGTTAAAGCATAGCTTATGTACCACAAGAGCTATTCATTTTTCATGTACAGTCATGAGTTTTAGAAAGTTTGCCAAATTGTGGTACTATCATCATAGTACAGTTTAGAAAAATTTTTTACCCCAGTATGATCCCTCATACCCATTTGTAGTCAGCTGTCATTCTTAGTTGTAGGTAACCACTAATCTACTCTGTTTCATAGATTTGCCTTGTCTGGACGTTTCATATAATTGGAATTGTATAATATATGGTCATTTATGTCTGGCATCTTTCACTTAGCGTGATGTCTTTGAAGTTTTTTCTTTTTCTTTTTCTTTTTTTTGAGACAGAGCCTCAAGCTGTACCCCTGGCTAGAGTGCTATGACATCACAGCTCACAGCAACCTCCAACTCCTGGGCTAAAGCGAGTCTCCTGCCTCAGCCTCCCAAGTAGCTGGGACCACAGGCGCCTGCCACAATGCCCGGCTATTTTTTGGTTGCAGCCATCGTTGTTGTCTGGCGGGCCTGGGCTGGATTCGAACCCGCCACCTTAGGTGTATGTGGCTGGTGCCTTAGCCACTTGAGCCACAGGCGCGGAGCCTGAAGTTTTTCCATGATATAACATGTATCAGTATCTCATTCCTTTTTATTGCTGATTATTATGTATTGTATGTGATATGGATATATCACATTTTGTTTATCTATTCACCAGTTGATGGACGTTAGTTGTTTCCACGTTTAGGCTTTTATAAATAATGCTGTTGTTAACATTCACATGTATAGACATGTGTTTTCATTTCTCTTGGGTAGATACCAAGGAATGGAATTTTGGGGTCATCTGGCAAATTTATACTTAACATTTTAAGAAACTGCTGAACTATTTTCCAAAGTGGCTGCACCATTTACATTCCTACTAGCAACATCTGAGGGCCCCTGTTTCTTCACATCCTTGTCTACATTTATTATCATCTGGCTTTTTTGTTATAGCTATTCTAGTAAGTATAAGATAGTGTCTCATCATTGTTTTAATTTGTTTTCTACTAATGATGAATGTGGAGCATCTTTTCACGTACTTATTAGCCATTTGTATATCTTCTTTGGTGGAATATCTACTCAAATCTTTTGCCTATTTTTATTTTTATTTTTATTTTTTGAGGCAGAGCCTCAAGCTGTTGTTCTGGGTAGAGTGCCATGGCATCACAGCTCACAGCAACCTCAAACTCCTGGGCTTAAGCCTAAGCCTCCCAAGTAGCTGGCACTACAGGCTCCTACCACAACACCCGGCTATTTTTTGGTTGCAGTTGTCATTGTTGTTTGGCTGTCTAGGCTAAACAGTTTGAATCTGCCAGCTCTGGTGTTTGTGGCTGGCACCTTAGCCACTTGAACCACAAGCACCGAGCCTTGCCTATTTTTTAAATTGGGTTTGTCTTACAAAGAGTTTGAAGAGTTCTTTGTATATTCATTCTCAATTCAAGAGGTTTATCATATAGATGATTTGCAAATATTTTCTCCCAGTCCATGGTTTGTCTTTCCATTCTCATCTCATAAAAGTGTCTTTTGAAACACAAAGATTTTGAATTTTGTTGAAGTCCAGTAACCACTTTTCCCCTTTGTGGATTATTCTTTAGGTATTATATATAAGGAATCTTTCCAAACCTAAGGTGTTGAGGATTTTCTCTTATGTTTTTTCTCTGCAAGTTTTTTAGCTTTAGCTCTTATAGGTAGGTCTCTGATCCATTTTGAGTTGATTTTTTAATATAATGTGAGGTAAGAATCTAAGTTCATCTTTTTGCATGTGGATATACAGTTGCCCTAGTACCAGGTATTGAAAAAAAACTCTTCTTTCCCTCATTGAATTGCCTTAATACCTTGCATTTGTCTTTTGGCACTAACTCATTATCCTTTTAGTGTTGGATAACTTTTAATGTGGGGAAGCAGATTGAAAGCTCTGTTTCAGGGATATGATTCTCAGAATTGAATTTCCAGCTGAATCACTCATTAGCTGTGTGATCTTTGACTACTTTACCTATCTTGAAATTTTTGTTTCCTCACCTATAAATGAGTAATCCTATTTACTTCACAGTGTTACTATAGAGATTAGATGAGCAAATAAATGCCAAGATTTAGAATAGTGAATGGCATACTGTAAAATATGTGATATAAATATCATTTTGCTTTTGAAGAAAAACCATATAAAAACATAACACTGTCATTAGCTTGCAGGCTATATACAAATAAGTATTGGACTGGATTTGGCCTGTGGGCCATAGATTGTCCAGAACTGATCTAGAATTGAACAACATGTTTTGTGTCCATTGCTTTTACTTTTCATAAGCATGTGTATATGTTTAAGGTGTAAAGGGCTGGAGAAGAAAGTGAGCAAATGGGAATGACACTGGGTCCAACAGAGAGCTCCTGTGGGGAGGTTCCCCTTGGTCAGTGGTGTTCTGTACCAGGTAACCTGACCATCTATAGCACTGGTTCTCAACCTTCCTAATGCCACGGCCCTTTAATACAGTTCCTGTGGGTCGCAACCCACAGTTTGAGAACCGCTGCTCTATGGTCTTCCCTGGTACAGTTCCCCTATTTTCCTGCTCTCCTTCTCTGGGTTTTATACTCCCAAAGAAAGGATTGCAAACGTTTGGTCTGTTTTGCCATCTCCTTGGGAATATTTGGTATCTGTTGCTATCGTTCTTTTACCTCTGATAATATCAATGGCTGCCTTTTTCCTTTCTGTCATCCAGATCTTGAAAGGCATCCTGGAGAGTGCTTCCCACATCCTCCCTGCTTTCCGGGTTCTGAGCAGTCTTCTGTGCAGCTGCAGTGACTCTGTTCCCTTGTATTCCTTCTGCCGGGAGGCAGGGCTACCTGGGTTGCTGCTCAATCTACTCGGGCACAGTCAGGAGAACAGCAGTTTGCAACAGGTAAGCATCATACCAGCAGCCTCTGAAGACTGTCAGAGATTCTTTTCCTTGTCTTTCTCTCTTTCAGACTACCATGTCTATTTAGTCCAACTTTTACTTTCTTTCCTCCTCTTTCTAGTTAGTAGACCTTATCAACTGCAAACGCTAGTGTCTTTGGGCCAAGCAAATAATGTCAGTCAATGGAGTAGGCTGTGTGTGTGATTATACCAGGAGTGGGGAATATGCTAAAATAGAGATCACTTGCCCACTCTAAATGAGGCATCCTCTCCTCACTTCCCGCCCATTGATGCCACATGGAAATATGGACTCAATGTTGCTAGATCTCCTAGTTTTCCAAAAGAAGGTAGAAATTCAGATTTCTCTTCATAATCCCCAGTATTTAGAGTGTTATACTTTGAAATGTTTGATCCTAGGCTTTTTGACCTGGTCTTACAGAGCAGCATATTGATGTTCAGAGATGAGCTCACTCATTCACAGTCCCTTACTTTTAAATAGTTGCAGAGACAATAAATGGAAAAACTAGGATTGAGACTGTGTTTGGTGCCAAACTTCTACTTCTCCATGCTGTGTCCTGCTGCAGCTGGGCTGAGAGAATGGAGAACCCTTTTGGAGTCAGAGTAAATGTTTAATAGGGAGTTGAAAAGCTGATGAGTATTAATCTTGGGTGATTTTTTTTTTTTTGAGACAGAGTCTTATTATGTTGTCCTCAACAGAGAGCTGTGACTTCACCACTCACAGCAACCTCAAAGTCTTAGGCTTAAGTGATTCTCTTCCCTCTGCCTCCCAAGTAGCTGTGACTATAGGAGCCCACCACAATGCCCAGCTATTGTTTTTTTTTTTTTGTTATAGTTGTCCTTGTTTAGCAGGCCCGGGCTGGGTTTGAACCCGCCAGCCCCGGTGTATGTGGCTAGCGCCCTGACCACTCAGCTACAGGTACCAAACTTGAATTTTGTTTTTTGGGTTTTTTTTGAGACAAAGAGTCTCATCTGTCACCCTAGGTGGAGTACCATGGTGTCATAGCTCACAGCAACTTCAAACTCTTGGGCTCACGTAATTCTCTTGCCTCAGTCTCCCAAGTAGCTGGGACTACAGATGCCCGCCACAAGGCCTGGCTAGTTTTTCTATTTTTAGTAGAGATGGAGTCTCACTTTTGCTCAAGCTGGTCTTGAACTCCTGAGCTCAAGCAACCCACCAGCCTCAGCCTCCCAAGATTACAGACGTGAGCCACTGTTTCCGGCCTTTACTGCTTTTTGTATTCTTTGTCTCCATCCTCTACATTGCCCTTTCTTTCTCTCTCCTCTTCCTTGGCAGCAATCTTGGTATGGGACCTACTTACGGGACCTGATGGCTGTGATTCAGGCCTACTTTGCTTGCACCTTCAATCTGGAGAGGAGCCAGACAGGTGACAGGTGGGATAAGAGGCACTTTTGTACCATCGGCTGTTGTGGCTTCAGTTTGTACCCCATTTTGTCTGCTCCCCACTAGGAAGAGTCAAGTGAGAAACTGTGACTTGTCAGGGGGTTAGGGCTTAGCTGAGTAGCCCCTCAGAGCCCAGCTGGTCTTCTTAAAGACCCTGAGATATCTCCAGCTTTGCATAGGACTTTAATGTTCTAAGAGTTAGCATTCACCATGATCCTAAACGGAAAGGTCAAGATGTGAATAACCTGGAGTAAATGACAAAGAAGGGGCTTGAAGGATATAGTGTTGAAATTATGTGTGTATGTATGCATGCACGCTTAGCAGGGGAGAAGAGAGGGGCATTCTGATGTGTCCCTTTGCAGAAATTCTCTTAACAACATAAAATTGACCCTTTCACTGTATCTGGGCTTTTAGTAGAGAGATGGGAAGAAACCATAGGTTCATTTTTTCCCCAGCCTACAGGTATTTCAGGAGGCTGCCAACCTCTTTCTGGACTTCTTGGGGAAATTATTGGCCCAACCAGATGACTATGAGCAGACTTTGAGGAAAGACAGCCTTATGGTAATCTGCTTCCATTTTCAGATTGCTGTCTCTTCTGTTCTATCCTCTTTCTTAAGACTTTATAGGGTCAGATCAAGTTAATACAATAAACTTCTCACTATATGCCACATGCCATGTGAGGAAGAGAAAGTCCCTGTCTTCAAAGGACTAGGGATAGTCTAGTAGGGGACAGGTAAAGTGATTAAGGACAATAGGGAAAATTATATTAGAACTTTGCATAAAATACAGAGCACCACTGAAGAAGATGCAGTTGACACTATTTCGAGAGTCAGAAGAAATTGTGAAGAAGGCAATCAGTTCTACTAGGATTTGAAGAATGCATAGTTGTTTGTCAGGTAGATAAGGCAGGAGAACAGGGAGGACAATCCAGACAGAAAGAGCAGTATGTATAAAGGCTCAGGGGCACTAAGCAGTTTGGCATATTTCCGGACACCACAGATAAAAGTATTTCTCCTTGAAGAGACTTATAGATCGTTTAGTATTTCTCAACCCTGTTTGTCCCAAGGACTAGTAAACTATGCAGTTCTTGTCCTTATTCCCTACAAATGAAGGATAAGAGAATGGAGGGTTGAATGAGAAAATAGCTGAGTTTTGACTTAAAGGAAATAATTAGAGAGAAAGATATATGTGCAAGGAAGTAAACAGTTGCCTGTTCATTGTTGAAACGGGTAATTGGGAACACAGATCTGGGCTACATTCTTGTCTTCAACTAGGAGTCTATTCAAAATGTCCTAGTCTGAGATCTTATTTTAATGTCCCTTACCCTTTCAAGTCAGAAAGCTTTTAATATCTCACCTAAATTTCAGTAACTCATGTTATTGGTCAGCATTTCTTATGTCATTATGTAATGAGCAGCATGAAGTTTTTGGAATAATTAATCTTACCTTCTGAAATTCTGAATCAGTAGGACTGGGTTGGGAGGGACCCTAGGAATTCTTACACAGATAACATTTTGAAAAACCTCATCTACGGCTCGGCGCCTGAGGCACAAGTGGCTAAGGCGTCAGCCACATACACTTGAGCTGGCGGGTTCGAATCCAGCCCGGGCTGCAACCAAAAATTGGCCGGGCGTTGTGGCGGGCGCATGTGGTCCCAGCTACTTGGGAGGCAGAGGGAGGAGACTCACTTGAGCCCAGGAGTTGGAGGTTGCTGTGAGCTGTGATGCTATGGCACTCTACCCAGGACAACAACTTGAGGCTCTGTCTCAAAACAAAACAAAAAAAAAACCTCATCTAGGGAGCAGTTGATGAGAGAATAGAATAGACATTTAAAATTCTTATCCTGGGCGGCGCCTGTGGCTCCAGGAGTAGGCGCTGGCCCCATATACTGGGGTTGGCAGGTTCAAGCCTGGCCCCAGCGAAAACCGCAAAAAAAATAAAATAACATAAGATAAAATTCTTATCCTTGGCTTGGCGCCTGTAGTACAGTGGTTACGGCGCCAGCCACATATACCAAGGGTGGCAGGTTCAAACCTGGCTCAGACCAGTTAAACAACAATGACAACTGCAACAAAAAATAGCTGAACATTGTAGTAGGTGCCTGTAGTCCCAGCTACTTCGGAGGCTGATACAAGAGAATCGCTTAAGCCCAAGAGTTTGAGTTTGCTGTGAGTTGTGACACCACGGCACTCTACTGAGGGTGACATAATGAGACTGTCTCAAAAAAAAAAATTCTTAAAAAAAATTTTTTTTTTGAGACAAAGCCTCAAGCTGTCGCCCTGGATAGAGCGCTGTGGCATCAGAGCTCACAGCAACCTCCAACTCCTGGGCTTAGGCGATTCTCTTGCCTCAGCCCCCCAAGTAGCTGGGACCACAGGCGCCTGCTACAACGCTCAGCTATTTTTTGGTTGCAGCTGTCATTGTTGTTTGGCGGACCCACGCTGGATTCAAACCTGCCAGCTCAGGTGTGTGTGGCTGGCGCCTTAGCTGCTTGAGCCACAGGCACTGAGCCAAGAAAAAAAAATTCTTATCCTTGAAGCATGAATGAAGGCAGTTATATATTTTCTGTGTAAGGAATGCTTAGAATTAGTTTTTGTCCGGGTTTTTATCCCCTTTACTTAGATTCCCAGGGTATTCTTGGTTTTTACACTGAGCCCTGTCAATTTTCTCATGCCCTGATGCCACTTCTTTACTTGTTTCCTTTAGTGCTTTACTGTCCTGTGTGAAGCTATGGATGGGAACAGCCAGGCCATCTCCAAAGCCTTTTACTCCAGCCTTCTGACTACACAGCAGATTGTGTTGGATGGGCTCCTTCATGGCTTGACGGTTCCACAACTCCCTTTTCATACACCCCCAGGTAACTAGAATGGGCATGGGAAGTTCTCTTGACTTACTTGTTG
>NW_003852408.1:13678889-13687003 GCF_000181295.1 Otolemur garnettii | reverse complement strand
TCCACCTGCCTTGGCCTCCTAGAGTGCTGGGATTACAGGCATGAGCCACTGCGTCCAGCCTCCCTCTGCTCTTTCTATTGCCGTTACCTAGAATAGTGCATTTAGTAGGTGCTCAGTAAATAACTATGAACTGAAATAATGAATGGGGATCTGAGAGAAACAATTAGACCTCACCTTGCATTCTTTGCCTTTCTCTACAGGAGCCTCACAAGTAAACCAGCCACTGCGGGAACAGAGTGAGGATTTACCTGGAGCCATTTCCTCTGCCCTGGCAGCCATATGCACTGCTCCTGTGGGACTGCCTGGCTGCTGGGAGGCCAAGGAGCAGGTCTGAGCCTCAATTGCTTATTCCTCTCATCCCTATTGGCAGAGGAGTTGGGGAGCCTGGCAGCCCAGTTTCTCAGAAAAAAAGAAAAGCATGATTTTATGCCTCTTCTTATTCAGTATCTCCAGAAATACCCTGTGGGTCTGGGCCACTTGTATAACATGATGTGGCCAGCTGGGGAGGGAGCGAGCTCAGTGATAAACTTCCCAAGTAGGAAGGTAGCTGATAGGAAGCTACCAGTGATGCATTCTCAAGGCCTCAGGACTCAGCTTTCTTGCTCCCTGTTGGCCAGTAACACTTTCCTCTGTACCTGCCTATACTGGGGCCAAACTAGGCCATGAATTTTGGTTCTCCATAGAGCATGAAAATGGGATTAGTTGAGGTCTGAGGTTTCTGGTGAACCTGGGAAGAGCCCTAAAGAGGGAGTGAGAATCCTGGTCAATTGGAGATATATGAAGCATAGGATTGTAATGGGATGGAATTGAGTTTCAGGTATGTCTTTGTAGGTCTGCTGGCACTTGGCGAATCAGCTGACTGAAGACAGCAGCCATCTGAGACCATCCCTTATCTCTGGCCTGCGCCATCCTATCTTGTGCCTACACCTTCTCAAGGTACTTCCTTCTAACTCCTAATGCCTAAGATTTCTTTTTAACTACTAGGTCAGAGAAAAGAAAGAGAGAGAGTCAGACAGAGGGACTGAGTGAGATGAGACCAAGAGAGGGGGATGGAGAGAGCCTGATCAAGAGACCTCCCTGTAGGACTTCTTTCTCCTTTTTTGAATCTGTTCACCTGAGGTGACCCCACTCTCACCTGAATTGAGAAGTGTTCGTATCTCATTATCTTACAGCAAGAGGCAGACGTTCTCTAACACTCCCAAGCATGGACACCCAATTTGTTGAGAGGCTGGCCTGTTTTTCAGCTGAGGAGAGACTAGGGCTGTTCACCTCACTGATAGACTCCTTCCCAATCCCTTAGGTTCTTTACTCCTGCTGCCATGTCAGTGAGCGTCTATGCTGTCTTCTAGGGCAACAGCCCCTGGCCTTGGAGTCACTGTTGATGCTGATCCAGGGCAAGGTAGGCCACTAACACAGGTACATGTCTCATAGTTGCTCAACCATCTCAATCAGAGGTTGTTCTGATATTTTAGGTTTTCTTTGTAGGTAAACGTAGTGGATTGGGAAGAGTGTACTGAAGTGACACTCTACCTCCTCTCCCTTCTTGTCTTTCGGCTCCAAGATCTACCTTCTGGGTGAGTCATAAAGTAGTCTCTCTACTGAAATCTTCTACCTGCATAGCTAATCCTGAAATAGAATATGGAGAATAGCACCCTAAAGCCTATCCTTAGGAGCAGAGAAAGTGAAGGTTTCTCTGCAAAGAATAGACCTAGATTCCCATGAACTTTTTGCCTAGGTAAAGGGCACCATCTAAGGGAAAGGGAAGGCCACATACAACCTCCTTTAATACTGCTGCATCCTTTGATATATCTCCTTATTCCAGAGTGGAGAAGCTAGGCAGTGAAGTTGCCACTCTCTTTACCCATTCACACATCGTCTCTCTTGTGGTAAGTTGTCAACCTTCATCTTCCTCCCCTTTTGACCCTATCATTCAACCCTTCTGGGAACAGAGGAGTCAGTGTATAATTTGTACCTCTTTCTGGAGGGATTCTTTTCGACCAGGACAAAGAGATAAATCCTCTCTCAACCTATCCTGAATACCATTTAGATTTGGACATTCCTTCTCTATTTCTTCCATAGAGTGCAGCAGCCTGTCTATTGGGACAGCTTGGTCAGCAAGGAGTGACCTTTGACCTCCAGCCTATGGAATGGATTGCTGCAGTCACACATGCCTTGTCTGCCCCTGCAGAGGTGAGGTGTCCCAGAAAAGGCACAGACATGTTTTCTCTGAGTCAGATACTAGGATGCATTCTGAGGGAAAAGACTGAAATGCTAGGAAGCCCAGAGTAAACTGAGGAATGGGAAACTCAAAGTCCTTCCTTTCATAGCCTTCCATCCCAGATAAAAGGCCTCTTGAACCTAGACTGGTCAGGGCTTCTGACTTCTGGAGAGGGAAGAAGGAAAGAGAGAGGGAAACAAACTTAAGTTTTCTGAGGAGTAAGGTGTCCTTGTTCACTTTAGTTCTCTTCTCCAGAAGCTCATGCTCTTGTTGTCAAAGTCCTTCCTAATGTGTAGTTTCTTTGCCTCAGCTGTAGTTTCCACTCTATTTGTTCTCTTTAACTGAGATGGAAAAGACGGCTGATAACCTGTGACTTCATCAGGAACTCAATCCATAATGTAGCCTCCTTTCTGCATTGTGTTTCCAGATCTTTTCCCTCTTTCCTTTTTAGACCCTTTGGAATTCCTGTTTCTCTCATTTTGTAAAAAGGAATGTAGACTTCATGATCAAATTATTGTAATTTGTTAAATGTGTAGAATTCTTTATAGTTTCATAAAGTACTTTTCACACAAGTTATCCCACAATGCATTTGAAAGATAGACATACCAAATGTAATAATTTTCATCTTTTTCTATAATAAATTAACCATAAGAGAGATGATTTTATTAGTGATAGGCTTCTGAATGGATGTTAGTGCCATGTCAGAACCCTCAGAGTCATTATTCCCCTATCCAAATGCTTCCTGCAGATCCCATATATTCTGCCTTCCAGTTGATTCTCAAATCTTTCCCTCCATGGTACTATACTGCCTTAGTCTAGAGGCCATCCCATCTCTCAGAGATCTGCATTCTTCTTGCCTCTCTTGGACAGGTCCGGCTGACTCCACCAAGTAGTTGTGGATTCTATGATGGCCTCCTTATCCTTCTGCTGCAGCTCCTCACCCAGGTACAGGTGCATCCTGGGATGGACGAGATGTATGGAGAAAGCAACTGGGAATTTTAGGGGAGCCACCAGACCATAGAAATGAAGAAGCAACCCACACTTGCCTCTCATCTTAAACTACTGTGCCTATAATAACCTTAGAGTTGCCCCACTCATAGGCACCTGTAGTCCCAGCTACTTGGGAGGGTGAGGCAAGAGGATCATATGAGCTCAAGAGTTTGAGGTTGCTGTGAGCTATGATGCCATGGACTTTATCATGGGTCCTTTGAAGGAAACCAGCTGTATCCCTTGGGATTCAGTGGGGAGAAATCCCTGGTTTTCAACAAGTATACACTTATGTTGGGAAGTCGGGGGGTTAATGTGTGACAAGAAAAAGAAGTAAGAAAACAGGTAAATACAAAGTGGGAAGACAGAAGGGATTATTTCTAAGACTTTCTTCCTTATAGATCAGGGACAAGAATGAATAAAGGCATTTGAACTTATGACTTCCACTTCCCCATCTACCCTCTTTCACTTTTGTCTCCAGCAAGAGAATCCTAATCTGATTAGGCATTTGGCTAACTCAGAAATGTGGACCATTCTGTGGCACCGCTTCTTCATGACCCTGAGGCTACCCAAGGAGGTATCTGCACAGGAAGAGGAACTATCACTTTCCAGTCCACCAAGCCCAGAGCCAGACTGGACACTGATCTCACCCCAAGGTATCTTTCTATGGCCTCTTTTGTGGGAGTGTATTGACCTCTCTTCAAGAAGAGACAGCCTAGAACCGGGTTAACCCAGAGAGATTTCTTCTGCCTGAGGAGAGGACGGCAGAGTCTGCGATGGAACTGTTTAAGAATGGGGTAGGGGCTATGATGAAGCAAGGACATCTGGGCTTCTTGCCTGTCCCACTGGGTCTCCATTCTTGATGATTTCAGGTGTGGCAGCCCTGCTGAGCCTGGCCATGGCCACCTTCACCCAGGAGCCCCAGTTATGCCTAAGCTACCTGTCCCAGCATGGAAGTATCCTCCTGTCCATCCTGAAGCATCTGCTTTGCCCTAGTTTCCTCCATCAACTTGACCAGGCGTGAGTTTGGGCAAGAGGAAGGAGTGTTGGCAGTGAGGAGGGAGGGAATGAGAAGGCGGGAGCAATCACTGATAGTTTGAGCTATAAGGCAAAAAATGGGATAAGGATAAGGCTGGAAACTTAAGGAGTCACTGAGATTAGAGAAGGGAAACTAGGGTAGGGAGTTTGATAAAAGGGAGGGAAGAATTATAAAGGGTAAGTGAGCAAGACCAAGTCTGTTCTTCTACATTCCCCTCCTCAGGCCTCACGGGTCTGAGTTTCTCCCTGTCGTGGTGCTGTCTGTCTGCCAGCTCCTTTGCTTCCCCTTTGCCCTGGATGTGGATGCTGACTTCCTTGTGCGTATTGTGGCTGACCTCAGGGACTCAGAAGTCACAGTCCACCTGCTGCAGGTACTTGAGAAGCTACCCAGACATGAAGTTGGGAGGTGGGAAAGAAAGATAGCTAATGCTGTGTCCTCTAATTCACTTCCCAATAGCTCCAGGCCCCTCTAGCATCTGGCTTGACCAGAGTTGGAGTGGAGACGGTACATAGGCCTGAACCAAGGCATGTTTCTGGAGCTGAGTTGGTGCCTCCTCTCTATTCATTTCTCACCTGATTCTGTTAGAGCTCAGTGCGCAGAACATCCTAGTCCACACACTAGAGTCTTTATTCCTTGGCTGGGAATCATATCTCCGGCAATTCTTGACATTACCTAGTAGGTATTTGAAGGCAGAGAGACTGAGCCCTTGCAGAGCAAGGAATGATCTCAGAAAGGATCTGCTGTCTCAGGTTTCACACTGTGTCTCATGTGAAACCTAATGTGAAGTGCTGTGGGCAGGATTTCTAGCTCTCTGTGGCATTTCTCACCATAGCTCGGTTTTTGTCTCCCAGCTTTTGGGCTCCTTCTACCTAGCTGTAATGTTCTTTCCCTTTCCCCTGACTCCTTTTACCTGCCCTCCCCCAATTCTCCCAGGTCTGCTGCTACCATCTTCCATTGTCACAAGTTGAGCTGCCCATCAGCCTCCTTGCCCGCCTGGCCCTCATGGATCCCACCTCTCTCAAGCAGTTTGTCAACACAGTGGTTGCCTCCCCTAGAGCTATTATCTCATTCCTCTCAGTTGCTCTCCTGAGTGACCAGCCGCTGCTGATCTCTGACCTTCTCTCCCTGCTGGCCCATATAGCCCGAGTACTGTCTCCTAGCTATGTGTCCTTTATCCGGGAGCTACTGACTGGCTCTGATGAATCCTATCGTCCCCTACGCAGCCTCCTGGGCCACCCAGAGAATTCTGTGCGGGCCCGCACTTACAGGCTGCTGGGACACTTGCTCCAACACAGCATGGCCCTGCGTAGGGCACTGCAGAGCCAGTCTGGACTGTTCAACCTTCTGCTGCAGGGGCTTGGAGATAAGGACCCTGCTGTGCGGCGCAGTGCCAGCTTTGCTGTGGGCAATGCAGCCTACCAGGCTGGTCCACTGGGACCTGCCCTCATAGCTGCAGTTCCCAGGATAACCCAGTTGCTTGAAGATCCTCATGCTGGTATCCGGCGCAATGCTGCATCAGCTCTGGGCAACTTAGGACCTGAAGGGTTAGGAGAGGAGCTTTTACAGTGCCAAGTACCCCAGCGGCTTCTAGAGATTGCGTGTGGAGACCCCCAGCCAAATGTGAAGGAAGCTGCCCTCATTGCCCTCCGGAGCCTCCAACGAGAGCCCTGCATCCATCAGGTATATCCCAGGGAGCTTGTGAACCAGGATGATCAGGGGCCCTATAGTTTACAACATTTCTGAGATAATTTATAACAAATTGGGACATCAAGAAACACAAATGTATAGGAAACTCAGGGGCAGTGCCTCACAGAATTTTCTGTGTACCGTCCTCTCCCCCAAATCACTATCAATCATTGCTGCATTAATCACTTGTTCCTGGGGACAAGTATGAGTCTCCTGGTGCCTTGGTCTTATGGTCTGTAATCAAAGAGAACTGAAGTAGATCTGTGGTCCTGATGATTACTGTCTCCAAGGTTTCTCTTCTCCCATTTAGTCTATTATATATCCCCAAGAGACAATTTTCTTTTGCCGGAGTGGGAATTGCTAGGCTTAAATGAGAGTCCCGTGCCCTAGGCATCACTATTTCTTTAAGCCTAATGTCTTATATTATCTGCTCTCTATCTTACAGGTGCTGGTATCCCTGGGTGCCAGTGAGAAATTAGCCTTGCTCTCTCTGGAGAATCAGTTACTGCCACACAGCAGCCACAGGCCTGCCTCTGTCAAGCACTGCAGGAAACTCATTCACCTTCTGAGGCCAACCCACAGCACGTGATCCAGATTCCGGGTCCAGTCTCTAACCTTCATTGCCCTACTATTGCCAACACTTCCCTATTCTATTATAGAAGCCACAAACTCAACTGAGAGCTGAAGAGACTAAAAAAAAGAGAGAAACTGCCAACTCAACTGAGAACTAGAAATTAGAAGAGATTTATGTATAAAGCTCCTTCTCCCAGATTCAGGATGATTTCAACCAGTAAACTTCATTACTGTTGGTGCCAGAGAAGATTCCTTCCTTCTCTACATCCAGGGGTCTTTTCTCCAATAATGTGCCTTTGACCCCAGGAACCTGCCTCCCAACCTTAAGGAAAAACCTCTGCCTGAGATATTTCTTCCTTTCTGGAGCTCCTTTAATCCTCTCAGCAGGTTTTTGCTTTAGGAGTGCTGGCCCAGGACATTGATGAAGACAGAGCCTTTTTCAGCTCTAGGATATGGGGATAAATGCCATCAGTCTCTGTTATTAAGGGTTTCTCCAGCCCTTAGCCAACATTCCTATCCATGGGTGGGAGTCGGGAGCATACCTTTTTTTTTAGTTTTTTATAGTTATGTTTGCAAACTCTTTTAATAAAAATTGTGCCTCACCATACTTTAAGCACCCAGGGCAAGGGTTGGGAAGTTTAGCCCCTCTTTTAGCTTCTGTGCAGTGCTGAAGGACTGGTGTCTTCTTCACACAGGATCCCAGTTTCAGTGCTTATTTGTATCTTTTCCTGCTTTCCAGCTTTCTCCATGTTAAATGAGTGACATCTGGTCACCTGCTTCCAAGCCAAGGCCAGTGGAGCTGAAATAGGAAAGGGTAGGATTAAATAGATGAATGTGGTTGCTTTGAGATCTCAGGCCTAGTGACTAGTTTTAATATTTAGTGGAGTTTCAAGTCTAGGATATATCAGCTGCTTTAAAAGGGCAGCTGGGTGGCGCCTGTGACTCAAGGAATAGGGCGCTGGCCCCATATACCGGAGGTGGTGGGTTCAAGCCTAGCCCTGACCAAAACTGCAAAAAAAAAACCAAAAAAGAAGGGCAGCTATTTGTGGAGATTGCACAATTTACCAGAAAGGGGGTGTTAGGCAGACCCATTAGAATTGTAATCTAACTGAAATCATTGGCAAGCTTAAAACTTGACTTGGGGATGGTTTAGGACACGCATACAGGGCCTTGATTTCTCCATTTATCCTTTAAATTCCAATTGTTTTAGAAATGAAGGACAACAGGCTGGGTGTGGTGGCTCACACCTATAATCCCAGCACTCTGGGAGGCCAAGGCAGGTGGATCACCTGAGCTTACGAGTTCGAGACCAGCCTGAGCTAGATTGAGACCCTGTCTCTAAAAATAGCCAGGCATTGTGGCAGGCACCTGTAGTCCCAGCCACTCGGGAGGCTGAGGCAAGAGAATTGCTTGAGCCTAAGATTCTGAGGTTGCTGTAAGCTATGATGCCATGGCACTCTACTAGAGGCAACAGAGTAAGACTCTGTCTCAAAAAAAACCCCCAAAAACCCCAAAAACAGAAATGAAGGATAAGCAAGTCACCCTTATTTTTATAAGGAATTTTGTTTAGTCTTCATCTTCATTTCTTTTTTTTTTTTTTTTTTTTTTTTG
>NW_003852408.1:13676207-13677607 GCF_000181295.1 Otolemur garnettii | reverse complement strand
GGGGAAAGCCTAGGTAGAGAGATTGATCACTTCTAAGGCCCTGAGATGGAAGCATGAGTAGTGGGACTGAGCAGCTATTTGCATGGAGTGAGGAGAGAAGGAGGGAAATAGAGGAAATGAGCACAGGAAGGTCATGGTGGGGCAAGATGTAGACCTTGCAGAAAACTTGGGGTTTTATTTTGAATGGAGTCAGCATCTTTTGAAGGATTTTGGACAGAGAAGTGGTATGATCTACCTTACATTCTAAAAGGATCACTCTTCATTCTGGTCTTGCAGATGACTGTGGGGAGTGATGGGTGATGGGAAGCAGGGCCAACAGTTAGAAGGCTATTGTAATAATTCAGGCAAGAGATGATAGTATCCTGCACAAGGACTACAGTGGTACCATTGGAGTGGTAAGAAGTCAGATTTTGAATATATATATATATATATAAATATATTTTTTCTTTTTTAGAGACAGAGTCTTACTTTGTTGCCCTTGGTAGAGTGCTGTGGCATCACAGCTCAAAGCAACCTCCAAATTCTAGGCTTAAGTGATTCTCTTGCCTTGGCCTCCCAAGTAGCTGAGACTACAGGTGCCCACCACAATGCCTGGCAATTTTTTTGGTTGTAGCTTTCATTGTTGTTTGGCAGGCCTGGGCTGGATTTGAACCCGCCAGCTCTGGTGTATGTGGCTGGCGTCTCAGCTGCTTGAGCTACAGGTGCTAAGCCTCAAGAATGTCTTTTTATAGTTTGTTTGAATCAGGATCTTGTTAAGCAGACAAAAAGCCTGTCAGGTGCAGTGGCTCATACATAGTTGTAATCCCAGCACTCCAGGGGGCTGAGATAGGAGGATTGCTTGAGCCCAGAAGTTTGAGGTTGCAGTGAGCTATAATTGGGCCACTGTGCTCCAGCCTGGGTGACAGAGCAAGACCTTGTCTCAAAAATAAATAAAAATATATATGTGTGTATATATATATATGTGTGTGTGTGTGTGTATAATATATATATATGAAATAAAAGTTATCTTAGAGCAGTCCTCAGGAAAATAGGTGATAGTCTGTCTGGGCTGGTGTCAACCTTCAGTTTCCTCTCCTGTGATCTGAGTTCATCTTCCTTGGTTGATAAGATTCTCAGGAAGGGGATTCATGATAATTGAGTTTGGAGGATTCATCTTTAGGCAGATAAGAGGAGCTCAGAGAAAACTCTGACCTGCAACCACTGTTCCCCAAGTGACCTGAGTTCAAAGTAATCACTATGCTAACTTGTCATAATTTGGGGTGGCACTTCCGTAATATTTACAGGTTCCTGGAATTAGGACATGGATAAATCTTTATGAGGGCCACACTTTGGCTCCCTATAATAGCTAACAAAATTAATAGTTATTTCTTAACATTGTCTATGTTCTTTTTTTTTTTTTT
>NW_003852408.1:13673582-13675440 GCF_000181295.1 Otolemur garnettii | reverse complement strand
GGCTATTTTTTGGTTGCAGCCGTCATTGTTGTTTGGCGGGTTCGGGCTGGGGATTTGAACCCACCACCTTAGGTGTATGTGGCTGGCGCCTTAGCTGGTTGAGCTATAGGCGCCGAGCCAAGAATGTCTTTTTATAGTTTGTTTGAATCAGGATCCAAACAAGATGTGCTCATTGCATTTGATGGGCCCTTAAGTCTCCTCCATTTTTATACTCTGGAATTGTTGAAGGAAGAAGAGATCATCATGCTGTTCACTGGCCCACATTCTGGATTTGTCTGATCACTTTCTTCTCTATATTTCTAGTAAAGTGGAAGTTGCAGCCAAAACTTGACTAAATTCACTTAAACTTCTTTTTTTTTTTTTTTTTTACAAAATACACTGTTCTTCAGTGTATTTGTGTAACCCAAATTGTATCACATCAGGAGACAATGTGTAGCTGTCCTATATTTCGTGATCTAAGATCGATTAGTACATCTAGGTCATGACACATCCTTCCAGGGTAAAATTCCCCGATCAGTTGTTTAATTGTTTTAGCATCCACCGACAACTATTGCCTATGTCAATTATTTATTGAGATCCTTGCTGTAGTCCAGATGGGTTTTTTTTTGTTCAGATTTTCATCTTTGTCACTTTTATTTCTGTAGTCCATTGTTTAAAAAAGATCCTTTCACCCTCCAACTCCTTTTAGATTTCCAAATCCATTGGGTCCAGGGACATATGAAGCAGGAGCACAATCTCTCTTGCCTGGGGAAATAATGGTATAATGAATTGAGCCAGCATTTCCCTAAAGTTCACATTTGAAGCTCATAAAGCAAGTAGTTGTAATTTTGCCCTGCTGGGTGGATTGGGCTAAAAAGGGGACCGGGGGATATAGGGAGGCAGAATGGATTGGGCAATCTCCCCTTTCCTGGGGTCAAACCCAAAGGTTTTTACTGGATATTTTTTTTCTTTTTTGAGGCAGAGTTTCACTATGTCACCCTTGGTACAGCGCCATGGTGTTATAGCTCACAGCAACCTCAGAACTCTTGGGCTTAGGCGATTCTCTTGCCTCAGCCTCCCAAGCAGCTGGGACTACAGGATATTTTTTTGTTAAGTGGTCATCGTTATTTAGCAAGCCAGGGCGGGTTTGAACCTGCAAGCCTCCGTGTATGGTGTACGTGGCCGGCGCCCTAACCACTTAACATGGGCGCCAAGCCAGCCGGGATATTCTTTTCTTTTTTGAGCTACCCTGGGTATATGGGGCTGGCGCCCTACCCACTGAGCCACAGGCGCTGCCTCACTGATAACGGAATTTCCTCTTCAGTAGGTTCTTGGTCTTGGTGATTGGAAGAATGAATCCTCGGACCACAGATCAGTGGTAAAATAGGATTTATTTACAGAAAAGAATACAGAAGTGCCAGAGCTCCTGGCAGAGAGAGAGAAAACTGGAGTCAGGAGAGAAAAGTGCCCTCTGTCCCTGTTTGTCTGTCTGTAGGCTCTCTGTCTAGGGGTATATATAGTCGCATGGGGCCCTCCATAGTTACATTTAGCGGGGCTAGGTAGTTACATTTACGTGTCTGGGACCTGTCTGGGATAATGTGTCTGGCCCTTGGTAGTTACATTTAGCAGGGCTTGGTAGTTACATTTAGGGAGTCTGGGCCACGTCTGAGTCACACATGAATGGCTACAATCCCTTTCATTCCCAGGCCTAGGAAATGGGGACCCCCTGCCCACCCTCCAGCCTGCTGGTTCTGCTGCTTGCTGCCACCGTGCCAACATTGCCAAGGCCGAGGCAGCCGGTCCGTGCCCCCCAGCTCCAGCTGAGATACCGCTTGTCCTGTATCACCATCAGCCTGGATATTCTCTCTCTTTTTTTTTT
>NW_003852408.1:13670362-13673368 GCF_000181295.1 Otolemur garnettii | reverse complement strand
ATTCGAACCGGCCACCTTAGGTGTACATGGCTGGCGCCTTAGCCGCTTGAGCCACAGGCGCCTAGCCAGCTTGGCTATTCTTTAATAGAGCTTTAGGCTCTTTGATTTCAGAAGAGCGAACTGAGGCACTAGTAAGGAAAGAGTCCACGGGGGTTAGGTGAAATCAGGGTAGAAAGTCTTACAGTCGCAGAATGGAACCTTTCAGAGCTTTAACTACGGGACTACATCTCCCAGAATTCCGCTCGCCAGGTCCCACCGCAGGAAGGAGACTGCGCGCGCGCGCGCGCGAGGCAGGTGACGCCCCGCCCTCCCAGGCCCCACAACTCCTGAGATTCCGCGCGTTTGTCTCTCGCCATCAGCTATCCTCTTTCAGGCCCTTGGTGTGTCCGCTGGGGGCGCGCGCAGTGCGTGGCAGGCGGCAGCGGCGCGGGCGGCAGAGTGCGCGGGTGGCGTGGCGGTGCGTGGTTGCTAGGGGCGCTTAAGGCCGCCCGCTTGCCCAGCAGGCCGAGGGAAGAAGCAACGCGGAACCGGCGCTGAGCTAGGCTGAGCTGGGTCCCCCCTACGGTGAGTGTAGTTGCGGGGCGGTGCCTGTGGCTCAGTGAGTGTAGCTGCGGGTCTCTGGGAAGCGACACCACCCCAACGCTCTCGCCCCTCCCTCTGCTCTGGTCCTTTGGCGCGGGTCTTTAGCCCTCCAGCCACTCCCGCCCCAGCCCGGCTTCCGGCTCGCCACCTCTCCTTAGCTCGGGGGTGGCGGGAGAAGAGGGGGAGCTTGGGGTGTTGGTCTCCTACCTAGCCGAGACTTAGCGCCTTCTTGGAAGCCTTCTCCCCCTCGGTCATGACTGGTGAACTTAGTCGGCGTCGCCTCTTGGTGCCAGAGCCCTGCAGCATCCCTTCACCCTGGTCTCTATGCTTCTGTCCAGCTGTGCTGCGGTTTAAATTGTTGCCTGGGTGTGCGCCCAAGCTCCTCCCCGGCTTCAGGGCCAAAATTAACGCGGATACCTACTTTTTTAGTTCCCCATCCGCAATATCCATAAATACTTTACTAAACTGTACGTATCTGAACAGGAGCTTATATCGTGTGGGATGTAACTATTCATTTACCCATCCATTCACTAATCACTAAATGATCTTTTTTGTTTGTTTGAGACAAAGTTTCCCTATGTTGCCCAAGCTAGAGTGCCATGGCATCAGCCAAGCTCATAGCAACCTCAAACTCCTGGGCTCATGCGATCCTCCTTCATCAGCTTCCTGAGTATTTGGGAATACAGGACATCTGCCATGGACACAGGGCTAATTTTTCTATTTTTGGTAGAGAGCAGGGGGTCTCACCCTTGCTCAGGTTGGTCTCCAGCTCCTGAGCTCAAGGGATCCTCCCACCTCAGCCTCTCAGAGTGCTACGATTAGGGCATAAGCCATTGTGTCCAGCCTATACTAAATGATTTTCGATAAACATCAGCAGATATTTCATGTGCCAGAGTACTATGGAAAGCATTAAGGGGATACAAACGAGTATGTTTTCACGGAATTTAGGGGAAATTTTTAATCAAGTAAACAAGCATTTGTTGTGTGTGCTCTGTTTGTGTAGCCAGAATCTCTCTCTCTGCTGGGTTCTTGGTCTCAGAGATTCTAAGAGTGATCCCACTGACCATGCAAATAAGTAAAAGGATAGATTTTACTGATAGATAAGCGGAGAAAGAAAGTCCGAGCCTTTGGCAAGCTTAAGGGGGCTTCTAGAGTAGGTAGCCCATTTGGGCATTCTGCCTAGGGGTTAATCTACTACTTTTCCTATCCTGGGGTGGGTGGGGGGTGGGGGTTGAGAAGATGGAAAGTCACACCTCTTTGGTGCCAGAGTTTGGGGGGGGCATAAGTTAATTTTAAAACTGTCCTCGTGTAGAAATGCAGTCCCAGCTTAGGTGTGTTCTCTGTTTTGGAAGGGGCAGCCTCTGATTAAGGATGTGTTTCTGCTCCAGAATGCTGGTCAGGCTGGTGTTTATGTTCTTTAAATAAATATATGCCTAGGAACAGGGCCTGTGATGTGGTGGATTTCTGAGCCCACTTCTCCCTAGAAAATGGGGGGTTCCTATCCAGCCCTCAGCAGGAGAACCTTGTATCAATAGAAGGGAAGAGAGATACTTAACCTGGACTTGAAGAATGACATTATCTCCATTCCTCCTGGTCTTCACATTCCCATTTTGAATCTAGGAAGTATTTTAAGCCTTCCTTTATGGAATCATCCCTGCTTTCTCAAATACATCAAGTCACATCTTCCTTAATTTCAGCACATTTTTTTTTCTTTCAGAGACAGAGTCTCACTTTATTGCCCTTGGTAGAGTGCTGTGGTGTCACAGCTCATAGCAACCTCCAACTCCTGGGCTTAAGTGATTCTCTTATCTCAGCCTCCCAAGTAGCTGGGCCACAACGCCCGGCTATTTTTTTGTTGCAATTTGGCCAGGGCTGTGTTCCAACCAGCTACCCTCAGTATATGGTGCCAGTGCCCTACCCACTGAGCCACAGGTAGATTTCAGATGTTGATCTGGCCAAACAACAAGTTTCTGTGGGACCCTTCAGGACAGTTGTTCCATCCCATCCTTGCATTTCTTGCTGTAAATACTTAGATTCTGCTTGCATAAAAAGCACTCTCTTCATGCCCAGCTGTTTACCAGCTACTTACTGACTGGACTGAACTAAGCCTTGGAAAATTATCAAGTATTTCCTGGGAATAAAGAGGTGGAACAACATTCCAGATACATATGGTCTTTTAAAGGATACAGCAGGCTCGGCGCCTGTGGCTTAAGTGGCTAAGGCACCAGCCACATACACTTAAGGTGGCGGGTTCGAATCCGTACCAAGGCTGGCAGGTTTGAGCCTGGCCTGGGCCTGCTAAACAACAATAATGGCTGCAACCAAAAAATGGCCGGACGTTGTGGCGGGCGCCTGTGGTCCCAGCTACTTGGGAGGCAGAGGCAGGAGACTCGCTTGAGCCCAGGAGTTGGAGGTTGCTGTGAG
>NW_003852408.1:13666686-13668175 GCF_000181295.1 Otolemur garnettii | reverse complement strand
TTGAGCTATAGGCGCCAAGCCTTTACCTCCTCTTAAAAAATAAACTTGTTGGCTGGGCGAGGTGGCTCATGCCTGTAATCCTACCATTCTGGGAGGCCGAGTTGGGTGGATTGCCTAAGCTCATGTGTTCAAGACCAGCCTAAGCCAGAGGGAGTCCTTATCTCTAAAAATAGCTGGGCATTGTGGCCTGTAGTCCCAGCTACTTGGGAGGCTGAGGCCAGGGAATCGCTTAAGCCCAAGAGTTTGATGTTGCTGTGAGCTATGATGGGCAACAAAGTAAGACTCTGCCTCAACAAAAATAATAATAATAATAACAAAATAAAAATAAACTTGTTAAAACTGTGATGAAAATTTTTATTTTATAATTGTTTTTTTGAGATGAAAAATTTTAGATGTTAACTTTAATTTGTGTAAAGAATACATGGTTTTGGTCTCGACGCCTATAGCTCAGCAGCTAGGGCGCCAGCCATGTACTCCGGAGCTGGCAAGTTCAAACCTGGCCCGGGCCTGCCAAATGATGACAACTACAATAGCAAAATAGCTGGGCGTTGTGGGTGCCTATAGTCCCAGCTGCTTGGGAGGCTGAGGCAAGAGAATTGCTTAAGCCCAGGAGTTTGAGGTTGCTATGAGTTGTGAGGCCACGGCACTCTACGACGGGCAACATAGTAAGATTCTGTCTCAAAAAAGAAAAGAAAATACATGGTTTTGGAGATTGTGTAGTCAAATCATTTGTGTATACTTCAGGAAAACCACAGAAAGATAATTAGGAAAATAACATCAGATTTGTATTTGAGATTACTATAGCGTCAGTGTGTGGGTTGAATAGGAAGGATTTTAGACTGCAGACAGGGATCCAATGAGAAAACACTGGTTCAGGCTAGACATGATGAAAGTTTTATGACTGCTGTAGTGAGAATAGAGAGAGATGTTAAAGGTGCTAGAATTGACAAAATCTGGTGGCAGAGTAGATATGGGAGAGTGGGATAAGGAACGATCCCAGGTTTCCTTTTTTTGTTTCTTTTTTGAGACAGAGTCTTACTTTGTCGACCTTGGTAGAGTGCCGTGGTGTCATAGGTCACAGCAACATCTAACCCTTAGGCTCAAGTGATCCTCTTGCCTCAGCCTCCCTAGTAGCTGGGACTTATAGGGGCTTGCCACAGCACCCGGCTATTTTTAGAGACAAGGTCTTGCTCTTGCTCACACTGGTCTTGAACTCCTGAGCTCAGGCAATCCACCCACCTCTGCCTCCCAGACTGCTAGGATTACAGGTATGAGCCACTACGCCCAGCCTAATTTTTCTATTTTTGGTAGAGGTGGATCTTGCTCTTGTTTAGGGTGATCTTAAATTCCTGGCCTGAAGCAATTTTCCTTCCTTGGCTTCCCAATGTACTAGGATTACAGACATGAGCCACCATGCCTGGACCATAGTTTTCACCTAGGAGAATCCCCTAAAGGGTCTCAGGGTCTGTGGACTACTCTTCCAGAGCTC
>NW_003852408.1:13663006-13666462 GCF_000181295.1 Otolemur garnettii | reverse complement strand
CGGGCTGGGGATTCGAACCTGCCACCTTAGGTGTACGTGGCTGGCGCCTTAGCCGGTTGAGCTATAGGCGCCGAGCCGAGGTTCCCTTTTGAAGCTGATAAGGTGAAAGCTTCGGGAGAAGTAGTTGCCCAATTATATGAAGACTTTAACTGTTTCACTTTGCAGTAGTTTGTAGATTTGCCTCCCTCAGCTCTAGCTGCTGTAACCTGTGTCTTTTCCTCAGGTTTGTACTCAATTTGTTGTGTTCTGCAAGAGTTGCCTGTGACTTCACTGACTTTAACTTGTGTACTGACCCTTCTCACTAGAGCTGAGGGCTTTCCTCTTTCAGTAGCCCTTTAAGAAGTTGATTTCTCAGCCAGGTGCAGTGGCTCACGCATAGGCAAGAATGACACTTTGTCTCTACTAAAAATAGAAAAATTAGCCAGGTATTGTGGCAGGTGCCTGTAGTCCCAGCTACTTGGGGAGTTGAGGCAGGAAGATTGCTTAAACCCTGGAGTTGGAGGTTGCTGTGAGCTGTGACCACCACCACAGCACTCTATCTAGCCTGGTCAACAGAGTGAGACTGTCCCCCCCTCCAAAAAAGTTGATTGCTTCTTCAGCTTTCTTTAGGGAGATACAGCTTGGGATTTATCTCATAAGAGGCAATAAATGTGATTCCTACACTCTTCCCTTTTGGTTTGATTCCTGGCATGTCAATATTTTCTAAAACAACTGTTGAGCAATTGAGGATCTCATCAGGGATCTTGTGGATTGTAGACTGAACAATTTCTGATGTCCTGAGTTCCCCTGGTGACCAAGGGAAATGGCTAAATGGAGGAGGAAAAGGAAACTGCAGATCTCAAGAGCTACACTTCCGTATTATAATATAGGAGAGTGACTTAATCGGTGGGTAATGAATAGTTGCTTTCTCTAGAAATAGATACCTTATCCGAGTTTGTCTGGGACTGGCCTCTGGAGACTTGGTGGTTGAGACAAAAGCAATAGATTCTCTAACATAGGCTACTAATCACTCATCCTCACTTAAGAAGGAAACTTGGCTCGGCACCTGTGGCTCAAGCGGCTAAGGCGCCAGCCATGTACACCTGAGCTGGCGGGTTTGATTCCGGCTTGGTCCTGCCAAACAACAATGATGGCTGCAACCAAAAAATAGCTGGGTGTTGTGGCGGGCGCCTGTGGTCCCAGCTACTTGGGAGGCAGAGGCAGGAGACTCGCTTGAGCCCAGGAGTTGGAGGTTGCTGTGAGCTGTGATGCCATGGCACTCTACCCAGGGGGACTGCTTGAGGCTGTATCTCAAAAAAAAAAAAAGGAAACTTTAGGCAAAATTACCCCTTAAAGACTAGAAGACAGAACTTGATAGGCAGTTTCAGAATGCTGTATAAAGATAACAAAGTAGGATGTTCAGATTCCTGGGACTAGGTGCTTTAGAAGGGGAAGATCTGGAGCCAGGGACATCCTACACTTGATAAGGAGGGTTAAAGACTTAGCTGAGTCAGCCATGCCAATGGAAAGAAAGGCATGTTTAAGGCTATTTTGCTTGTCTGTCCAACTCTCTGCAATTCCTTACCATTTACTTTTATCCCCTTATTTAGTTTTTTTGTTTTATTTTTAAACATTCTGTGGAAGTATAATTGACATCGAACACATCCATCATCCTCAAGTCAATTATTCTAAAAATATCTGTTCTAGGAAACCTTAGTACCCCATGAAGTTGTTAGGGAAGAAACTTGGCGAAAGAGGAGGGTAAACCAGGGCAGGGCTTTTCCCACCTCCTTTCTGTCAGAATGGCTTTCCATTTGTCTGTTACAGGTACACAGGAATTTCCTGTATGGGAAAACCATTATGGACTTTATGGGGCATATCCATGTGGAGAGGGATTTCCCATATGGGAAAACCATTATGGACTTTATGGGGCATATCCATGTGGAGAGTGAACCAGTGGTATGAGATACCCTTGGCAAAGTGTCAAATGAGAGAAATACACAGCAGGTGCTTACAGAGAGGGTAGGATTTGAGGTAGATCTGGAAAAGGTAAATAGATGGGCTGGGCATGGTGACTCATGCCTGTAATCCTAGCACTCTGGGAGGCCGAGGTGGGTGGATTGCTTGGACTCATGAGTTTGAGACCAGCCTGACCAAGAGCAAGAGTCCATCTCTAAAAACAGCCAAGTGTTGTGGTGGGCGCCTATAGTCCCAGCTACTCGGGAGGCTGAGGCAAGAGGATTGCTTGAGGCAAAGAGCAAAGGGTTCGAGGTTGCTGTGGGCTGTGACACCAGGGGCACTCTACTGAGGGCGACAAAGCGAGAGTCCATCTCTGGGGAACAAAAAAGAAAAGGTAAATAAAATATAAGAATTCAGAAGGAAGAGGCTTAGCAGAGTAAAATCCTCCAGACAGATATTTAAAAGGTTTACTTCAGAAGTTTGACCAGCACAGTTCCTACAGCAGAGCTCAAGGTCGGAGTAAATGGAAATAGCCTTGGGGCGGGGAGGAAGAGGCAGACCTTGGGGGTCTTTGGTCTCATGCTGAGAAATCTGGACTTATTGACTTACATAACAGTCATCTGGAATGTTTGTTAAAAATGCAGATTGCTAGCCCTACTTTACATCAATTGAATCATCTCCAAAGGTGAGTTTTAAGAATCTGGTCCCCAGGTTATTCTGATGAATGTGGTTGGTGGTCCACCAGGATGTCTAATGAGTACTCATGAGCAGTTTTTGAAAAGGGATTGTGATCTGATCAAGCAGTATTTGAGCAAAGTTAATCTGGGGGTTGTCTGCAGGATGGAATTAGGAAGAGCAGACCCTAGAGACACATTTAGTCTGGATGCTGTTGCGGTAAGTCCAGATCTGGGATGGTGGTACAAATAATAAAGGAGGAAGAATGCTAAGAAGGAAGATTCTCTTAAGTTTCAAGACTGGTTTAGCTTTGGGAAAAAACAAGGAAGAAAGCAAAAATGGCTGAAGTTGCCTTTTAATGTAGTTCAGAGAAAGAAAGAAATTGGAGGGTCAGGAGTGGAAAACTATTACAATAGTTTCACAAGCTGGATTGAAGTGGTGGGACATGCATTTGGGATGATAGAACAGGTGGTTGGTGGTGTAGACATGAAGTGTGAGAGAGATCAAGTCTGCACAATGACTGTTCCACAGATAGTAGTTGCAGTTGTGAGAGCAGATTGGTTTGATGTGGGGGAAGAGGGACTGTGGAGGATTTTGGAGTTGGCCTTCAGAGGAGGAATAGGCACAACTGAAAGAGTTGGGTGTAATTGTGGCTGAGTTTGTGCACTAAGTAAGGAAGTAGCAACAGGGAGGTGGTGGTGTGAGGGGACAGCTTGTGAAATAGGCAAAACCCAACTTCTGACTTTGCTGGTGTGATATTGTGATATAATAATAAATACCGTATCTTGCCATGTATAATGTGCCTATTTTTGCCAAAGTTTTTTTTTTTTTTTTTTGTTTGTT
>NW_003852408.1:13629381-13662401 GCF_000181295.1 Otolemur garnettii | reverse complement strand
GTGCTATGGCTTCACAGCTCACAGCAATCTACAACTCCTGGGCTCAAGCGAGTCTCCTGCCTCAGCCTCCCAAGTAGCTGGGACCACAGGCGCCTCCCACAACGCCTGGCTATTTTTTGGTTGCAGCCATTATTGTTGTTTGGCGGGCCTGGGCTGGATTCGAACCCGCCACCTTAGGTGTGTGTGGCTGGCGCCGAGCCACAGGCGCTGAGCCGGAAAATGTTGAAATGGTTTTTGTATACCACAAGCTTTAAGCTAACAGTTATTAAATATGCTAAAGAGCATGGCAGTAGAGCTGCCAAGAGACACTTTGGACTTCCTCCCACAGAGACTGTCATCAGATTGTGGAGGCAATAGGAAGGAAAGCTTCTTCAGATGGCAAGGCAGAAGGCAGTGCTGGGGAAACCTCAAACTTGCTGTGGGCTAACCTCAGCTCCTAATGATTTAACATGTACACGCAGAGTCAAGAAAGTATTCATCTCCAAGTTTGTGATAAGATCCCGTCAAGGAACAGCACACAGCTTCTAAAACTCTTAGAACTCTTTTATTTATTTATTTATTTTTTACTGAATGGTAACTGTGTACATTAATGCACTTCTGGGGTACAGTGAACTCTTAAAACTCTTAAATGATAAGTGTCTTTTTGTATGTGGTTGTGAAATTATTTTTTAAAATGAGGCTTCAGCGGAACCAAGGATGATGAAATTTATCAGGATGAGGAAAGTGGTTCTTCAAGACAACTGTAATGTAGAAACTGAAGAAGATAATACTTCTGATATTGAAAGTGATGAAGAGCTCTTGGCCTTCTAGGATGCATAAATTTTTATTTTTTTTTTTTGAGACAGAATCTCACTATGTTGCCCTTGGTAGAGTGCCGTGGTGCCACAGCCACAGCAACCTCAAACTCTTGAGCTCAAGAGATTCTTTTTCCTGAGCCTCTGGAATAGCCAGGACTGCAGGCGCCTGCCACAACACCCGGCCACCTTTTGGTTGCAGTTGTCATTGTTGTTCTGGGTTGGAACCCACCAGCCTCGGTGTATGTGGCCAGCACCCTACTCAGTGAGCTATGGGTGCCCAGCCTACTTTTTTTTTTTAAATGAGACAGTCTCACTTTGTGGCCCTACGTAGAATGGCATGGCACAGTAACTTCAAACTCATGGTCTCAAGCAATTCACTTGCCTAAGCCTCCAAAGTGCCTGAGACTACAGGCACCTGCCACAATGCCTGGTCTCACTCTTGCTCAGGCTGGTCTCAACTCCTGAGCTTGGGCAGTCCACCTCGCCCAGCTCTCTTGTACTGTTCTTGTTCTTATGTTTTGTAATTATTTTACATAAAGTTTCTTGTACCATAATATTTAAAAAGAAATGCTAAAATTCCTTTATAATACAAAAAATAAGTACATAAATGTAAACAAAAATTTGAATGAAAAAATTAAAAAGAATTTTTTCCTGAAAGTTTGGACCAAAAACATGGGTATGCATTATACATGGCAAAATATGGTATACATTTGGTCTCTGCCCCTGGTTCTTAGCACCTAGCTTCTAAAACTCTTAGAACTTCTAAGTGATAAGTGTCTTTTTGTATGCTAATGAGATGGCAGTTGTTGGGGGTGGGGAGGCTCCTGGTTAGCCTCTGGGTGGGGAGCTGGTTGCCAGGGGAACTAACCACATGATTAGTGGGTTGGAACTTTCAGTCCCAGCCCCCAATCTCTGGAAAGGGAGTGGAGCCAAAGGTTGAGCTGATCACCAATGGCCAGTGGTTTAATCAGTCTTTTACCTACATAATGGAATGTCCATAAAATCACAGAAGGACAGGTTTGGAAAATTGGATTGCCGAATACTTAAATGTACCTAGAGGGTGACACTGCTGGGGAAAGCATAGAAGCTTTGAGCTCCTTCCCATATGCTTTGATCTGTCTTATCCATCTGGCTATTCATTTGCATTCTTTGTAATATCCTTCATAATAAATGGGTAAATGTAAGTAAAATGTTTCCTCGAGATCTGTGGGCCACTCTAGAAGATTAATTGAACCTGAAAAGGGGGTTGTGGGAACCCTGATTTGCAGCCAGTTAGTCAGAGCACAGGTCGCAACCTGGGGCTTGTGGTGGGCATCTGAAGTAGGAGCAGTCTTGTGGGATCTGATACTATGTCAGAATTGAATTGAATTATAGAATACCCAACTGGTGTACTCTGGAGAATTCCTTCATGTGCGACCTCCCCCACACATTTTGTTGACAGGAGGTGAAGTATTTTGTGTTGTGCTGTAAGTGACTGTAAGAGAGTAGGAGAAAATTTGCTTTTTCTTTAGCTCAGTAATTCTCAACCTTCCTAATGCCATGGCCCTTTAATACAGTTCCTGTGAGTTGTGACCCATGGGTTGGGGTCAACTCAAAAAAAAGGAAAAATATTGGCTGGCTGTTGTGGTGGGTGCCTGTAATCCCAGCTCTTTGGGAGGCTGAGGCAGGAGGATTGCTTGAACCCAGGGGTTTGAGGTTGCTGTGAGTTGGTGTATGACCAAGGCAAGCTCTGGCCTGGGACAACAGAATGAGATTGTCACAAAAAAAGAAAAAAGAAGTCCCTGTTCTCAAAGAGGTTTCATTCTGGAGAGGAAAATTTAAAAAAAAAGAAAAAAATAGCAAAGAAATACATAAATCAGATTTTCATTTTAAAATATAATTTTAGGCTGAGCACCTATAGCACAGTAGTTATGGCACCAGCCACATACACTGAGGGTACTGAGTTCGAAACTGGCCTGGGCCAGCTAAACAACTACAACAAAAAAATAGCTGGGCACTGTGGCCAGCGCCTGTAGTCCCAGCTACTCTGGAGGCTGAGGCAAGAGAATTGCTTAAGCCCGAGAGTTGGAGGTTGCCGTGAGCTGTGACACCACGGTACTCTATTGAGGGCAACATAGAGTTTTATTTATTTTTGAGACAGAGTCTTACTCTGTTGCCAAGGCTAGAGTGTAGTGATGTTATTATAGTTAACTGCAACCTCAAATTCCTAGATTGAAGCAGTCCTCCTTCCTCAGCCTCTCAAGTGGGGACGATAGCCGTGTGCTACCATACCTGGCGCATATGTATACGTCTATATATATATATATATTTTTTTTTTTTTTTAGAGATGAGGTCTTGCTTTGTTGCTCAGGTTGGTCGAAATTCCTGGCCTCAAGTGATCTTCCTGCCTCTGCCTCCCAAAGTGCTGAAATTATAGGCATGGGCCACTGTGCCCAACCTAAATTTGATTTTTGACTAGGTGATTTATATAGTTTAGAAATTAAAATTAAGATATACACAGATGGGACAACAGGCACCTACCACAATGCCTGGCTATTTTGTTGTTGTTGTTGTAGTTGTCATTGTTGTTTTAGCTGGCCCGGGCTCAGTTCGAACCTGGCAGCCTTGGTATATGTGGCTGGAGCCCTAGCCACTGAGCTACGGGCTCCGCCTGATCTTTGATTCTTAACAACAAAAAAAAAATTTTATGGTGGCTCAGACCTGTAGATATTTCCTTTCTTTTTCTTATGTTGCACTGGTTAGTATTTTTAGTGTAAGGTCTAACAGAAATGGGGAAAGTAGCTTGGCATATGGCTCAGGACTGAAATCCTAGCACTCTGGGAGGTGAGGCAAGAGGATTGCTTGAGGCCAGAAGTTTGAGACCAACCTGAGCAAGAGTGAGACTTCATCTCTACAAAAAAATACAAAAAAATTAGCCAGATCTGGTAATGCATGCCAATAGTCCCAGCTACTCAGGAAGCAGAAGCAGGAGGATCCCTTAAGCCCTGTAAGTTTTAACTTGAAGTGAACTTTGATAATGCCACTGTACTATAGCCCAGGCAACAGGACATGACAGCAAGACTCTGTCAAAAAAGAAATGGGAAGAGTAGACATCCTTATTCCCAGTCTTAGAGAAAAAAACATCTAATGTTTTGCTATTAAATATGTTAGCAGTTCCTATGATCTTTTGACGTGTCCCTTTCAAATTTTGAGCACTTCTTTACTTTTTTGGCAATGTAACGTATTCCATACTCATCTCCTGCTTTCCCTGCTTTAGCCCTTGGAATTAGACATTTTTCTTTTTTTTTTCTTTCTTTCTTTTTTTTTTTTTTTTGAGACAGAACCTCAAGCTGTCGCCCTGGGTAGAGTGCTGTGGCGTCACAGCTCACAGCCACCTCAAACTCTTGGGCTTAAGTGATTCTCTTGCCTCAGCCTCCAAAGTAGCTGGGACTACAGGCGCCTGCCACAATGCCCGGCTATTTTTTGGTTGTAGTTATCATTGTTTGGCAGGCCCAGGCTGGATTCAAACCCGCCTTGGTGTATGTGGCTGGTGCCTTAGCCACTTGAGCTACAGGTGCTGAGCTGGAATCAGACATTTTTCAAGGCATTTTGGCTCCTTTTATTAAGAGTTGATTTTTAAAAACCAGGATCAAGGCACTGTCTGAGTAACCGTCACTGTTTTAACTCTCTTCATCAGTATTCTCAGAAATCCCAACCATCTAGTTATAAAAACTGTAATATCCAGAAGCAAGGGAATAGGAAGAGGTTTTGCTTACCACATTCTTTCTTCTAGAGTGTTCCAGAGCACGTTTAGATTGCTTTTTAGTGCCAAGTCACACCTGCAAATAAATCTAGTTACTAGGCCAGGCACGGTGGCTCACACCTATAATCCTAGCAGTCTGAGAGGCCGAGGTGACTGGATTACTTGAGCTCAGGAGTTTGAGACCATCTTGAGCAAATATGAGACCCTGTCTCTAAAAAATAGCTGGGTATTATGGCAGGTGCCTGTAGTCTCAGCTATTTGGGAGGTCGAGACAAGAGGATTGCTTGAACCCAAGAGTTTGAGGTTGCTGTGAGCTGTGATGCCATGGCACTCCCCAGGGTGACAAAGTGAGACTCTGTCTCTGAAAAAAAAAAAATCTGGTTACTGGTAATATAGTAGATTTCACAAAAACTCCTTAATAGCAAGACAGTTACATCTTTTATAAAAGAGCATTGCTTGTCCTAGTTGAAATTTTGTGGTAGAATAATTGTTGCCTACTCCTTGTATTTTTTCCCTTTCATCACAGCCTGTGAAAGTAGGGGAAAGAGTAGGGGAAAGAATGAGGGTGATACCTACAAATGTTTACCACAGGCTAGGCACTGTGCTTTATGTGAATTTTCTTTTCTTTTCTTTTTTTCCTTTTTCTTTGAGACAGAGTCTCATTTTGTTGCTCGGGGTAGAATGCTGTGGCATCATAGCTCACAGCAACCTCAAACTTTGGGCTCAAGTGATCCTCTTGTCTTGGCCTCCCGAGTAGCTGGGACTACAGGAGCCTGCCACAACGCCTGGTTATTTTTAGAGACAGGGTTTTGTTCGTGCTCAGGCTGGTCTCAAACTTGTGAGCTTGGGCAATCCACTACCTCGGCCTCCCAGAGTGCTGAGCCACTGAGCCTGGCCAGTTTTATAATTTGATCTCTCATAATTATTCAGTGAGGCTTGTGGTACTTCTTCATTCCTGTTTTTCCCTGAACATTCCAGCTGTGTGGTTTCAGCATTGAATGTGACTTACTACTGATCAATGCTTTGCTTGGCATGAATCACCAAAAGGTGTAGCAACTGATGCGTCATGGCTGTGAGGAGTAGATGTTCCCTGACGCTCTTGAAAACTCGACACAAGTAATAATTGATTTTAAGGATCAAACAACATAGATGCCATTGAGTAAACTGGAAAATATCCCCTCCTTTCCCTTGCCCAATCAATCCTTTATTCCATCCCCCAAGATAACTACCATTAATAGTTGAGAATATATTCTTGTAGATCTTTGTTTTTTGCACAGCCATATTCAGATGTCCTGAGTACTCTCCACAGGGGCCTTTCTTCTCAAGAACTCTCTTCAGCTTCTGTGCTCTAAACTAACCTGTAGTTTCTTTTTAGTTGGACATTTTCCTGTTTGGACCTAGATTGAGGAACTGAGCTACAAAACAGGCTTGTATTTTTGTAAATTTGAACTCTGTAGGCTAGAGCTTAATATTTGCACCTGTTTGTCCTTAAGCCCTCCTGTTCCCCAGGGATCATATGTAGGCATAAGAAGCATGTTAGATTATGGCTCTGTAAAATGGTAGGTTATTCAAAATATTATTTTTCAGGTGAGCTCGATTTATTGGCTCATAAAGTAAGTTCCTTGCAAGCCGCTGATTGGAGAGTAAGCAGATGGTGGATCCTTTGGACTTAGTCACAGAGAGTAAGTACGAATGCCTTTGCCTGTCTTTAAGTAGTGTACATATGTGGCTAAAATAGGTATGTAAACTGAATGAAAATAATGGAACTTGTGAATCTTTTATAATCTGTATAATCAGCAACTACTTCTTGTAAGTTTTGAAAGAGGCTTCCATTAGTGGCCTGTGCATGGTCTTGTACATATATAAATATCTTTTCTCCCTATTTTTTTTGGATGCCTCATCCTTAAATATTTCCTGGGTAATGGGCAACTTATCTTTTAGATCCTAAAGGCACACATATGCAAAAAGTATGTATCCTCACAGTACACTTAGAAGTTTAAGGAAGGCTGGAGGAAAGATCCCAGAAGCCCAGAGTATGCTACAGAAAATGGGTTTGGTGTCCTTGCCCAAAAGTGCCCTCTGAGTATGTGCTGTCTGTTGGGTCTGGTGGTAGACATTATTTGCCTCTCTAGACTTCGACTTTATGGCACGAGTCTTAGTGTGTTAGCTTTTGAAACAATTTCTCACTCCACTTCTTAGACATTGGGCCTTTTAAAGCTTTTTTAAATTTGTCACTTGCTTTCCTATAGGACAATGGGCAGATGACTTGTGGCATCAGTCAAGGGGCCTGGAATCCATGCTGCCTCTGTGTTTTAGCTGGGTCTCCTGCTTCCCTATCATGTGAGGTTTTGATTTCATAGAAATCTCTGTAAGGAAAAGGAAGCGACCTTTTAGCAACCCTTATTTCTTGTCTAAACTAGATGCCTCTGAACCAGAAACAAATGAAACCAGGTTGGAACATTTGTACAGGATACTGTGTGAGTGATACTGTTAAACTTTGTATACTTTGGGGCTGCCCCTAGCTCAGTGTTTAGGGTACTGGCCACATGTTCCAGGGCTGGTGGGTTTGCACCCAGCCTGGGCCTGCTAAACAGAAAAAAAAAAAAGCTTTTATATTCTTGAAGTTCCTCTCTACAGAGTATCTGACATGACAGATTTGTCTTTCCTTGGCAGTTCCTTAGCCACCTTTGCCAACCCTGGGTGTCTCTTACTAGCTATGGAGCTGTATCTCAGAAAGAGAATGACAGAAACATTCTCTCACGCATTTAGCTACACATGTTCTTTAGGAAGACAGGTGGCCCTTCTCCAGTTTGCCATCCTACACATGGTAGGGGCTATGAGAGGAGACAAAAGTGGGAAATGACCATTGCAGAGAGATGAGATCTGGAATTCATTAGTCAGAAAAGAATTTACTCCGGAGCTTGCCCAGGGGGCTTGCTTCACATTTGGCCTGGGGGAAGGCTGCCTGTAGCCCTTCAGAAAGGCAGGAGTATTAGTCTCCCTCTTTCTCATTTGGATTAAAAGTTGGGCCACATGTGTTAGTCTTCTTGGCACTGAGGAGTCATGTGGGTTGCAGTGAGGCAAACATTGAGCAGTGGTATAGTAAGAGGGCCTCTCTTTACCCAGCCTGAGGTGCTGGGTGGTGGGTACCTGTGGGTACAGTTGAGAGTGGAGCTGGCTGCAGTGTGGATAGTATGCTCTTGTGCATTTCATCCACGAGGGGCCTTAGTATAAACAATGGAAGAGTGTTTCCACCCTGGTTTTTGTCTTTACCCAAATGTTAGGGATAACAGAGGGGATAGCATCTAAATATGTGTTTCATTCTGTTTCAGAGGCAGTGTGGAATCAGACAAACATGAGTTTTAATCTAGGTCCCTCACTTATTGGTTGTTTAATTACAGAAAAGTTACTTCACTTTCTTTTCTGAGTTTGGTTTCATCATCAATAAACTGAATATAGGCTCGGTGCCTGTAGCACAGTGATTACAGCATCAGCCACATACACCAAAGCTGGCAGGTTTGAACCCGGCCTGGGCCTGCTAAACAATGACAACTGCAACAAAAAATAGCCAGGCATTGTGGCGGGTGCCTGTAGGCCCAGCTACTGGGAGGCTGAGGCAATAGAATCACTTAAGCCCAGGAATTTGAGGTTGCTGTGAGATATGAGACCACGGCACTCTATTGAGGGTGACATAGTGAGACTCTGAATCAAAAAAATAAAAATAAAAATAAGGTTTTTGTTAGAGTTAAATGAGATAATAGAGGTACTATATGCTTAGCATGGTACTTGACATTCATCAGGTGAAGAAACTAGCGTTCATAAGTGTTATTTTGTTACCCTTTCATTTACTGTACTTTTCTAAGTTTATTTATTCAACAGAATATTGAGCACTTACTGTGGGTCAGGTACTGTACTGGGGACATCAGCTGGAAGAAAACATGCACTTTGCTTCTAGTCAGTTGAGTTATTTATTTATTTATTTATTTATTTTGAGACAGTCTCACTTTGTCACCCTGGATAGAGTGCTGTAGTGTCATAGCTCATAGCAACCTCAAACTCATGGGCTCAAGTGATCCCCTCCTTGCCCTAGCCTCTCAAGTAGCTGGGACTACAGATGCCCAGCTATTTTTAGAGATGAAGTCTCGCTCTGACTCAAGCTGGTCTTGATCCTGTGAGCTCAGGCAATCTACCACCTCAGCCTCCCAGAGTACTAGAATTACAGGTGTGAGCCACCTTGCCTGGCCTAAGTTAGGTCATTATTAAAGCTAATTTGTAACATGAACAATGATGATGGCTTGGTGCCTATAGCTCAGCAACTAGGACACTGGCCACATATACTGGGGCTAGCTGGTTCAAACCTGGCCTGGGCCTGTCAAACAACAGTTACAACTACAACAACAAAAAAATAGCCAGATGTTGCGGTGGGCTCCTGTTGTCCCAGCTGCTCAGGACGCTGAGGCAAGAGAACCGCTTGAGCCCAAGAGTTGGAGGTTGCTGTGAGCTGTGACGCTATAGCACTCTACAGAGGGGGACAAAGTGAGACTGTTTCAATTTAAAAAAATACATATATATATATACACACACACATATATATATATGAAAAATGTACACACACACAATCAGCACCTTGGAGCTGATTTTTCCAAGCAGGATAAAGAAGGAAAGAGCTCCAGGGACTAGTGCTTGTAAAGGCATGATGATCTGAGATGGCTTGATGCACATGGAGAGTTAGTAGCGGGATTGTTTTTCAGGGGATACCTGCTAGAGGTTTCATTTCCTTAGCCATTTTCTCCCATCACTTGGTGTCTCTGTTGCATGGTAGGGAAAGAAGTAGATTCTTGAAAGAGAACTAAATGAGTCAGGACTGTGGATCTGTCGAGTGTACATAACACACATTCACACACACGCACACAGAGTCTTGTAAAGTCATCTGATGGAACTGACTCTTCCCTTTATGGATCTTTCTGGATTGTAAGTGCATCGTGTAATTGTTTCCTGCACAATATTTTCATAGTTTGGACTTATGAAGGTCTATTTTCTGTCACCTCATTTTGAGGTTACTGGCCTCAAAATCTAGTTTTAGCATTATGCTCTTTTCAGCCCACTGTGATTTTTATGTACTCTCCTTGAGAAAGAATCCATGTAGGTCAGCCTTTGCAGGAAAAGAGGGTGATTTTACGAGGCTTCTGCACACGGTTTGTAGGTGTTGTCTATTCTGTAGCTGTAAACAGGAATCTTAGATCTTTCTTGGCCATTATTCTCTTATCAGAATACAAGGTTCTGGCTCGGCGCCTGTGGCTCAAGCTGCTAAGGCGCCAGCCACATACACCTAAGGTGGCGGGTTCGAATCCCCAGCCCGGGCCCGCCAAACAATAATGATGGCTGCAACCAAAAAATGGCCAGGCGTTGTGGCGGGCGCCTGTGGTCCCAGCTACTTGGGAGGCTGAAGCAGGAGACTCGCTTGAGCCCAGGAGTTGGAGGTTGCTGTGAGCATGATGCCATGGCACTCTACCCAGGGAGATAGCTTGAGGCTCTGTCTCAAAAAAAAAAAAAGAATACAAGGTTCTCTCCCTATTTTTGTGTTTTAAATGTAACATGATCAAAAAATCTCTCTGCTAATTTGTTCTCCCTAGCTACTCTGAAAACACCTGATGAGGATGTCAGAATTCCATTTAGTTATCCCTGATGAGCGACTTTTTATAGATAGGTTTTATTATTTTCCCCTGGATATGTCTGTGAAAGCAAGCCCACCCTTCCCTGCAGTTGTGAATACTGGATAATATTTTGTGAATTCGGTTTAGAAAGTAAGTGACCATGTTGAACAAACTGTGTCTCAGAACTACAAGGCTGGATTAGAGGTTTTGTATTAAAGGAAACATTGAATGAGAAGATATAGGACAGTTAGTCCAAACTGAAGCGTGGACTTGGAAATAAAGAAGGCTCCTCTCCCTTTCTTGCCTCTTCTACTTCCTGAACTTCTGCTGTCCTATTGTGGAATTACTGGAAGTGAAGTCACTTTAAATAAAAATATTATTGCTGTTTAGTTCCATTTTCTTTCTTTTTCCCCCACCAACACTCAGGATAGAATTTGAGTCTGTATAGTTAGCAGGATTCTTGAAGAGATTAAATCGCTGTGTTAGCTCCAGAATAAACTCCAGGGTCAGCAGAGAAATTCTCTGCTTCTGTCTGAACTTGTCATGCTTAATTGTGGAAAACAGACCACAGGCAACTGAGAGTTGGTTTAGGGAACAGTAGATTTAAAATGTATTCTCAGATAATCTTTGGTCTTTCAGAAATAGTTGTGACTGAATTTAACCAGATGAGCAAAAAAAAAAAAAAAAAAAAAAGAGAGAGAGAGAGAGAAAATTGGTTGGTGAGGAAGAAGCCATTGGTTGCTTTCTCTTATTACTTCCAGACTTGCCTTATTCCTAGCCACATTGGTTTTAGGTGATAGAAGACAGCCACTCATGTAAAGTCATGGATGATGAGACAGTACCCTTTGGAGAGAGGAAATTTTCTGAGTGAGTGGGAACACATGAGCACTCTTAGGATGGTGGTGCCTTAAAGTCTTGGTCCTTGATGAAGCCAGTTTGATCATGTGATGGCAGCAGGAAGATTACTGAAAATTCCCTGGATATAGTGTTCTCTCAGGGCCTCAAATGATAACCACAACTGGTTACCCAAGAAATGCTGAAATGGGACTACTATGTACTTGAGGACCACTGTAGCATGGTGTCTATCCTCCTGACACTAAATGTTCCCAATCATTTCTCTTCCCTTCAGACTGACAGATTTCAAGAATGCAGTTGGTATTACTGGAGGTGTGTGTCACCTTACCTGAGCCTGGCCATGAGGCCATGTGGCCATGATGTGGGCCCCTCATGGCCTCAGCAGGAACAGAGCACTACAGTATTGGCCTCCGCCGGGGAAACAGCTTCAAGCAGAGTGGTCCCTCAGGCACGGTGCCTGCCCCACCACCTGAGAAATCCTCTGTGGGCAAAGTCTGGTCTCAGGCCCATCAGCAGGTGAAACCAATCTGGAAGCTGGAAAAGAAGCACGTGGGGACACTGTCAGTAGGATTGAGCCCAAGCCTCTTGGGTGTCCCACCCCATCCAGCATATTTCTTTTGCCCTAGCACTTTATGTAGCTCTGGGACCACAGCTGTTGCAGGGCACAACAGCTCCTGTTACCTGCGCTCTCTCCCAGACTTGTTTAGCAGTACCCTGTTGTGTCGCCGTTCCAACTACAGGCACAAACCATACCAGCAACTGGAGTCCTTCTGCGTGCGTTCAAGCCCATCGGAAAAAAGACCTTTTTTTCGCCCTCAAAAGAGCCTCCCTGTCAGACTCACTGCCAGTAAGGCCACTTCTTCCATGATCTTTCCCATGGCCCAGCCCATGGCAGCCTCATCCACAGATCCATACCTCTCTTTGGCAGCAGCTGGGGAAAACTCTTCAGGGAAGAGCCTGGCCTCTGCCATCTCAGGAAAGATCTCATCTCCATTGTCCTCCTCCTACAAGCCCATGCTGAATAACAACTCCTTCATGCGGCCAAATAGCACTAACACTAAAGTGCCTTTATCACAGGCCACCGAGGGCCTGAAGCCAGTATCACCCCCCAAGATCCAACCTGTCTCCTGGCATCATTCTGGGGGGACTGGAGACTGTGCATCCCAGCCTATAGACCATAAGGTGCCCAAGAGCATTGGCACTGTCTTAGATGATGCCACTGCCCATATCACTCTGTCCACTTCTGTCTCCCCCAACACACCCACCACCAGTGTTGCCTCTTCCCGGTATAGCCGGAAAAACTTAGCTTCAAGGGTAGAGCCACATCCCTGTGGCCTGGATAATGGCTCTGACTCCCAAGCTTCAACTAAAGAGATTCGGTTCACTGAGGCTGTGAGGAAGTTGACCTCAAGAGGCTTTGAGAAGATGCAAAGGCAAAGCTACCGGCTTGAACAGTCTTGTTTTGTGAGCCCCAGCTTCCAGCAGAGCCTCCTCAGCAGGAGCAGGCGGTGGAAACCTCCCGGGGTAGGGCAGCAGTTTCCTCAGGAGGATGCTGGATCAGACGGTAGGATCCTCCCTGGTGCCTCAAACACCTTGGGGTTGGACAGTAGAGTCTTCTGTACCAAACGTATCAGCATTCACCTCCTTGCCTCACATGCCAATGGGCTCAACCACAGCCGTGCCTGTGGATCTGTAACTGACCCCCCACCACTTGAAGAAGACAAAGCTCCACTTCTTCCTTTTCCTCCTCAGCCCCTTGGCGTAGCCGATGTGGCCACACACCTCTCTTCCATCCATCTGGGCCAGTCTGGGAAGGAGGGGCCTGAGGAAGCCAGGGAGCTGGACCTACCTCATAGGGATACAGGGTAAGTTGGACAGTGGTTTTGGTTCACCTAGAGCGATAGAGTGTATGTGCCATAAATTGGTGGCACTGACTCTATACCTCTGAAGGTTGGTTTTATTTTTTAGCTGCCCTAGAATTGTTGGTTTTCACTTTAGGGAAGAGGTTGGGAAGCTACAGCTTACAGGCCAAATCCTGTCTGTTACCTGCTTTTGTAGATAAAGTTTTTTGAAATGCAGCCCATTCATTTACTATTGTCTATGTCTGCTCTCTTGTTATAACAGTAGAGTTTAGTTGTGATAGACTGAATAGCCTGCAAAACTCAAAATATTGGCCACGCTCAGTGGCTCGTGCCTGTAATCCTAGCACTCTGGGAGGCTGAGGCTGGTATATCACCTGAGCTCAGGAATTCGAAACCACCCTGAGCAAGAGTGAGATCTTGTCTACTAAAAATAGAAAAACTAGCCAGGCATTGTGGCAAGCACTTGGAGTCCCAGCTATTCAGAAGGCTGAGGCAAGAGGATCTCTTGAGCTCACAAGTTGGAGGTTGCTGTGAGCTGTGATGTCACAGCACTCTAGCCTGGGAGACAAAGTGAGACTCTGTCTCAAAAAAAAGGAGCAAACTGAAAATATTTACTATTTGGTCCTTTAGAATTTGCTTGCCCCTGTTTTAAGTTATAACCAGGAGAGAAATAAGAATACAAACACCCAATGTTGAGACCTATGACTTTCTTACTTCCTACAAGCCAGATCAGGTTCTCAGTCATTCTTAACATGCCAGCCAGTTATAGGGCATATACATAGTTGATTTCTTTTCTTGTGTCTTGTTATTTTTCTGGAACCTTGATTTACCAAGGCCTTGTTCTGAGTTGCCAGAGAGTGGCCTAGAGACATTCGAAGTCAGTTACCAGATATTCATCGAGGCTTTTTATATGCAGAATTTTGTACTTATATGCCATAAGGGACATCAAAGTAAGTGAAAGAGGTAATCCCTTTTTGTAGAATAGACTGTGTAAGATTGAGGAACTATGTAAGGTTGAGGAACTATGTATGGCTAGACCTAAACTTTGAGGGCAAGAGATATGAGTTGTAAGGTTCAGGCAAGAGATAGAAGATGGATAATGGGGAAGAGGCAAACATTGAGGGAAGATGGTGAAGGAATGAGAATCTAACTGTGACCTCTCTTACAGAGTTGGCTGGGCTAGGAACGTGATTCTTTCTTTCTTTTAGTTCAGCTACCAACCTCCAGCCAGACCAGGGTGAGCCTGAAGATGTAGAAGAGGAACTAATAGATGGTTTGGAAGACGGCTGTAGCCATGATGAGAATGAAGAGGAGGAGGGTGAGTGGGGAATCTTTTCGCTTCCAACTAGGGCTTAGTCATGGCCCTCTAGGGAAGGGACCGACGATTGTGCACAGATCAACCACCTATCTTAATCACTTGCTTTGGGAGGTCTTTTCTTTTTTTTGAGACAGAGTCTCACTTTATCACCCTGCGTAGAGTGCTGTCGCGTCATAGCTCACGGTAACCTCAAACTCTAGGATTCATGCAATCTTCTTGCCTCCTGAGTAGCTGGGACTACAAGCGCCTGCCACAACACTCAGCTATTTTTAGAGACGGGGTTTGGCTCTTGCTCAAGCTGGTCTTGAGCTCCTGAGCTCAGGCAATCTACCTGCCTCAGCCTCTCAGAGTGCTAAGATTACAGGCATGAGCCACTGAGTCTAGCCAGCTTTAGCAGGTCTCCTTTTTTTTTTTTTTTGAGACAGAACCTCAAGCTGTCCCCCTGGGTAGAGTGCTATGACATCACAGCTCACAGCAACCTCCAACTCCTGGGCTCAAGCGAGTCTTCTGCCTCTGCCTCCCAAGTAGCTGGGACCACAGGCACCCACCACAATGCCCGGCTATTTTTTTTTTTCTTTTTTTTTGGTTACAGCCGTCATTGTTACTTGACGGGCCTGGGCTGGATTCGAACCCACCGCCTTAGGTATATGTGGCTGGCACCTTAGCCACTTGAGCCACAGGCGCCGAGCCAGCTTTAGCAGGTCTTAAGGGAGTAGTAGCTTCTGAGGGACTGTGTTCTCTAGTTCTATCCCTCTGGTCTTGTCTTCTCCCTGCTGCTATTAAGCTCAAGGAAGACAGTGCAAGGCAGCAGGATGGTGCTTGTGGCTCCACGAGAAGGGTAGAGCATAGGATGTTCACGGAAGAGCTGCCTAGGCTTGGTGAGTTTGTATGGAAATCTCTTCCAGTTGAAACTTCTCTGATCTTCCTCCTCCAGGAGACTCAGAGTACTCCTCATTAAATGTCATCTCTCGCAGTGAGTCGGTGGCAGCTATTTCTCGGTGAGTACTGGTTGTGTAGATCATTGGTAAATGCTTATTTTCTGTCTCTTCAAGATTATAAAGGGATTAGCTACCCAAGTGACTAATAACCCTAATGCATTGTCACCAAATTTTTATGTTTACAACTTTAGTTTTAGAACAAGGAGCAGTAGGGGACCAGAAACATATCTCATCAGTTGGGTGGGCTTTAAAACAGTACCATGTTTCTTAGCCTGTAATTTGGATGTATAGGCTTGGAGCTTTTCTTTTTGAGACAGAGCCTCAAGCTGTTGGCCTGGGTAGAGTGCCGTGGCATCACAGATCACAGCAACCTCCAACTTCTGGGCTCAAGTGAGTCTTCTGCCTCTGCCTCCCAAGTAGCTAGGACCACAGGTGCCCGCCACAATGCCCGGCTATTTTTTTTTTGGTTGCAACCATCATTGTTTGGCGGGCCCAGGCTGGATTCGAACCCTCCTCCTTAGGTGTATGTGGCTGGCGCCTTACCCACCTGAGTCACAGGGGCCAAGCCGACTTTGGAGCTTTTAAAAATGTTTTTTTTCTCTCTTCTGAAGTTAACTTTATATTAGAAAATAAGACTGATATTAATTGTAGTAACAAGTAAGTAGGGGATTTAATCCAGATTATTTTTTGGTAGAGTCTGAGTGATGTTTATCTCTAATGAGGGAATCAGTAACATCAATCTCTTAATGTAGGCTCTTTTGTAGGATGCTGCAAGTTGGGAGATAGGAGAAGAGGAGAGAAAGGAATATAGGACTATGAAGAAATTAGTATAAAGGAGGGCATGTCATTGTGCTAAAGATTTTTAGAACTTGCTAATGGATCATTTAAACCACCTTTAACATTCTTTAGCATAATCTTTGTTCCCCTCACTATTTTCTTTTTTTTTTGAGACATAATGTCACTCTTTTGACCTGGGTAGAGTGCTGTGGTATCATAGCTCTCAGCGACCTCAAACTCTTGGGCTCAAGGGATCCTCTTGCCTCAGCCTCCCAAGTAGCTGAGACCATAGGCATCTGCCACAGTGCTCAGCTAGTTTTTTCTTCTTTTGCGGTTTTTGGCTGGGGCTGGGTTTGAACCCGCCACCTCTGGTATATGGGGCTGGTGCCCTACTCCTTTGAGCCACAGGCGCCACCCCCTTTTTTTTTTTTGAGAGAGAGTCTCACTGTGTCCCCCAGGTAAACTGCTATAGTGTCACAGCTCACAGCAACCTCAGACTCTTGGGCTTAAACGATTCTCTTGCCTCAGCCTCCCAAGTATCTGGGACTACAGGTGCCCAGCACAATGCCCAGCTATTTTTATTTTTTGGTTGTAGTTGTCATTGTTGTTTGGCAGGCCCCTGCTGAGTTCCAACCCGCCAGCTCTGGTGTATGTGACCGGTGCCCTAGCCGCTGAACTATAGGTGCCAAGCCAGTTTTTTCTGTTTTTAGTAGAGATGGGGTCTCAGGCTGGTCTCCAAACTCCTGACCTCATACAGTCCTCCCGCATTGGCCTCCCACAGTGCTAGGATTATAGGCGTGAGCTACTATGCCCAACTGCAAAACTATTTCTGGTTGTTATATTGGATGCTGATTAGTCACCTCCACTCCACATAAGAGAAAGATATTTGACATGGAAGTGATTAGGAGTCTCACCTTTTCCATACTTCCAAGTGGTCTATATTTATCTTTAGGTCTGCTTCAGGGTGGCTTCAAAGCCCTGTACCTATCTGGCCTTCCTGATATATAAGATAAAATTCACAAAAGGGGTTAATTATTTGCTCACCAATTAACTCCTCAAATTTTATACAACTTCTTATCTATATGAGGCCTAAAACATAGTTTTCAAGAAAATGGAGATTGATGGATTCCAAACCACTTTGCACTTCAAAGATAACTAAAATAGTTTGGGAGTACTAAAATCTTATTTTTTTCTCAATTATTTGAGAAATTTATTATAGATGGAGATATATAGATACCATTTATTTGCAACTACAGAAAAGCAGAAAGTTCATTGAAAACACTACCCCTGCTCCTCTACCCAAGAGTGGTTTTACTGTATTTCTTGTTGTGTTCCTCTCAAAACTCCTGGCCTCAAGCAATCTTCCTGCCTTGTTAGCCTCCCAGAGAACTGAGATTACAGGTGCCTTCCTGTATTCTTTTTCTAAGAATCAAGTAATTTTATTTTATTATTTTATTTTTGAGACAGTTTTACTCTGGCGCCCTGAGTAGAGTACTGTGGCATTGTGGCTCACAGTAACCTCAAGCTCTTAGGCTCAATTGCTCCTTTTGCCTCAGTTTTTTTTTTTGTTTTGTTTTTTTGAGACAGTCTTAATGTGTTGCCCTGGGTAGAATGCTGTGGTGTCACAGCTCACAGCAACCTCTGGGGTTAAGAGATTCTCTTGTCTCAGCCTCCTGAGTAGCTGGGACTACAGGTGCCCACCACAACGCCAGTCTATTTTTTGTTGTAGTTGTCATTGTTTGGCAGGCCCGGGCTGGGTTCAAACCTGCCAGCTCCAGTGTATGTGGCTGGTGCCCTAGCCACTGAGCTATAGGTGCTAACCCAAGTTTTTCTGTTCTTAGTAGAGATAGGGGGCTTACTACTGCTTAGGCTGGTCTTGAACTAATGGGCTCAAGCAATTTACCTGCTTCGGCCTCCCAGAGTGCTAGGATTACAGGTGTGAGCCAACATGCTAAGCCTTCCTGTACTCATTATTCAGTGTTCCCCAGGGGTAACCACAGTCTAATGTATAATAGTATAACCAGAATGTTGATACAACCAACTTACAGAACATTTCCATTACTACAAGAATCCCTCATGTTGCCCTTATATCTACACCTGCGTGCTTCCTACTCCCAACCCATCCTTAATTTCCTTGTGCAACTACTAGTTTATTTTCTGTTTCTGTAATTTTGTCATTGTAAGAACTTTAGGAATGGAGTGATAATGGTATGTAACTTCTTAGAATTGGCTTTTTTTCACTCAAGATACTATCTGGAGATTGATCTGGATTGTTTTGTATATTAATATTTCTTTTTATTGCTGAGTGGTGGTCTATGGTATACCATAGTTTGTTTAACCACTCAGCTGTTGAAGGGTATTTGAGGCTGAGCGCAGTGGCTCATGCCTGTAATCCCAGCACTTGGGAGGCTGAGGTGTAGATCACTTGAGCTCAGGAATTCAAGACCAGACTGAGCAAGAGTGAAACCCCCATCTCTACTAAAAATAGAAAAACTAGCCAAACGTTATGGCAGGCACGTATAGTTCCAGCTGCTCGGATGGCTGAGGCAAGAGGATTGCTTGAGCCTAAGAGTTTGAGGTTGCGGGTGGGGCCTATGGCTCAGTGAGTAGGGCGCCAGCCCCATATACTGAGGGTAGTCAGTTCAAACCTAGCCCCGGCCAAACCGCAACAAAAAAATAGCTGGGCGTTGTGGCCGGCACCTATAGTCCCAGCTACTCGGGAGGTTGAAGCAAGAGAATCACCTAAGCTTAAGAGCTGAGGGTCACTGTGAGCTATGATGTCACGGCACTCTACTAAGGGTGCAAAGTGAGACTCTGTCTCTAAAAAAAAAAGTTTGAGGTTGCTGTGATTTATGACACCATGGTACTTTACCCAGGGCAACAGAGTGAGACTCTCTCTCTCTCTCAAAAAAAGTTAAAACGCTGAAGTAATTTACACACAATGCCTATTTCTGTTGTGTTGAGTATAATAGCAGGTAAAGTGACTCTTATCTATTTATTTTTTTTTTGGAGACAGGGTTTCCTAACTTTCCAAAAGTTTTAACTTTTGGTCTCAAGTAATCCTTTGCATCAGCCTCCCAAAGTGTTAGGATTACAGGCGTGAGCTGCTGCTGCTGGCCTATAAGCTAGAATTAATGTTTTTATAATATTTGTAGGTCATACTGGCTCAGTATAGAGAGTAATGACTATTCTCTTTATTTTTCAGTGTCACTTAAATAAATTATCTGGGTCTCTCAGCTTGTACCTAAGAGATAGTTGAGGCATTTGCTATTTTGACACCCTGTGATACAGCCTTGGCCAGTCCCTTACTATAATAACAATAGGGACATCCTTGGCCCACTGCCCCAGATTCTCAGCCACATCTGTTTGTTGATCAGATCCAGACCTGTGTTACTACACTGTTACATAAAATTCTAGTGTTACAAATCACTTACAAAATGGAGACGAGCATTAACCATCCATTTATCTTCAGATGGAACCTAAAAGTAAAATTAGTTAGAAATATCACTACATTTTTTCTTTTTCTGTTGTTTCTTTTTTTTCTTTTTCTTTTAAAGAATCTCTATACCTCAGATCTTTTGTGGTCTTCTTCCTTAATAATTGTGCATGTCATTCTTTTTCTCTCATTTGTTTTTTAGTCTTGGTGTAGCATATTCTTCTGCTAGTATTACCCACCCAACCTCATTTCCCCCTCTCAGAACCACTCTTGTCAAGGACTTCCCTGGCCTGTGGCTTGTCACAGGAAGTTTTAGAGTTGTATTACAGAATGAAGTGTCAGAAAACCGTGTCTTTATGTGATATTAATGGTGTGGCTATGTGTAGGTTAGCCCTAGCACTTATGTTTTAATATTTCCAAAATAATTATTATCAAGCATTTGTCTTTAGAATTTCAATGTAAAAGACAGTACTTGGGAAGAAATTGTATGTAGTGGTGATAACACTTCAAGGCCATTGATTTCCCTTTCTCCTATTGCATGTTTGCTTTTTATTTTTAGGAACTGCATGGAAAGTCTGACCAAACCCCTTTCCAGTCATGAGAAAGTTGTCAGACCACCCCTTATCTACAGTCTTTTCCCCAATGTGCCCCCAACCATCTATTTTGGCACTCAGGATGAAAGAGGTAAACCTGGCCAAGTATCAGAGCCCAGAAGAGCCTCCAGGAGAAGAATGCTTAGCTAAGTTGGGTGGAGGTGGCAGTAGGTAGGAGGGGTTTCCAGAATGGCTGTTGTGGCTGTGGTCATGCTGCCCTTAGGTCCCCACCTGGTTATCAGTCCAGTGTAAGCTTTTTCTTATCCATTCTTCAACTGACCATCCTCAGCCTTATAATATCATGCTTGGTTCATGTCCTCTAACCTGATCGCTTTCCTCCTTTTAACTTCCCTTTTCTTTGGGAGAGTTCCCTCCATAGCTCTCTTTCTTCCCCAAAATGTGCTCCTCTGAAACCCTTACTGGCCTAGGGAAGGGTGAGCAGCAGTGCCATCTTTTTTTGTCTTCTCACCTTGACTCTCCTGCTCTTCTCTACCCACTCCCTCCCCCCACTGCCTCTGCCCAGTGGAGAAACTTCCCATGGAGCAGAGGAAGCTACTCCGTTGGAAGATGAGCACAGTAACCCCCAACATTGTCAAGCAGACCATTGGACGGTCCCACTTCAAAATTAGCAAGAGTGAGTCACTTGTCTTACGTAGAGCCTGTCTTCTTTGCCCCGATAGATGGGCTATGGGTAGGAAGAGAGTCCTATATACTTCCTGTTACGTGGGAGCATAACATAGTCTGAAGTTTCTAACCTCTTAGGAGGGCATAGGTCTGAAAGCCCTGTGGGCTGAGCCTTTTGCTCAAAATTGGTAGACAGAGAGCCATTGTTCTATCCCTGACCCCAGGCCCTCATGTAGGGCAGCTCCATGACAACTCTTCAAAAACCTAGTCTGGGAGCTGTGCCCAGGCCCACTGGCATTTCTGGGGCCTCTGGGCTTTTTTCTGTCCCAGGGACTGACTGTTGCTGTGCCTTCTGCAGGAAATGATGACTGGCTGGGCTGCTGGGGTCACCACATGAAGTCTCCTTGTTTCCGATCAATTCGAGAGCATCAGAAGGTAGGAACCCTTTCTGAGAAGCTGTTCCCTTGGACTTTGGACTAGGCCAAGAGGACGGTAGTGTTAGGGACTAGGGGACAGGAAGGAGGAAGATGATGGAAAAGTCAGGAAAGTTTATCCAGGAGAAAATATAGGAGGGGAGTACCATATGAGACTCTAGCAGATCATGAACACCTCCAGTTCAGCTGCACTGTCATGGGCAGTTGTATCCTCTAAAGGACATTTTTTCCTCTAATGGTGTCCTTTAGATGCATTGTATGTTTTCAATTTATTGTCTCTCCTGTAACCATAGTACACTGTCTCCATTTCCCCGCACTGAGTGTGTGTAAAGGCATGCCTGGTCTCATGTTGGAATGAACTGAGTCTCTTGCTGCCAAATGTCCTGAAGGCCAGATGCTTTCTTGTCCTTGTACATAGGCTGTCATGGAAAAAGATTAACAGCTTTTTTTTTTTTGTATTTAAGGTGAACATCATGTCTGTTTCAATCATTATTGTGTTTTGTTTGTGTTTTAATCATCTTTTGGCGAGTACCCAGCTGTTGGGTACGTAGGGACCACTAGAATGGCAATAACAAGAATTAACAGGAGTTTGGAATGTTGCTAAGAAAGTTGGAATGATAGTGAGTCTTCTCATCTTCCTCACAGTCTCACCTCTGCCCTCTCCTGGCTCTCACCCTTTGTCCCTTCTGTAGCTAAACCACTTCCCAGGCTCATTCCAGATTGGGAGGAAGGACCGGCTGTGGCGGAATCTGTCGCGCATGCAGAGCCGCTTTGGCAAAAAGGAGTTCAGCTTTTTCCCCCAGTCCTTCATCCTGCCCCAGGATGCCAAGCTCCTGCGCAAAGCCTGGGAGAGCAGCAGCCGCCAGAAGTGGATCGTTAAGCCAGTGAGTGGATCACAGTGGGCAGGAGACTATGGTCTGAGGGTAGGAACAACAGTCTTGGGCCCAGGACAAATTTTTTTCCTTTCCATTTGATTTCTAGCCAGCGTCAGCTCGAGGCATTGGCATCCAGGTCATTCACAAGTGGAGTCAGCTCCCCAAGCGAAGACCCCTCTTGGTACAGCGGTGAGCCTGCCTCTGCTCATGTTCTTGCCTCCCTGTCCTCAAGGTTCCCTTCTTACAAGTCTCTTCTCTGCTTTTTGACCTCCCATTCAAAGACCTTACTGAGCCAGTTGTTTTTAAAGTCTTTATCTTGGGGACTGTTCACTAGCTTTTGCCATGGCTCAGTTACTCACTGAGCCTTGTCATCAGTCTGGATGAGAAATTGGCCTTTCCCCTATGTAGGTATCTACACAAACCCTACCTCATCAGCGGCAGCAAGTTTGATCTGCGGATCTATGTTTACGTCACTTCCTACGATCCTTTACGGATTTACCTCTTTTCAGATGGACTTGTCCGCTTTGCCAGTTGCAAGTATGTGATAGTGGGGAGGTGTCACCTTTGACAGTTTTAGAGATTTGTTTTCCTTAGAGGGAGGGAAACTAGAGAATACTACACAGAAAAATAACAAATGGTAGTTGTTGTAGTTTTTGTTGCAAAGGGAAAGGCAGGAAGTGGGAAGTAAGGAGGTTCTATATTTTGCTGAATCTGGGGAAGGGCTTCCTACAGGATTGATGTGGGATAAAAGAGATGATGAGTTTATCTGTAGTTTTCTAGAAATTTGCCAACAGATTTACTTCTCAGGCCTTTATGGATCTGAAAGGATCTATGCACATCTCCTTTACCTTCTGGGAATTTGGGGAGCCAGGGGTTGGGAACCTGTGGCCTTCTGGATCCTGGAGTGCAACCTTTTGACTGAATCCAGATTTTAGAGAACAGATGTTTTTATCTGTTCTGTGAAGTTTGAATTCAGTCAAAGGGCTGTACTAGAGGATCTGAAGGGCCATGTGTGGCCTTGAGGCCCAGGTTTCATCTCCGCTCTTGCCATCTTACCTCTTCCTCTTCCCTTTCCTTCCAGGTATTCCCCTTCCATGAAGAGCCTTGGCAATAAGTTCATGCATCTGACCAACTACAGTGTCAATAAAAAGAATACTGAGTACCAGGCCAATGCAGATGAAACGGCCTGCCAGGGCCACAAATGGTACTGAGGGCAGAGTGTCCCAGTCCGGTTATGAGAACAGGGTTCTGGGGTTTAGGGAGGTTCAGGGGGGATGATGAGTGGAGGATTAACATAAGACCCGAAGATTACATAAACTCAGATAAGTTCAGTTCAGAATTAATATGTTTGTACCCAAGTTTATCTCTTCTTAATTCAAAATATCCAGAGGAAGAGATAGGAAGAAAATACCTTTAGGCCTCTTATTCCTTTTTCTTTCTCTTCTTCATCACTCTTTCCTAAAATGTAACCACAGATACTCCCCTCACAGGGCACTGAAGGCTTTGTGGAACTACCTGAGCCAAAAAGGAATCAATAGTGATGCCATCTGGGAGAAAATAAAGGATGTTGTTGTCAAAACCATCATCTCGTGAGTCACACTGCCATCCTCCATGTGGGGTTTGCCACTGAACCCTTCCTTTCTCATTGGCCACCACAATGGTCTGCTCTAGACCTTGACCCATGCTCTGATATAGTTTTGAGGACAGGGAGTAGAAGAAGTGGATAGAGTTAAGTTCTGCTCATCTACTGAGCTTATCCCCAAGAGCTGGTCCCAGATCAGAGGCATCTCCTCAGAGCCACCTTTCCTGGGTTGCTTCTGCCACCCATCTCTGGGCCACTCTATTGGCAGAGCAGCTCTGAGTAGGGGCCCCTGGGAGGAGCTGAACTGAATACCTCTTCATCCTTATGACCAGGTCAGAGCCCTATGTGACCAGCTTGCTCAAGATGTATGTGCGGCGGCCCTATAGCTGCCATGAGCTCTTCGGTTTTGACATCATGCTGGACGAGAACCTCAAGCCCTGGGTCCTGGAAGTCAACATTTCCCCAAGGTGCGTTATATTCCCAGGATACTCAGTCCTCATGATCCCATTGCTACTCTATTCTTGTCAAGTTTGGGAAGATCTTTCTATCACTAGCATTTCTATTTTCCGTTCGTGGTCTGTGTTTGTGCATTTGTTCATTTTTTGCTCTTGTCTCAAGGATCATTGAGAGTGGAGAGGGGATGTTAAAAGTTGTTCTTTTTTAGTCAGTCCCTACCGTTTGCTTTCTTTCAGCAGGCCAAAGTCACTCAGACACTGAGTGAGGTTATTCACTCTGTATAGGGCAGGAGACCCTCACAGGGGTGATCATGTGTTTGGATATTTGAGCATCTTTTGTCCTAGGAAAGCCAGGGAGTAAATGGGTCTAACCCTGACTTGGGCAGAGGACCAGAAACCATTCTAAAGTGCTGCTTTGACCTCTCTGCATTCTTTCCCTAAAGCCTCCACTCCAACTCTCCACTGGACATCAGCATCAAAGGCCAGATGATCCGTGACCTTCTGAACCTGGCAGGTTTTGTCCTGCCCAATACAGAGGATGTCATTTCCAGCCCCAGCAGCTCTAGCAGCTCCACCACCAGGTCAGCCCCCTTGCTTCCTTTTATCTTGGATGACAGCATGAACAGCCCCGTGTAATTCTGGAAATGGGCTCTGGGCACTCCTTCCTGCTTGGGCTTTTGCTGTTCAGTGTGTTCCTACAGTCTACACACATACCACCTCCTGAAAGTATGTTTGGTTTTATTGTTTCCCTGCTCAGGAATCATGGGGCCTGATAATCAAATTTCAACCCCTTAGCCAGGTGCACTGGTGGCACCTGTAGTCCCAGTTACTTATGAGGCTAAGGCGGAAGGATTGCTTGAGGCCAGGAGTTCAAAGCTATAGTGTTGCTTTTATAATCATATCTATTGAATAGCTGCTGTACTCCAACTGGGGCAACATAGCAAGACCCTATCTCCAAAAGAAAAACAAAAAAAGTAAACTTTTTACCTGCACATATGAGGCCAGAGCCTTTTTCTAGGCATGTTTCTCTTTACTCCTTCTCCTGGCTCCTGTGCTCTGACAAATAGTCAATCAAGAGAACTTCAAGGTTGAAGGGCTCCTTAAGGATCAGTAATCCAGTCTGCTCTGTGAAATCTTCATTGCCCCTTGCTCTTCCCCTGCAGTGTTCTTTGGTCTGCTCTTAAAGAGTTTCTTCTTCCTAAAATGTCCCTCAGGCAGACCTACCTGGGGTGTTTTGGGGTTTTCTTTTGTTTTTGTTTTTTTGAGACAGAGTCTTACTTTGTCACCCTCGCTAGAGTGCTGTGGCATCACACAGCTCACAGCAACCTCTAACTTGTGGGCTTAAGCGATTTTCTTGCCTCAGCCTCCTAAGTAGCTGGGACTACAGGTGCCTGCCACAACGCCCAGCTGTTTTTTTGTTGCATTTTGGCCAGGGCCAGGTTTGAACCTGCCACCCTCCGTATATGGGGCCAGCGCCCTACTCACTGAGCTACAGGCACTGCCCTTGTTTTGTTTTTTTTTAAGGCAAGCATGAAACAGAGTTTACCGAGGAAGAGAAAGATAGGTTTATAGAGTAAGAAAGTTTATAAAGCAAGATACTGTTTGCCATAGACAGCAAACAGGCCTGCATCGCCAGGATAAGTAAACAAAGAGGCATAGACCTACTTGTAACCTCATCTATCCATTGAAGCCTCACACAAGACATCTTCACGAAGTTAGCTTAGTGTGGGCTTCTCCCTTCATACTTCTAAAGTATTTGGAACCACTTTTGAAGGAAGGGCTCTAATATTTAGCACCTGAGATTTATAAGGAAAAACATATAACTTACCCTCACAACAACCCTGTAAGGGTTAATATTAGTATCTAAGTTTACTGAGATGAGAAAACTGAAGATCACTGGGATTAATTAACCCATCCAAGGTCATTCAGCTAGAGAGTGGTAGGACTGGAATTGAAAGCTCAATTTGTCTGGTAACAAAACTTCCTTCCTCACTATACCTTGTAAACTCATGTTTAGCTCTGTCCTGTGGTTCTTAGTCATTTGACTCATTCCACCTGCTATAACATAAGCTCTTTAGAGGCACAGACTGCTTTTTTAAGAGAAACAGGATTTTTTAAAGACAAGGCAGTGCTGTGTTGTCCAGGCTGACCTAGAACTCCTAGGTTCAAGTGACCCTCCTGTGTCAGCCTCAGGAAGCCGGGGTTACAGGCATGTGCTACCATATACATGGCTTCAGTCGTGTTTGTATTTCTCTCAATGGTGATTATAGAAATTGTAATAACATGGACAATTAAATTGAAGTGCAGGGAGGTTAAGTCCCTTGCCCACGGTCACGTAGCCAGTAGGAAAGAATTGAGTATATAGTTAAGTATTTGCTGAGTTAAACTAAATAGAAGTATATAACAATTAGGCTTATCTAGGGTCCTTTTCTTTTTATCACACAAATTCAACCTGAAGAATGTGCTTTGTACTTGTTAGTGGGAGATTAAATTTCAGTAGACCATGAAATAGGCCTCTCTGGAAAGAAGAATCTGTCAATTGATTCCACCCTGTTAAGTCCCAACCCCTGCTGATCTTGTTCTAAGAATAGATCTGCTTCAGAGTTGGTACTACGGTACTAAAGGTGCTCACATACCCTTTAGTTGGATCTACTCAAGTAACACACATCTGTTCATATGTCTTTGACTTCTCTTGATAAGGGTGACTACCTGGGCTGGACCTTCTCTCCATATTTCCTCAGGATGTGAAGCTGCTAACCCTACCCTTTGCTTTTTTTCCACTTCCTACATTAGCCTGCCCAGCTCCCCTAGGGACAAATGTCAAGTGGCTTCAGAGCATTACATTGCACAGAAGATGAAAAAAGCGTATTATCTGACCCAGAAAATCCCAGATCAGGTAGGAGGTTGGTCTTCCCCTCAATGCTAGCAGAAAGTTTCCCTTGTCAAACATTTGGGACCCTAGGATAACCAGTTTTTCCTCTAGCTCTTAGGGTGGGGTTTCTTAATGCAAGTCTGTACCTTGGTGTACAGAGATTTGTTGGCTTGATGTCATTCTGGAAAAGAGCTGGTGGTCTCCATCATGTTTTTAAGAACCACTGCTCTTAGCAAAGTGCTGCTTTGGTCCACTCTTACGTCTGCGCTATAGACCTTTAGCTGGGGATACCCTGGAGGCTTAACCATTCTAAAGAGTATCGGGCACAGGCTGTTGCCAAGTCTGAGTTGCTGGCTGCTGATCTTGACTTTATCTAACAAACCACTTAACTGCTCAGCCCCAGTGACTGCCCTGACTCCAAATGGAGTTATGTTTCCCCACCAGTTCAATAGACATGGGAGTAGATGAGGTATAGGGTTGGCCCACCGGACCACTGTGGTAGTACAATGAATCTTGGAGCTGTACGACCCCAGGCCATGCTCCCTGTCTCCCAGCTTCTTGATTCTCTGCCTTCAGCTTATACTCTTTCACTTCCTCTCCTTCCCTGTTCCTTGGGCCACAGGACTTCTATGCATCTGTACTGGATGTCCTGACTCCAGATGACGTTCGGATTCTGGTTGAGATGGAAGATGAATTTTCTCGCCGTGGTCAATTTGAACGAATTTTTCCTTCTCGGATCTCCTCTCGCTATCTCCGCTTTTTTGAGCAGCCACGCTATTTCAACATTCTCACCACCCAGTGGGAACGGAAATACCATAACAACAAGCTCAAAGGTGATGTGCTCTCCCTGCCCTCAGGAGGCCATATATAGTGATTAAATTTCAGTAGACCATGAAATGGGCCTCTCTGGAAAGAAGAATCTGCCAGTTGATTCCACCCTGTTAAGTCCCAACCCCTGCTGATCTTGTTCTAGGAGTAGATCTGCTTCGGAGTTGGTGCTACAAAGGGTTCCACACAGGAGTTGTCTCTGATTCTGCTCCAGTGGTGAGTGCTGCCAGTGTTGGGGGACAGCTCCTTCTCAGGCCCCTCCCTCCTCTTTCTTAAGAGTGTAGCAGGAGTTAGATAGTAGATATAAATCCTCTCCCCTTTTTCCTAGGCCTGCCTTTGTATCTCATCACCTTTTCCTTTCAAGGAAAAATTACCTCTAGGATTCCCTGGGTGCCTTCCTTTTAAAGATCAAAAAGTACTTTATAGGCCTTAACTTGTCTGATTCAGAAGAGACCCTTTTTCCCCCCGAGAAGGCTCCTGCGTTAAGGGTAGGGAAGGGGAGAGCTCCTGATCACTCAGGTAAAGCTGGAAAAAGAGTCCCAAGACCCCAAACATTCCTGTTTTGCCTTTACCTAGCCTTTTTGGCCTCATTGCTTCCTTTGCTCTTAGTGGTCTCTCCCGACAACACCTCTGCCTGTCCCAAAGGGTGATGTAATATACAATGCCTTCAGCAAGTTGGAGGCTAGCAAACTGGGGTAAGTACTTCCTGGGAAAGGGAAGGGCTGTTGACTGTGAGTTTGGGGAGTTCTCTTTCTCTTTTCTCAGACTTGACAGTGAGATAAGCATTATCCAACTGGGGATAGTTGGGAGTATCAGACTATACAGCCACTATGTCCTCTTCCTGGTGATTCTTGGCATACCCAGTGGAGCTGAGCTAGAGCTCAGAAGCCATCTGCTAAAGTGGCCACTTTCACTCTTAGCCACTAGCTTTAGGAAGTCCTTAGCCCTCCTGTCCCCATCCACATTCACTCTTACTCAGCTCTCAAGCCTTTAAGTAAAGAAAATATTTTATGGTTATTAATACATCCATACAATTAGAGGCTACAACACCATAATGTTGTAAATGCCAGACTCTGAAGGCAAATCTCAAGTTAAAGTCTCAGCCACTTCTTTCCTCACCTGTTCCCCTCAGAAAACACAACTTTTCTGAGAGAAGCCTACTGCTCTCTGAACATAGGACCACACACAAGCCCAGGAAGACTCAGGCTGGCCTTTCCCCTATTTCCTGGCAACACAGGTGCTCAAAGGACAGTGAAGATCCCAGCAAAAAGCCCAGCTTCTCTACCAATATGTCACCTGTGAGCAAGTACTCTGGGCAGACTTCAAGACTTTCTACTTCCTCTACTTCCCAGTCATCCAGTGACTCCCTCCTGGCTGCTGTGAGCCTATAACTGGTCTCTCTTCACAAGCCTCTGCCAAGGAGCACCAGCGTCAGCTACCTCATGGGAACCAGCCTGCTGACTAGCCTGACCCCTGCCCGCCACTTGCTCCTCATCAGAGTATTTTTTGAAGTGATTTAATTGTAGAGATGGGTATTTGGAGGGCTGGAGGGATGATGGTGATGGGGAAAAGGTGAGGAAGGTTCACCCTCTGTCACCTGCCTGCCTGGCTGGCACCTCATATCTCAGCAGAGAAGCCAGTGATGGCCACGCAGCCTTATAAAGCAGGGTTTGGTTTCTACCTTCAGAGAGCCACGTGTGGTTTGTTTTGGGCCTCGGTTCAGTTGGTGAGTTGTTGCCCAAGAGGAGAAAACACACTGAACATATTTGGGTCAGAAGTCCTTTGTTCTGTAACCACGGGGATTCCTTTAATGGTCCTTATTTCTTTAGGTCTCTCCTCACCCCTCCCATACCCCTTCCTGAGGAGCCACTTTCAGAAACCTTTGGACTTTCTCAGTAGACAGGCAGGGGAGGCCACAACATGCTAAACCCATTTCCTGTCATCCTAGTCTAGAGGACTGTGACTTCACATCCATTTGTATATCCACACACCCAGTAACCCTTTGTCTTCTTGTTCAACCTTCTAGACTTCTCTCTGATGGATGTCACCTCTTTAGCTGTTGGCTTTTTGTGAGATCTGAGAGGTCCTGTGAACTTTGTGCATTTCCCATGGCCCCAGTAAAGGAGCCCAGATAATCCTAGCTGCTGTTGTTATCTATGTCCTTGTATCAAAGGACATATTCCCTGGGGAGGGTGGAAGGAGATGGAGTTTCCCCTACAATACAGAGGAAGTCTTGTGCCCTGCTCCCAGCAAGCAGGGTCTGGTAGCCTGGTAGCTGGGTTTCAGGACCATTCACCATCATAGGATGGGCTTCCAGTCTGACTTCTGCCTAAAGTTTTGTACTTAACAGAATCTACCTCCCTCTAGACTCAGTAAACAGTGGGTGTTGAATAAATGTTGACTGAGTGAACTGTGCATACAGAGACCTTGAAGGACATGACACTTGAACAAGAAGTTCTACTCTCTCATCTCAGAGAAGCACAGCTGGGAAAGTTGGCTCAGAAGGGTGTTTTCACTGGAACTATGTTACTTCCTAACGCAGTACTTCCCCACTGCTGCTTGCCTCCTCCCTAGTCCCTGCAGATTTTGGACTTTGTTCTTTTAGCAGTGGCACATAGAAGAAGCATTTGGCCCTAGGTCTCTGATACATAGCTTTTCCCTTAGCATGCTAGGCAGGAAGCTGAGCTACTCAGTCTCACCCTGACCTCTGGCTGCCCTCATTGCCTCCAGGTTTAGAAAGATGCCCCTGCTTCATGGCTCCTATAGTTCTGTGGCAGGATGGGGGTGGAACCCTGGAAAGATAACCAAGAGGCATGGCTGGGTTCACTACAGGTGAATGTTCACCAGTCCTAAGGGCATGTTGATATTGTTAAAGAGATCTTGGTGACAAAGTCCTAGGAAGCACCTCCTATTCAATAATAAGGCCTTTAAAATCAGCCAGAGCCATAGTAGGAAAGGGCTTTTGACAGTCCTGTTACATCTTTACCGATATAATTGAAACGAACTCCCTTTTCATGGCCCCTGGCTGCGATATCCTAGTGCAGATGTGATTAGGGGAGTATGCAGCCTTCCTAAGAAAAAACCAGCCACCTGCTAAGCCTCTGAGCCTTGTTGTGGCTGGTCCTCCCTGCAAGGACTTAGGGGTGGAGACTTGTTTGAGCTGATTTACTCCTTGAAAACCAACCTCAGTTCTTTGGCCTGCCCTCTGAGAATCCCTGTGCAGCACAATCAATCCCTTCACATCCCACAGCTGGAGAGGGTCAGGCATTGCCGCTCAGTGAGGTTTGGGTGGAGGGTGGTACGGGAGAGGGGAAAGTCTTAGGAAACAAAATGAGAAGTGAGAATAGTGGTCTTGTAGTTTAAAGCATGTTTATACATACACTTTTAAAAATTTTTTTATCACATTTGAGCATCTGATAGGTGGGTGTTTGTTGGGTGGGAGAAAAGTATGAGACTTATGTATCACATTTACTTTCTTTCACTCTTAAGAAAAAATTAAATCTTGTTTATTAAGGATTCAGCAAACGTACTTTAGCACCAAATACAATATAAGGTGTTCAGCTAAATAGAGATTTTTGAGAAGCAATGGGATTTTTTAATAAAAATTCTAATTTGGGAGTATAGTAGAATAAATATTTTCTAAGTTGATGACTTACCCATTCTGTTCGGAGGAAGGGAAACACCAGGAATGAAGTTAAGGCTGTTTCTGGAGTAGTACAGTAAGGGCTTGGGGTACAGAGTAGAGAGAGTTGTCACTGACCCTGCCTCAGGATTTATGAGAAACTCAGTTTCTTGGGGTGAATATTAACAAAGAGGTGGCATTTTCTCAGGAAAAAAACAAGAACCTTAGAGGCTAAGCTTGGGTTTAAATCTCTGGTCTGCCATTTACTGTGATCCTGGGTGTGTCGTCTAACTTTTTAAGTCTCCATTTGTTTACAACATGAATATAACATCTACCTTGCAGAGTTGTGGAAATTTAAACCAAGTATAGTAATAGTCCTAAGGACACAGAGGGTACTTAGGCCCAGTTACTCCTCTCTCCACTTGCTGTCCAAGCCCTGTGCCTTGAGTAGAACTAGGCAAGCAAGAAATGTGAAACCTTTTCCTCAAGTGGAATAGCTATAGAGATGTTTTAGAAGTGAAGAGGTCAGAATAGGGTCTACTACCTCAACACCCTCACCTTCACCCCAGTGCACACACAGACATGATCATCATTATTCATTCTCTTATGACATTATGACTGCATTGGGGATTTATTTCTTTGGTTAAATGTTCCGCAGTCAGAATACAAATTCCCTGGGGAAAGAAGCACATTAATCATTAGGAGTATGTGAATTAAACAAGATTACTAAATGATTTCAGGAGAGTCTTTGATAAGAGTGAGCAAGGGAGCAGTGGGTGGCTAGAAAGGAGAGAAGCAGGGTACAGAAAATAGAGACCTTGATTGCATCTGGAGCCAAAAAAGATGTATTACCTAACAGCTGTACCAAAGGACAGTTGTCATTACAGGTACATTCTCATGGTGTCAGGCTATTTTCTTGAGGGTGACTATTCATTTTCACCTGAGCCAATGGATACTTGATGGCCTGTGGGAAAATCCAGCACTGGTAAGGGCCAATGAAGGAGGTTAGTCATCTGGATATAGGCCTTTCCACTTCCTTGGTTGAATTAGTTACCTAAGATAAGGTGATTGTCACCAGAAATAATCAAGGAACCTTCCCTGCTCTCCTGGCTTCCTCATGATTTGTCCTCTGAGACTGTCACTGACTACTATTCAAATCCACTGACTGCTTTAAGATTAAGAAACATTGATGACATTTGGAGATGAGTGGCTGTTTAGAGAGCTCTGGGAGCCGAGTTTACACACTCATTAATAACCAGGGATCCACATAGGCTCATTGGACTTCCCTCTCTGCACCAGTTTTGGATCAGTGAAAAGCATCAGTCTTAACGTTGCTCTTAAAATTTTTCACGTAGATTAAAGAACACAGGAAGGATCAATAGCAGGGTAGTTGTTTTTAAAACCTATGTGTGCCTTAATTATTATAAGAGACTGAGATGCATGGAATGCCAGGAACTGCCAGAGAAAAAGCTAACAGAATTTTGAAAAGATAAATTAATCTTTAGGCCAGGCACAATGGTTCATGCCTATAATCCTAGCACTCTGGGATGCCCAGGCAAGTGGATTGCCTGAGCTCAGGAGTTCAAGACCAGCCTGAACGAGAGCAATATCCCATCTCTAAAAAAGCTGAGTGTTGTGGCCGGTTCTTGTAGTTCCAGCTACTTGGAAGGCAAGGGGATTGCTTGAGTCCCAGAGTTTGAGATGAGGCCACAGCGCTGTACTCAGGGCAACAGTGAGACTGTCATATATATATATA
>NW_003852408.1:13627389-13629361 GCF_000181295.1 Otolemur garnettii | reverse complement strand
ATATATATATATATATATATATATACACATATAATCTCTGTAAGTTTCAACTAGTAAACTGGAGACACCAAAGTCTACCTTATGGGACAGTTCTGAGGCTTAACTAGAAAAAGTAAAGTAGGCTTGGCACCCGTAGTGCAGTGGTTAAGGTGCCAGCCACATATACCATGGCTGGCAGGTTTGAACCTGGCCCAGGCCAGCTAAACAACAATGACAATTGTAACAAAAAATATCCAGGCATTGTGCTGGGCGCCTATGGTCCCAGCTACTTGGGAGGCTGAGACAAGAGAATCGCTTAAGCCCAAGAGTTTTAGGTTGCTATGAGCTGTGACAACCATAGCACTCTACTGAGGGTGACATAGTGAGACTCTATCTCCAGAGGGAAAAAAAAAGTAAAGTGCCTGATACATATATGGTACAGATTTGATGTAGTAGGTTTTAAACAGACCAATCAAAAACTAAACCACCAAAAATACTCCATTAAGTAATGGGACCATAACATGGCAATAATATTACAATGCTGTTACAATACCATGTTAGTATTACAAAGCTATGGTAAAATATACTTTGATTCTACTCATAGGAGATTATAACTGAGGATTTGAGATAATTAGTTTAGGAATATTAGAGCACTTCTCATTAGAGAAGAGTAATATAAACTACAGTGATGTATGACTTATACACATTAAAATGGCTCAAATTGGGTGGCACCTGTGGCTCAGTGGGTAGGGCACTGGCCCCATATGTCGAGGGTGGTGGGTTTGAACTTGGCCCCAGCCAAACTGCAACATAAAACTAGCAGGGCATTGTGGTGGGCACCTGTAGTTAGCTCCAGCTACTAGGGCGGCTGAGGCAAGAGAATCGCCTAAGCCCAGGAGTTGGAGGTTGCTGTGAGCTGCGATGTCATAGCACTCTACTGAGGGCGATAGAATGAGACTCTGTCTCTAAAAATAAAATAGCTCAAATTTAAAAGACAAAATATCAAGAATCAAGTGACTGGAATTCATACATTGCTGGTGGGAATGCTAAACGGTACATTGGAAAACAGCTTGGTAGTTGCTTATAAAGTTAAACGTACCCTTAACAAGACCTAGCAATTCCACTCCTGCAGGCAAATGTTCATAGCAACTTTGTTCATAGTAGTAAAACCTGGAATTTTTTATGCTTATCCCACAATTAATGAATAAACAAATTGTGATATATTTGATGGAATACTATTTAGATATTAAAAGTAACAAATTGGTTTATGCAACAACATGGATGAATCTTAGCATAATCCCAAGTGAAGGAAACCAGAAACAAAAGACTACATACTTTGATTCCATAACATTCTAGAGAAGGTAAACTAGTCACAGAAAGCAGATTAGAGGTCACCAGAGACTACAGATGAGGGAAGGAGCTGACTGTATGGGGGCTAATGGATGAGATTCTGTATCTTGATTGTGGTGCTGGTCACATGACTGTATGACTATTTAATTGTTGAAATTCATCAAATTGTACACTTAAGATGGGTGAATAGTATTGTGTGTAAGTAAATAAAACTGATTTTTTAAAGCACAAGGAATTACCATTTCATGAGTCATATGCATATTAAAACCACAATTCAATAACACTAGAATAATTAAACTTTAAAATCCAGTGTTGGAGGGGATGTACAGCAATTGTAGCTTTCATACATGACTTTAGTCACTATGGAACATTAACAGTTTCTTACAGAGCTAACATATGCTTGCAAAGTTAACCTATGACTCGGCAATTCTATTTCTTGGTATTCTCCAAAAAGAAAAAAAAAAAGGAAAAGAAATGAAATCACATGTGCACCAGAATTCTTATCGTATCTTTATTCATAATAACAAAAGATTGGGAACAACCTAAACGCCTCTCAACAGTAGAGCTGAAAAACTGTATGGAATACCACTCACTAATGAAAAGGAACAAGCGACTGGTTTATCAACAACATGGATGGATGAAA
>NW_003852408.1:13622050-13627003 GCF_000181295.1 Otolemur garnettii | reverse complement strand
GGCACCTGTAGTCTCATCTACTTGGGAAGTGGAGGCAGGAGAATCGCTTGAGCCCAGGAGTTGGAGGGTCAGCCTCCCAAGTACCTGGGACCATAGCCACCTGCCACAACTCCCTATTTTTTTGTTGCAGTTTGGCTAGGGCTGGGTTTGAACCCACCACCCTCAGTATATGGGGCCAGCACCCTACCCACTGAGCTACAGGCACCACCCTACATTTCCTTTTTATCTGTTGCTCTCAGTGGTTTGTGAAAACAGAAATCCACAGGGGTGGGAGGCTGCTGGCAGGAGAAAGAAAGGCAGAGAGAGATTTTAGGCCCTATTGAAAAACTTAAGAGTTAATTTTTCTTTATTTGCTTTAAATGTGACCATCCTTAACACATACTTAACTCTATATATAACTGTATAATTAACTCTAACCTGTAGGAGTTAATAGTATAGTAAGAAAAGAGGAACTTTTCTGAAGTGATGGCAATGCTTTAATTCTTGATTTGGGTGTTGGTTACCTGAGTGCTGCAGTTGTTAAAACTCATCAAATTGTACAGAGCTGTGAGATTTAAAATTGAGGTGAAATTGATGTAACAAAATTAACTGTTTTAAAGTGAACAATTCAATGATATTTATTAAATTCACAGTGCTTACAACTGCCAGCTCTATGTAGTTCCCCTAAAAAGCCACCTGTGCCCATGAAGCAATTGCTCCCTGCTTCCCCCTCTCCTCGTCCACAATCCCTAGCAACTACCGACCTGATTTCTTTTACTATAGATTTACCATTTCTGGATATTACCTTTTTTTTTTCTTTTTTGGAACAAGACACTTGTTGCCCTCAGTACAACATCCAACTCCTGGGCTCAAGTGATCCTCTTGTCTCAGCCTCCCAAGTAGCTGGGACTACAGGCTGAAAGGTGTAAATGGTGACGCCCAGAAACAAAGCCCCAGAGGAGATGTTCAGGCCAGGTTTATTAGGTGACAACCTGGGCAGTACAAAGATAGCCTGAGTGCAGGGTGGGGATGGGGAGGGGTGTGTGTGTGTGTGTGTGAAGTTAGAGACCACTTTTATATGGGGCTGTGGGGGGTCGGCACAATCACAGGTTTCCTGTCAGGTTAGGGTCTTTCTGCATGAACTTCTGGAGGGTGTGGCTATGAAAAAGATTTATGTTTGGCTGCATTAGGCCTCCCCAACACAGGCCCACGCGGCAATACTTAGCTATTTTTAGAGGGTCTTACTCTTGCTAAGGGTGGTCTTGAACTTGTGAACTTAAGTGATCCACTCACCTCAGCTTTCCAGAGTGCTAGGGTTATAGGCATCAGCCTGGCCTTTGGATATTTTATATAAATGGAACTTTTATGTCTGGCTTATTTCACTTATCATGTTATTGAAGTTCATTCATTTTGTAGCATATATCAGTACTTCATTCCTTTTTATGGCCAAATAATATACCATTGTATTTCTATACCACAATTTATTCATTCATCCATTGATGAGCATTTGGGCAGCTTTTACCTTCCAGCTATTGTGAATTAGTGCTATTGCAAATATGTGTATACTTGCATTTGAGTGCCTGTGGTTGATTCTTTTTTTCTTTTTTTTGAGACAAAGCCTCAAGCTGTCCCCCTGGGTAGAGCACTGTGGCATCACAGCTCACAGCAACCTCCAACTCCAGGGCTCAAGCGAGTCTCCTGCCTCAGCCTCCCAAGTAGCTGGGACTACAGGCACCCGCCACAACGCCCAGCTATTTTTTGGTTGCAGCTGTCATTGTTGTTTGGCGGGCCGGGGCTGGATTTGAATCCGCCACCTTAGGTGTATGTGGCTGGCACTTTAGCCACTTGAGCCACAGGTGCCGAGCCCTGTGGTTGATTCTTTTGGGTATTCGTTTACTGGGACTGTAATAACAAATGACCACAGTTGAATGGCTTAGAAATATAGAAATGTATTGTTTCTCAGTTCTGGTGGCTAAAGGTTCCAAATCCAGGTGTTAGCACGGTTGGTTCCTGAAAGCCAGGAGGGAGAATCTGTCCCATCGTTCTCTTAAAGTTTCAGGTGATTTCCAGGCAATCTTTGCATTCCTTGGCTTGTACAAGCATCACCCAATTTCTGCCTTCACGTTCACATAGCATGCTCCCTATGTTCAGATCTCTACCAATTCCCCCCCCCACTTTTTTTTTAAAGTGAGATACTTTAATCTTAGCCAGAATTAAGTTCACCATTGCCAAATAGAATGTCAAAAAATGTATATACATTGTAAGCAAGGAAAAAACTATTAAAAGTGTAATACTTAAGTCACATTTGATTTCTGCAATTCCAACAGATAATAAGGTACAAGGTAACAATGCTATTGGTATATATTGAGTATTACCTTTTTTTTTTTTTTTTGAGACACAATCTCACTATGTCGCCCTTGGTAGAGTACTATGGTGTCACAGCTCACAGCAGCCTTAATCTCTTGGGCTTAAGAGATTCTCTTGCTTCAGCCTCTCAAGTAGCTGGGAAAACAGGTGCCTGTCACAGCACCTGGCTATTTTTTTTATTGTAGTTGTCATTGCTGTTTAGCAGGCGCAGGCCAAGTTCAAACTCGCCAGCTTGGTGTATGTGGACAGCACCCTAACCACTGAGCTATGGGCACCAAGCTGAGTATTACCATTTTAATACAGTCTTTTTCTTTTTTAAAATGTATATACAGGTTTGGAACCAACTCAAGCCCCAAAAGAGGCAGGCCTTGCTCAAAAACATTGCAAGACAAAATTGCAGGATAAAAAAATCAACACACAGCTCAGTGTCTGTAGGTCAGCGGCTAGGACGCCAGCCACATCCACTGGAGCTGGCGGGTTCGAATCCAGCTGGGCTTGCCAAACAATGATAACTACAACCAAAAAATGGCTGAGTGTTGTGGAGGGCACCTGTAGTCCCAGCTACTTGGGAGGCTGAGGCAAGAGAATTGCTTAAACTCAAGAGTTTGAGGTTGCTATGAGCTGTGACTCTTGTCTCAAAAAAAAAAAAAAAAAAAAGAAGATTAAACAAACCAAAACTTTCCAAACCTCCTAAAAGTAGAGAATTTATGTTTGCATTGCTTGCATTTATTTATTTAGACAGAGCCTCCCTTTGTTACCATCAGTAGAGTGCTATGGCATCATAGCTCACAGCAACCTCCAACACTTGGGCTCAAGCGATTCTCTTGCCTGCGCCTGTCACAACGTCTGGCTATTTTTTTTTTTAAGAGACAAGGTCTCACTCAAGCTCCGGCTGGTCTCGAACCTGTGAGATCAGGGCAATCCACCTGCCTCAGCCTCCCAGAGTGCTAGTGCTAGGATTTCAAGCATCAGCCACTGTGCCCGACCTATTTATTTATTTTTATAACTTTAAAAAACATTTTTTGCAATTTTTGGCCAGAGCTGGGTTTGAACCCATCATCTCTGGTATATGGGGCTGGCGCCCTACTCCTTTGAGCCACAGGTGCCGCCCTATTTATTTTTTCGAGTCAGAGTCTCACTTTGTCACCCTCAGTAGAGTGCTGTAGGGTCATAGCTCACAGCGACCTCAAACTCTTGAACTCAAGTGATTCTTTTGCCTCAGCCTCCTGAGTAGCTGGAACTATAGGTGCCCACCACAACACCTGGCTATTTTTTTAGAGATGGGGTCTTGCTCTTACTCAGGCTGGTCTGAATCTGGACAATCCACCTGTCTCAGCCTCCTAGAGTGCTAGGATTACAGGAGTGTGCCACCATGCCTGGCCCTTGCACTGCTTTTAAAATAATTAAATTATACAGGAAGATATGCCCAAAGTGAAAGTTATCCATAATCTTGCAAAATATATATGAAGTAACAATGTGAAAGACTCCACTTTGCCTTTTCCACTTACATCCCCTCAAAATGAAGCACTGTTCTATGATTATATAAACCTTTTCTCAGGTGAAATGGAAATGGAAAAATATGTACTGAATGGGAGGGTTGGCAAGTTTGGGGTTATCTTAATTTTCAAAATCACGAAAATGTATGAGTTAATTTTCTTTCTCTCTGTTTCTCTCTCTTTCTTTCTTTTCTTTCACCACTAGACCACTACAGACAGTTAATTTATTTTTATGCACACTACTTGTCTTTATACTTAAAGATGTTCATGAACATCTTTAATTATGCATTTCACCATATATGTGCCTTTCTAGATGTCACCACTCCCACATACAAATAAATAGAACAAGAAAGAAGGAAAGGAAAAGTAAGGTGATATATATATATATATATATATATATAGTTAAATATATATATAATAATATATATATTAAGGTGATATATATAATTAATATATATAATATATATTTATTAAATAAATAAATATATATATATATAATTTTATTTTTAAGACAGAGTCTGACTCTAACTCCAGGCTTGCTTACAGAAACCTCACACTCCTGGGCTCAGCCTACTAAATAGCTTGGATTATAGTCACCTGCCATAATGTCCAGCTATTTTTTTTCTATTTTTAGTAGAGATGGGGTCTCATTCTTGCTCTGTCTGGTCTCTAGCTCCTGAGCTCAAGTGAATCTCCTGTCTTGGCCTTGCAGAGTGCTAGAATTACAACCACCACACCCAGCCTGATTTAATTGTTTTAATACGTGATTACTGCTTTTGCAAAAGTTATTGGCTCTGATGAGGATTCAGGTGACGAAGTTAATGAATAGGCAGACATCACTTTGGAAAACAAGTGTTCAGAAAGTTCAAAAGAAAATGTCTTTGCAGCTCAGTGCCTGTAGCTCCAGTGGCTAAGGCACCAGCCACTGGAGCTGGTGGGTTCAAACAGCAATGACAACTACAACCAAAAAATAGCCAGACATTGTGGTGGGCACCTGTAGTCCCAGCTACTTGGGAGGTAGAGGCAGGAGAATTGCTTGAGCCTAGGAGTTGGAGGTTGCTGTGAGCTGTGATGCCACAGCACTCTACCCAGGGTGACAGCTTGAGGCTCT
>NW_003852408.1:13598995-13620807 GCF_000181295.1 Otolemur garnettii | reverse complement strand
CTCACAGCAACCTCCAACTCCTGGGCTCAAGCGAGTCTCCTGCCTCAGCCTCCCAAGTAGCTGGGACCACAGGCACCCACCACAATGCCCGGCTATTTTTTGGTTGCAGCCGTCATTGTTTTTTGGTGGGCCCAGGCTGGATTTGAACCTGCTGCTTTAGGTATATGTGGCTGGCGCCTTAGCTACTTGAGCCACAGGCACCAAGCCATGGTTGCAAACTTTTGATCTTTGTCAATCTTATAGTTAAGATTTTATTTATTTATTATTTATTTATTCATTTTTGAGGCAAGAGTCTTGTTCTGTCACCCTCATCTGCCCTTCAGTTATTGTGGAGTGGCATCATTATAGCTCACTGCAACCTCAAACTCCTGGGCTCCAACAATTCTCCTGCTTCAGCTTCCCAACTAATTGGGACTACAGGTGCACATTAGTACTATGCCACACTAATTTTTTTATTTTTAGTAGAGAAGGGATCTCACTTTTGCTCAGGCTGATTCTAAAGTCCTGAGCTCACATGATCCTCTTGCCTTGGCTTCCCAGAGTGCTAGGATTACTGGTGAGTTACTGTGTTCAGTTAATGATTTTTAAATGTAGTTTTGATTTGCCTTTGCCTCACTATATGTAAAGTTCAACATTTTTGTATATGTTTAGGAGCCATTTTAATTCCTCTTCTATGAATTCCATCATATTTAATTTTATTCACATTTTATATTAATTTATTGTTAAAGTTTTATTCAAATTATAAAAATGATTTTTGCTATTTAAACATTCTTTTTTGGATAAGAAAAAAATCCAGCCACATGGTATTCTGAGAGATACTTTGAAATCAAAATCACTTAGAATAATTGAATACAGAGAAATGAATAAAGATGTATCAAACAAATACGTCAAAACTAAAATAGGGGGTGGGCCCCATGTACTGAGGGTGGCGGGTTCAAACTAAATTACTAAATTAGTAATTTAGAACCATTTTCCTATTGGTGGGATTCCTCATTTTCAGAAGAAGAAGTTTTCGAAGCTGAATGACTGAACCCCACAGAGCTGGAGAAAGAGAAGCTGGAGTCCACGATTTCTCATATTTGAACCTTGGGTGGGAATCTAAAAGGATTAGGGACTGGAAATAGACTAGCCCTCTAAAGAGCTGCAGTTCAACTTCAAAGCATTTCACTCCTTAAATTGTATTAAGGTGTTCCTGGATTGCTAGGTGACTTCTGGCAACTGTCAGAAAGAAAAGCAGGCCTTGGTGGTTCACATGTGTAATGCCAGCATTTTGGGAAGCCAAGGTGGGAGGATCCCTGGAGGCCATAAATTCAAGACAGCCTGAGCAACCTAGTGAAACACTGTTTCTACAACAAATGAAAACAATGTAACAGAAGGGATTGTCCCTGAGAAAAATGAGATTATGTTAAACTTCAAATTAGTTTATAAAAAACTCAAAGAATATAATCAAAAGTAAATAGGCCCAGGAAGAAATATGGTAACATGAACAAAAACATCAGGAACAACAGACAATAGAAATAGTCCCACATAGGTTTCAGATATTGATCATAATCCTTAAAACAACTATGCTTACAAAATTAAAGGGGATAATCCAGGTGCAGTGGCTTACACCTGTAATTACAACATGATGGGAAGCTGAGGTCGGAAGATCACTTGAGCCCAGGATTTAGAGACCAGCCTGGGAAACATAGTGAAACATGGTCTTTACATAAAATTAAAAAATTAGTCAGGGGTGGTGGTATGCGCCATGGCATGCACTTAATAATCCCAGCTATTGGGGTGACTGAGGCAAGAAGATTGTTTGAGCCCAGAATTCAAGGCTTCAGTAAGCTATGATCATTCCGGCTCGCCAGCCACCTACACCTAAGGTGGCGGGTTTGAATCCCCAGCCCGGACCCGCCAAAACAACAATGACGGCTGCAACCAAAGGATGGCGGGGCGTTGTGGCGGGCGCCTGTGGTCCCAGCTGCTTGGGAGGCGGAGGCAGGAGACTCGCTTGAGCCCGGGAGTTGGAGGTTGCTGTGAGCTGTGGTGCCATGGCACTCTACCCAGGGGGACAGCTTGAGGCTCTGTCTCAAAAAAAAAAAAAGCTATGATCATTCCACTGCACTCCAGCCTGGGTAGCAGAGTGAAACTCTGTCTCTAAAAACAAATGAACAAACAAACAAAAAATTAAAAAGACTATAAAAGGAATTCTGGCATTAACTCGAAAAGGTAAGAAAGTGATAGATTTGAAAAAACTAGTAAAAATTGAAAACTGAAAAATACAATATTAGAAATTAAGAATTCAATAGATTGCTATAACAGTAGGTTACCTGTAATCTGAAATTTTATTTTATTTTTACTTTTTTTTTTTTGAGACAAAGTCTCATTATGTTGCCTTTGGTAGAGTGCTGTGGCATTACAGCTCACAGCAACCTCAAACTCTTGGTCTTAAGCGATTCTCTTGCCTCAGCATCCCAAGTAGCTGGGTCTACAGGCACCTGCAACAAGGCCCGGCTAATTTTTTGGTCTGGTTGTCATTGTTGTTTAGCAGGACCAGGCTGGGTTCGAACCCGCCAACCCATGTGCCTGTGACTGGTGTCCTAACTACTAATACGGGCACTGAGCCTATTCTGAAATTTAAAAAATTGCACCCCCCCCCAATATTAGACACAGCTGACTGAATAGAAAATTCTAGAAACCCTAAGATAAATAAAAAGAAATCTATACCTAGCCACTCAGCTGTTCCTCTAATTGCTTGAGTTTAACACCACTTTTCCCCCTCTGGCTGCCTGCAGATAACTAATTCTTCAAATGTTCTTAGAACCAGATTTATCATCCTGCTGGTTCCTTCATTCATGGGGCCATATACCCCTGAGCAGGCAAGTTTGAATCCAGCCTGGGTCCGCCAAACAACGACAGCTGCAACCAAAAATAGTCAGGAGTTGTGTGGGGCGCCTATAGTCCCAGCTACTTGGGAGATGGAGGCAGGAGAATCGCTTGAGCCCAGGAGTTGGAGGTTGTTGTGAGCTGTGATGCTAGGGTACTCTACCCAGGGTGACAGCTTGAGGTTCTGTCTCAAAAAAAAAAACAAAAACGCTGGGTGTTATGGTGGGTGCCTGTAGTCCCGGCTACTAGGGAGGTTGAGGCAAGAGAATAGCTTAAGCTCAAGAGTTTGGGGTTACTGAGAGCTGTTGATGCCATGGCACTTTACCCAGGGCAAAGCTTGAGACTCTGTCTCAAAAACAAAAAAATTAATTGGCTCACCTCACATGCACTGAGGCTGTCGGGTTCAAACCCAGCCGGCCAGCTAAACAACAATGACAACTGCAACAAGAAAATAGCCGGGCATTGTGGTGGGCACCTGTAGTCCCAGCTACTTGGGAGGCTGAGGCAAGAGAATTGCTTAAGCCCAAGAGTCTGCGGTTGCTGTGAGCTGCCATGTGACAGCACTCCACTGAGGGCAACATAGTGAGACTGTTAAAAATAATAATAATAAAATGAAAAATTAAAAAAGTAAGGATTCATTAAGACAATACTAGGGGTATTTTTTCTTACAATAAGTTTTCTGTACTATTTTGTTCTTTTCATTTTATTATTCGCAACTCACTAAATCTGGTCTCTGCCTGCAGTTTAAAACACCCTGCCTTAGTAGACTGGGCAGGAAGGTTATTTTCAATTTGTTTATTAGGAATTAGGATTCAGGGGGCCTGCCTCTCTCGATACTCAGACCCTAGGCAGCCATTAGGAAAAGCCAAAAGGAAGTTTGCGCCCTGGGCAGCCTGCATTTCCTCTGGGGAGTGAGAGCCACTGGGGCTATGGTTCTTGCGAGTGATGATCCTGCAGGCAGGACGGGTCTCCCTCGGCGGCGTTAGGGCTTCCGAGAACTTCGCAGCACTCCGCCCAGAGATCAGTCCTAGAGAAAAGTTCTCAAGAGTCTGTGGGAGCGGAGGGGGCGGGGAAGAGTCGCCCTGCCCATCTCCTGCATTCTCCCGCGCCGAGGATTTCCAGCCGGGGGTCTTGTGTGTTCGTTAGCTCTTGCTTTGGAGGTAGGAAGGATAAGTGAACAGGAAGAACCTTGGCTGGACCCGCGTCACCACTGCGGCCTTTAAACCCACCCCTGCCCTGCTGTCCCTAGCGCTAGTGCACTCGGATCCAGAGGCGATACGACTCATGGCTGCGCTGGGCTGCGCCAGGCTGAGGTGGGCGCTGCTGGGGATGCGAGCGGCCGGTGGGCTGTGCCCACACGGGGCCAGAACCAAGGCCGCGATCCCTGCTGCCCTCCCGGCAGATAAGGCAGCCGAGGCTCCCGGAGCCCGGCCTGGAGGCGGGCGGCGACTACGAAACCCAGAGGAACTTCCAAATGTTGGGCAGCTGCGCTTCTTGTTTCAGCTGTTCCTGCAAGGCTATGCTCTGCGCCTGCACAAGCTCCAGGTAACCCAGGGGGAACATCGCGACCTGGCGATGGGGGTGGGCACTGGGACAGAAAGGTCAGAGATGCAGGAGGTGTTGGATAAAAAGTGAAGGATACAGGAACTCAGCTCGGGTAGCCTCAAACTGGAAATACATAGGAACAATGTGCAAAGTGCAGACAGAGCCTCGTCTGAAATGAACCAGTTAATGAGTGGTCTGAATTATCTCTAGCAAAGAGGTGACTTGGAGGCTGGAATTGAAGTGGACAGAAGTTGGGAGAGGAGGGATGTCTTGGAAAGAGAGTGGCAGATGCAAGTGTATAAACTAACAGATGTGATGGACTCACTATTTAATTCTGTGGTGATATTGGCTACCACAAACTTCTTCCAAAGGAAATAATTTCAGGAGGATTACAAAGGCCTCTTAGCACTTTGCAAGGTAAATTTCCCCTTGGTGGGGGAAAAAACCCAGTATTTGCTTTTCAGGGAGTGAAAGCAAAATTATAGACAGTAAGGAAAGGGTGAATTTTTGTTATTAGGAAATCCATGTCCTATAAGAGGGGTTTATCCAGTGGAACACAGAGCCGGCAGGAATAACAGACAGCCCACTGCCAACTAATAAAGGCTGGAAAAAACTCCATGTTGACCAATGTTTGTTAAGTTGGAGAGGTTTCAGGAAATGAACAAAAGGGATTCATGTGGCCTCTTTCTAATGAGTCTCAACAAATTCTAATGCACCTACTATGTCCTAGGCATGATTCCAAGTGCTGGGATTCAGTGAGATGAGGCCCATGCCCTCACAGAGCTCATATGCTCCTCTGAGGAGGATGAGGACAAAGATGTAAATAGTTTTTGTTTTTTTTTTTGAGACAGAGCCTCAAGCTGTCTCCCTGGGTAGAGTGCTGTGACATCACAGCTCCAACTTCTGGGCTCAAGCGAGTCTCCTGCTTCAGCCTCCCAAGTAGTTGAGACCACAGGCACCCGCCACAATGCCTGGCAATTTTTTTTTTTTTTTTTGGTTGCAGCCGTCATTGTTGTTTGGTGGGCCCAGGTTGGATTCAAACCCACCACCTTAGGCGTATGTGGCTGGTGCCTTAGCCACTTGAGCCACAGGCGTTGAGTCTTAAATAGATTAATAGTTAAATTCAGAGAGAGGACTCTGGAACAAAAGTTGTTCTAAGGTTGTGGGAGGGGTGGAGTCTATGATCCAGTGGTCACCTCTGCAGGGACATTTGGCAATCAATGTCTAATTGGAGAAGTAGGCAGCTCTTGGGTTGGGTTGGCCAACAGATGTTTGTGCTGTGGAAAAGGCAAAGTGCGGAGGAGCTGTAAGGACTGAGGATAGGGCAGGTCCTTGAACAGCCTCACAGGCCAGTCTAAGGGCCCAGATTCTGCTGAGGGACCAGGAGGGGCTCTTGAGCAGTCAGGGGATGAGTTAAGGTAGCCTGTGAGAACCACTGCCCAGGTTGTGGTAAGTGTGATAAAAGGCACAGAGGATCTAAGGCAGTCATTCTCAACCTTTCTAATGCCGCGGCCCTTTAATATAGTTCCTGTGGGTCACGACCCACAGGTTGGGAACCACTGATCTAAGGTGATGAATGCTTTACTAAGCATTCAGGATCCAGCAGCATCCAGGACAGAGAAGACTGGAGTCATACTCCACACAAAGCCAGACAGGGAGTAGAGGATAAGGGAAAAAATGACTCTGGTTTTTTTTAGAGACAGAGTCTTACTTTGTCACCCTTGGTAGAGTACCATGGTATGAATTACCTCTAGTAATTCAGCCCTTGGTAGAGTGCTGTGATGTCACAGCTCACAGCAACCTCCAGCTCTTGGGCTTAGGCATTTCTCTTGCCTCAGCCTCCCAAGCATGGGACTACAGGTGCCTACCACAACCCCTGGCTATTTTTTTTTATTGTTGCAGTTTGGCTGGGGCCAAGTTCAAACCTGCCACACTCGCTGTATGGGGCCAGTGCCTGACTCACTGAGCCACAGGCCCTGCTCAGTGATTCTGTGATTTTTAAAGACCAAACTGATCAAAATCAGAGCTGAATCCTCTGTACCTGCCCAGGTAGGACAGGGTCTTCTGGGATCTTCCCTGTTGGGCTCATGTTCCTGAGACTTGGGGGCACGTACATCTTGAGAAATGGTTGAACAATCACTCCTTCTGTGCCCAGCTCTTCTACGCCAAGAAATCAGAATCTTATTAACTTACCTCTGCTTAATTGAACCTTTACAAATGTAAGAGGCCCAGTAATTGCTCCAAGCATGAGGACTGAGCCTTTCTCAGAGGGTGATTTGCTCAGGATTATCTCTAGAGTAGTAGCTACCAAAGAAATTCTAGCTGGCTTTAGGAGAAAGAAGAGGAAGCAAGAGAAAGCTAGGAATGTGTGGTGTTTTTTATTTATTTATTTTTTTATAGAGACAGTGTCTCACTTTATTGCCCTTGGTAGAGTGCCATGGTGTCACACAGCTCACAGCAACTTCCAACTCCTGGGCTTAGGTGATTCTCTTGCCTCAGCCTCCAGAGTAGCTGGGACTGCAGGTGCCTGCTACCATGCCCGGCTATTTTTTTGTTGCAGTTGGTGGGGGTCGGGTTCGAACCCGCCACCCTTGGTATATGGGGCTGGCACCCTACTCTCTGAGACACAGGTGCTGCCTTACCTTTTACAATTTTAAAAAACAGCAACAGGAAAAGAATCGAGAGCAGGAGAAAAAAGGATGGCTGACCAAATGCATCCTTCTCCAACATAATATTTTTGAATCTTTTGACATTCCTTTCTATTTTGTAGCCCTCTTTCAGCTCTGGGTCTTCGCTTTTGGGACCTGCCTCTTCTTCCTTTTTTCAGTCCTGCATCCCTTGCTGATCATCCACTCCTTGTTCCTGGCCTACTGTCATTGTTCTCTCCAACCATTTCTGACTTGTAGACAGAGGTGTGCTTGGTTTTGCCTCTGGATGTTGTATGGGAGCTGCATGTAGGAAAAGCTTTTCTCGGATCACTCTTAGATCTTCCTCTACCCCCAATCTATTTCTAGATTGCAAAACCAGAGAGAAATTCTTACTATGTGATTCTCTGGTATATGTTTTTGTGACTTATGACAGTTCTGTCTTCTTGCATTAAAACAGACCTTTTTCTGACTATTAAAGTAATGGCTGCTCACATCACATCCACAAAAATATATTTTTGAGCTTTGTTTATAAATTCAGAAACATGTTAAATGCCTATTAACAGGATAAATCAATCATATATATGCACGTAATGAAATACAATGTCATTGTGAATGCATAAGCTCTTTATGTATCAATATGAATAATTCAAAGGCTGAGTTGAGAACAGAATGATATGTACTATAGCATATCATTTTCTTTTTTTTCAGTCTTTGGCCAGGGCTGGGTTTGAACCCTCCACCTCCGGCATATGAGGCCAGCGCCCTACTCCTTTGAGCCACAGGTGCCACCCAGCATATCATTTTTATAAACTAGAAACCACACAATAATACTATGGGTTACCGATGGATGTTTACATACATTTGTATATGTTTGTTAAAATTATGTCTAACATTGACATGAAGGCTTCACTTCAAATTCAAGGTAGTGCTTGATCTGGGGAGGGGGCATAAGAGACTGGAGAAAGCCAAGAAGGGGAGTTTGCATCTGAAATTTTTCTTTAAAAATACTATGAAGCGGCTCGGCGCCTATAGCTCAACCAGCTAAGGCGCCAGCCACGTACACCTAAGGTGGCGGGTTCGAATCCCCAGCCCGGACCCGCCAAACAACAATGACAGCTGCAACCAAAAAATGGCCGGGCGTTGTGGTGGGCGCCTGTGGTCCCAGCTACTTGGGAGGCGGAGGCAGGAGACTCGCTTGAGCCCAGGAGTTGGAGGTTGCTGTGAGCTGTGGTGCCACGGCACTCTACCCAGGGGGACAGCTTGAGGCTCTGTCTCCAAAAAAAAAAAAAAAAAAAAAAATACTATGAAGCAAATATGACACATATGAACATTTTTTAATTCTGAAGGGTGGGGTGCATGAGTGTTCATGTGTTGTTTTCTTAAATTTTCAGCATTAAAGTATGCATAATAAAAATATATACGTACTCCTGCCCATCGTGAGTCCAAATGATGCCACTGACTTGGTCAGATCTTGGAGAAGATCATTAAAGGCAAGGTGTGGAACAAGGAGAATCTGGGAATATGGCTAATTATTTAGCACCTCCTGTCACTTGGAAATGTGAATTCCACTTGTGTGAGGGCGTTGGGATTGACTCCTGATGACACTGTGACTGCACTGGCACAGGGCTATCCCAGCTGGGTTCCTCTTCACCTTTGACCCCAAATGGGCCTTATCTCTGATGTCTGTCAACACAGAAGAATGGCCTCTGCCTGAACTTAGTCTCTGCTATTTATCCAACTGGTGGCTGCCAGCTGTTAGGGCTGATTTGTTGACACTGGCAAAAAGAGTGCTTGGTGTCTATAAATTCACTTTTGTCCTCAGGGCTATTTGCTTATTTTTGTGTTGTTTTCCTATGCGTGAGAGTCTCCCTAAGAAGCTCACTCAACAGGAAACTTAGTAGGCCTCTAAGTAGGAGAATAGAATATCAAAATGTAGTATTAAGTGGTGGGGTGGATTTCAGGTGATTTTAATGTTCTGAGTTTTGTTGTTGTTTTTTATTCTGGTATCGAGATCTGATTGTATACCATACAATTCACCCATTTAACAATTAAATTCTCTTTGGCATATTCATAAGAGATGTACAGCCGTCATTCTAGAAAGAAACCTGGTATCCCTTAGCAGTCACCCTCATTTCCTCATCTGCACTGGGCCCTGGTGATCACTAATCTACTTTCTGTCTCTGTGGATTTGCCTCTTAGGGACACTGCATATGGATAGAATCATTCAATGTGTGGTCTTTGGTGACAGGGTTCTTTCACTTAGCATAATGTTTTAAGCTTCCTCAATGTTGTAGGATGTTTTTAGCTTTTGAGACTTGGTCTCTCTCTCTCTTTCTGTCACCTGAGCTAGAGTGCGGTGGCATCATCATAGTTCATTGCAACCTAAAACTCTTGGGCTGGAGCAATCCTCTTGTCTCAGCCTTCCAAATAGCTGGGACTATAGGTGTGTACCACTACACCTAGCTAACATATTTTATAGAGATAGGGTCTTGCTTTTGCTCAAGATGGTCTCGAACTCCTGAACTCAAGTGATCCTCCCACCTTGACCTCCCAGAGTGCTAGGATTACAGGCATGTGCCACCGTGCCCAGCCTCAGTGTTGTAGACTATGTCAGTGCTTCATTCCTTCTCATGGCTGAATAGTATTCTGTTGTAGAGCTGTACTACAGTTTGTGTATTATTCATCCATTGGATATTTGGGTTTTTCCCACTTTTGAGTTTTCAAGGTATCCACAACTTGGAGCTGAGTTTCCTAAATTTGTTTGAGTTCCCCACGCTTCAAAAATCTGAAAGCTGTGATACTTATGTACAGCAAAAATTGAGTTTATGTACAACTTCAGCTCTCCTCTCAAACTTCCTTCTAGCCCGTGCGCACCTCAATTTATGACCTCTTGCCTTGAATATGGATTAGTACCTTTCAAGCACCATATCTATAACTTAGTTACTGGCTGCCAGAGCCTGTCTTGGGTTATCTCTTCTTAAAAACATAGGCTAACTGATAAGCACCTTTGTGGTAAAGTATAATATGATTTCTTTGTTTAACTGATATAGGCGAAAATCATATATGTTTTTGCCTTTGCCGTTTCTGAGAATGAGCATGTACAAATAATCTTGCCTGGCACAATTCAGGAGAGACTGAGGCAGAACTCCATTTGGCTTGGCGCCAAGGAGGTAAAATTCCTGTGCTCAGGCCAGGAGGCTGGGGTATGAAAGCATGTCACTGACACATGACCAGCATGTCACCAGGACCTCCAAATTGTGGTTTTGCAAGGTTAAGATATTGCCTCCAGATGGCTTGAGGCTGCAAAGAGTAGGAAAACAATCAGCCTTTTTTCCCCTTAGCAGTTTCCATGTCTATCAAAAAGTGGGCTAGGGAGTTAACAGTTTGCTTTTTCATGGCTACTATTTTGAGTATACTAGATAACTTAGAAGAATGTGTCTCACTTAAAAAGTTAATCTGTTTTTTACAATAAATTAGCAAGATAATGGTATGAATATTCATTAACAACAGGTACATGCAGCATAGACTATTTAAGCTGGAGAGAAATAAATTTACTATTTGCCACCCAAAGAATGGTAGCCCTCTTTATGCCATACAATTCCAATACACGTCTACACCTTCATTACCGACCACTCATAAGAAACAACGCAACAAACTGATGAGGAAATAAATTTTTTAAATTTAATATGTCAGGATTTTTTTTTTTTTAGACAGAGTCTCACTATGTTACCCTTGGTAGAGTGCCATGGTGTCACAGCTTACAACAACCTCCAACTCTTGGGCTTAAGTGATTCTCTTGCCTCAGCCTCCCAAGTAGCTGGGACTACAGGTGCTTGCCACAGTGCCTGGCTATTTTTTCTGTTGCAGTTGTCATTGTTGTTTAGCTGGCCTGGTCCGGGTTTGCACCCACCAGCCTCAGTGCATGTGGCCGGCTTTGTAACTACTGTGCTATGTGCGCCAAGCCATTGTATAATGCTTTACTCAGGGCTATGAGTGTGCCCATCTCCCAAATAGTGTTCACTGTACCTGTTAGGTATGTTTTTACTCTTTTTCCCTTCCCTAGATAACTCTTAATTTTACTGTTAGAGGCATGTACTAAATCTTTTGTCTTAGGTACACGATTATGACTCCTTGTAGGTTAATAAGGCCTACTTGGATGACAGACTGCAGCCAGGCTTCCCCATGTGAGTATAACTAGATCTGTCGGCAGCCACACATGTCCCCTTAGCTGGCCCACAGGAAGTCCAGGGCAATCCCTCTATTACCACTCATGCTGAAGAATTTGGTACAACCTGCGTCAAATGTGTAAAGGAGGTTGGCAATGATGGGATGAGACCACAGAGACCAAATCTGTATCTAGGGTTTTAGCTATTTAAAAAATGCACTGAGGCCTCGGCGCCCATAGCTCTGTGGATAGGGCACTGGCCATGTACATCAAAGCAGGTGGGTTCAAATCCGGCATGGGCCAGCTAAACAATGACAACTGCAAAAAAAAAAAAAAAAAAAGCCAGGTGTGTGGCAGACACCTATAGTCTCGGCTGCTTGGGAGGCTGAGGCAAGAGAATTGCTTAAGCCCAAGAGTTTGAGGTTGCTGTGAGCTATGACGCCATGGCACTCTACCAAGGGTGACATAGTGAGACTCTGTCTCAAAAATAAATAAATAAATAAAAATGCACTGAGTATGGGTTAAAAAGCAACCACCAGCATAGATTTCAATATAGCTTTCCAGATAGGAGGGTCTGGCTCCCACAGTGGCTCCTGATGGCCAGGTGGCTATAGCCCTAAATCCCTCTCAACACTGAACACTGAGTTGATTTTCCTTTTTACAATAGAAAAAGTTGAGTAATATTGCATAGGAGTACCAGAAACTGCCTCATGGGAAACAAAAACTATTTATAGGTGGAAAGAACTGGGAGCTGGGGCAGGAAGGGAGAACCTGCTTGACTCTCAGGCACCTTCTCTGGAGCATGTCACTCAGTGTCTCTATTCAGAACACCCTCTAGGCCATGGAGGACCCTCTCTGGAATCTCCCCTGCCTACCAGCAGATGCTGGTCCTTTGACCATGGGCTGAAAGCCTTAGGGGCCAATGGGGACCCTTCAAGTTCCATCTGAGACCCAACTATTTCTCCTGAGCTCTCCTCAAAACACTATTTACATTAAATAAAAAACCTGGTTGCAGGCTGCATCTGCCACATTTACAGCATGGTACAATGCATACTGTGATCAAACCATGGAGACAGCTTCTGGCACTCAGACCACAGAGTCACGTGTTTGCCACATGAGAGTGAAGCACAGGGCGGGGTTGGGGGGGTGTCCATTCATTTCTGGTTCCGGAGTTGATTGGACAGCCAGTCTAGTCCTTTGCAGAGCCCATCCCCACTGGTGGAGCAGATGCCCTGAATGTACCAGTTCCTGTGGCAAAGGGAGTGCAGTCCCAGCTTGTCTGTGATCTTGGCCACATTCTTGGCGTTGGGCAGGTCCTGCCTGATGGTGAATACCAGGAGGACTTTGAGCTCATCCTCAGCCAGCATCTGCATGAGCTCCTACTGGGCCTCGTTCACATGCTCTTGGTCATTGCTGTCCACTACAAAGATTAGGCCTTGTGTGTTCTGGAAATAGTAGTGCTACAGAGCTCCAAGCCAGGCATTGGTTTTGCTCTCCCAAGATGGCAGCTCTCCAAATCTGTTTCTAGAAAGTAAATCTTGTTCTGTTGTCTTTAGAGGAGGCTTATCCTTTCTGAAATCTGTAGCTGTTGGGAAGTTTCTAAGAGTTATTAGATTTAGAATCCTTGTTAACCAGTCATCAAGTTGAAGGTGGTAACAGCAGCCTGGGTTAGATAAGAGCTGTAGACAAAAGCTGAACGAGAGAGCAAGACAATAGTCCCCTCCTCCACTCCCACCCCCCTTGGGTGGCCCCAGTGTCCCACAAACCAGAGTGTTATTCTCCTTCCACAGCCATGTAATTAAAGTGACCAGTCCCTGTAGCCATCACTTCACCCTTTTTCCCAGTCTCCCTCATGTCTTACCTTTGAGTGCACTCTGGTTTGTCCCTAGGTGACTAGGTAGTTTCTTCCTTGTATATGTTGTTATCATACTTGAACATCTCCCACCCCGATGTGTAGGCCACCTGGAGACCATCTTAGATGTTGTTACTACACACACACACAGGGTGCCAATAAAATGTGCACATATTTTCTTTTTTTTGCAGTTTTTGGCCAGTTTTTGAACCCACCACCTCCAGCATATGGGGCCGGCGCCCTACTCCTTTGAGCCACAGGTGCCACCCAAATGTGTACACATATTAAGAAAGGAAAAAACTGTATTAAAATTATAATACTCAATACCAATATACCAATAATGGGAAAGACAGCTCTGTTCAGTGGGCAGAGTTGTGGCACCAACCCTACAAAAGACCCCCCAAAATGCAGCTTGTTGCATTTTCACTGATTGATGGGCTTGTGTGCTGGTGCCTGACAGTGGGATGACTGGATGAGCAAGTCTTAGCCTCTTCAGGGATGAACATTATGGCAACAGATTATGCAAGGCCCATGCCCCCTGTTTGTGATCCAAGTGGAAAAAGTTTCCTTAAGATGGACATCATTGGAATCAATAAGCTGACCAGACCATAGCTGCATGAATATATCATTGCACAGGGCACGGTAATCCATGTACAATTCAACACTGGGTCCCAAGGCAAGGCCTACTGATTCTAGAAAATGAAGCCAAGGAAGCCCGTCAAATATGCCCAGACTGCCAACTACACAGGTCAGTGGTAAGGGAAACACTGGGACACTCAGTAAAGGATACTAGACCTAGCCTATCATGGCAAATAGATTATATAGGTTTTCTCCTATCCTCTCAAGAGCACCCCTGGATATTGGCTGCATTAGGTTACCTTTTAAATGTATGGCACTGCCATCTCTATCCACATAGCAGATGGGGGTACACTATTTAAGGAACCTTAGATGACTATGCTGCCTACCAAAATTCCCCCAAAGTATCCAATCAGGTAATGGTGCCACTTTTCTAGCAAAAAATACCCAGCAATAGGCAGCTACCCATGTTGGCTGGATCTTTCATGCCCCATATCATTCCTAGGCAGCAGGTACCATGGACAGATGGAATAGAGAGACTGAAGAAGGTAACTGGACAATTAAGGCTTAGCTCCTAGAGGCCACATACTTAAGAAAGTCAGTTTGGACTATAAATGTGGCAATTCACCAAAAGTATAGCTCACTTTAAATATAACTTTTAATTATGAGATTAAGGAGGTGGGAAGAGGGCCTGATCGTCTAGAAGAGACTCACACCACATAATGAATTCTTCTCATTCTACTATTTTTCTTTTCATGCCTATATCTTGAGAAACCAGGCTACTAAAATTTGTAAGTAGCAAGAAGAATGAAGAAGTGAATGACCCTTACTTGGTGCTTCTTTTGCTACCAGCTGTACTTGCTGGTCTTGGACGCTCATGGATAGTGATGACAATGATTGTGTGTATGTGTGTGTTTTCCCTTTCGAATTTCAAATACTTTCGCCGACCCACCTATGAACTAGGCCCAGGCATCATCAAGAACCTCACTGTGGCTCGGCGCCTGTGGCTCAAGCGGCTAAGGCGCCAGCCACATACACCTAAGGTGGCGGGTTCGAATCCCCAGCCTGGGCCTGCCAAACAACAATGATGGCTGCAACCAAAAAATGGCCGGGCGTTGTGGCGGGCGCCTGTAGTCCCAGCTAGTTGGGAGGCTGTGGCAGGAGACTTACTTGAGCCCAGGAGTTGGAGGTTGCTGTGAGCTGTGATGCCATGGCACTCTACCCAGGGGGATAGCTTGAAGCTCTGTCTCAAAACAAACAAACAAACAAAAAAAAAACCTCACTGTACTGAAGTCCCCAAGAAACCAGAGGTGCTGTATAGACCCTGCATCTGAATCAGCACATCTGGAGGGAGATTAATTATTTTGCTCAGTTTACTTCTTTCTTGGATATACCACTTCCACTTAGCCAGGGATACCTGTTAGGCAATACCTGTTTTGTTGGTGTTCTCATTTCTGCCCGTCCCATGATAAGGACATCAGGGCATAACCACACTTCACTTTGTCAGCCTTGCAATGTCCACCAGTGCTAAATACCAAGCCAGGTATCCAACAAATCACTCAGTTGACTGTTCAGGGTGGTATGTCAGGTAAGGTCCATATTCAACACCCTAGATGGCCATTGCCTAGTGGCTACATCTTTTTGCCATGGGCTCTGTTCTGCATAATTGTTTGTGACAGACAGGTGTAGCACAAGAGGCTCATTAGAACTGACTATCCAGCTTGCTGGATAGTTTGATTAAGCATGTTGTCTGTATCAGTTCTTTAATCAAGGCGGTGATCCTTTCTTCCACCATCCTCTTTCCTTGGCATCCTGTAATGCTTTACTGATACTACATGCCTGAGCTGAGAGAAGGTGGCCCACTCAACCTTCTACTACTGTTGTAATTGTGGCACTTCCCCACTAGGAACAGCCCTTACAATTAAGAGAAATATTACATTTACTTAACACATGTTTCCACAATACATTGTATTGACTCAGAAAGGCTCATCTGATGTGATCATTTTATATGTCAACTTAGCTAGGCTATATTACCTGGTTGTTTAGTCAACCACCAGTCTAGATGTTGCTGTAAAGGTATTTTTTAGGTTGTGATTAACATTTAAATGTGTGGAGTTTAAGTAAAGTAGTTTACCTTTCACAATGTAGGTGGGCCTCATCCAATCAATCAATTGAAGAACTTAAGTGAAAAAATTGAAGACCCCAGAAGAGGAAGGAATTCTGCCTTGAGACTCAAGATTGCAACATGGAGGGCTTGAGGGCCTGTGCAGTGGCTCAGGCCTGTAATCCTAGCACTCTGGGAGGCCTAGGCAAGAGGATTTTTTGAGCTCAGGAGTTCAAAACCAGCCTGAGCAAGAGGGAGACCCCATGGCAAGGCATCGTGGTGGGTGCCTGTAGTCCTAGCTACTCAGGAGGTTGAGGCAGGAGGGTTGCTTCAACCCAGGAGTTTGAGGTTGCTCTGAGCTATGACACTATGGCACTCTAGCCTGAGCAACAGAATGAGACTCTGTCTCAAAAAAACAAAACAAAACCAAAAAACAAATGCAACATTGTCTTCTGCTAGAGCTTCTAGGCAGCTGGCCCGCCCTGCAGATTTTGGATTTGCCAACCCCCACAATCACATGAGCCAATTATGTAAAATAAATCTCTATTTATACATACATCTTATTGTTGCTGTTTCTCTGGAGAAGCCTGATTAATACACCTGCAAAATTGTGTCAGTCCATTGTCCAATCTGAGAGTTACTTTTAAAGTAATTTTTGACCATAAAGTAATTTCTTGGTACCATAGTGACTTGTGCCCCAGTGTGTGAAAAAGCTGCAAAGATTTGACAACCCTGGTTGATATTAAGTTGCTAGCACTCCTTGACCAAATCATAAGGCCTCTAGTCCTCTTTACAGAAGAAGGAACTTGGGCTTCTGCCCTAGTCTTGATCATCTTGAAGGGGATAAGATCTGGGTAGAAGGGTGGTGTAAAGGCATTGGATCAAGACCAGTAAGGGGATCCAGGTACTCTTGTTCTTCCCCCTGTTGACCACAGTAAATGCCAGAGCTGACTGGGGATTCACCTTGTTAAAACCTGGAGCTTCAAAGTTTTTCCCTCTTGTGTCTCTTTTCTTTCTTTTTTTTTTTTTTGAGACAGAGCCTCAAGCTGTCCCCCTAGGTAGAGTACCGTGGTATAGCTCACAGCAACCTCTAACTCCTGGGCTCAAGTGAGTCTCCTGCCTCCGCCTCCCAAGTTGCTGGGACCACAGGCGCCCACCACAATACCTGGCTATTTTTTTTCGGTTGCAGCCATCATTGTTGTTTGGCGGCTGGGCTGAATTTGAACCCGCCACCTTAGGTGTATGTGGTTGGCGCCTTAGCCACTTGAGCCACAGGCGCGGAGCCGCCTCTTGTGTCTCCAAAATGAAAGAGAATTTCCCTCTCTTTCATTAATGGGAAACCATTAATCACTTTTGTGACCGCCCCTGCCCCCTGCCATAATAGCCAGGTCCACATGGTCCTATGCTCTTGCTATAGACTGAATGTTTATGTCCCCTCAGAATTCCCATGTTGAAACTTAATCCCCAGTGTGCTGCTATAAGGAAGTGGAGCCTTTGGGAAGTGATTAGTTTACTAGAGCTGAGCCCTTATGAATGGGATTAATGCCCTTATTAAATAGGCCCCAGGAGAGCTCCCTTGCCGCTTCCACCATGTAAGGACACAGACAGAAGGCACCATCTAAGAACCAGGACATGGGCCCATATTATACTGAATCTGTTGGCATCTTGATTTGGACTTCCCCGTCTCCCACAACTATGAGAAATAAATGTTTGTTGTTTATAAACCACCAGTCTATGTTATTTTGTTATAGCAGCTCAAACAGACAAAGCCAAGTCTGCACCATCAGTTGGTCTCCTATTCGCTATACAGTAAACCTCTATAGATTGACTATCCAAGGGGCTGTAACAATCTGGTCAATATACAGAGGTGGTCAACATGAGGAACTAGGCTTACTGTACTGACACATACATGTGGTGCATGTCTAGTTTATGAAAATTAGGGCAACTTAAGGAGATGGTCAATGTAGGGTGCTGGTGAACTATGGAGGCTCTACTGTATATTAATGTCCTCAGGCTGCTATAACAAAGTACAGTATTAGCTCAGTGCCCAAAGCACAGTGGTTACGGGCGCCCGCCACATGCACCAAGGGTGGTGACATGTTCAAACCCGGCCTGGGCCAGCTAAACAACAATGACAACTACAACAAAAGAATAGCCAGTCATTGTGGCAGGTGCCTGTAGTCCCAGCTAGTTGGGAAGCTGTGGAAAGAGAATCACTGAAGCCAAAGAGTTAGAGGTTGCGGTGAGCTGTGACTCCATGGCACTCTGCCCAGGGCTACATAGGGAGACTCTGTCTCAAAAAAACAAAACAAAAAAGTACAGTAGTCCCTCTTTATCCACAGGTGATACATTCCAAGATCCCCAGTGGGTGTGTGAACCCGCAGATAGCACCAAGCCCTATACTACTTACATATGCTTTTTCCTATACATACATATCTATGATAAAGTTTAATAGATAAATTAGGCACAGGAAGAGATTAAGAGTAGTGACTCATAATAAAATGAACATTTATAACAATACACTGTAATAAAAGTTGTATGAACAGGGTGTCTCTCTCTCTTCCCTAGAATATTGTATTGTAGTTGAGTGTAGTGAAGCACATCTGTAGTCCCAGCTGCTTAGGAGGCTGAGGCAAGAACAGCAATGGAGCAAAGGAGTTCAAGGCAGCAGTGAGCTATGATCATGTCATGGCACTCTCAACTGGGCCTCAACTCTTAAAAAAAAAAAAAAGTCTTACTGTACTGTGCTCACCCTTTTTCTTGTGATTGGGGGGTGGTGGTGAATGAAGTAGGCATTCTGACACTATTGACCTGTATCCCTTACCTTTAGTAAATGGCTTGGTGACACTACTTAAGAGGATCCTTTGCTAAAGTTTTTGTAGCTCAATGCTTTTTGCATTGACTCCAGAATATGCCAAACTTTATTGGTGTGTCTTCCCGGGTTGATCTTCACATTTGACTTCCCATAAACTTTTATCAAATTATTTCTGCCTCAACAGCCTTAATTTCATTTGACATTGCTCAAAACAGCACTCAATTTAAAATTTGTGAATTTTTTACTTTTGCAATTTTCCACTTAATGTCTTAGGACCAAGGTTGACTGAGGAAAGCAAAACTGGAGATAAGAGGTGACTACTGTACCAAAAACGGAGTGGTATAAACAACAGAAATTTATTGTCTCACAGTTCTGTAGAAAAGTTCTTGTAAAAGTTCAAAATCAAAGTGTTGTCCAGGTAGGTTCTTTCTGAGAGCTGTGATGATCTGTTTCAGACATATTTTCTTGGATGTGGATAACTGTCTTCACATTCACATGACATTCTTGCTGTACGAATGTTTCCAAATTTCACCCTTTTATGAGGACACCAGTCGTGTTGGATTATGGGCTACCCTAATGACAGAATTTTAATTTGATTATGTCTATAAAGACCCTATCTCCAAATAAGGTCACAGTCTGATGTACTAGGGGTTAAGATTTCAACACATGAGGCTGAGCATAGTGGCTTACACCTAGCACTTTGGAAGGCCTAGGTGGGAGGGATTGCTTGAGCCCAGGAGTTCCAGACCAGTCTGGGCAATAGCAAGACCCTGGGTCTAGAAAAAAATTGAAAAAATTCTCCAGGTGTGGTGGTGCACACCTGTAATCCTGGCTACTTAGGAGGCTGAGGCAGGGGAAGCACTTGCGACCAGGAGTTAGAGGCTGCAGTGAGCTACTGTGTTCTATCCAGGGCAGCAGAGCAAGAATCGGTCTCAAAAAAAAAAAAAGGACTTCAACATAAGAATTTTATAAGAGCCTTCTTAGATTGAAGAGCATTTATGTTGGCCTATATTTTCCAGATTCTATCCTGGGATGTAAGAGAAGATGTAATCATCCCCCAAACGCTGGAGGATGATTGGTGGTGCCCATTGAACAAACCAGTTGATCTGATCCCGAATGACTAGTTCATCATTTGAGTACTCATTTTCCATTACAAATCCGGGCTGGGGTTATAGCAGTCTCATGGGAAGTCATAGTTTTCTTCTGTTGTCATCAAGGGTGCTTGTCAGATGATGGAAACACATCTCAGCTCAACCACTGTTTCTTTGTGGATGCAAAGACCCATTACCACTAGCCCTATCTATCTTTCTGTGTTCTTCCTCCATGCTCAGGTCATTAGCTAAAGTACTCAGGTCCAGGATATAAGAGGCATCCTCAGTGTACCCCCGAGGGACTGAATGCCCTGGATGACAGGGAATATTTTACTGGTTGACACAGCCACAGGTCTGAGCAAACCAGTGTTGCTTTCCCAGTGATAAAGAAGGCTGAGGAAGCACAGACTGCTTCTCCTAATTTTTTATTAAATTTCAGATTAATATAAGGGTATGTATGATTAGGTTACATTGTTTGCATTTGTTAGGTAAAGTCCAAGTTGTAGTTAAACCCTCATCCAGGAGGTGTGCCATATACCTCTACATTGTGCTTCTCCTAACTTTATGAGACCCTCCCCCTTCAATTCTGGACACCAACGCAACTCATCAGTGGTCAGAGATGCCGGGTCCTACTTGTCATTTAAATACGTCAGCAACCAGGTCCACTTCTGGCCTCAGGGATCCTGTTCCATACCTTTCTAGTCAGCCTTGTGGGGTCTCACTGTCATTTTTCTTTTTGTTTTAGATGTTCTTACTTTGTCACCCTCAGTAGAGTGCTGTGGTGTCATAGCTCACAGACTCTTGGGCTCAATTGATCCTCTTGTGTTAGCCTCCCTAGTAGCTGGTACTACAGGCGCCCGTCACAATGCCCAGCTATTTTTAGATATGGGGTCTCACTCTTGCTCAGGCTGGTCTTGAACTCTTGAGCTCAGACAATCTATTCACCTTGGCCTCCCAGAGTGCTAGGATTACAGGCACGAGCCATCATGCCTGGCCTACTGTTATTTTTTCAAAAGACCATTGTGACCTTAGCCCTAGGAAGCAAAGGGTTAAAAACCCCAAATATAGTCAATCTGTCAGGAATAGATGTGATAAGAACCCTGGTGGCATGGTCTGTTCTGCAGGTACAACTTTTGGATAGGAACACATTGCTCTTATCTGGTAAGGCACAGAACTTATCTGTCAGAGAGGGTCAGTGTTGTGGCTCCACCTACATTGTTTGGGGACAGTTTATTTGGCAAGCAGGCCCCCAAGTCTTTTGGGGCCCTACTAGTCACTCCTGTGGAGACTTTCAACTTGCCAACCAATAAGATATCATTACACAAAGAAAACTGTGCATCAGAGGCATTTTCCTAAAACTTCGGAACACTCACAATTAAACATTTCAATATTGATGATGCTCATGAGCCCCTCCACTCACACAATCACTTTGGCTTTTTTTCTTGCTTCACTGTGAATTCTTTCAAAGTCACTTTTTCACAGAAACAAAGTCCAAAATGTTTTAACACAAGTTCTTCAGGAGTTATAGTCACTGGAAGCTCAGAGAATCCTGCAGTGGGCTAGGGGGTGGGGGAGCTACAAGTTCAGCTCTGCACTGGGTGGGGGAGGGGAGGAGGTCTGCAAGCTCAGCCCTGCACTTGCTTCAGCATTTAGAAAATTAACACACAATCTAGGGGCTGGTTTCAATGCTGCTTCTAGCTGCTTGCTCTCCAAAGGTTTATTGGAAGAGATAGGACTGTGGGAGAATTCCTACTCCTCTGCCCTACAAAGACTGTGGGAGTCTTACACCTCCTAACCGGCTTGCACAGTTCCCTCATGGGAAAGCCCCCATGCACGCCACTGTCTACGCCCTTAAACGAGAGCATGTGCTCCCATATCCCTGTATTTTATCACCTAGCCTGGCCCCTGTGGCCCCAGTGCTCACAAAAGGCATCATAACTTTACCAGTGTTACACTGGACACCAAATATGTCAAATTCATACACAGTAGACAAGGCAAGGCCAAGGCCTGGCACATTCATCTGGTACAAGGATACAAGATGTCACTTTTAAACTTAGATAGTTTATCACTTACTTGCACAGTATAAAGAAGAAGCCAGAGGTGTCAGTTCCCCAAGATCTCTGTCCCACTCACCTTAAAGGACAA
>NW_003852408.1:13595918-13597160 GCF_000181295.1 Otolemur garnettii | reverse complement strand
GCATCACAGCTCACAGCAACCTCAAACTCTTGGACTTCAGTGATTCTCTTGCCTCAGCCTCCCGAGTAGCTGGGGACTGTAGGCGCCCGCCACAACACCCAGCTATTTTTTTGTTGTTGTTGCAGTTGTTTAGCTGGCCCAGGCCAGTTTGAACCTGCCACCCTCAGTGTATGTGGCTGGCCCCATAACCACTATGCTATGGGCACCGAGCTGTGTCTATTTTTCTGATAGGTTTTTAAATAGTGTATTCACCCATACTTTTTTCTTTTTGTAGTTTCTTTCTAGATCTTTATCCCATCTGGGATTAATTTCCGTGTATGATGGGAGGTTCATGGCGCGGCCACCTGACAAAGGGATCACGTGAGGGAGCAGGACTGGAGCCTGTACTTGGCTTGCCAGGGGCTGCAGCTGCACGCACCCAGAGTGAGCACTTTTTTCTAATTCCTACTTAAGTCATTCTTTAAGCCACCAATGAATGTGAATGTGAGTTCTAACTATATTCCCCCCCCCACAATAATTAACTATAGTAGTTGCTTTAATGACATTTATTGATTTGTCTGTTCCCTTTTATTTAAAACTAGGCTAAGATGTCAAGAAACTCCTTGCATTCTGCCATCCTTGGTCTCTTTATCTTCTAATAATTCATCATTTATTTACTGTAAGATTTTTTCTAATTTCTTGGTCTTTCATAGATCTCTGAAATAGTTCTCGGTATGCACAGATTTCTGCAGCCTTTTGCAACCACATTCTGGCAGCATGTCAAAGGCATCCTTCATGTTGCTTGCTGTTCATTCTTCCAGAAGGCTGTTCACTATCAGCTTTGCTGGGAGAAAATACTACTCTAGTTCTTGAAGAAGACAGGCACTCTGCCAGAATGTTCTTCAGAGAGCAAGTAAAGAAATGAACCAACACCCCTTCAAGCCCGCTTTTTAATCCAGGCCTGGGACCTGATAAGGGAAAGGACAGGCTGGTCTGGTCATGTTTTCTTCTTGATCTTCATGAGAAGAAACCTTGGAACAAAGGATGATTCCTTAGTCTTTTCCTGTGCTCTCTTTTCTGGGGACAGTCTTTTGTTCACAGCAGACTTCTTGCTGAGGCTCTGAAGGTTTTAAAATACTACAGATTTCTTCTAAGCTTAAACATGTGATTTACATCACACACAATTAACCATTTAAAAATGTAAAATTCGGCTCAGCGCCTGTGGCTCAAGTGGCTAAGCCGCCAGCCACATACACCTAAGGT
>NW_003852408.1:13589008-13595733 GCF_000181295.1 Otolemur garnettii | reverse complement strand
GCTACTTGGGAGGCTGAGGCAGGAGACTTGCTTGAGCCCAGGAGTTGGAGATTGCTGTGAGCTATGATGCCACGGCACTCTACCCAGGGGACAGCTTGAGGCTCTGTCTCAAAAAATAAATAAATAAAAATAAAAATAAAAATGTAAAATTCAGTGCATTTAGTGTATTCTCAATGTTGTATACCCACTACCTCTCTGGAGTTTCGGAACTTTTCAGTACCCTGGAAAAACACCCCGTACCTATTACTTAATAATTCCCCATTGCCCTCTCCCCCCAGCCCCAGTAAACTTTAATCTACTTCCTGTCTCTATGGATTTTCTTATTAAGAAAAATCACATAAAAAAATCATACAATCTATGATCTTTTGTGTCTAGTTTCTTTCACTTAGCATATGTTTTTAAGGTTCATCTGAGTTATAGCATGAATCAGAAGTTTGTTCCTTTTTATGGGTGAATAATGTTCCATTATATGTATATACTATGATTTATTTACCCATTCATTCACTCATAATCATTTGGGTTATCGCTACCTTTTAGCTGTTATAAGAAATACAGCTAGAAATATTCATGTACAAAAAGAAATTCATGTACAAGTTTCTGTGTGGACTTGTTTCCATTTCTCTTAGTTATACATATAAGAGTGGAATTGCTGGATCATATAGTAATTTTGTGTTCAATTCTTTCAGGAATTGTCAGACATTTCCACAGCAGCTGCACTCTTTTTGCACTCTTTTTATGTTCTTACCAGCAACAAACAGGTTCTGCTTTTTCCACATTTTTGCCAACATTTTTTATTTTCTGGGTGTTTTTCTTTTTAAGCCATTTCGGTGGATGTGAAGTTGCTTTCTTTTTTTTTTTTTTTTTTTTTTTGAGACAGAGTCTCAAGCTGTCGCCCTGGGTAGAGTCCCGTTGCATCATAGCTCACAGCAACCTCCAACTTGGGCTCATGTGATCCTCTTGCCTCAGTTTTTCTATTTTTAGTAGAGACGGGGTCATGCTTTTGGTCAGGCTGGTCTTGAACTTGTGAGCTCAAACTGTCCACCCACCTTGCCCTCCCAGAGTGCTAGAATTACAGCATTGTGCCCAGCCTGTTTCTTTGGTCAGAGTTTTTTGTTTGTTTGTTTGTTTGTTGTTTTTTGTGAAGTGGCTTTGATTTGTAGTTCCTTTTTTTTTTTTTTTTTGAGACAGAGTATCACTCCATGCCCTTAGGAGAGTGCTGTGTCATTATTGCTCAAACTCTTGGGCTCAAGCGATCCTCTTGCCTCAGCTTCCCAAGTAGCTGGGCTATCGGTGCCTGCCACAATGCTGGCTAGTTTTTCTATTTTTAGTAGAGATGGAATCTTGTTCTTGCTGGGGCTAGTCTTGAACTCCTAAACTCAATCAATCTACCCACCTCAGCCTCCCAAAGTGCTGGATTACAGGTGTGAGCCATCACACCTGGCTAATTTGCATTTTCTTTTTTTTGAGATAGTCTTCTTATGTCGCCCTTGGTAGAGTGCCATGGCATCACAGCTCACAACAACCTCAAACTTTTGGGCTTAAGTGATTCTCTTGCCTTAGCCTACTAAGTAGTTGGGACTACAGGTGCCTACCAAGACCCCTGGCTATTTTTTTGTGGATGTTGTCATTGTTGTTTAGCAGGCTTCGGCCAGGTTCGAACTCGGGAGCCCTGGTGTATGTGGCTAGCACTCTACCCATTGAGCTGTGAGCACCGCCTAATTTGCATTTTCTTAATGACCAATGATGGTAAACATCTTTTCATGTACTTATTGGCTATTTGTGTATCCTCTTTGGAGAAATGTCTATTTTGGTTCTTTGATTATTTTAAGATTAAGTTTGTCTTTTTGTTGTTGAATTGTAAGAGTTCTTTGTGTGTTCTGGATATTAAACCCTTATCAGATATGTGATTTGCAAATATTTACTCCCATTCTGTAGGTTGTCTTTTCACATTCTTAATAATGTTCATTGATACACAAAAGTGTTTAATTTTTATGAGTCCTATTTATCTATATTTTTTTCTCTTATTGCTTATGCCTTTGCTATCAAATCTAAGAATTCATTGCCAAGTCTAAGGTCATGAATATTTGCCCCTACATGTTAATCAAAAAATTTTATAGTTTTTGCTCTTATATCTAGGTTGTTGATCCATTTTGAGTTAACTTTTGTATATGAAGTGAGGTAGGGATCCGACTTCATTCTTTTGCATTTGGTTATCTGATTGTCCCAGCACCATCTATTGAAGAGACTTTTCTTTCCCCACTGACTGGTCTGGGCACCCTTGTCAAAAATCAGTTAACTGTAGATGTTCAGTTTTACTTCTGGACTGTCAAGTATATTCCATTGGTCTATATATATCTAACCTTATGCCAGTATCATACTGTTTAGATTACTGTAGCTTTGTATTGAGTTTAGAAATTGGAAAATGAGAGTATTCTAGCTTTGTTTTGGCTATTCAGGGCCCTTTGTACTTCTATATGGATTTGAATATCAGCTTTTCCATTTCTTCAGAAAGGCCATTAGAATTTGTATGGGGGTTATATTGAATCTGTAGATTGCTTTGGGAGTACTGCCGTCTAACAATATTAAGTTTCCCAATCCATTAATATGGATGTCTTTCCATTTATTTAGGTCTTTTATTTATTTAGCATTTTATTTATTTAGCATTTATTTAGCATTTGTAGTTTTAAATATAGAAGTTTGGGGTGGCTCCTGTGGCTCAATGAGTAGGGCACTAGCCCCATATACTGAGGGTGGTGGGTTCGAACCTGACCCCAGCCAAACTGCAAAAAAATAGCCTGGTGTTGTGGCGGGTGCCTATAGTCCCAGCTACTCAGAAGGCTGAGGTAAGAGAATTGCCTAAGCCCAAGAGCTGGAGGTTGCTGTGAGCTGTGACACCATGGCACTCTGCCGAGGGCGACAAACTGAGATTCTGTTTCTAAAAAATAATAATAAATAAATAAATATAGAAGTTTCACTTCCTTGGTTAAATTTATTCTAGGTATTTTATTCTTTCCTTTTTGGGGGGGAGGAGTATTCTTTTAGATGCTATGTATTAGTTCACTTGGGCTGCCATAATAAAATAGCACATACTAAGTGGTTTAAATAACAGAGATTTATTTTCTCACCGATCTGGAGGCTAGAAGCCAGAGATCAGGGTGCCAGCATGGTTGGGTTCTGGTGAGGACTCTTCTTGGCTTATAGATGGCTGCCTTCTCCCTGTGTCCTCAGTGCTTGCCTGTAGAAAGACAGCAAGGTCTCTAGTGGCTCCTATTAATAAGGACACTAATCTTAGCAGATCAGGGCTCTACCCTTATGACCTTGTTTGATCTTAGTTCCTTCCTTAGAGGCTCCATCTCCAAATATAGCCACACTGGGTTTTAGGGTTTCAATATATGAATTGGATGGGGGGGACATAAACATTCAGTCTATAATTTAAATAGACTTACTTTATTATTATGATTTCCACTTCACCTTCTTCTTCTCCTCTTCCTCCTCCTCCTTCTTCTTCCCCTCAGTAAAGTGCTATGGCATCATAGCTCACAGCAACCTCAAACTCTTAGGTTCAAGTGATCCTCTTGTCTCAGCCTCCTGAGTAGCTGGGTCTACAGGTGCTCGCCACAATGCCGGACTATTTTTAGTAGAGACAGAATCTCACTCTTGCTCAGACTGATCTCAAATTCCTGAGCTCAAGCAATCCACCCACCTTGGCCTCCCAGAGTGCTAGGATTACAGGTTTAAGCCACTGTGCCGGCTCTCTCTCATATTCTTTGCATTCTCTGCAACTTTTTTTTTCTGCTTGGTTCATTGACAACTGTTAAATATTTATTAAGTGTTGTCTAATGTGCCCAGAAGGGTCTCAAGCAATATGGGAGTTTAGAAAGAAGTATGATGTGGTTTCTGCCCTCAAGGATTTTCAATTTAGTTGAAGAGATAAGATATCCAAAAAATGGGTGGCGCCTGTGGCTCAGTGGGTAGGGCATCAGCCCCATATACTCAGGGTGGGGGGTTCAAACCCGGCTCCGGCCAAACTGTAACAACAACAAAAAAATAGCCGGGCAGTATTGTGGTGGGTGCCTGTAGTCCCAGCTCCTTGGGAGGCTGAGGCAATGCCTAAGCTGAGGAATTGGAGGTTGCTGTGAGCAGTGTGATGACTCGGCACTTTACTGAGGGCGATAAAGTGAGACTCTGTCTCTACAAAAAAAAAAAAGATATCCAAAAAATAACTAAGGGATAATTTAGGAGGATATCTAATGAAATTCTCAACCGTCTGGCTCATGCACTAAGAATTAAATTCTCCAAGGGTAGATCATTTTTTGTTGTTGTTGCAGTTGGGCCAGGACTGGGTTTGAACCAGCCACCCTTTGATATATGGGGCTGGAGCCCTACTCACTGAGTCATAGGCACCACCCTCTAAGGGTAGATCTTTTATGCTGTGGTAAGCCTAGCCCCTAGGACAGTAAAGGAGGAACAGGATGTGAACCTAATACGTGTATCTATAAATGGTTGTTGAATGAATTCAACACTCTTCAGCTTTTGAGTTTTGCAAGGTGGGGGCTAGCGCTTTCATTTGTTGATCTGAAAGATGATCTCTGTTCTGTAAAGTGGATCTTAGACAAGACCCATCTGAGACCGCTGGAACTCTCTAACTGGCTCAGGTTACAATCTGATGGTAGGCTCACAGACACAGCACACATCTCTCAGCAAGTGTTCTGGGATCTTTCTAAAATAACCTCTTACATAAGTAGATCCTTGTCAAGTTCCACCAAGTAAACTAACTGAGAAGAGGACTATGAAGGAAGAGGAAAGAAGGTAGCCTAACCAAGAGGAGAATTACCCCAGAAACCTCCACACTGGCAGCCCCGAAATGGTTTCAGAGGCTTTGGATTCCAGGGAAGATACTGGTACCTGAGTAAATAGCTATTTATCTAGTCTTTTTTTTTTTCTGTTTTGGAGATGATGGTGGAAAATTTGAAAAACAAATCATAGTAAAAGGAAGAAGAATTAGTGTTTGTTTGTAAAGCTCTGTTTACCACCACTGAGGTAATCACTGTTCACATTTTTATTAAATGTAATTTTACTTGAACTTTATGGAGTGAAAAAAAAACCAAACTTCAGATAAACATTTCTTCAAAATGGTGTATTATTTCTTTAAAAGAGTCCTCTAAAATTAAAGAATTAAGGGGAATACTTAAGAGGTTGGATTTATTGCAGTGGTTCTCAACCTGGGGTGATTTTGCAATGTTGGAAACATTTTTGGTAGTCATAACTCAGAGTACTGGTGGGTAGAGGCCAGGAATGATATTAGACCTCTGTGGTGCACACAATAAGTCTGCCACAACATAGAGTTATCCAGCCCCAAATGTCAACAGTGCAGTAGTTAAGGAACCCTGGTTATCTTGCTTTTAAAATAGCACATAGTTTTAAAGGGCCTAAGTTTGTTTTCAGTTACTAGGACATAGTCATTTTCTCAGTAATCTGTGGACTAAGTGGTTAAGAGCATGGTGTCCAGGTGGTCTGGGTTTGAGACTTGAATCTGCCACTTACTGGTAAAGTGACCTTGAGTAATTCTACTGGGCCTCAGTTTCCTCATCTGCAAAATCATGGTAAGGTTAAACATACTGCAAACAGCTGTAGTGAGGATTGAATGAGCTAGTATAAATGCTTAGAATAGTGTCTGGTTTATTATGGTCAGTCCAATGGAAATATGTGCAACTATTGTTATTAATGTCTTCAACTAAACTAGGACCACAAATGAAACCTACTTTTAAGATAAATCGTCTAAGAAATTTAATATAGAAAAATAGACTTGTATGCAAGTTTTTCTTAAAAGGAAACTTTAAGAAAAATAAATAAAATTCATTCATAAGAAAACAAATATGGTTAGGGCCCACTTATAGATCAAAAGAGTATTTTCATGAACTCCAAATTTCAGTAAAGTTTTCTTACTTTCTGGAATTGTGTGATCAGTGGCAGGTGACTTATTCTTTCAGAAAACACTTCTTTTTTTTTTTCTTCAGATTTTGAAAGTTTAATAGATAATATATTATTATAGTTAAATGCAAAACAATATATGGGTCATTACAAAGCTTTGAGATACACGAATTTTTTTTTTTTCTTTTAGGAGGTAAGGTCTTTTATTTTTATTTTTATTTTTTTGCAGTTTTTGGCCAGGGCTGGGTTTGAACCCACCACCTCCGGCATATGGAACCGGTGCCTTACTCCTTTGAGCCACAGGCGCCTCCTGAGATACACGAATTTAAGAAACATAAAATCCAGATGTATGTAAACAAATGAAGACCTCTCAGCAACAGCAATGAGCCAAGCCAAATTGAAACTTGTATGGGTGAATCAGAAAGGACACTGTCGACTATGTGACTATAACATGATGTATCTCAAAACTTTCATAGTGACCTACGTATAATGTGACACATGATATACATTAAGCAGTCTGACTCCCATTGTTGTGTTCCCTACATTACCATAGCAATCACTGTATTTGGCTTCATATGTGTCCATCCAGTATTTATCTATAAAAGCAAGTTCAGTGTTCTCATTTAGACCCTCTTATTTAGACAAAAGATATGATACGTAACAATCTATCTTGGATATCTTTCCATATTAGTACAAGAAGAATTTCCTTGTTCTTTTTTAAGGTGATATAGTATTCTATTATGTGGATGTCTTATACTTTGCTTGTAAATGTTTATAATTTTTTTTTTTTTTGT
>NW_003852408.1:13584007-13587978 GCF_000181295.1 Otolemur garnettii | reverse complement strand
TCAAAAAAAAAAAAAAAAAAAAAAGTGTTCCTAGGAATTGGCAGAATCAGCCATTAGTTCAGGGTGGAGTCTGGGCAACTGAATGATATTTGGGGGATAGTTATGTTTCATCGTTTCCTAGGAGAATCCAAATTGTAATGCCAACAGTAAGACCCCGGAAGGTTAGCATTTTTCTGGATTATGAGTTGAGTGAAGTTTCCTTCTATAATTTGGATGATGGATCTCTTCTCTGTAATTTTAATGCCTCTTTTACAGAAGCTCTTTGGCCTAATTTCTATGCTGGAGCAGATTCTGATCCTCTTAAAATCTTTTTAGTAACAGATTACAATAGATGAAGTAGACCAGGTGTGGTGGCTCACATGTGTAATCTTAGCACTCTGAGAGGCCCAGTCGGGTAGATCACTTGAGCTCATGAGTTCCAGACTAGCCTGAGCAAGAGTGAGACCTTGTCTCTACTAAAAATGAAAAACTGAGGCAAGAGGATCTCTTGAGCCCAGGAGTTTGAGGTTGGTATGAGCTATGAGGCCCGGGCATTCTATGGAGGGTGACAGACTGATATTCTGTCTCCAAAGGAAAAAAAAAAGATGAAGTTCCTGGGAAACTACTATGTTTTATTTTCTTTCGGTCTGTAGGTGTAAGTTTAGCAGATAGATTTAGTCTCAGGAGTTGTGGCTTCTCTTTAAGCTTTACCCCACCAAAACCAAAATGTATTTCTTTTCTCCCTTATTTTCAGTAACTTTAAAAACATTGTAGCAAATATCAATTTTAAGAATGCTATGAGTATCAATTTTCAAATGCTTTAGATAGTCTAAGATAAAATATTTGAGAATTATGTTACTTAACACAACCGATGCTTTTTTTATTTTTCAAGAAAAAAATTCATATCACATGGCTTACTTCATATTTGGTCCTTGACTTCTTTTTTTTCCTGGAGTTTCTAATCGTGTTTCTCTTTTCTTATTGATTACAGTCTCAAACTCCAACATTTTTCTTGTTGATTTATCTCTGTCTCATTGATAGGATTTAAATGAGATAAAGAAGCCATAGGCTTTCTACCATACCTCACCAATGGGCCTTAAAATGCTGGGCTCCAAATCTTAACATACCTCAGTTTGCTGCATATCCCTTTTTTTCTAGTCATCCTCCAAGGATCTCAATTCCCCCCATTCCTCCAGATAACTCATTCTCCCAATAGCTCCTTGTGTGCCTATTTTTTCAGTGCTCCTCCCTGTAACTACGGCTGTCCCAGGGCCTACCTCCTACCCAATGTACTTTGCCCAGCCCACTTATTCTCATGTAGCCATCAGACACTCCTACCACCCCATTTCCTCTTCCCAGAAGTGCCTGCCCAGCTGGGCTCCAGTTATTCAACTTTGGTTGAACCCTGCAGGTGCTGTACAAGGCCAAGTATGGTCCAATATGGATATCCCGCGTAGGGTCTCAGATACATGTGCATGTGGCCAGTGCCCCGCTGGTGGAGCAAGTGATGCGGCAAGAGGTCAAATACCCAATGCGGAACGACATGGATCTATGGAAGGAGCACCGGGACCTGCAGGGTCTGGCCTATGGACCCTTCACCACGTGAGCTGGGGCCTGAAGGGGCCAGGTCAAAAGATGGTGGGCACAGGACAGGCAGTCAGATAATGGGCACAGGGGAATCTCCCTGCATCCTCTGAGCTGATAGTCTAGAAAGCAGTCATTGGGATGAGCTAAGCCCAAGGAGCATTCATTGGCTTTTCCACTAATACACTTTGTGACTTTGGACGAATAGGTAATTTCCCCTTCCTTGGCCTTAAATTTGTCATCTGTACAATAAGAGTTTTTTTTTTTTGCAGTTTTTGGCTGGGGCTGAGTTTGAACCCGCCACCTCCCTATTCCTTTGAGCCACAGGTGCTGCCCTAAGAGTTTTTTTGAGACAGAGCCTCAAGCTGTCCCCCTGGGTAGAGTGCAGTGGCATCATAGCTCACAGCAACCTCCAACTCCTGGGCTCAAGCGAGTCTCCTGCCTCTGCCTCTCAAGTAGCTGGGACCACAGGCACCTGCCAGAACGCCTGCTATTTTTTGGTTGCAGCCATCATTGTTGTTTGGTGGGCCCGGGCTGGATTCAAACCCGCCACTTTAAGTGTATGTGGCTGGCGCCTTAGCCACTTGAACCACAGGTGCCAAGCCCAATAAGAGTTTTGAAGTATCTCCAAGGTGTCCCTAGTGGCTCTAGCGCTACTATTCTAGCTCTATTATTCTACATTATGGTTGAAAATATGTTAACTCAAACCATAATGGAACATACCTGCTTATAGCTGAAAATATACCATTACCGTATTAGTTGGGGAGGTGCAATTAAATTTTTTAAAAAATGTCCCAAGTTTTATATTGTACACTTGTGTTGGTAATAATTTTCATGTATGCTCTCCATCATAGAGATAGATGTGAGTGTCAGCCTTAAAGTTATGCCTGGAAAAATTAAAATTATTTTGACAGTGATAAATTGAAAGGTGAGCTGAATATGTTATTTACTCATGTGCCAATAGAAGTAGGTAATTGATAATCATTGGCAATAAACCACTCCCAGTGCCATAGGTTGTAGCTGGGTATACTGCAGCCCTCTTTTTGCTATAGTATGTTAACAGAACTCTAAAAACTGTAAATGGCTCCCATGCTTCCCTGTTGCTTGACATCTATTCTTAAATGAATAAATAAATAAAAAGAAGTGACTAAAACATTACTAAAAGTAATTCATGTAGCCAAAACCTTCATACCCCGAACTTTATTATTATTTCTGATTATTATGGGGGTATGAAGGTTTTGGCTACATGAATTACTTTTGTACAGTTTGTGTCAAAGTTATAAGTGTGCCCATCACCCAGATAGTGTGCATTATACCTGTCATCCTACCTAGTAGAGGAAGTAGAAGCCACCAGCACAATGATAATAACTGTGTTTATGACATGCCAGGCATGGGGCTACTCTCTTCATATTTATTATTTCATTCTATCGTCACTTACAAGCCCCATGAAGTGGATAGTATTATTATCCCTGTTTTATAGATGAAGAAACTGAGGCCCAGACAGGTTTTATATCATGTGTCAAGGAGGACACAACTAGCAGATGGTGGAGTAAATCTCTCTGATTCTGGAACTTAAGAACTTATGACCTTGGCACTTTTGTTTTTTTGTGAGATGGAGTCTCATCCTTGCCATTACTAAAAAGAAAATGGACTATTTGGAGGGTTCATTTGACCTGTCTTCCATGCCCACACATTCAGTCTTTAATTGCATGTTTTTCTTTCCTTTTCCTGGTTCCTTCACACGTGGACAGTTTCAGAACTAAAATAATAATTCTTTTATTCAGAGTTCTGAGAACAGAGCAGAGAATGTTGGCCAGGCATGGTGACTCACGCCTGTAATTTCAGGGCTCTGGGAGGCTGAGGTGGATTGCCTGAGCTCAGGAGACCTGCCTGAGCCAGAGCGAGACTCTATCTCTAAAAATAGCCAGGCGTTGTGGCAGGCGCCCATAGTCCCAGCTACTCTAGAGGCTGAGGCAAGAGAATTGCTTGAGCCCAAGAGCCAAAAGTCTGAGGTTGCTGTGAGCTATGATGCCACAGCATTCTACTGGAGGCAGCAAAGTGAGACTGTCTCAGAGAAAAATAAAAGAAAAGACTGGAGAATGCCCGTTCTTCAAGGCCTCTTTAGCTTGACATCTGACCCTGAGGGCTAGATATTAGTGCTAGCATTTCTCTGGGCCAGGTCACCTTTGACTTCACAGTTCAGATTTAGAATTAGAGCTGAGCTTTATATAGATCCTTTTGTGATCTGTATGTGACCACTATGTGATTAGATATTTCTTTTTTACTCTAAAGCCAATTTCCTGAATATATCATATATGCATATTTATAAGCTATTTTGCCAACCCATGATAAGTTTGGTGGGGTTATTCTGGGTTTTGTTTTAACACACACACACACACACACACACA
>NW_003852408.1:13573759-13581890 GCF_000181295.1 Otolemur garnettii | reverse complement strand
TGGCGGGCGCCTGTAGTCCCAGCTACTTGGGAGGCTGAGGCAAGAGAATTACTTAAGCCCAAGAGTTTGTGGTTGCTGTGAGCTGTGATGCTACAGCACTTTATGAAGGGTGACAAAAATCTCTGTCTTAAAAAAAAATTTTGTTTTCAATAATAAAATATTGTCTCCATTCCCCCTTACTACCACACCTACCTTACCTAGAGACATGCAAGTATAATTTGGATCTGTAAGATTTCCTCTCATCCTCTTTGCCTGGGACCATATTGTACGGATTGCTCTCCAACTAGCTTTAAAAGGTGGAGTCATACCCAGCTTGCTTCAGAACAGTAACAGGTTTGGGGGACAGCTGAGGGTGGGGGCAGGCCCTGAACATTCAGTCCTTCTATGGGAAGCATGTTCCCACACATTGAAAATCTCTGCCTACTGAGGGTGGGTGCCTACCCTCTACCCACAGGGTAGAATGCTATGGCTATGACATGAGAGCCTGGGGCATCTGCCTGATGAGCCTTGAGTGCCTTTGATCCACTGAAGCAAGCAGAGCACAAAGGCCCAGACCTGAGCACCCCAGGAACCAAAACTTGCTCCTCCTTTATTCCTTGGACACCACACAAAGGGACTGGAACCACTGCAACTGCCCCTTATTTCACTTATAGAAGATCCTAGGTTTGTATAAATCTAGATGATCACAGTCAACATTCATTAAGCATTCTCCATGTGCCGGACACTGAGCTAAGCACTTTAAGGATCTGAACAGCCCTACGAAGATAGCCACTCTTATTATCCCATTTTACAGATGGGGAAACGGAGAAACACAGGAGTTAAATCATCTGCCTAAGGTCAGTCAGCCAGTAAATAGTCAGATGTGTGATCTGACCTTAAGCAGTCTGGTTCTAGATGTCCATTTTACCTGCTTCCACTATGCTGAAGTGAGATTCTCAAGATTTATGGTTCCAAGATTCTGTTATTTGAGGTTTTGCTGATTCCATAATTCTAAATTCTAGAAGTGTGAGATTTCCCTTGACTCTGTGAGAGCCTCAGGGTGGGAAGATCTCATTTAATTGAACCCCCCCAATAGAGTTTACATGTGTATTGCTCCTCTTCTGTAGAGAAGGACATCATTGGTACAAGCTGCGCCAGGCTCTGAACCAGCGATTGCTGAAGCCAGCTGAGGCTGCACTCTATACAGATGTTCTCAATGAGGTGGTTGATGATTTTATGGCTCGACTGGGCCAGCTGCGGGCAGAGAGTGCAACAGGGGACCATGTGCCGCATATGGCTCAGCTCTTCTACTACTTTGCCTTGGAAGGTACCCTTGCTGGAAGAGGGGCTAGATGTGGGAATGAGTCAGAGGTGGTTCCCCCTCTTCAAGTCCCCCTGGATTCTATATGCCCTGACTCTGCCTCCTATGATGGTCTTTGTGCACTACTCAGCTATTTGCTACATCCTGTTTGAAAAACGTGTGGGCTGCCTGGAGCAATCCATTCCCGAGGACACTGAGGCCTTCGTCAGATCTGTTGGGCTAATGTTCCACAACTCAGTCTATGCCACCTTCCTCCCCAAGTGGACCCGTCCCCTGCTCCCCTTCTGGAAGCGGTACCTGGATGGTTGGAACGTCATCTTCTCCTTTGGTGAGGAGTCCCAGACTGGGGGCCAGGAAAGAAGTATGGGGATGGCTCCCAAGTCTGTGCTTTAGCCTATCCCAGGACCTTCTCAGCTAGCAGCTGCTGGAGTGACTAATAGTCCCTGGAGATTTTGACTTTGTCCTTTCATATTCTCCATTGCCCTCACAGGGAAGAAGCTGATTGATCAGAAACTCAAGGAGGTGGAGGCCCAACTACAGGCAGGGGGGACAGATGGGGCACAGGTGTCTGGCTACCTGCATTTCCTGCTATCCAGTGGGAATCTCAGCCCTCGAGACGCCCTGGGCAGCCTGCCTGAGCTGCTTATGGCCGGAGTGGACACGGTGTGTGAGGGTGGCAGTGAGGAGACCAGCTCCCCGCTCCCATCCTGAACCAGTTCCCTACCATCCCCCTCATGGTACTGACCTTCATCCCTCCAAGTACCTGCTTATTTTTCTTTTTCAGTAACATAGATGCAGCACTAGCAGGAAAATAGAGGGCTCCTTCAGCCTGGCTGAGGTGGACAGGAGATGGTCCTCTTTTATTTTTTTATTTTTGGGGGAATGGTCCTTTTGTAAAGAGGATTCTTTCACTTCCTCGGGCTGTCTCGCTCTCTCTGACAGCTGGGAAGTTTCCTTTCACATCTAATCTGACTCTCTGTTGCTGCAAATTAAGTGGAGGGTTGGAAGCTTGTTCACTAGTACCTTCTTTCTTTATGGGACCTATTTCTAGCACTTCTATTCTGTTGAGTTTCTCTTTGCTGAAGTCCCTTGCTATTGCTGAGATGCTGTCCTCCATCATGTTGTTCCCCATCCCACTGTGGATTCATGTTTGGCATAGAGGTCCCCACGAACCCTCATACCTTTCCCCACCATAGTTGTGGCAAATTAACTTTCTTCTACATTTTGCACACATCCACTCACACACCCACCCACTACTAGCTTCTTTCCTAAGAATCCCTTCTCACTTATCCCCCCACTCTACTTCCTAGACATCCAACACGCTGACATGGGCCCTGTACCACCTCTCAAAGAACCAAGAGGTCCAGGCAGCCTTGCACGAGGAAGTGGTGGGCGTGGTGCCAGCTGGGCAGGTGCCCCAGCACAAGGACTTTGCCCAGATGCCCTTGCTCAAAGCTGTGCTTAAGGAGACTCTGCGGTAGGATACTGTTCTCAGGAGCACAGGGTCTTTGTGTGGGAGGAATCAGAGATGGGAATGGGAAATGGGGACTGGTAGGCTGGGGCTAGGGACAGGGTGAGATGGGAGAGGTGGGGGAAAGCACTGGCATGCTGCCCTCCTTGCATCCACACACAGACACTAGACTTTCTTTTCCCTGCAGCCTCTACCCTGTGGTCCCCATAAACTCCCGGGTCTTCCTGGAAAAGGAAGTTGAAGTTGATGGCTTCTTATTCCCCAAGAATGTGAGTGGGGCTAGAGAACCTAAGTGCCTGGAGTACCCCACAGCCCTGAGCTGATGGATTCATGCTGTCCATTCTTCCTCTAATAGACCCAGTTTGTGTTCTGTCACTATGTGGTGTGCCGAGACTCCGACACCTTCTCTGAGCCTGAGAGCTTCCAGCCCCACCGCTGGCTGAGGAATAGCCAGCCTAATGGCCCCAGGACTCAACACCCATTTGGCTCTGTACCCTTTGGCTATGGGGTCCGGGCCTGCCTGGGTCGCAGGATTGCAGAGCTGGAGATGCAGCTACTGCTGGCAAGGGTGAGCTGGGAGAGACTAGAAGGTCAGAGAGGGGTGAGGGAGACCTGGGGAGGAGAGGAAGGGAGGTGGAGAGTAGGAGTTTGCAGAGGGGCAGTGGATAGGGGACTCTAACCACCTGCATGCTCTTGACCTTCCAGCTGATGCAGCACTATAAAGTGGTCCTGGCACCAGAGACAGGGGAGGTGAAGAGTGTGGCCCGCATCGTCTTGGTTCCCAATAAGAAGGTGGGTCTGTGTTTCCTGCAGAGACAGTGCTGAGCTGGGCCTCTAGTTCCTGGGCCTTGTCTCAGAGGCTTTAGCCCTGGCACAGTAGAGCCTAGCCACTGCTGTGTCTCCAGTGAAGAGAGAAAGAAAGAGGTTGCCAGACTCAAGAGGCCGGAAGAACTCCATGCACTTCCCAGAACCCTGAGCTTTTGCCACTTTTGCTTTTTGCTCACATTTTGAGCACCTCCCTGTCACATAAAATGTCACACTGTTATTGCATTGCTGTCCTTGGGCACAATATGGAATAAAGTAACTTTTATTAATTATAGTATAACTTATTCTTTTTGGCCACTTAGCCTCTGAATCCCTTTGTGTGTTTGGGGAATGTTCTTTCTCTGCTGGATCATGGAGGGAGCTGCCTCCTTCCTTGGAAAATGAGAACACCCCGTGCTTTCTCAGACCTCACAGAGAGGCCTTGGCCTCATGTAGTGCTGGCTGAGGTCTTGCCAGAGGAAGACCTGCAGAGTGATTCCAGAGCATCCCTCAAACTGCAGTTGTAGATAATAGAAACCACCCTGTTTGGACAGAATATGCTGAGATATAAGCAATGGGGTGCTACAACAACTGTTTGAAGAGCTCTAGACTGGGCTAGAGTTGACCTCTAGCAGGCCCTGACCACCTTGGTGAGCATCACCTTGGCTACAATCAGAAGGATAAGAATCAAGACGTTATCATGATAACTGCTGACTCTGGAGTGACTTCATGTCGACTAGGTCTGTGCTGGCAAAAAGTGAGAATAGGACGACCCCCCCCCCATCCTGCCCCTCAATACCCATGGTAGCAGGAAGAGGAGGAACCTCTGCCTTGCTTCCATCTTCCAAATCTCTCATATACATCTGGGAGGTGGAACCTAAGCCCCACCTGGATTACTAGCTGCAAGAGAATCTGGGCATTGCTCTGGTTAACTTTCTAGTCTCTTTAGGACAGGAAGCCCACTAGAAGGAAAGTGGGTTGCTGAGATCCAGTGCACCATACCACACACCTGGAAACCCAGTGAGTCTCCACTCCAGGTGTAAATTTTAGCCAACTCTCACAGAAAAAAAGCATATTTCACTTTTTTATGCCTATGGGAATCAGAGTTCTAGCCCTTTTTTGGTGTGTGACAGAGTAAGACTCTGTCTCTGGATAGAGTGCATGGTGTGATAACTCATAGCAACTTCAAACTCTTGGGCTCAAGCAATTCTCTTACCTCCTCCTGCTAAGGAGCTGAGACTATAGGCTCTGGTCACAATGCTGAGCTATTTTTAGTAGTGATGGGATCTGGCTCTTGCTCAGGCTGGTCTTGAACTCCTGAGTTCAGGCAATCTAGTCACCTTGGCTTCCTAGAGTGCTAGGATTACAGGTGTGAGCCATCACCTGGCCTAATCCATTGTGAAAATTGTGTCACTGCCCTGATTAAAATCCTTCAGTGGCTGGTCTCAGCCTTTAGGCCAAGTCCAAAGTCTTTACCGCAGCTTATAAGGTTCACTGTGCTCTGGCATCCTCTACCGTCACGGTAGACATCCTTTCCATAGCTGAGCTTGAGTTCCTTGTATCTCTCTGAGCACATTATGCTCTTTCCAGCCTCAATACTTGGTACTTACTGTCCCCACACTCGGAACACCCTCTTCTCCCAACTGTCATGTCATCCAAAGAGCTTGTTTAGGATTCAGCTCGAATGTCACTGCCTCTGGAAAGCCCTCCCTGACCTGTCCTAGCAATCTTGAGCACTTCCTCTGTGTCCTCCCCAACCCTCCCCCATTACAGAACTGAGCACTCAGCATGTCCACCTTGTGGCAGACACACTGCCTCCCTCTAGGACAGTGGTTCTCAACCTTCCTAATGCCGAGGCCCTTTAATACAATTCGTGTGGGTCGCGACCCACAGGTTGAGAACCACTGCTCTAGGAGGTGTTTGCTGAATGAGAAGAGACTGGAATAGGAGGGAAACAAGAGGGGAGGACTCAGAACTTTCCACATTGAGAAGAGGAACCTAGAGGGGCAGGGCTCTTGAACCCCCCTGTGCAGTGGGTTTTCACCTGTGAGATCTCCTTATGAAATACAGGGGCTGGGGGCTGGGGTCAGAGGGTGCCAAGATCTCTGTCATGAAGTCAACCAGAGTGTTGCCTTCCCCAGCGTTCTGCTCCTTCTAACTAGCTGGGATGAGCTTCTGAAACCCTGGGAACCCCTGAGTGCTAGCACTTGAGTGGGGGGAGGTCTGTGTGACTTGACTTGGATTGAGGTTTGATAGCAAGAGCATGTCAATGCTCATGGTCTGAAGCTCAGTTAATGAACTTACAGGTTAATCTCACATCAAAATCTATGAAGATCTTGTCTATCCACACCATGGAATATTTTATTCATCCATAAAAAATGAATGAGGTACTAACTGATGCTACCATATGGATGAACCTTGAAAATATTATGCTGAGGTAAAGAAGAGCCCCCCCCCCAAAGACCACACATTATATGATTCCATGCACATAAAATGACCAGACTAGGCAAATTTATACAGACAGAAAGTAAATTATTAATTGCTTAAAGGTAGAGAGAAGGCAAAATGGGGAATGACTTTTTTTTTTGAGACAGAGCCTCAAGCTGTTGCCCTGGGTGGTACAGTGCTGTGGCATCACAGCTCACAGCAACCTCCAACTCCTGTGCTTAAGCGATTCTTTTGCCTTAGCCTCCCAAGTAGCTGAGACTACAGGCGCCCACCACAATGCCCAGATATTTTTTGGTTGTAGTTGTTACTGTTGTTTGGCAGGTTCAGGCTAGATTCGAACCTGCCAGCTCTGGTGTATGTGGCTGGTGCCTTAGCCACCTGAGCACAGGTGCTGAGCCAGTGACTTTTTTTTTTTTTTGAGACAGAGTCTCACTCTGTTGCTCTTGGTATAGCCATGGCATTATCATAGCTCACAGAAACCTCCGTCTCTTGGGCTCAAGCAATCCTCTTTGCCTCAGCCTCCCAAATAGCTGGGACTATAGGCACCTGACACGATGCTAGTTTTAAAAAAAAAAAATTTTTTTTTTAAAGTAGAAATGGGTCTTGCTGTCATGCAGGCTGGTCTTAAACTCCTGAGCTCAAGCAATCCACCTGCCTCGGCCTCCCAGAGTGCTAGGATTACAGGTGTGAGCCACCGGGCCCAGTCAGGTGACCATTAATGGGTAGCCAGGATTCATTTGGAGAGTGCTAAATGTGTTCTGGAATTAGATAGTGCCTACCCTTGTGAATATACTAAATATCACCACATTGTACTTTTTTGAAAGGGTAAAATTTGTGGTACGTACATTATATCTCAAGTGGAAAATAATCCTATCAAGATCAGTTTGGTAGAAATAGCTGCCAATGTAATCAATACATCCAGAAGTTTTTTTTTTTTTTTGGAGACAGTCTCATTTTTTGGAGACAGTCTCATTTTTTTTGGAGACAGTCTCAGTAGAGTGCCTTGGCATCATAGCTCACAGCAACTTCAAATTCTTGGGCTCAAGCGATTCTCTTGCCTCAGTCTCCCAAGTAGCTGGGACTACAGGTGCCTGCCACAATGCCTGGCTGTTTTTAATGGTGGGGTCTTGCTCTGGCTCAGGCTACTCCCAAAACCATGAGCAATCCACCTTGGCCTCCCAAGTGCTAGGATTACAGTTGTGAGCCACCAAACCCAGCCCATCCAGAAGATTCTTAAGGGTCACTGATACCTCAGAATTCTGAGGCAGCACTGTCAGGGCCTCTTACAGGCAGCACACTTACAGGGCCTAAACACAGCCTCAAATAGGAAATTATAAATGCAGAGGGGAAAGAGCTAACCAGATTGGCAAAGCGAGGGAGTCCTTGTGAATATCAATTAAGGAGCAGGTTATATTTCCTCACACTTAGATGAGATGTAGGCACAGCTTCCGAAGCTCCCTCCAGAAAGGCTTTGCTTTCAGTGACAGAACACAAGATACAAGAGCTAACTGTCATTGACACAAATGGGAAACCTTGCTCACAGGAGCTGCTACTGGAAAGCACATAGATGCAGAATTAGAAGAAGACAATCAAAGACTCCCACCCAGGGCAGAGAAAAACAAAATACAGTGTGGCCAAGAAAGATGCTCTTTATATTCTGTTTTATTTTTTTTAATTTTAGAAGATTTGTATGCCATATACTGTACTACAAATGCTGTATACTTCATCTACCATGAGTATACCTGGAAGTCTTGCTAATCTTGGGAGTCAAAAATGATCTTTTCTCTGTTTATATTCCACCACAATACTCGGACAGAACATTTAATGTAGATTGAAAAGCAAAGAAAGAAAGGAAGGAGAGGAGAGGAGAGGAGGAAAGGAAGGAAGGAAAGAAAGAAAGAGACAAAGGAAAAATAAATCTAAACATTATGCTCTTGATAAAAAAGAAAGAAAGAAAGAAAGAAACGAAAATGGGAGGCCAAGGTGGGTGGATCGCCTGAGCTCAAGAGTTCAAGACCAGCCTAAGCAAGAGCAAGACCACATTTCTACTAAAAATAGAAAAAACTAGCCAGGAGGGTGGCACCTGTGGCTCAAAAGGGTAGGGCACT
>NW_003852408.1:13572338-13572831 GCF_000181295.1 Otolemur garnettii | reverse complement strand
CCTGTGGTCCCAGCTACTTGGGAGGCTGAGGCAGGAGACTCGCTTGAGCCCAGGAGTTGGAGGTTGCTGTGAGCTGTGATGCCACTGCACTCTACCCAGAGGGATAGCTTGAGGCTCTGTCCAAAAAAACAAAAAATATGTGTGTCAAATGAAAACTTCAACAATTGCTATCATGGAAGAGACATACATGACATTGTACTGAATATTTCTGTATTTAAGGATGTTTGGGAGGAGAATGTGAATGGTAACGGATTCTGGAATCTTCGATACTGTGTTGCTACTCGTAGCCGGAACTTGTTGCAGACCTTAGTCCTGATCAAATAACAGACAGAACCACTAATGTGATGAATGACTTTACTGGGAGAATGAGAATCCGCATTTCTCAGCACAGTTACATGCTCATCATGTCTCTAGCTTTTATAGAAAATCAATACAGTTGCCCAGGTCCCGACCCAAATCTGGAAATTAGCATCTCTAAGAACGGGACCCTGGA
>NW_003852408.1:13565550-13572107 GCF_000181295.1 Otolemur garnettii | reverse complement strand
AGGGGCAAAGTCAGAAAGGGGGACAGCAGGACAGGCGTACACAGGGCCTTTCTAGTATTCTGAGCTAGAGTGGAGGCAGTCACTGCCCCTATGGCAGTTCTGTGCCCCTTGTCCAGCCACCATGATGGTGAAAGGGCTGGGCCCGGGGCTGAGGGCCAAGCTATGACCAGAGGAGAATCTGAGGCAGTGAAGGTGGGATGGCTTCTCACAGAAGAACCCAAGGGGGAGAGCTGCCAGGTCCTCGGGATGGTGCCCAGAGGGGTAGGGACATACCTGTTCTCAGGATGACCCAAGGGAAATAAGAGTACCTTTCTCAGGCTGCTGGCTCTGAGCCTTTGCTGCTACTGCTGAAGGTCTTTCTCACGCAGAACCACCCAGAGGCACAGCCTCAAAGGTCTGATCTGTTACACTTGTCCAGAACTGGCTGTGGCCAGAATCACCTTCCCCAGGCTCCCCAAGGGGACTGTCACTAAAAGAGATTCTCCCTAGAACCCATGATCACCCCCCTCCCATCTTCTCTCTTGGGCCCAAGACATGGACCTTCCTGGGTAGGGCCAGAGCAGAAACACTGACCCTCCAGTTTTGGTAAAATATCTAGTGAGAAAATACCTTCATTTACTGCCTGACCCAGGGGTCCTCAAACTTTTTAAACAGGGGGCCAGTTCACTGTCCCTCAGACCATTGGAGGGCCGGACTGCAGGCCCCGGGACAAGTCAGCTGCTAAGCAGGACAGGCAGCAGCGGCAACAACACCCAGCGGGCCAGATAAATGTCCTAGGCAGGCTGCATGTGGCCTGTGGGCCATGCTTTGAGGACGCCTGGGACCCATCAAGTACAAAAGTCTCTGTGGAGTAAAGGTATGGGGTCACATTTTAGAGATCTCCTTTTCCCTTCCACACAGCTAGACTCGCCAAGCTCATTGCCACAGAAAAGAATGAGCCAGTAGAAGTGAATGTTGGTTTTAGAATTTCAAAAGCCTCATCATCAGGGTAGGTGGCAAGAACCCAAGACATATACAGTGAGTTTGGAAGAGTGTATGATGGGGCAGTGGTTCTCAACCTTCCTAATGCCGTGACCCTTTAATACAGTTCCTCATGTTGTGGTGACCCCCAATCACAAAATTATTTTCATTGCTACTTCATAACTGTAATTTTGCTACTATTATGAGTTGTAGTGTAAGCATCTGATATGCAAGATGTATTTAGGTGACCCCTGTGAAAGGGTCGTTTAACTCCCAAAGGGATCGCGACCCACAGGTTGAGAACCACTGGATTAGAGAATAAAGGCCCCCTCTTTTTCCTCCTGGCAAACATTCCATAGGCTGGTGAGGGTTTGGTGACAGAGACTATAGGCATTTCTGGGGCCCTTGAGAAAATGAACTAGAGGAGACTGAGTCTGAAGAGAGGGGGAATATGACAAAAATATAGGTTTGGAGGTTATAGAAGCACCCTGGGCCCCATGTTTCCTGGATAGAGCTTAGGAAAACAGCAAGCTTCAGGGTAGAACAGGCCACTGTAACAACCTCCTGAAGCCCAGAAAGGTGCAGGGCTAGGAGCTGGAATGTGCTGCATGTCCCAAGCACAGGCAGGCCTGAAGAGGCTTTCTGGGAAAGAAGGAGCACAACCAGCTGATGACCATATGGGGACTTGGATGTTTTAGCAGGTGCTGGCTTGGATGGATAATGATGGCTGAGGAACAAAGTCTTATACTACTTAAAGTCTCCCCTCCTCACTGAGCTTACCCCAAGTGAAAGGTCAGGGGGAATGGCTAGGTGCAGTGGCTCACACCTGTAATCCTAGCACTCTGGGAGGCCGAGTCAGGTAGATAGCTTGAGCTCACGGGTTTGAGACCAGCCTGAGCAAAGAGTGAGACCCTGTCTCTACTAAAAATAGAAAAAAACCCAAAAAACAAAAAATGGAGGCAAGAGGATCACTTGAGCCCAAGAGTTGAGTTGGAGGTTGCTGTGAGTTATGATGCATGGCACTCTACCCAGGGTGACAGCTTGAGACTGTCTCAAAAAAAAAAAGGTCAGGCAGGGACCCCAAAGTGACCACTATTAAATTCTGTCACCTGGTAAAATGGGGTTCCTAATAGAAATTCCATTCAGTGTCAAAAGAAATAGTTATGTTTCTTCCAGATTAGAGTTTGTAGACTCTACAAACCTACAGAAGAGTTGTACCTCCTACATAAGTATGAATTAATTAATATTTTCTTTATGATTTCACTGTAAATAAAAGATAAAAAAAGAAATTTTCATAGAGTAATGCTCTATGCACAAAAGACATGCCATTTGCAGCTTTCATCAAATTTCCTTCATGTCTTTGAATCCAGAAAGCACAGGGATCCTGGCTCAAGTTCAGGTTAAATGACCATAGCTCTTTTTTTTTTTTTTTTAGTAAAATCTATAAAATCCAAGTTCATAGATTGTTTTTTTTTTGTTTGGTACAAGGCTGTCCATCACCGGGGACTGAGGATATGATGCACTGATGAATGCTAAAGAGTTTTCTGGGTAAGAATAGAAAGAGGACCCCACTCTAACAGGTAATTCTGCAAATAACTGCTGCTCCATGGTGACCCCAGCAGTGCCGAAAGGATAATGCCAGGACAGCAGGAGGGCAGTGGCAAAGTTGTAGGGACCGCTAAGGTTCCCCATAACTCAAGAACAGCTGGGACTCCCCAGAAGGTGGTGGCTCAAGCGCTATGCGTCCAGAAGCTGAGAGTCCAAAAGCCAGGAACCGGGAACCATGACTAAGCCTGAGGGTTGTGAGCTCCCTTCCCCGTTGGGGTCAGTCTTGACCCAGGTGGGGTAAAGGGGTATGAGTGGGCACAGGCACATGGGTAATCCCAATGCCTCCAGTATAGAGACTTCCAGGCTGTTCTCCTTAATGTCGTCATCACACAGTGCACTGGCAAACCCAAGGGCTTCTGGGAGCATGGGCATGGCAGGGGCAGTTAGGGAGGGCTGGAGAAGTCTGTGAGGAAAAGAGAAGGGAAGACAGTGATCAAACATGGAGGGGAAGTTGACTTTCCAGGAGGGGAGTTTTACCATCCAATGCCAAGTAGGTGGCTTGTGTCCCATCCTTCAAGGTCCTAGCAAACATGCTACCAGGAACATGCCTGAGATCCTATCAAATTTACTGAGATGAGCACTTAGGTAGAAGCTCCTTCCTTTAAACCTTAGTTCTTCCTGAGGATGGAAATACCATTCCACAAAGGTTTGTATAGCTTGCTTCCTTCTAATGGCATTCCCAACAGGTGAGAATTGATTGTGAGGGAACAGAGAAATCTTCCCAAATGGCCTGAAGTCATACTGCCACCCTAGCCTCTAGGCCAGCCTTTGTCCACCCCTCCTAGGAGGGCTTCTGTCATCTCAGATCAGAGTGGGACAAAGTGATGGCTTATAAGTCCTTATACATGTTTTCTTGGGACTGCTCCACTATGAGCTGGGTCATTTCCATTCTTGGGGTGTTTCAATGCAAGATCTGGGGAGCTGGAAATACTGAGGGGCCGATGACATTAGTGCAGGCCAGAACCTACCTGAACCAGACCTGAACCAGCAAAGGGGTAAGGGGAAGATGAAGGCCAGCCCCTGGCTCCCTTCACTGGCTTCATTGGCTTCCGAGGATGGAGGTGGCGTGGGAGTGAGGACCAGAACATTCTCAGGCACTGAGGGCATCGATTCCAGCAGGGCTGAGCACAATTGCCTGAAGGATGTCGGAGAGTGAGACCACGCCCAGGAGATGCTGAGTCTCATCCACTAGCACCAGCCGGTGTACCTGTGGGTCCACAGTGCTTAGTGAGGGGGCAGAGGCAGCTAATGAGACTGGTACCGAGAATCAGGGGAAATAACCTGACATGGTGGGGAGAAGAAGAGTGTCTCCTAGGAACACAATCAGGGACAACTGTGACCATAGGTGGCTGTGGCCATTGACATGGGGACTGATGGACAGCACCAGGTACAGACCAGACCAGTGTGGACATTGGGAGTTGGTCATGAAATCGGCCAGGTGCCCGATATTTAGGGATGGCTGGAGCCTTGCAGGACTGGGCCATGTGTTCTGGGGGCATGGAGGCCCTGGGTACCTGCTCCCGCACAATCCTGTCGATCACTTCCCCCAGGCTGTCATGGGGCTGGCAGGAAAGGACTCCCTCCAGACACACTGTCCTCTGTCTCAGGGCTTCTCCCACACTCATGTCTAGGCGGTTGTAGGTTTGCTGTGCAGCCAGGTGCTGGGAGAGGGAGAGAAACAGGACTCTTAGTCACTCCCTTGTCCACACTCCAACCCCACAGATATTACCCCTACATACTTGTCAAGGTCCCCCTTGATCTATGGATACCCCCCCCCACCAGTCCCCATATCCTCAGCCTCCCTGCAGGACCCCCAGTTCCCCATAAACACTTACAATCACATCAAAGCGGGAGTAGAGGCCCACGACCTGACCTGCAGGGGGTGGTGGGTGGCAGGGAGAGACAGGGAAGAGGGTCAGATCAGAACCAGGGTGCTGTACAGTGGGCCTGGGCTGTGGGTTTTATAATGAGGCATCAGGCTGTCACTACCAGAACCCAAGTATCAAACTTAGCATCACAGAGCATGAGACAACCTCACATCATGCCTCCTGAGGAGATGCAACGTGCTAACATGGCATCACCTGTGAACATGTTGCATCACCTGTGAAATATTCTAGCCTCCAAGGCATAGCCTGAATCTCATTAAGCCTTCAGATCTAACTTCCAGTTTACAGGAAACACAGGAATGGAGGAACAAGGTCAAGGCTGACATTAGAAAGCAAACAGAAATCTGGAAGTAGAGAATCCTATAGGACAACTCACCCAGGGTTTTCAAGTCACTGAAGCTATGCAAATTAGGGGGGAGTAGAACTGTTCTAGATTTAAAGAGGCTTAAAGGACAAAAGACAGAATACAAAATATGGACTTCAATTGCATCCTATTTAGGGCAAATCAATGTTAAAATTTATATATTTCCGAGGAAATAAAGAAATGAGAGTAAAGATTGCATATTAGACTATACTATTCATCGTTTTGTTAGGTGGTGTGGAAAAAACACGTATTTTAAGAGAGGCACAGAGAGGCTAAGTAACTGGTTTCAGAGCAGGCAGAGCCCTCTAACCCCCACCTCTCCCTGGGCCCTCACTGTATGCTACACAGACCCCTGACCTCTCCATGTCCTCCCCATGAAGCTCTTCCTCCCCCCAGCCCAGCCAGAGCCTCTCATCCTGGGTGCAGATACCACATTCGTTGACCACGGGCAGCGCAGACACGCGCCGGTCCACAAAGATGTCCAGTGCTGTCAGGACAGGTGCTGTCTCCAGTACCACTGCCAAGTCTCGGAATGTGCCAATGCCCAAATCTTGGATAGTGCGGTAGAGGAAAGAGGGCCGAGGCAGCAGGGAACCCTGGTTGGGATGGGGATGAGTAGAGATCAGGGGCCCAGCAGCCCCAAGAAGGCTGCTAGCTCCTCCCTCCCCACTCTTAGGTTGACAATTTCTCAGCCCCTCTAGTCACCTCCCCCCTCTTCCCACTGGGGCCCAGGCTCACAAAGATGTGCAGGAACTTGAGCAGCCGCTTGTGTGTGAGGATGTGAAGTACATCGCCTGAGACTGGGTCCAGGACAGGCAGCCGATGGATCCGGTTTTTGATGAGAGCATAGACAGCTTCAAACAAGCTGTGGAGGTGGGAATACTGAACCTGGGGGCAGCCTGGGAAGAGACTCCTGTCATCCCATTCTCCAGAAAAGGAGGACAAGGCACCAAGACTGCCTTGCCTGTGTGTTGTGTGGGGTGAGGAGGCAAGTTCAGTGCTGAGTGGGACTAGGGAAGGGGACAGTGGGAGGAAGAGGCCCAGGTATGTGTGTTGGGGGTGCTTACCTGTCATTGGGAGATATGGAGACCAGAGGCTTGAAGCAGCCTTGCAGGTAGATCTCTGCAGAAAAACCAGAGCTGGTTAGGCCAAGAGAGCTGGCCACCTTGCCTCACCCTACACCCCAGATTACTTCCCTTCCCTCAGGCACTCAGAGGCTCCCTATTCCTCCCTCCTTGTTCCATCCAAGAAGCCCCCACTGCCCATCCTCTATCTCAGGCCCTTAGCCCACCCTTACCCGCTCAGCCCCTTTCTGGTACCCTTTCCCTTCTCACCCCGCCAGGTCTCGATCTTATGTTCTTCAATTTCATAGATCTGGACCTAGGGACATAGACAGGACTTCAGGAGTTACACATGGGCCCCTCAGGCACCAGGCTCCACGAAGACTCCCCTCTGCCCCAGCCCATCTGGGCACCCACAGGCCTCCCAGCCCGCTCCTCACCAGTGGGGACCTATAGTAGCGATGCAGCACCAAGATGAAGTCTGTGATGGTCAGCATCCCTGCGGGGTTGGGAGAAAGATCAGCCCAAAGCAGGGATCAGACTCCTTTCCCACTCTGCCAGTGTGCTTGCACTGAGACAGCAGAGACTGTGGGATGAGGATGCTGGAGCAGCCCCTCCCATGCCTGAGAAATGGGGCTCTCCCTTGTGTTCCCCTCCAATTTCTCTCTCTCTCTCTCT
>NW_003852408.1:13548581-13565488 GCF_000181295.1 Otolemur garnettii | reverse complement strand
TTTTTGAGGCAGAGTCTCACTTTGTTGCCCTTGGCAGAATGCCATGGTGTCATAGCTTACAGCAACCTCAAACTCTTGAGCTCAAAAGATTCTCTTATCTCAGCCTCCCAAGTAGCTGGGACTACAGGCGACTGCCACAAATGCCTGGCTATTTTTAGAGATGAGATCTAGCTCTGACTCAGGCTGGTCTCGAATTTGTGAGCTCACCATCGCCTCCTAGAGTGGTTTTTTTTTTTTTTTTTTTTTTTTTTTGAGACAGAGTCTTACTTTGTCCCCCTGGATAGAGTACTGTGGTGTCATAGCTCACAGCAACCTCAAATTCTCGGGGTTGCTGTAATCCTCTTGCCTCAGCCTCCCAAGTAGCTGGGACTACAGGCGCCCACCACAACACCCAGCTAGTTTTTCTATTAGTAGAGATGGGTTCTCTACTAGTGAGACTCCATTAGTGAGACTCCACCTCTACTAATGGAGACCAGTCTTAGGCTGGTCTCTGACTTCTGAGCTCAAGCAATCCACCCACCTCACCCTCCCAGAGTGCTAGGATTACAGGTGTCAGCCACCATGCCTAGCCTCTCAGAATTTCTCTTTTCCCCGCTCCTCTTCATATTCCCTTTATTTCTTTCTCTTCCTTCTTCATTTGCTACCTGGCACCTATGACATGGAGCCGTAAGGTAGTAGAGCTAGAAGGGGTCAGCTGGCCACAAGCATTCCACAGGTAGGGAGATTGAGCCCCAGGTCTCCCAGTTGGCTGCCATGAGACTCATGAGTGGACTTGCCCCGACACTGGCCTTGGCTTGACTCAACCTGAGGGTCCCTTAAGCTTGTGGTATGTCAGAGTACAGCCTCAGAACCACCATACAAGGTCCCCCTTCCCATTCTCCACTCTCTGTAGCCTCTCCAGCCCCTTCTCACCCACAAAGCTCTGCTTCTCGCTGTTCCACAGAGGTGCTGCCCGTACACCATTGGCCACCATGGCAAAGAAGGCCTTCTTGATCTGAGGGGCAGAAGAGAACAGTTAAGGGCAAGTCCCAAGGGGTCTGCACCCTGCTTTCCTACTGTCCCTCAGTGGGCCATCCTCCACCTACCATCCCCTCTTCTGTCCCAAGCAGGGTCCTTCTGTGGGACCTTCTCCTGGTCCTCCTCCACACGAGCTTGCCTTCCTCATGTCATGGTACACAGCAGACTTGATCATTGTTGGGCACATTGGCCACATAAATAAGGCTGCTTGTGGCCAGAGGCACTGAAGAGACCCTCGCCAGGTATACCAACATGTGAAAAACTCTGGCTTTGTGTTTCCACTTGGAAGTCATGTGTAGATAGACAAATAAAGTTGTTGCTAATCTATGTACTAGAGGTATAATTATTTATATAACATTTGCATAGTTATATAATTCACGTACTTTTTTCTCTAAATAAAATTTCTATTGACTCATTTAGAGCCTCATCCTTAAAAGTACCATCTATACACGCTGGTTATATTTTTCTAACACACATTAAATAAATTTGAGCTATTGAAATAAACGTATTTGTTCATGAACCACTGGAATCTAATTGTGTACTGTGGAAGATAGATAACCCATGCTTTGGGAAGCACTGCTCTACATAATGGCAATAAGAATAGAATCATAGCTATTTTGTAGTTTAGCCCTAGTGGAAGAGCAGGTACCAAAGCTTGTCCTATTGTTCTGTTATCAAAAGAGTCCCCCACTCTTCGTTCAAGCAACTCTGCAACCTTTTACACATACTTCATACTTTGTAAAACATCCTTATACTGAGTTGTTCCAAGAATCCTCTGAACCATGTAGGATGATCCTAGTCTTTGAGATGAGAGAAGGAAAATGACAGACCTGAGGTCCTACAGATACCAAATGGCAGAGCTTTGATGACAAAGGAGTCCTCCAGAGAGCAGAAGCTCTCCCTCCTACCACTAGTCTCCACATGCTAAGAAGGACTCCTTGAAGGAGATTTGTAGAGGGACACAGCCTGGCAGGACATCTTAGAGGGTATGATTTGTGGCTACAGCACTGTGTGCAGGTGGACACTGAGTTCAGGTGGGGCAGCACTGTGTCCTCACCTCTAGTGTGGTGTCGAAGATGACCAGCTTGGAGCTGGTTGCCATGGCATCATAGCAGTTGTGCTCCTGCATGAAGCGCATGTAGACCTGGGCCCCGGGCTTCCGCAGCTCATCATCCCAGCCCAGCTTGGGTAATGGGGCCTGTGGGGATGGGGATGGGGCAGGCTTTTCTTCCACCAGGCCTTCTAGCTCACATCCCCAGGTCTCTGTGGCTGAGAACTCTGTGGCCAGCTCCCCATCATCTGTGCTGGAACCCACCACTGAGTCTGCATAGTCAGGAGGGAGGAAGTCCCCTGTTGGTGAAGTGCCAGCCAAGACAGCAACTTGGGCCAAGGGTGTGGCCTTGGGGAATGTGGCCTCCAGCCCAGTGGATTCAGCAGCTGGCCTGGCCTGAGGACCTGCTGGGAGGAGGAGGGGAAAAGACAGTAACTCCATTTTCCAAATCACTTTTTCATTTACTATTTCAGTTGATTGCACAGCAGCCTTGGGAAGCCTGGATGCTACAGCCCTATTTTGCAAGTTAGAAGCCACAGTCTCAGAGAATCATTTCAGACGGTGGTTCTATCCTGTCTTTCTGAGTTGGCTAAGCTGGGCCTCTGGCTGTGCAGTGCAGTTGTTGTCTCCCAGGTGGGGAGACTGAGGCCCCAAGATGAAGGCTGGGCCCAACTCTGCAATTTGGAGTGGGACAAGGCAGAGCCTGGCCCCAAGCTCTGGGACTTCCCAATGCCCTGGCCCTCACCCTCCCGAAACTGGCCTTGGCCCCACCTTCTTCTAGACCCGGGGGCTCCCCTTCCTCCACAGCCTCCTGTCTCATCCATCTCGAGGCCTTTGCCCTCCGTTTCCCATGGATTCTTTCTGAGCTGGTGATCACAGCTGGTGGTGGCCATGAGGTGCCGTCTTCTTGCTCTAAGAAGCTCATCTCTGGAAGGGGGAATGGGGCCTGTTTGGTTAATAGGGAGTAATACAATAGAATCAATTAAAATGTTATTAATAATAATAGTTCATATTTGCAGTGGGCTTTTCTCCAACATATTTCTCAAAACTCATAGCAGCCTCCTAAGGGAGGCATTGTTATAATCCCCATTTCATTAGGGAGGGACCAGACGTACAGAGAGGTTAAGCAATTTATGTCAGACTCCAGACCCTCCCTTCTTTCTGAAAAGAGGAAAAAGGAGGTGAAGGAAACACAACGGAAAAAGAGGAAGAAGAAATAGTGAGAAAGAAAACAAGAAAAGGAGAGAAAGACAAAGCTAGGCTGGGAGGGCTTCAGGTTTCAGAAAAGTGGGGGACAAAGGAAGTGGAAGAAGAGACTAGATTATAGGGAGAGGCAGTCTACCTACCTTGATGCTCAGGTCCCCCAAGGCTGCTCCAGGAGGGGCCCTGTGGGGATAAGAATGTCTAAAAAGGTGGGTGCCTTATGTTCCCAAACCACAGGGCCCCTCACCATCTCACTGCACCCCCCCCACATATCCATACATACACTCAGACACACGCAACAGAAACACACATATCCAGCCTCTCCAGACACACATGGAACTGCACACGCTCACAACATAGACACGCAGACACCCACATGCGCATGTTCACAGAGATACATGTGTATACACCCACATTAGCCCTGTGTGCTCTCAATCCTCCTGCCTCAGCTGCCCCAGCTCTGGCCCCCTGGGAATCCCCTTACCCTGTTCAGTGTATGCTCCAGCTCTGGCTCCATGTGGCCAGCCCCAGCCCAATGGAGAGCAAGTGTGCAACACTGTGGCTGGGCAGCACTATTCTGGGCCTGGCCCCTGGCGCCCTGCCTGGCCCAGATCGGTTTCTCTCTGATTGGGTGTCAGACAGCAGGAGGGAGGGGCTGCCCGCGCAGCTGCACCAGCCCAGCAGCCTGGGGGCTGGCGGCCTGAGAATCTTGATGCCTGGTCCTTGGTTGTATCCTGGGTCTCTGAGGATAAGCTAGAAGGGTCCTGTGGTGGAAGAAGGTGGCTTTGAGCATCGTGAGGACATGAGATCCAGGAGGAGTTGGGCTGTCAGAGTCCCAGGCTTCCTACTCCAAGTGGCCTCTCTCATCTTTGTTGGATGCCAAAGGAAGGAAAATGAAGGACAGTGGAGATTTCAGCTTAACTTGCTTCCTTGTTCAAATTTCAGCAGAAGGTGGTGCTGGAATTAGAAAGGACAAGTTGCAGCCAGCTTAGAGGCTGGAAAAAGACAAGTAGTTTGTCGGTAGTCCTGGAAAGCAGCCAGCGTATGTGCAGATGCCTACATTTGAGTCCCAGGAGCTCGTCCCTCTCAGGTGAAGGTGGTGGAGTGGGTAGTTATAGCAGACAGGGTCCACGAGTATCACCTTGAAAGTGTGGGGATTGCTGAGGGCCTGCACTTGTTCGCAGGGGGAGAGACATCTGTTTCTACCTATGCTTGGGAGATATGTCTGGGTGCGTAGGAGCTCTAGCCTCCCACCCCTCCGTGTATGCCATGCCTACCTTCCCTGGTGCCAATGGGATCCCAGCCTGGCTCTGGTGGCTGCCCACCCCCTTCCTTGGCATTCCTGGAGCCTGAGTCAATGTCCAAATCAGGAATGCTGCCCCAGCTGCCCCAGCTGCCCCACTCTGAGCTTCCCTCCCCTTCATGCAGGCTCTTTCATCCCAGCCCCTGACCCTGGAGTGGACACTCAATAATGAACAGCTGGATTTCTTGCAGAGTTTATTGAACATATTTCCCATTCACCCCTAAAGTGCCTACACTGCCTATGGGGGGAGCGGAGGAGGGACAGTGCCCCAGTAAAGGCTGCACCTGTGGTCCCCAGCCTTTCTCCAGTATATCCTACTCAAAGACAGTGGGAGCTGGCTTACTGGTCAGAATAAGAGAGTTCCCTTCACAGCCAAGCATATTTTTTCATTTGGCCTCAAGATAGTCACAACCAGTTTGACAGAGTGGAGAATAGGAAGAACACCAAGTTCAGAGCATGCAAGCATAAAAATAAGGTTTATGTGAGACCATTGGCTGTGGTTGCTCACACATGGAACCAATCGGAAGACTTCTATGGTTTTGAGCATGCTGTATTGGCAAAGAAGCCATAAACTGGATCAGCAAAGCCCGGTTTGACACGCTTCTCTGCTGACATTATGCCCAGCCCCCGAAAATCTGCATCAATGGGAAGAGGGTTGCTAAAGCTATCAGGTCTGCAAGAAGCATGTGCCACCCAGTGAGGCCACAGAGGATACTGAAGGAATAACTTCCCGGGAGACAAAGTCAGAGTCCACATAGAAGGGGGTATCTTCCCAGAGAGCAGAACAAAGTACAGCCAGATGTGCTGACCAAGAACTTACTCCATTGCTAGGACAGGGCTTAGCCACTCCTGCCCATCTGGATTTAGTCATTGCTAAAATCCAGTGACTGCTGGGTGTTTGCTATTCTGGTGCAAGTGGATTTTTTTTTTTTTTTGCAGTTTTTGGCCAGGGCTGGATTTGAACCTGCCACCTCTGGCATATGGGGCCAGCACCCTACTCCTTTGAGCCACAGGCACAGCCCGTGACTGGATGTTTTAATTGAGTCTATCCTGTTCATCCTCCACTGCTGTGTATGTGGTGTGGAAGGGGCAGATGACCTGATGTTTAGCTTATGGGTCACCAGGTTCCTTTGCAGATAGTATGGCATGTGACTAAGTTTGGCTGATAAGATTTGAGCAGACAGGTTACATGCAAGTTATAAGGGTGCCCTTAGAAGGAAGAGGAACCCTTTTTTATAGGCTAAAATTATGATAAGATGATGGGAACTACAGCAGCCATTTGAACCCAACAGTGGGAGAGACAGTTTGAAAATGATAGCGCCTCCTCCACCCTGTCCTGGTCTGGTTACTTCTGGACTGTTATATTAGAAATAAATAAATTTGAGTCTTGTTTAAGTCACTGACAAATTGACCTTTGTTACAGCAGCCACGCTTCTCTCTAATGAATACATCTACACTGAATGATTGGAAGGATTGGGGCAGGATTGGGAATTGCACATGTGGGCAACAGCCCTTCATGTTTGCACTTACTGTCTACCAAACACTGTGCACAACATATACACACAATGACCCACATAATCCCTTGCATCTCTCTTAGGTAAAGACTTTTATTATTACAGATTTGCAGATGAGAAAATGGAAACATAAGTAGATTAGGTAACTTGATCAAAACCTCAAAACTAGTGAGATGGAGCCAAAAATAAAACCCAGGGTTTCTGGACTCCGGTGCTCATATTCTTAAGTGTTCTGGAAAGCACAGGCTTGGCATGTAATATAGACTCAGTAAGTGGTTACTATTATTATTACCTTGCCACCTGCTTCCGGTGCCCCTAGACCTTCAACAATGAGGCTCTGCAGGCAAGCAGGCAGGCATGGGGGAGTTTCGACTCCTCAGCAGCCATTGCAAGATTGGAGTGGAGGAGGATTGCAGCTGGGGCAGACACCAGTACTGCCCAACACTGGAACCATAGTGAGTTCCAGTTCTGCCCTGCTTTGCACCTGCTCTGTACCTGCATCTGCCCTTTGCCTCTCAGAACCCCCACCTCTGCTCTTGCTGCCAGCTCAGCCCTTACCCATGGTCTTGGCAAGCTGAATGAGCATAAGGTTCTGGCTTTAGCTGGGTAATACATACTCCTTGGGTGATTGATTTTAGCCTCTGGACATGGTATCATATTTCTTGAAACCCTACTTCTTGGCTCACTTGCAGACTGGGTATATAATAAGGACCCTACAGTCTAACCCTAGGGTGAATTTGGCTGCTATCTCTGGAGAGCTGATTTGTCTAGGACATGGGGCTGGGGATCCTGTGTAAGTGTTATTTTTATATCAGGGGGAGAAAAACAACTTGAGGAGGCCAAGAAAGTAGCCTGGATAAGACTCATTACTGATAAATCACAAATGGGGTCCCCTATGTCCCAGCAGTTGGGAAGCTGGAACAGCAGCCTCTGTTTCAGTCACTCAGATACAACAGCTCCATCTTGTCTCTATGGCTGGACAAAGCAGTATCTGTGCCAATGTCCCAAAGACCTGAACTGAACCTGCACCTTGTTTATGCAACTTAATCTGTCCCACAGGCCCCATTATGAGCCTTTTCCTGAGAGCTGTTAGGCGTTATAATACACAAATGCTGCTTTTGTCTACCCAATATCTATTTACTTCTCTTTTGTCAGACCTTTAGGTTTTCCTGCAGAGAACCAAAATTCCTACGATCTCACAACACAGTGATTTTTGGAGAAGTTCAACTGTGGGTTCCAGGATTCAGATTCAGCCAATGAACACACTAAATGCCTCTGTTCACAGTAAGGGTGGCATTGACAGAATTAGCCCAATAGGACTTTTGCTGAAGTTAAAAGGAACTCTTTTCCACTGGATTTGGAGCTTTGAAGATGTAAATGTGGAGATTCTGGAGGCTACTAGGCAGAGTGGGGCTGTCTGAAGATGAAGCCAAAACAGAGGGCAAAAGAACCATAGTACAATGACCAAGACCAGGTCCTCCTGACATTCACTGCATGTCTAGACAAACTGTACCTGAAGGCCCACCACTGGGTTTTTCAGTTATATGGATCAATAGAATTTTTTATTAGTAGTATTTTATATTAAAGAATGCCGTTTGAATTGGGTCTTCTGTCACTTACAGCTGAAAGAGTTCTACATTAATACCTGAGTCAATGAAGAAACAGAAGATCTAGATACATTTAAAGGCTTTAGGGGAGGGATATTCAGTCATTGCATTTTCCCCAAGAAATAGTATATACTTGAAAAAGTAATTAGAGTAAATGGAAAGGATGTCAATGGGAGTAAAAAATACATGAAGAAAACAATAAAAGAAAGATTAGAAAGTTTACTGAAAGAAGACTTCCTAAACAAGGCAAGTTTGGATATAGAAATAATCATGGCTACAGAAACTATTTACTGGGTTGTAACTATGTTCTGGACACCAGATTAAGTAGTTTACATATATGGTGGGAAATATTTTGAATATTTTGAACCACGTCAAGGAGAGGTATTTCCTTCTATCCTGTTGCCCTTTTCTCATCCAATGAGGCTCTGCAGGCAAGCAGGCAGGCATGGGGCAGTTTCTTAGTTTATTGCCTTAAGGAAGAAATGATATAGCACAAAGAGGAGCATCTTCTGGCTGTTGAGTTTCAAGAGTGAGGTCTTCTGGGAGGAAAGGAAATACATTTTGATTAAATAAAAAGATTTGAGAGTTTTGGCAGGCTAGGTTATTCAGAAAGTATCTTCCCCTAAAAGCAACTTGAAACACTGAAGAAAGGGTAAAGTACATTTTAAAAATCTGGAAAAGTTAAGATAGTAAGGACTTTTTAGGCCCAAGTGAAGGAAAAATGGGAACACAGTGAAGTTAGTTAGAAAAGAAGTGGCTTTTGCTCTAGGGTATCTGCCAATTCTAGCAAGAGCCACTAGGTTCATAGGAGTCCAGAACCCACAGAAATTGGGAGTATGATAGGAGACTCTGTTTATAAAAAAACTTGGATCTCAGAGTATCACATCTTCTGAGTAAGTGTAATCCAGAGCAAACTACCTTTTACATACATTTATTATCAAGGTATGCCTCATCTGAACATCTGGAGAGTATGAAACCTTGAACTTGGTTTAAGATGGTACTAAATCAGCAATGAGTTCAAGTGCCTGGCAGAAGTAAACATAAATGTTCTATGGAGAAATTTATCTTCTTTCAAGGCCATAAATTCTTTTTTTTGTGTGGAGACAGAGTCTTACTTTTTCACCCTCGGAAGAGTGCTATAGCATCACACAGCTCTCAGTAACCTCCAACTCCTGGTCTTAGGCAATTCTCTTGCCTCAGCCTTCTGAGTAGCTGGGACTACAGGCACTTGCCACAACGCCCAGCTATTTTTTTGTTGCAGTTTGGCTGGGGCCAGGTTTGAACCTGCCACCCTCTGTATATGGGGGTGGTGCTCTACCCACTGAGCCACAGGGCCATCCTCAAGACCATAAATTCTTAAATACTCAGCACATACTTGAAGATAATTAGGTACACGAGGAAACTAGGAACCATAAGCAAGAACCAGCAGAAAAGGCAGAAAACAGACCCACGCAAACTTCAAAAACTGGCACTTATTAGATACTTTACATATAACAATATGCTTACTATGCTTTAAGAAATGGAAGTTTGAAAAAGTATGGAGCAAATAGGAAACTACAAAAAGTCCCATCACAGATTACAAAAAAGTAAACAGAACTTTTTTTTTTTTGAGACAAGAGTCTCACTTTGTCACCATTGGTAGAGTATTGTGGCATCATAGCTCACAGCAACCTCAGACTCTTGGGCTCAAGACATTCTCTTGCCTCAACCTCCCAAATAGCTGGGACTACAGGTGCCCTCCACAATGCCCAGCTATTTTTAGAGACAGGGGTCTCACTCTAGCTTGGGTTGATCTCAAACTTGTGAGCTTAGGTGATCCATCTGCCTTGACCTCAGAGAGTGCTGGGTTTACGGGTGTGAGCCACCATGCCAGGCCAGTAAATAGAACTTCTAAGACTGAAAAATACAGAAGTGAAAGCAAAAGCTTAATAAATGGATTTAATGACAGAGTAGACATAGCTGAAAAGAAAATTTTATGTTAAATTAGAAGAAATCACCTAGCATGTAATACAAACAATTTAAAAAGATATAAGACATATGAAAGAGAATAAGAGACATAGGGGATAGAGTAGGAAAGTCTGAAACATATTTAAACAGAGCCCCAGAAGGAGAGTAGAAAGACAATGGGATAAAGGTGCCATATAAAGAGATTAGTTAAGATTTTTTAAAACTGATGAAAAATGACAATGTCTGCTTCAAAAAGCCTATGAATACCTGGGTAGATAAATGAGAAGACACCCACACATAGAAACACTACAGTGGGCTCGGCGCCCTGTGGCTTAAGTGGCGAAGGTGCCGGGCACATACACCTAAGGTGGCGGGTTTGAATCCAGCCCGGGCCCACCAAACAACAATGATGGCTGCAACCAAAAAATAGCCAGGTGTTGTGGCTATTGTGGTCCCAGCTACTTGGGAGGCGGAGGCAGGAGACTTGCTTGAGCCCAGGAGTTGGAGGTTGTTGTGAGCTGTGATACCATGGCACTCTACCTAGGGGGACAGCTTGAGGCTCTGTCTCAAAAAAAAAAAAAAGAAAAAGAAATACTGCAGTGAACTTTGCAGAAAAACAAAGACAGAGAAAAAGTTTGAAAGGTGCTGGTGAAAAAAATGGATTACTTTCAAAGAATTAGCAGTCTAACAGCTGACTTCTCAGTAGAAAATGGAAACCAGAAAATAGTAGAATGTGTGCTGAAAGTAACATTTAACTTGTAATTTTAAACAAAGAGAAAATTACAAAGAAGATAACAAATGTATTTTGTGACAAAAACAGAGAGTTCATCACCTCAATGAATGAAATTCTAGAGTACATGCTTCAGACAGAAGAAAAGTGATCTTTCTGGTGGCACCTGTGGCTCAGTGAGTAGGGCGCTGGCCCCATATACTGAGAGTGGTGGGTTCAAACCCGGGCCCAGCCAAACTGCAACAACAATAACACAAATAGCTGGTTGTTGTGGCCAGTGCTTTTAGTCCCAGCTACTCGGGAGGCTGAAGCAAGAGAATCACCTAAGCCTAGGAGCTGGAGGTTGCTGTGAGCTGTGTAGCCACAGCATTTTACCAAGGGTGACAAAGTGAGACTCTGTCTCTGAAAAAAAAAAAGAAAGAAAGAAAGAAAGAAAAGTGATCTTCCATAGTAGATCTGAAGACTTAAGAATAAAAGTGCAAAGAAAATGGTAAAAACATATAGATCTAAATGAATACTACTTACAAAACAAAAATTATGTCCTGTGGGGTTAAAGGATTAAAATGTTGCCAACTATAACATAAAAATTAGAGGTAGAGGAAAATGGAATCAAAATATTTGAAAATCCTAGTGTGGCTGGGCATGGCGGCTCATGCTTGTAGTCTTAGGACTCTGCAAGGCCAAAGCAGGTGGATCACCTGAGCTCAGGAGTTTGAGACCAGCCTGAGCAAGAGTGAGACCTTGTCTCTACTAGAAAAATGGGAAAAATAGCCAGGCATTGTGTAGGCACCTACAGTCCTAGTTGCTTGGGAGGCTGAAGCAAGGGGATTGCTTAAGCCCATGAGTTTGAGGTTGCTGTGAGCTATGATGCCATGGTGCTCAACCCAGGGCAACAGAGTGAGACTCTGTCTCAATCATCATCATCATCATCATCCTAGTGTTTTCTAAGAAGAGGAAAAATTTTGATTAATGTTAAATTTTGATACATTAATCATGCAGACCTCTGAGGCTTTTGTCTCCTTATGCCAACAGAAACTTTCCATCTACCTCTTCAGGCTGATTATTTAAAGAAGGGTTCTATTGGCTGAGCTGCTGGCCCTAGTAATACCCTTTATTCCCTGCATCACAGCTCTTTCCTTCCCAGAGTCTCAGGATGTATGTGTGTGTGTGTAAGGGGGTAGGGCTAGGTTATAGTGATAGGCAAGTAGTCTTGCTTACCACTTGGATTTGTAGCATCTTCTGACATCCCAGTTTTGCGGCCCAGGGGCTTTCATGGATAGTGACTTTGATTCAAGGACCCCTCCTCCTCTTGCTCTCCTCATCTTTTGCTCTTTCCCCCCAGTTTCCCCTTCTTCAGGAAATGCTAGTCCACCAAGTACACATGTTTAAATGCCAATAATAGGCCAGTCTCAAATTCTATCCCATAGAACTCCTGGTTAGCATAAAAACTAGAGTGGACATCTGTCCTAAGCAATTCTAGTTTACCTAGGGCCCACAGAGAACCTTTAGGAAGAGTATTCCTTCATTCTATTAGGGTTTCAACAGAATTCTTGCTCTGCTCAACCAAGAAACATTGTCACACAAGCTGTATAAGTTTTAACAAATCACTTACACTTTTGAGTCTTGATCTCCATGTTCCTAAATGGGAATAGTAATATCTGCTTGGCAGAGTTGCTTCAAGGATTAGAAAGAATAAATATGGAAAGAGTCTCACTCAGGGAACACGGGGCATGGGAACTCTTTTTTTCCTTGAGTCAGAATCTCACTTTGTCACCCTCAGTAGAATTCCTTGTGTTATAGCTCACAGTAGCCGCCAACTTTTGGACTCAAGTGATCCCCTTGCCTCAGCCTCTTAAGTAGCTGGGACTACAGGCACCTGCCACAACACCTAGCTATTTTTAGGGACAGGGTCTCGCTCTTGCTCAAGCTGGTCTTGAACCTATAAGCTTAGGGCAATTCACCCACCTTGGCCTCCCAGAGTGCTAGGATTACAGGCATGAGACATGGCGCCCAGCCCTGGGAACTCTTTTACACTGCTGATAGACACACAAATAGGTACAGCCACTTTGGAAAATGGTATATATATTTTTTGAGACAGAGTCTTACTAAGCCACTCTTGGTAGAGTGCCGTTGCATCACAGCTCACAGCAACCTCCAACTCTTGGGCTCAAGGGATTCTCTTTCCTCAGCCTCCCAAGTAGCTGGGACTACAGGCGCCCACAACAATGCCTAGCTATTTTTTGGTTGTAGTTGCCATTGTTTGGCAGGCACAGGCTGGGTTCGAACTTGCTAGCTCTGGTGTATGTGGCTGGCACCCTAGCCACTGAGGTATAGGTGCCGAGCCATGGAAAATGGTATTATTTACTAAAGCTAAACAGATGCTTACCTAAGACCCATAAATTCCCTTCCTAGATATGTACCCAGTAGAAATGCATTCTTGTAAGAAAAAAATATAGAAAAGAAATGCAGTCTTCTGTGTATCAAATGATATTTACTAGAATATTCAGAGCAATACTATTTGTGATTTGTTCAGAGTAGCACATATTTCTAAACTGGAGACAGCTCAAATGTCCATTAATAGTAGAATGGATAAATACATTCATATAGCAGAATATTATACACCCACAAGAAAGAGTAAACTACAAGTATATGTAATAATATGAATGAATCTTACAAGGTTGAGTGACAGGTGCCAGACAAAAAGTAGCACATGGTCCGATTGCATTAACACCAGGCAAAACTGATCTATGATGTTAGAAGTAAGATAGGAGGAAGGAATAGTGACCAGATGGATTACTAAGAATGGAATAAATGTTGAAGGCAAAACTACAACTATAGTTCTCCCCTTTAGTTGCCCAAATTTGGCAAAACAATAAATCTACAGATTCAAGAAGCTTAGAAAAATCCAAATAGAATAAACCCAAAGAAACCTTTCAGAGGTGTTAACACAATAGTCAAATTTCTGAGAACCAAAGAAAAAGAAAAATCTTGAGGCTCGGCACCTATAGCTCAACGAGCTAAGGCGCCAGCCATGTACACCTAAGGTGGCGGGTTCAAATCCCCAGCCCGGACCTGCCAAACAACGATGACAGTTGCAACCAAAAAATAGCTGGGTGTTGCGGCGGGTGCCTGTGGTGGGCGCCTGTGGTCCCAGCTACTTGGGAGGCGGAGGCAGGAGACTCGCTTGAGCCCAGGAGTTGGAGGTTGCTGTGAGCTGTAAGGCCACGGCACTCTGCCCAGGGGGACAGCTTGAGGCTCTGTCTCAAAAAAAAAAAAAAAAAGAAAGAAAAATCTTGAAAGCAATAAGAGAGAGATGATGCCTTGCCTATAGCTGAAAAACAGTTCAAATGACTGCAGATTTCTCCACAGATACCATGAAAGCTAGAAGGAAGTGGCACATTTTTCAAGTATAGAAAGAAAAGAACTGTCAACTTAGAATTCTATATCCTGTAAACCTTTTCTTTAGAAAAGAAGAGGGAAATCAAGATTCTCAGATAAATAAAAACTAAGAGAATTTGTCACCAGAAGATCTACCCTAAGAGAATGGAAGATTTACCCTACGATAAAAGAAGTTCTCTAAACAGAAAGGTAAAGAAACCTAAAGGAAGACAAAATTCCTGCACTTCACTTGCACTGGTACAATGCTGAACCAGTAGTAGGCTGTGATATTCAAATCTAGAATATTTAAATAGATTCAAAATCTAGAATATTGCAATATCTAGGACAATCTCTAAATGGCACATGTATATACTCCAAAACACTGTAGATAAATAGGTAAAAGAAAACAAACAAACAAACAACAATCATAACAACAACAATAAAACTCCAGAGGAAAAAAACAGAAAACAAAATAAGACAAAACAAAAAAGCCAAATTTAAGCCATTAAACATAAATGGTCTTAATACACCAATTAAAGGACAGCGATCGGCAGAATGAAATTTAAAAAAATGACCCAACTCCATACTGTCAACAAGAAAATCATTTCAAATATAACAGTATAGACAAACTGAAAGTTTGTGGATGGAAAAAATATATCATGCAAACATTAATCGAAAGAAAGAAGGTACTAATTGGTTGAATTTATGGGAAGAAGAAAGGAGAGGTGGCATTATTAATATCATATAAAGGAAGTAAAAACTTACTTTAAACTTTAAACTTTAAACTTCAGAGCAAAAAAAAATTTTCAGGGACTGAGAAGAATATTACATAATGCTAAAAGGGTCAATCTATAAAGAAGACATGGTAATTCTATATATGTATGTACAAAATAAGAAAGCTGCAAAACATGTGAAGCAAAAACTGAATGAACTAAAGAGAGTAATACACAAATCCACAGTTCTAGTTGGAGACTTCAACACTTCACCCTCAACAATATGTAGAATAACTAGACAAAAAATTAGCAAGGATTTAGAAAAACTCTAACACCATCATCCAAGTGGATCTAATCAACACTGATAGAACACTGAACCCAACAACAACAGCAGATTGCATACTCCTTTCAAATATCCACACAACATATATTATATAGACCACATCCTAAGGCATAAAACAAACCTTATCAAATCTAAGAGAATTGAAATTGTACAAGGAGGTCCTCTCACTGCAGTGGAATCAAACTAGGAATTAGTAACAGGAGGATAACAAGAAAATACCTAAAACTTGATAACTAACCAAGATAACTTTAAACAATCTAAGGTTAAAACTTAAGAGAAAGAAAAGAAATACATGGAACTAAACTAAAAAGAAAAAATACAACATAACAAAATTTGTGGGGCAAGGCTAAAGTAGTTCTGGGAGGGAAATTTATAGCACTAAATACTTACACTAGAAAGGTAGACATGGAGTGGGAATGATGTCTCTAGTAATACAGGAAGATATTCAAGACGTATTGCCAGGTTAAAAAAGTAAGGTACAGGGAGATATACATAGTATATTACCTTTTGTATAAGAAAGAGGGGCTATAATACATATTTATATTTGCTTGATTGTGCATAGAGAAATACTGAAAGGATACATGAACCAAACTGGTTATCCATAGGATCTGGGGGAGGTGAGCTGGGGGAAGGGTGGTAAAGAGACTATAATGTATGGGGACAGGGTAAGGGCAAGATTTCTCAACATATACTTGGTTATAGTACTTTGTATTATTATTTTTTTTCTTGTTGCCCTGGGTAGAGTGCTGTAGTGTCACAGCTCACAGCAACCTCAAACTCTTAGGCTCAAGCAATTCTCTTGCCTCAGCCTGTGAAGTAGCTGAGACTACAGGTGCCCACCTCAACACCCAGCTATTTTTCTTTGTTGCAGTTGTCATTGTTGTTTTAGCTGGCCCAGGCTGGGTTGGAACCCTTCAGCCTGAGCATATGTGGCCAGCACCCTACCCACTGAGCTATAGGCACCTCCCTGTATTTTTGTTTAATATATTTTTCAAAGTATAAAGATTAAAATGACCGGGCGGAGCCTGTGGCTCAAAGGAGTAGGGTGCCGGCCCCTATATTGGAGGTGATGGGTTTAAACCTGGCCCTGGCCCCCAAAAAAACTGCAAAAAAAAAAAGAAGCAAATTGACCCATAATCTTCCCACCAGGTAGTCCCTGTTGACATTTCAAAAGTAATAGCGCATTGTCAGAAAATTCCAAAGCAATGTCAAGCTGGGCATGGTGGCTCAGGCCTGTAATCACAGCACTCTGGGAGGCCAAGGTGGGTGGATCGCCCTGAGCTCACAGGTTGGAGACCAGCCTGAGCAAGAGTCAGACCATATCTCTAAAAATAGCTGAGCGTTGGTGGTGTGTGTCTGTAGTCCCAGCTTCCAGGAGACTGAGACAAGAGAATTGCTTGAACCCAAGAGTTTGAAGTTGCTGTGAGCTATGATGCAAGGCACTCTACCGAGGGTGACAAAGTGAGACTCTGTCTTAAAAGCAAAAAACTAACAAACAAAAAACCAAACAAAGCAATCTCAAGAGTTACAAAATTGAGAAGTAAATCTCCCTTTTCCCATAGTCCCAAGGTAACCTCTCACAGCTTTGTATGCTTTCTTATTTTCAGAAATTTACCTATTTACAGAATTTATCCTGGACATGCTTATCTTGTTTTCTTTTGAACAGTATGCCTTGACCCTGTCAGTATAATTACCAGTTTATGGTATTCACTGTAATATGTGTAATTATTTCTCTAGTGATAAACAATCAGGTTGTTTCTAGTTGTGGGGGAGATTGTTTTGCTATTACTAACAATGCCCTCAAAAGCAGTCTTGTTCAAACATCTTGAAATTACAAGTTCATTTTGAACTTAGAGGTAAACATTATGCATTTAAGTCTTCTGCAGAATTTGGCAATTTTTCATGATGCTGGACTTCTTTTTCCTTATGGGGCGTTTAAAACCTTTTTTTTCAAGATGAGAGAGAGGAAGTCTCATCTTCAGCTTCCACTCAATACCCCAACCCCTCACCCTCACCCCAGAGAAGTCCCAGAGGGAGGGGGTGCTGGAATGGAATGTTGCTTTTGAATACTAAAAGTCTCTCTCAGCGCCTGTGGCTCAAC
>NW_003852408.1:13546050-13548127 GCF_000181295.1 Otolemur garnettii | reverse complement strand
TTGCCTCAGCCTCCCAAGTAGGTGGGACTACAGGTACCCACCATAACACCTGGCCATTTTTTGGTTGTAGTTGTCATTGTTTGGCAGGCCCAGTCTGAATTCTAACCCTTTCAGCTCCAGTGTATGTGGCTGGCACCCTAGCTGCTGAGCTACAGGCGTCAAGCCAGGGGTTGGTCTCTTAAATGCTGTTAGCCCAGAAAGAAAAAAAATGCCTTCCTTGAACTAGGCCTGGGACCCTGCATGGTCCCTCCATCCTTAAGTAGATATCTTCTCTCAAACAATTCTGTCCCTCAGTCAGCTCCTTGGGAATCTCAAGGTCATGCTAAGCTACTTCTCCTGTCTCACTGTGGCTCTTTTCCACCCTCTTCTGGAAGGTCTGAGAGTGACTCAAATCTGCTCCTTAGGGTCTTATCGCCCTCTGCTGGCTTCCATGGTTCACTACAATCCTTGAAGTGTGGTCTACATATTCATCCGTTCTAATTTTTCACTGTCATAAGGGGAAACTGAGGCAGCAAGTGGGGAAGTGACTTGCTCAAAGTAAATAATCTCCTGGTACAAGAACTTGTGCTTTCTTCTCCTCTTCCAGAACTATTTCCAGCACACCACTGTTGGAAGGAATGATGGCGCATAAGACCCCAGACAGGACCTCCTGGCTGGGAGCGTATACCTTCCAATGTTTCCAGGAACTCTCAAGTCATGCAGGGGACCCCTGGATTGGAGAGGGACAGTGCTCAGCTGGACTTGTCCTATGCTGTTCTTGGGGGCACTGGGCCTTGTTGCCTTCTTTGGGGTGCTCCATTTCTCTTCTCAGATGAGTTGAATAATGCCCCAGGCATAGGCCATGCTTCCCCAAATGCCATTATTGTCAGGCCCCTTCATATAGTTGGCTATCTCCAACTACCAATTGGACTATTGTTTACTTAGTGTTTTTCCTTAAATCACCCCATTTAAACCTAATGTTCCAAGGAAATACATCATCTTTCTCCTGTAGATGCCTCCAGGTTCCTAGGAATTGCCTTTGAGTCCTCATTTTGTCCTCATTTAGTGCAAGAGGACTTGATTCTCACTTTGAATTCTTCACTTAGAAAATAACCATTGGTCATAAAGAAGAACCTGGTATTTTTCAGTATTGACCTTGTTCTGTGATTTCACAACATTCTTCAGCACTCATTACAGCTCTGTGAGGTACGTCTTCTTATCCTCAGGAGAAATTGAGGCATGGATAGGCTAGTTACTTACCCAAGACCCCACAGTTCATAAGTGGTCAAGCTGAATTTGATCATGCTCTATTTCCTAAGCCAATTAATATGATCTTGCTTGACTTCTGAAATTAAAAGTAAAATGATGCAAATCTATAGTTAAGAAGTCATGATGGGGTGGAGTCTGTACTGTGGAGGGACGCATTGTGCAGAGGCAGTGGACACATGAGCACAATGGCAAGGCTGGTGCTGTGATAGAGGCATGGGGCTAGTGCCATATCCAGGCATACAGGAGGCTCATGGACTGTGTGGGCTACTAGTCCTGGAGATGGGGGCTGGGAGCAGGTAAGAAGGAGCATTCTGTGTCCTGCCTCTGATGCTGACCCTACTAGGTGCCCCAGGTTCTCTTTGATCTCTTACAGGCCAAGAACAGCATCCTCTATGGGAGTCCTTGATAGTACTGGGCCACTGTTGGATAGGCAAGGAGGGCAGGCTGTGGGGGGAGGACACAAGCTGGATGAAAACATCACTCAATGATAATGATCTTGGCCTCAGTTTCCCCATCCAAATGTCCCAAAATAAACATGGAGTACCACTAGGTTTCTTCTTTGAGGAAGGACTATGGACCAGCTGCAGTGATAGCTAGTCTACAGCTGTTGGCTCCTTTAGGGAACACACCCTTCTTTGCAGCGTATGCCCACAAAGCTGATAACTGAATGAGAGAGGGATGCAAAGGACTGGCCATTTCAACACAGCATGGGACACTGGTGGGCAAAACTCCTTCCAGAGATCAGGGCTCCCAAGTTGACAGAGGCCTGTCCGCCCAATTCTGCTTCCTTCACCTTCTTGTCAACAGGTGTTAATTAAGGCTCTTGTAC
>NW_003852408.1:13519632-13544699 GCF_000181295.1 Otolemur garnettii | reverse complement strand
ACCACTCTTGGTATATGGGGCTGGCATCCTACTCACCGAACCACAGACGCCGCCCCAAGAACTGATATTTCTATAAGAAAACAAGCATCAACCAAAGAGTAAACAAATAAAATACTCAAAGTGCTTCTTCACCATTTAATAACATTAACTTTTTATGAGATTTTAAATCCTCTCCTCTCTCTTGTCTACTTCGTAGTATTAATTATAAAAATTACATTTTGGGCTGGGCATGGTGGCTCATTTCTGTAATCCTAGCAATCTGGCAAGGCAGGTAGATTGCTTGAGTTCTGGAGTTCAAGACCAGCCTGAGCAAAGTGAGACATCCCCATCTCTCTACTAAAAATAGAAAACCTAGCCAGGTACCTATAATCCCAGCTACTTGAGAAGCTAAGACAAGCTAAGGGTTTGAGGTTGCTGTGAGCTATGATGACTCCATGACACTCTACCCAGGGTGAATGAGACTCTGTCTCAAAACAAAACAAAAACATCTTGAGTACTCTTTTTATCATTTGACATTATTTTATGGAGACTATTACTTGTTTCAATGCAATTAACACATTTGTCATTTTGATATCTGCATAATATTCTATTGTATGGTCAAATCATACATGGTTTAACGATACCCTACTGCCAGCTAGGCATTGCAGATGCTTCTAGCTCTTCTCTAATATAACAAATGTATTTATGATTATGTTTCCACATATTGTGTAGGTTTTTTTCTCTTGAATAACTTCCTTTGCACATCCATCCAGAAAGCCTATGGTCAAGTTTATAGTTGCACCTGCAACACTCAAGCATTTCTCCACACCCCTGCCAGTTTTGAATTTTATGCCTTGTAAAATGTCTTTAGTTTAACAGGCTGATGTTTTTCCTGGTTCTGGTTTCTAATTTGCGTTTCTCTGTCTGGGAAATCGCCTTCAGAAAGCTCTTTCTCTTGAGGAACAGTGTGCCAGGAGGTGCCAGAAGATGGCGCTGTGACTCTGTGCTTAGGCTCCCTAAGAGGGCCTGAGGGGGTGCAGCAGGAGAGGGGTTGTGGAGACCTACCGGCTCCCCTGCCACGGTTTCCCATCTGAGTTTAGAAGATCTGGTTTTGGTGAGGAGGCGCTGCCACCCCTGCAGAGTCAGCTCTAACCTGCCTGAAACGTGTCTTTCACCAGAACCAAATCTAGAAAGTGTCCACCGCAGGCCAGGCGTACTTCATGCCCTTCAAAACATTCACAAGCAAGTAGAGGAAAAATAAGCAAACAAAATCTGCTGTAGGTGCTGTACTTGCTATAAAATGGGTTCAAAGTACTATTGGGCATTGGAGGAGTTGCCTTTAGCTACAGGTATCAGATCTCACAGGAAGTGGGGATTTAGCTGGGCTGGCTAGCCAGTGGAGTGTGTGCCCAATGTGTAGGAGACAGCAGGGGCCATCGTGTGTGTCTGACCAGGAGCCACTGGGAGCCTGGACCTCTCCTGGAGACAAAAATGGAAGACAAGCAATACCCAAACTGTGGAGGGACTCCAATGCCAAGCTGGGAAGTCGACCTTATTTTGCAAACCAAGGTGTGCCAATGGAAGTCTTATAACAAGGAAAAGGTGGGATTGTGTTTGTGCTTTAGCCTGAGGTGTAGCTAATTGGGGTTTTCCTCCTGTGTTCTATGGACACATTTCCTCCTCGTCTGAGTGACCTCTCAGAAGTGGTGGACGTGGCTGCCCACTTCCCTCTTCCTGAAGTGCTTTCTTTCCTTGGTTTCTATGAAGCCACAGTGCTCTTCCCCTCCTTCCTCTGTGGCCCCTCCTCTGTCTCCTTTGTAGCCTCTTCCTCTCTATGTACCATTAATACCTGTATTTCCCAAGCCCCTCTCAGCCATACTCTGCCTTGGGCCATCTCAGTGTAATTACACCCTATGCAAGATGACTCAGCCCAGACCTCCCCTCAGTGCTGCAGATCCATATATTCAACTTCCTACTTGACAGCAACTCTTGAATGCTTCCAAAGCATCTTTAATTCATATCCCAAACTTGCCCACCTAACCCTGCCCAATGCTGATTCTCTTCTGATGCTCCTTGCTGGGAGGACAACACCAGCATCCTCACCCCCTTTCCAACCCATCCCCAAGTCCCCTCACTATTACTTCTTTCGCACTGGTCAGAGCTGTCTTCTCTGCCATTTCATTCTCCCAAGTTAAAAATCACATGAATTTCACCTGGACCATCCCAGAGCCTCCTAATTGGTCTTCCTGCTTCCACCTTGGCTCTTCTCCAATCCTGTCTTCACTCTGTGGCCAGAGTGACCTCTTTAGAGTATAGAACTGGCCATGTCAGTGACCACCTCAGTGACATCCCAACAGTGGCTTCCTATTGCTTGTTTTTGTTGTTGTTGTTGTTTTAGACATTGTCTCACTCTGTCGCCCAGGCTAGAGTGCCACGGCCTCAGCCTAGCTCACAGCAACCTCAAATTCCTGGGATCAAGCTGTCCTCATGCCTCAGCTTCCCGAGTAACTGGGACTATAGGCACTTGTCACAATGCCTGGCTAATTTTTCTATTTTTAGTAGAGATGGAGGTCTTGCTGTTGCCCAGGCTGGTCTCAAACTCCTAAGCTCAAAGGATCCTCCTGCCTTGGCCTTCTAAAGTGCTTGGATAACAGGTATGAGTCACTGTGCTCTCAGCCTCCATTGCTTAAAAAAAAAAAAACACAAAAAAACCCTTTTATCATTAAAATAATGAATCCAGAAAGAATATAAAACAAATGTACAATTGAGTACCTTAAGATAAACTGTCAGGAAAAGAGATAGAATCTCGCCAACGATTCCTCTCTCCATGTGTCCCTCAAAGTAGAACTTTCTCCTCTTCCTCCACTCTCAGAGCAATGATCAGACTTTATTGGTAAAGCATCCACTTACTTTCTCTGTCATCCAAACGTGTATTCCTAAATGCTACAGTTCAGCTTTGCCTGTTTTGGTTTTTTATTTATATGTCTGTTATATCTTCTTTAATCTGGAGAACTCCTCCCTCTCTTTTTCTTCCCTCTTATAGAAATTCTCATTGCTTTTAAAAGAAGAAAAATAAATTCCCTTTCATGAATAAAAGGCCTTACTTGGTCTGATTTCCCCAAATTCCTCTCGCTTAATCAATCACCCAGCTTGGCTTTTCTTTCTTTCTTTCTTTCTTTTTTTTTACACAGAGTCTCACTTTGTCCCCCCCCCCAGTAGAGTGTTGTGGCATCACAGCTCACAGCAACCTCAAACTCTTAGGCTTAAGTGAGTCTCTTGCCTCAGCCTCCCAAGTAGCTGGAACTACAGGTGTTCAACACAATGCCCTGCCATTGTTGTTGTTGTTGTCATTGTAATTTAGCAGGTCCAGGCCAGGTTTGAACCCACCAGTCCCGGTGTATGTGGCTGGTGCCTTAACCACTGAGCTATGGGCACCGAGCCCACTTGGCTTTTCATTTTCTTTTGAACCTTCATCAACCTCCTTTGTGCTCCCCAACTCTCTCCTTCCATTCTTCCCCTCCCTCCCATCTTTGCCCTCCTACAGGACTTTTACAAAGGCTGTTCCCTCTGCTTGAAATGATCTTTCTTCTCTATGTCTCCCAGTTAGCGCCAATTAATATATATATATACACACACACACACACATATATATATATTTTGAGACAGAGTCTCACTCTGTCACCCTCAGTAGAGTGCTGTGGCATCACAGCTCACAGCAACCTCAAACTCTTGGGCTTAAGTTCTCTTGTCTCAGCCTCCCAAGTAGCCGGGACTACAGGCACCTGCCACAACACCCAGCTATTTGGGGGGTTGTAGTTGTCATTGTTGTATGGCAGGCCCAGACTGGGCTCGAACCTGTCAGCTCTGGTGTATGTGGCTGGCAACCTAGCCGCTGAGCTACAGGCACCGAGCCATCCAATTAATATTTTTCTATCTCACTTAGAGCAGTCCCTCCTCAGAGATGCCCTCCCCACCCTCCCTGACCCTGTCAAGGACTTCATGGTTTCCCCAGAGCCTCTCACAGACCCTTTGCTTCTCTCCCCTTCAAAGTTGTGGCTTTCCTCTTATTTGAGAGATGATGTGATTAAAGATTGTCAACTCCATGAGGGGAGGGTTATGGCTGCTTCTGCTGACTGTTACATCCTCACTATCCAGCTGGGTACCTACTATATAGTGGGTGCTCATTTACAAATTTGCTGGCTGCTGCCTTGGGAGAGAGAACCAGCAGACACCACTCTATGAGGGGAGAGGCCAGGTCTAGAGACCTGGATTTAGGAGCCCTGTTTCCCTCAGAGGTGAGAGTTGAGCAGTGAGGGTAGGTGGTGTCCCTGAAGAAGAATGGAGCAGTGAGCAGAGAAGAGGGCAGAGGTTCTTCCCCAGAACACCTGAGACCATGGCAGGGGCTTTGCCCACCCCACAGTCATTAAGACAGGAGCCAGCCTGCTGGCTGGAGAGGCTCTTGGGGCCAACCACGCCCACTCGAGCCCACTGGGGCTAAGCTAAGTGAAAACAAATGTTCTCTGGCTTTCCCCCAGCCCTGTTGTGGTGGGCGAGCAGCAGCCCCTCCCTCCTCAGCCCTTGTTCCCCACCCCCTCCTTTACTCTCTCCTCTGGCCCCCTTTTCTTTCTCCTTAGACTGATGGGGTGACTGGGGGCATGGATAGGATTGAGACATATAGAAGACCTGAGGCAGGTGGGCTCTGTGGGAAACTGGGGCCTGGGGTGAGGGATTCCCTTGGACTAACGCCCAGAGAAAGTCTGAGAGAGAACTCAGCCTTAGATAGGGATAAGACTCTGTAGGAGTACCTGGAGTATAGAAGGGAGAACAAAAAGAGTCACCCTCCTCTCTCTATCTTTTCCCTCCGTCCCTCCGTCCCTCTATGGGGTTGGCCTTTCCTCCGTCCCTCTATGGGGTTGGCCTTTCCTCTCTCTGTTCTCTTGGGACCCAGATGCCCAGGGGTCTTAGCAGTTCTCATCTCCTGTCACCTCCCAGAAGGGAGAGGAGTTAAGTCCCATTGCTGGGGGCAGAGGGAGGGAGAAAAAAAAGAGTGGGAAGGGAGGGTGAGAGGGAGGTTATTGGGAGGGGAAGGGTCACAGGCCCAAATTCTTGGGCTCCTGCAGCTTCAGTCATTCTGAGAAACAAAAGAAACAGAGAAAGTGATTTAGAGACAGACACAAATAGAGACCAAATTATGGACATGGGCAAGATGTGGAAAGACACAGAAAGACAGTAAGAGAGAATCCGGCAGAGACAGAGGGCTCTGCTCTGCCTGAAGCGGTTCTGATGTTATCTCACCCCAGCTGCCTCTCCCCTCCTCAGTTCCCACCTCAGCCCCTCCTTCCTCCTCAGCCCCGAGGCCAGACACCCAAGTCTCTCCTCTGTCTCTCTTTTGCACCAGGGCCTAGAGGTAGTGTTTATGAGTTCCCAGGACTTCAGGCAAAGAGATACAACAAGGGGTGGAGGAATGAAGTGCCCAGAGAGTAGAGAGAGGGGTCAGACTGGCACCTCCCCATTCACACTGCCCATTTCTGTGTCACTGTCTTACCACTTCAGTCTCTAGTGAATGTTCCTCTCACACATGTCAGTGCAGACGTTGTGTGTGTGTGTGTGTGTGTGTGTGTGTGTGTGATTTCCAGGGAGGCAGGCACTTGTCTCAACCTGAGCCAGCCCATCTATGTGTTTGTCTATACCTATGGGCAAAAGTGTCCCAGCATCGTCTAGGGGAGACCAGCGTGTCCTGTGATTTCTGTGGGGTTATCTGGAAGCTTGTGTCCAGCTGTTGGTGTGAGTGTGCACGTGTCTGCACACACCTTGCTTGCTTTTTGTGTGCCATAGTCTCTATCTCCTGGCCGCCAGCCTTGCTCCTTGGTAAGTCTTCTAGTGATCATAGTGGTAGGCTGAAGCATTAGGAACATCTGAACTCACCTCTTCAAATGTTTGGAGCATAAGAACAGAAGTCATTGTTCTGGCTCCACCCAGATGTCATCCAGCCCCTAGGTGGGGATACAGAGAGGGCAAAGGGGAGTGGGCAAAAGCAAGTTGCCCTTGGAACCCAAGCCGTAGGAACTGGGGCTTCAGGAGACTTGCCCACCACAGACTCTAGCCCAGCCCTCCCCTGCCCCAGTGCTCTGCAGGCACCACTGGATTCTGGAATGGGACTCTGTGGGGGGAAGAATGAAGGCTTAGGAAGTCCAGGGATGGCAAAAGATTCTGCAAGATCTGGTCAGAGTGAGTGCTGCAGGAGGGGTGGGGCGAGCTTTGTGTGTTTGTAGGAAAGGTGGGGGTGGGGGCAGAAAGGCCGCCTGCGGGGGAGAAGGCTTCTTGGCAAGCGCCCCAGTTTCCTGAGCTGATCCCTGCTCCCTGCCACTGCTCCCAATTCTGTTGTTTCAATAACATCATTTTTATCCACCCCACAGAGAGACTGTGTCTTAGGAGGGGGAGGTAAAGGGCAGGGTTAGGGCATGGGGGAGGGATGGTAATGGAAAAAGGTTGGGGTTTGCAGGCAACAGGGACAAGATTTGGGGCGCTCCCTCCTCAGGCAGAGGCAGGGCGGTCCCAGAGCCCAGGTCCCCTGATGACAAAGACAAATACATTAAAATTCTTGACTTGGAGAAGAATGCGGGATCGGGAGAGTATTTCATAATCTTCAATAACAGTAGCAGGGTGGGGCAGGGGTGGGCAGGGGGTTTGGAACCCAGGCAGTGGCTCCCAGGAGGCTGGTCATCTGCCACCTGCAGCCTCCAGAGACCTCCCCTAGCCCTCCAACTGCCCATTTGGCACCATATGGCTAGATTGTGTGCCCAGCCTGGTTATGTCTTTGTATATGCAGTATCCAAAGTTGTTTCCTGCAGAAACAGCAACTGTATACAAAATTACTAGGTGCAGGGTTGTGAATGGCATTTGGATGTTATTAAATGCTAAAAGGGGAGGAAACAGCACTTGGACCAGACCCCCTCACTCTCTCTCTCAACCACAGCAACCCCTCCCCTTCTCTAGGGCATCCTAGGCCCTTCACCAGAACTCTGCACCTAGTACAAGGCATTGAACTGAAATGGCCTGGATACCAAGACCCCAAGGTGGGGCTCCCAGAAAATCCAGGGGCTTCCTCATGGGCTCAGGGCATTACTGTAGTTCTTTGGTCTATGTTTGCTCATTCTTCCTCCCCTGGGGTCACCTCCCATTCGCCCTCAGTCTCATCTGGATCGCTTATTCTCACCCTTTGGAGGGGTCAGGATCTTGTCTTCTCTCTACTCACCAGAGGCTGTTTGTCTGTCTGGACAGTGACCTCAGTCCCCACCCTCCAAGGCCAGGAGCTTTCTTATGGGTGCCTAAAGTTTCTGCCACATGGACTTCAGGTCCTGGATCTGTCTTCCTTACTCCAGGACAACCTTATAGGTTGATGGTAGTTCTAGATGGTGGTGGTAGGGAGACTGGCCCTAGCTTCAGAATGTCCAACACCACCTGTCTCTCAGGACCCTGGGGCATGTAGGGAGCCTCTGCCCCAGCTAAGAACAGGGGCTGCCGCCCCGCTGCCAGCAGCTTGGCGTGATGAATGGAGCTGTCCCTCCTCCCCACGGGGCCTTTGATCTCCCCCCTTGGGGAGGGGGCCAGGGGCATCAAAGACATTTTTGTGGCATTAGGAAATCAGATAAAGCCATCTCACCTGCAGCTGGCTCTCCCACCCCTTCTTCTGGGGCCAACTTGGGGGTGGAACTCAAGGCAGGGACTCCTGTAGACCGAGGCCCAACTGCAGTGAGTTCTGACCCCTCAGTCTGTTGGAAGTCTGCAGTCTCTGTCGCAGCTCGCTTCCACGTGCGAGCGTGCTAGAGCACAGGCCCTTGACTCTAGAGTATCCCCTTACTGTCTAATCTCTTCCCTTCCCGCCCCCGAAAACGGACTCAAAGAGGCAGGATGGCTGGGGAGCCAGAGCTGAGGCCTAGGGCTTCCTCCCTTCCTCTCGGAGAGTCTGAGGAAGGGGCGTGCAGAGTGGAGGCGGGCCGCGGTGAGAAGTGACCATTCCAGGGTCCGCCGGTTGGGCGGTGGAGTTTGACACCCCTCACCGGAGCACCCTGAGCCCCAGGCCAACTTCCTTTCCTGGCCCCCGCGCCAACATCTCCCTCTGCATCGTCGCCCCCCCCAACTCCCTCATTCCTGGGAAGTTTTCTCTCTTTACAGTCAACAAACCTGTCAAACGTCTCTCTTCCAGCCCGTCCCCCATTCCTCAGCTCCTCTTCCTCCCCCCTTTACCCTTCTCCACTCCTCTTCCCCGCCCTTCCTTGTCCTCGACTCCAGGAGGCCGGGGGCGGCGGGGGTTCGCTGTCCGAGAGAAGCGAGGTGAGGGGGCGAGGCGAGGCAAAGGGTGAGGCGGGAGGGTCCCGCAGCCACGAGCGCGCTCGGGCCCCGCCCCGGCACCCTGCTCCCGCCCTCAGCTGCGCTCCCTGCCCGCCGCCCCGGGGCGCACGGCTTGCTCCCGAGAGTCCCGCCGCCTGACTGTCGCAACTGCCACCCCCCTGCTCCCCGCCCCCTCCCGGGCTTCGCTCCCCTCCCACCCCCGCCCCCGGCTCTGATTTCTTCTCCCGAGCGAGCTCCGCAGGAGACACAGGCGCTGGCTGCCCCGTCCGCTCTCCGCCTCCGCCGCGCCCTCCTCGCCCGCGATGGGCCCCCCCGCCGCCGCCGAAGCCATCGCCTTCCCCCCGCCACCGCCGCCGTCGCGTTAGCGCTGAAGCCCGGGCCCTCGAGCGCACCGTTTAGCCCCGCAGCCGTACCCACTGCCCACTCTCGCCGGCAGTAGAACGGTCAAGATGCTGCCACCCGTACTCTCTCGCTTCGGGCTGCTGCTGCTGTTGCTCTTGTGCCCCGCGCACGTCGGCGGACTGTGGTGGTGAGTCCTGAGTCCCGCTGCTCGGCGCGGCTCTGGAAACTTTCGGGTGGGGATCCTGGGACCGGTGGGGAGTTCCGCACCACGCTCCGGCTGCCTCCGGGCTCTACCTGCTTGCGGAGCCTAGCCTCTGGGCAGCAGTGCGGGGGCACGAGACAGAGGCGCGTGCAGCTCTCCTCCCTACCTCCGCTGAGGCACTTCTAAACTCCTACTTAGACGTTTCTAATCCTTGGCACATACTGTTGTGTTTCCTTTTCCCGCCCCTCCCCCATGCCCTTGCCCCTTCCCTGCACACTATGTACTAAGTCCAGGTCACCAGGAATTGGAGCGTAGGTAGGAAAGAGCTACCAGGGAGCCAGATACCGGGAAAAGAGTGTGTGAGGAGGGCCCTGGATTTAGGGTAGGGAGCTAGATTTGAAGAAAAGCAAGGAACAAGTTGGGAAGCCACAGACAGCTGTCCCTTCACTGCCCCACTTTGCTTGGAAACCCACCAGCTTCTCTAGGGCTTCTTTCAGAGATGGCTATGCAGGCAAGAAAGGGAATGTAAAGGGGAAACTGAGTCAGGCCTCTGGTTTCTCCATCTCCTCCTCCTGGAGCAAAGAAGAAGAGGAAAGGCAGGAAAGTGACCAGGGCGCCCAGCGCTTCCAGACGTGGGGATCATGAACGAAGAAAATGTGCAGCGGGGAGATATGGAACCGGGGAGCTTTCCAGTGAAAGAAAGAGGCCTGGCCAGCCAAGGGATGGGAGCGTCTTCCCTGACCTGGCCTCTGGACCTGGCCTTAGGTATAGCGGATACCTAAGCAGTGAAAGATTGAGGGAGTTCTGAGTCTTAAGGGGTGGGACAGAGGCAGGGTAGGTGGGTGCCCAGCTGGGATAGCTCGGAGATCCAGATCCCGAAAGCTTTTTTCCTCCGTGATCTCCAGAACCTCACTCACTCACTCGGAATAGTGCTGTGTTTAGAGAGGAGGGATTTGGACAATAGCGCCGACGGAGCAGCCAATCCTAAAAAGATAGGGGCTTGTCTATTTGCATCTCGCCACGTGATTGGCTGGAATTTTACCCTCCGCTCCTCCCCCATTCCTGGGATTTGGAAGAGGCAAATGCCTCTCTCTTTTAGGGAGATAGAAAGTAGGATGCCCTCACCCGGAGCCGCGGGCAGCAATCTGTCCTCCTTCGTGATGGGGGAGATGTCTCTCACCAGGTGTCAGTGAGGGGCCAAATCGAGGACGACCTAAGTCCCATCTAGGGAATATATATCCTTCATCCTAGGTTAGTATATTGCAGTAGCAGCTTTGAAATAGACCTGAGATCGGCTCAGCGCCCATAGCTCAACTGGCTAAGGCGCCAGCCACGTACACCTAAGGTGGTGGGTTCGAATCCCCAGCCCGGACCCGCCAAACAACAATGACGGCTGCAACCGAAAAATAGCCGGGCGTTGTGGCGGGTGCCTGTGGTCCCAGCTACTTGGGAGGCGGAGGCAGGAGACTCGCTTGAGCCCAGGAGTTGGAGGTTGCTGTGAGCTGTAATGCCATGGCACTCTACCCAGGAGGACAGCTTGAGGCTCTGTCTCAAAAAAAAAAACAAAAACAAAGAAATAGACCTGAGATCTAACCATTAAATCTGTGACCTTAGGCAAGTCACTTACCCTCCTTCCCCGCTTCTCGGTCTCACTTGTAGAGTAGGGATGATAGCCTGTCTAACTGGCAAGCTTCCTGGGAAGGCTAGGAGGTACTCAGTCAATGTAGTATCCTCTTCATAATCCAGCTTCCCTTGGTTAGGGTCCCCAGGAGTGAAAAGGGTGATTCATTTCAGTTTAAAATGCAGGGTCCCAAGCAAAACTTTGTAAGGAGCTCTCTTTCTCATCACCCCCATACACACATTTTCAAACTTTGTCCTTTTTCAAGGTATGGGGACAGGTCCCTTCCTAATGGCCATTGTATTCCGTTCCCTTTCTCCTCATATGTCTTAATTGTTCTTATTCTTACAGTTAAAATACCACTTCCTCCGTGAAGCAGTCCCTTTGTCCTCCTTCCTTTGCCTTTTCTGTGCTCCCACTGTACCTCACATATTGGGCAACTGTGCTAGTGACTGCATTTTACTAATAATCATCTCCTTTTCAGTCTCTCTCTTACTTGCTCCTAGAGGGCAGAGGTTTTGTCTTTAGGACCCTCAAGGCCCAGGACAGTATAGGTGCTGGAGAGAGGTTTGTGGAATGTTTTTGAACTATTAGTTGATTCTCCTTTCTGGGGTTTGTATCTGTGAGGGTTCAGGAGGGACCACTGGGTGGGAACCAAGCCAAGGGAGAGAGGTCTGGTCTCTTGGAGACTGACCCTGAAGCTGAGAAGTAGGGAATGGGGGAGGAAAGGAGAAAGGCAGGTGTGGGAGAACACAGAGGCCTTCATGGCCACAGCTGCAGGGGAAGCGGGGTGAAGAGTGAGAGGCTTAGGTGATAAGGTGTATGTTTCTCACATGTGCCTCTCCTGCCTGCCTTGGCTTCCTCACTCTTCTCTGTCTAACACAGTGGTTCTCAACCTTCCTATGCAGCGACATTTTAATACAGTTCCTCATGTTGTGATGACTCCTGACCATAACATTATTTTTGTTGCTACTTCATAACTGTAATTTTGCTGCTGTTATGAATTGTAATGTAAATATCTGATATACATGATGTATTTAGGGGTCCCCTGTGAAAGGGTCATTCAACCCCCAAAGGGGTTGCAACCCACAGATTGAGAACTGCTGGTCTAACATTTCATAACTCTTTGGTCTGAGCCCAGATTCCCCTCCCCAGGATCTACTCTGCTTACACTCCTGTCCCTGCCTCACCCCAACATTGCCCTCCAAGGTCAGGTTTGGGCTGGTGGGCTGGACCAAGCATTCCTTTGGCCTGAGCCTCCTGTCACTCTCCCCATACCGTCCCTCCACTGTCATTTCAGCTAGGAGCTTTCCACAAGGGGCTTCCAGGCTGTTCCTTGATGTCTAGCACCAGCTTGTTGGCCTGCTTCTCCATGCTTCTTAAAGAATCCTGGCCAGATCAGAACTCCAACAGCAGCCAGAAAAATAGCTGGATGTGCAGCCTACTATAATCCACTGTGACATTCTAGCAGCAGCCACGCTGGAAGCAGAGAGGATCCCAGGACTTCTGAGTGATTCAACTGTCCTGGTCAGGAAAGGGGCATCCTGGAATTGGCTCAGGGACTTGGCTCTAAGTTTTTTAGCCATTTCTCTTCCACCTTTTTTCCCACTCCTCTACCTCCCCCAAATGCAATGCATGCTTTCTCAACTCTGCCTCCAGCCTGTCTGTCTCTTTTCTGTCTGTAACCATATCTTTGTGAATCACAGAATCCCAGATTCTAGGATATTGGCCAGGCTCTCTTGAGGTCCTCCAGGCCTAGCACCTTCAGGCCTTCCAGCCTATGCTGTGACCCTCACAGACCCTGTTTTGGGAGTGAGGCAGAGAGGGAGAAACCATGGCCTCCTGGTTGCCAGCTCCCCCAACACACACTCTGAGCCCTACTTTCCTATTGCCTGTTGTCCTCAGGAAGTTCTGTACAACAACTGACCTATCTTTATTTATACCTTCAATTAGTGGCTGTAGAAAATAGCTCACTTTCTAGACAAGCCAAATCAATCTCACTTCTTCTCTCTTTATCTTTCCCTTTTCTGATATATATATTTTGAGACAGAGTTTCACTTTCTTGCTCCCAGTAGAGTGCGGTGGTGTCATAGCTCACAGCATCCTCAAACTCTTGGGTTCAAGTGATCTTCTTGCCTCAGCCTCCCAAGTAGCTGGGACTATAGATGCCTGCCACAACACCTGGCTATTTTTTAGAGATGGGGTCTCGCTCTGGCTCAGACTGGTCTTGAACTCATGAGCTCAGGCAATCTACCCACCTCAGCCTCCCAAGTGCTGGGATTACAGGCGTGAGCCACCGTGCCTGGCTGTTTTATATATATATATATATATATATTTTTTTTTTGAGACAGAGCCTCAAGCTGTCCCCCTGGGTAGAGTCCTGTGGCACCCCAGCTCACAGCAACCTCCAACTCCTGGGCTCAAGCAAGTCTCCTGCCTCAGCCTCCCAAGTAGCTGGGACCACAGGCACCCACCACAAGGCCCGGCTGTTTTTTTGGTTGCAGTTGTCATTGTTGTTTGGCAGGCCCAGGCTGAATTCGAACCCGCCACCTTAGGTGTATGTGGCTGGTGCATTATCCGCTTGAGCCACAGGCGCCAAGCCATGTTTTTTTTATATTTTTTATGAAAGAAATTAGCCCTCTTCTTGTTCCACTAGGGAAAACATCTTGGATCTCACTCCCTCCCCCATCCCATCCTGCCTTTCACTCTCCTCCCCCTTCACTTATGAAAAGGAAACAAGAGCAAAAGTCTGAGGGTAGCCTCATCTCTGGCCCCAAGGGACGCAGGAAAAAAGGTCTCAGGCATCTTCATGACACCCAGGTTTTCCAGCTGCCACTCACACTCCCAGCTGGGCTTGGCCATCCTTTCCCATCCTGTCTTTATATAGAGAGAGCCCTTGACTCTTCATGGGCTGTCCTGTTAGTGGCCCCTGCCAAGCTCCAGGGTGGGGTGGGGTGGCCATCCATTCCCCCCTCCAGGCCTTCCGCCTTGGCAGCTTCCCCTGGAGGGAGACAATGGGGCTGTGAGCAGAAAAGGGCAGGGGCAAAGGAGGCTGGCCTGATCCAGGCCAGAGCATGCCCTAAGCCCACCAGAATCCTGGCACTGTGACATTTCCTGGGGGGTGCAGCCCTCTCCTGCTTCGTTCTCATCGGAAGCCAGGAGTTGGTCAGGGGAGGTCAGTGGGAGGCTTGATCACCAGGCTCAGAGAGGGAGATTCCAGAATGTGCACTTTGATGGAGAAACGCAGCTGTGGAGGGGATGAGGCGAAAGCAGGGCGGGCAGCCAGGCCAAGGGCAGGCTGGCAAAGGGGACCGCCAGCCAGAGCAGGAGGCACTCAGGGACCACAGGCGCCTGTCCTCTGTGGACTGGTGGGAAGTACCTTCTGGCCTGTGCCCTCCTTCCTGCTTGGGCAGGGTGCCACCTGAGGCTTCCCCAGAACTGCCAGGAGCCAAAGGAAAGGTCTCTGGGCCTATTGGGCTGGTTCCTCCAGCTCTGAGCCTTCTGTTTAATTTAGAAGTTAGATCTAGAAAGGACCTGGAAATTGCCTGGCCTATTCTCACCTATTTGGTGAGGGCAGCAAAGCCCAGGGATAGGAGGGAACTTGCTCAAGGCCACTCAGTGTTGCTGAGGACTGACTGAGGCTGACACTACACTCACCCCTGTGTGCAGTGGGGGATCAGAAAAGGGGTATGGGGCCTTCCACATGCTTTTTCTGCTTTCTCATCCCACCCTCACAGGGGTGCCTGCACCCCAACCTGGGAAAGCAGAAGGCTAATAACAGTTTCCTCCAAGCATCCGACAGAGGCCCATCTGCCCATTCCTTTGCTCCCACAGCCCTGACCAGTGGGAAGCCCAGCGCACAGCAATGTCTGTCTGTGAGAGGAAGCCCCTGCCTCTGCCAAGAGTGATGAGGGGAGAAGTGTGAGGAAGGACAGAGGGAACCAAGTTGGGCTGGAGGTGGGGAAGGGCAGTTTAGGGGCACTGGTGGGCAGTGGGGAGGCAGGGGTTAATGGGCTGGGGCATCACTGGCTTTGATGTGGTGGTTGGGGAGGGGGTAGGGTCTGGGGGAGGGGAGCCATAATTACTGAGTTAGACAGAGCAGGACAGGACAGGCTGGCGGGCACAGGCCCGGGCCCAGCCGCCTCAGCAGCCGTCAGGCAACATTTTTCTGCCCCTTCTCCACCACCCACCTCCCCCACCCTGTGCAGCCCCCACCCACAGCCCCAGGGCTCAGGCCTCCCTCTTCTGGCTTTTGGGAGGTGGGGTCAGTCTAGGGACCTTGGGAGTATGGGTGGAGAAATACAGGGAGGCCAGCTATGAGACTCTCAGAGAAGGCTGAGTATCCAAACGCCCTGTGACTTCTTCAGCCTCAATAATCCACCAAGAGTGCCTGCTGGGAAAAGGGGGGTCCTTTGGGCGCATCTGGTCCATGAGCAGGGCTAGATGGAGTAGGAGAAGGAGGGGACACAGAGCTCCATGCTGAGAAGTAAGGGCAGAAAGTTGGAGCAAAGAGTGTTATCAGCAATCCATAAATGCTGTCTGTACCTGTTTGTCCTGCACTGTGCAGGCCCAAAATGTGCATAATGGTATTAGTGGGAAGATGAAAAACAAGCCAGGCCCTTCTTGTATGTAAACTGGGAAGTAGGAAGGTATTATTTTCATTTTACAGTGGAAAAAACTGAGGCTCAGAAAGTTACATGTCATCATCCATCCAACAAATGCTAAATGCCAATTTCACATGCATTTGATCTCTAGGATTCATTCAGCATCACAGGACAAGTAAATGACAGATCCAAACCAAATGCTGGTGGGCCCCAAAAGCCCTGAGTATACTCTGCCATTAACATCATGCCCACTTGTGAGATTTTTGTCTTTAATGAGCTTTCAACCTAATTGGAGAGAGAAAATAAACAAACAAGAATAGTTAATTATGCCACTGGCAGGATAACAAGTGTGGGCCAAATGAGTGACAGCTGTAGTGATGGGGCTATTGGTGCAGTCTGGGGCCTAGAGGAGGCTCCTTAGGGCAAGTGGGATCAGAGGTGAACTTGGGGAGATGCTGGCTAAAATTTGATGGCTTAAGGGGCATGAAAAGGGGTGGCTCTGAATCTAGAAATTTTGTGGTGTGATCTGGGATAGATTCAGAGTTAGGCAACCTTGGAAGGAGTAAGGAGATATGTAGGGGATGGTATGACAGGCCACCTGTTGTTTCCCTCCGGACTTGTTGGGTATTTTAAATATCCACCTGATTTTTCTTGTGATGGGGATCCTTTCATCAAGTGGCCAGCATTCTGTCACCTCTCCTTTCATATTGCTCACTGGCATAATGAAGGTGAGGTGGTGGGGCTGGACTTGATGATCTCTGGCATTCCTTTGGCTCTCCCAATTGAGATAGAAGGGTAGGTTAGGGCAGCACCCTGGGGCCTCCAGGGCTTAGGTTTACATGTTGTCAGTAGGAACTGGCTGGCCCAGTGCCATTGATCTTACCGACCATGGTGCTTGGGAGGGAGATCTTGGTGCAGGCCAACCAATTAGGATGACCAGTATTAGGCTGTCCTTTCTTCTCCACATGCTGATTTCTTTTAGGTCTGGCCTCAGTTTTTCTATGCCTAGCAATGGCTGCTTGATTAGAACCTATTCATCATACATTTCCTTACCACCACTGTGCTCCAGGCCCCAAGGGCGCACATCTTCTCTGGGCTGATCCCAGGCCAGTGCAGACCCAGAAGTGCAAAAAGCAGACTTTACTCCCTAAGGAAGCAGAAAGAAATGAAGGAGGGGAGGTAACAAGAGAGGGGAGGTGGGGGATTTATTTCTTGATGTGGAGTTGAATGTTAAAGTTAAAGGGTGTACATAAGCCTCTCTTGCTAACTTTTCATTTTTCTGAAATCCGAAAGGGAACTCACTTGCCCAGAGTGGCTCAGGTCACACAGAGCTGATGGAAAGAGGGTTCAGAAGCAAGACTTGGTGTTTTGCCCAATGCCCCCTGCCATGCCTCTTCTGGAGCTTCATTTCCTATGTATTTAGGATGGGAGCGAGGACAGGAGGGCAGGGAATGAGCTGGTCCCTTGGGATTCTAGCTGCTACTATTGCCCATCCTCCTCCTAATCAGCTCGTAAACAAGTCTAGTTCCCAGGCAGCCAGCCAGCCTAGGGAGCCAGACCCAGACCAGGAACTGGCTCTTGGGCAGCCCCTCATCCCCAACCCCACCTCCTGACAGGCCTTGCCCTTCCTATTCCTCATGATTCCTCCCCTGTCTCTAGCCCCTGGGAAGCAGACAAGGTCAAGAGGTTTTTGCCTTTTCTCCCTTGCTTTTCCCCACTCCCTCCTGCTTTCCTAGAGGAGGAGGGAGAAGAGAGGGATGGGGCAGAATAACCTTGGGAAGATAAGGCCAGTCAACCTTGGGAAAGCAGGGAGTTAGCAGAGGGCAGGGTTGAGGAGGAGACTGGGGAACTTAGCTGCAGGGGTGGTAGGAAGATGAATTTGCAGAGCACTGGACTCCCAAGTGGTGTCCTAGACATACAGTCCAGGAGAGGAGGCAGACAACTGCAGAGAGGACTTATTCCTTGCCTCCAAGTCCCAGTAAGGGAAAAGAACATGTCTGAGGAAACAAATTAGAAGTCATGAAATAACATGTGGACAGAGTTTGGACTCAGATAAGAACCTTCTCCCCGATGACTCATTAATTTATTCAAAAACATGTATTAAATGGTGTTCATTGTAGTATAATATACCATATATATTATTCATATATAACACAGAATTCACAATATCCACATTTTCATAATATGAATTAGGTACCTTAAATCTGCCAGGGAATTCAAAGGAAAATAAGACAGACTTAACTCTCAAGAAGCTCATAGTCTTGTCTACTGACTGTACAATCATGCTGGAAGCTGCCTCAAATCCTTTCTATAATGAATTGGGATAGATAAATCCAGAAAGAATGATTAACCAACAAAGTCCCTGGGCATTTGGGAACCTACTTCAGGCCATTCTCCACTGCTCCTTCCATTGTTATTTCTCTAGATTGGGGAGAGACGGGAACTGGAGCTAAGCAGGTCCTGAGATGGAAGGAAGGTCTGTGCTGTAAGTCTCTCCACTGAGGAGAGATGTCTGGTTTCTGAACTACTTGGGTAGGGATGATGACAGCAGCCTGATTTTGTGTGTGTGTGTGTGTGTGTGTGTGTGTGGAGTAGTAGCAAACCTTGAAGGACTGGGCTTACACATCTTTCTGCAACCACCTCTTTAAGCATCTCACTTCTCAGTATTGAGAGTTCTCACTTAAGACCTAAATTCCTCTTGCTGCTGTTTAAGACCATTACATTTCATTGTTGTGGGGCCAGAACATGCCTGGGCAGCCTGTACTTGTGGAGCAAATGGGGACAGTGGAGCGGATATGCACTAAAACAAAACCGAAAAGCAGGCCACCTTGACCTTTGGCACTATTTACTACCACCATTCTTCTCTGCATTGCTATCTCCTGTTGCCGCCTCTCCCTGCCCTGGGATCTTTTTCTGCCTTTTGCAGGAGGGTTTTTGGGTGGTCTTAAATTACTGCTGGTTCCCAAGAAATCTGCCCACTTATTCCTGCAAAACAGGGATCTCAGCTAAATGTTGGAATAGAAGCAATCAGGTTAAAGCCATTCCTTCCACGTATGAATCTCTAGCTGACTTAACCTTCTGGGGTCTGGTGTATGGGCGCTCTCTCCTTAGGTGGAATGAAGGCCAGGAGTGGAGGGATTTCTGAAAGCCTGTGGAACTTCCCATGAAGATCACCTACCAAACCAAACATCATCCTCCCTCCCCAATCAATTGTCACCCCAGTGCACAGGGCTGTCTCCTTGCCATCCTACTCTTCGAAGGCCAATGACCCTGGAACAGGAGAAGGGTCACTGTCACCTATTTCTCACAAATCCTTCATAGACTTGTTCCATAGCAACTTCCTCCTGCTTTTCAGTTAAGGGAAACAGAGGATATCAGGGTGGGAGGCCCCCTACCCTAGAGATCCAAGCCCAGTCCATTTTACAGAAGAAACTTGGACTAGAGGAGGGTGTATGACTTTCTTCAAAGGCTCCATTCTCTAGCCATGCTAATTTCATGGCATTCTATCTCCCTGGAATTGCCTCTGCCTTTTATTAAATCTGTTAAGCTGACACATATCCAGCATGTGGTCCACTAGGACCTGATGCTTCCCTAATGCTGTTTACTTTTCTATGGTGTCTCTGTGACACATGCTTTCTTTCCTTCACACCCTTCTCGATTTTTCTTCTGTTAATTTTTTCCTTGTCTCCCTTTTGGGCTAGGCCTGTTGAATTGTAACCTTGGCTTACCTGGCCAGTTGCCTTCACCTTGAGTCAAATTCCTGTAAGAATTTATTAAAGAAGAAGTGCACAGAAGGATAAGACTGATTCCTTGCTCTATAGCAATTTTCAAGATTCAGTCTAGAATCTTGTTAAGAGGGGACACAGTCGGAATGGTAAGAGAACCACAGAGGCATCTCAAGCTTAGCTGGGGATAGGGTGGTGAGACATGTCACAGCTCTTTGCTGTGGGCTGAGTGGGTTGGGCCTTCCTCCTCGCCACCTTAAATCCTTTATTTGGGGAGGGTTGCATCCCTAACCTGATGTTCTCTGCTCCCCAGGGCTGTGGGCAGCCCCTTGGTCATGGACCCTACCAGCATCTGCAGGAAGGCACGACGGCTGGCTGGGCGGCAGGCTGAGTTGTGCCAGGCTGAGCCAGAAGTGGTGGCAGAGCTAGCCCGGGGTGCGCGGCTCGGGGTGCGAGAGTGCCAGTTCCAGTTCAGATTCCGCCGCTGGAACTGCTCCAGCCACAGCAAAGCTTTTGGCCGAATCCTGCAGCAGGGTCAGTGTGGGGAGGTGACAGGAGTGGGCCTGCTTTCTCTTCACTGGGGGATGAGAGGAGCTGGGAGCTGGTTTGGGGACGCTACCTGAACCCCACCTTTCCGCTGGGGTCTGTGCACCCTGTCCAAGATTCTGTCTCCCAGGCCTTAACAGCGGTGCCATCCTGCCCCGCCCACCGCAGGTGTCCGCCTCAGCCAAAGTCCTGCCGCCGCTGACTGCCCTTCCCTGTCTCCGCAGATATTCGGGAGACAGCTTTTGTGTTTGCGATTACGGCGGCGGGCGCTAGCCATGCGGTCACGCAGGCCTGTTCCATGGGTGAGCTGCTGCAGTGTGGCTGCCAGGCGCCCCGCGGGCGGACCCTGCCCCGGTCCTCTGTCCTGTCTGGCACCCCAGGGCCTCCCGGGACCTCCGGGACCCCCGGCTCCCCAGAAGGCAGCGCCGCGTGGGAATGGGGAGGCTGCGGCGACGACGTGGACTTCGGGGATGAGAAGTCCAGACTTTTTATGGACGCACAGCACAAGAGAGGACGCGGAGACATCCGCGCGTTGGTGCAACTGCACAACAATGAGGCGGGCCGGCTGGTGAGTATGGGCAGGAAAGTGTAAGCGTGTGCTTGGAAGTGTGTAGGGGCGTGTCTGTGGAAGTGCGCGTTTAGTGAGGGTGTGTGGGTGTAGGGGTGTGTTAATGTGTGTGGGAGTGAGCAGGGGTTGAGGGGCAGGGAAGATTGGTTGGGAGCATGGATGGACACATGGGAAGGTGCACAGCCTAGAAAAGGGGCAAGGTGGGCATCTGGGAAGGCTTGATGCTGGGTGGTACAGTGAGCAGAGTGGGGAGAGAACACCCAGGAAACTGAGTGCCTGTAGGTACCCAAGGCAGGGGGCCATAGCTCTGAGACAGGACAAGTGAAGCAAAGCTTGGGGTGCTGAGGCAGGGGAAGGGGAAGCATGAGGGATGAGAGGCAGGGGAAGGGGGAGGCAAGAATGTGGATGAACAACACAAGAATGTGGAGAGAAGTTGGGACAGCCTGGAGGTATGGAAGCCAGGAGGGAGTAAGGGAGGTCTAGAAAGCCCTAGAACAGCCCTGAAGGGCAATGGGCTTGAAAGGGAGTGCAGGACAAGAAGCCAATCCTAGTGGAGGTGGGAGAGGGTCAGGCAGAGGCCAGCACAGCTGTAACTGATGCACTTGCCAACTGGCTGCCCCTTACCAGGTCTCACCTGCCAAGACCTAGGGCAGCCTCTCTCCTCTTCTCTGCCTTGAGGAGGGCCCCAGGAGCTCTTGCTTAGGGGCAAGAAGCATCTCAGGTTCCAGGAAGAGGGTAGGGGAGATGTCAGGGAGTGGGAGGAGGGCACATGCCTGTAGGTCAAGTTGGCCCTCAGGCTCTAAGCTTCCAGAGATGATTTTCCTGGGTCATCTAACCCATAAATCTCTAGTAGGGTTGTGAATCTTAGATCCCAGGTTGAGATAAACAGCAAATAAGGGAGAGGACTTCTGGATCCCTTCTGTGTAGTGCATTCCCAGTGGGGTCTCTTGCACACAATGCCTCAGTTCTAGGGTCCTCCAGGGGCACCACCACACACACCCTGTGTCCTCAAGGGTTTGGGGCCTGAGGCATGGGGAGGTTTGCTGAAGAGGAATGTCCAGACAGGCCCACATACCTGTTGGGGAAAGTTGGGGAGGAGTGGAGAAGACAGACGCCCAGTCCAGGCGCTGGCTCTGAGTCTCCGCTCAGCCATGCCCGAAGCCTTGAGGGGCAGGAATGAGGGGGCCAGGCTGGCAGGAGGGCTAGGCTTCACAGCTGCCACCTCTCCTCCTCCTCCAGAATCTCACCCTTGCTGTCCATTCTGCTTTCTCCCCTACTCCCTGGCTTTGGATCCTGGAATCTCTGGTGCTACATACTGCCCTCCCACGCCCCACTTCTCTAACTCCTCCATCCTTATCTTTCGTTCTTCCTCCTCCTCTCTTCTGAATTGTCACTTCCTTGATGCCTGCTCACCACCTTGCGTTTTTTTTGTCTGTATTTTCCTCTCTTTTGTACACCCTATCCCCAATCTTATTTTCTGCCTCTCCTCTGTCCGCATCCACGTGCCCCTCTGCTCCCTGCAGGCCGTGCGTAGCCATACACGCACCGAGTGCAAGTGCCACGGACTGTCGGGCTCCTGTGCGTTGCGCACCTGCTGGCAGAAGCTGCCTCCGTTCCGCGAAGTGGGCGCGCGCCTGCTGGAGCGCTTCCACGGCGCCTCACGCGTCATGGGCACCAACGATGGCAAGGCTCTGCTTCCCGCAGTTCGCACGCTCAAGCCACCCGGCCGAGCCGACCTCCTCTACGCTGCCGACTCACCGGACTTCTGCGCCCCCAACCGGCGCACCGGCTCGCCCGGCACGCGCGGCCGCGCCTGCAATAGCAGTGCCCCGGACCTCAGCGGCTGCGACCTGCTGTGCTGCGGCCGTGGACACCGCCAGGAGAGCGTGCATCTTGAGGAGAACTGTTTGTGTCGCTTCCACTGGTGCTGCGTAGTGCAGTGTCACCGCTGCCGCGTGCGCAAGGAACTCAGCCTCTGCCTCTGACCGGTAGCCTAGCCTCTAAACTAACTGCGGGACCTCAGGAATCCGGCAGGGGGCGCTGCCCAGCCCGCTCTCTCCCTGACAAAGCCCATCTCCCAGGCCTCTTGGGTGCTTGAGACGTATGGATGCCTGCGAAGGCCAACGGCGCCTGGCAGCGCCAGAAAGGCGCTGGGGAGTTTCTGAGGGAGATTATACCGGCTCTCCTTGTCCTTGGTCCTCCAGGTGGAAAAAGAAAAAGTCAGTCTCTAGGCCTCTGGATGTGAGGCTCCTCAGAACTGCCAGCTATGCGATGGGTGGGTGAATTTAGTGTCAATAAAAATATTTAAACCAGTAGGACTGGACCCACAGTTTGGGAGGAGGCTGATCTCCTGTGGGCCAGGCTCTGGAAGTAATGTGTAAAGAAAGGTGGCTTTGATGGAACTTGAATCTCAGGGTCATCAGCTTGGGTCCCTATCCTGTCCCTTTCCAACTGGGTTGGGTTGTCCTGGAAACCCTCCCTTGGCACTCTTCTTGGTCACTCTTGTCACACATCTACTAGGGCCTGGAACTGCAAGTTGGGAAGAACTAGCAACTCTTTTTTATTAAAGGGATAGAGTGAAAAGGAGGGTCTAGGAAAAGGGGAAAGAAGCCTCTGATGTGTTCAGCTCTGGGGCTAACCCTTGTCTTACTTTTTAGGGGATTATGTCTGTTTCTGTAACTCCTGGGGAATTAAAGGGTAGAATTTTAAGCCCATGCAAGCCCATAGGATTAAAGCACTTTATAAACTGTATAATGTGATGGAAATATGTTATTAACACCATCAGATTTTGTTACCATAAAAACTAGCTTCACTGCCATTAACATTGAAAAGAATGCTCAGAACAGCATTCTAATCACACTTAATGGGAGAGGAAGCAAGTTTGTTGTTAGGTTTCTCTTGACACCTAACCTCATATTTCCTTCCTCTGGTTCTTCTCAGGAAGCTGATGGTGAAGGTGAAGGTGAAGGGACATAGAAGCAATTCTGGGTTTTCCAGAGCTGAAACTTATGGTCCCATCTTCCTCCGGAGAGAAGGGGAAAGCGTAGTCCAACTCCTGGGATTCAGAGCCCCCAGCTTTCCTCCTGCAATGGGGAGTGACTTCCCCATCATGGTGTGTAGGACAAAGCATGAGCTTTGGATTCAGGCACCCTGGGTTTGAAGCTGGTGCTGCTGTCTAGATGTTTATAACATAGGCCAACTTAGCCTCAGTTTTTTTTTTTTTGGCCTATACAATGGGAATAGCACCCTGTTTCAATTATCCATTGCTTCCTAACAACCCCAAAGTAATTATTTCTCAGGATTCTTTTGGCCATGATTTGTCAGAACTAGGCTGGATGGCTCTGCTCCATGTCTGGAGTCACCCACTTGGCTGCATTCTGCCAGAGACCTAATGCATGTTTCTAGAAGCTCAGAGCTCTCCCGTGATCTCAGTTTTCTCTGTGGGTCTAGCTTGGGCTTCCTCCATAGCATGATGGCCTTAGGGCAATTGGACTTCTTACATAAGACTGACTTTCAGAAGTCAGAGTGTACCAAGTTGAAGGCAGAAGCTACAAACCTAAACCTCTTATGGTCCGGTATTGGAAGTTATATAGCATTGCTATAATTGTTGGTTGAAATCGGTTACAGATCCAGCCAAAATTCAAAAGGAGGGGAAAGAACTTACACCTCTTAATGGAAGGAGTGGTGAAGAATTTGCAGCCACTGTAATCCATCCCACCCTCTAATAAGATTGTTGGAAGGATTTTTTTTTTGAGATATGCAAGCACTTAACATAGTATTTGACACATAATAATTTGTGTCGAATTTATGTTTAACAATTGGTAGTTACTATGAAAATGAGTAGGGAGAGATGATGCTTTGCAGGTATTGCACAGGCCCTGATTGTAAATGAAGATGGCCAAAATTTAGTAGAGGCCAGAGGGAATTAATCAATGGCTCTTATACCTGGGAAGTCTAGGGGTAAAATCTCAATTGAGTTACAGCTGAAAGCACCACAGTATCCTTACCTCATTCCCTTTACGTCTATTGTTACTGCTTATTTCTGCCTCTCTTTGCATACTGTCCTCATCTCTCCTCAGGAGGCTTTCTCCTCACCACAGCTCTATGCCTCCATTCTTAGAGCTGGTGATTCAAAAAAGAAGAGTGACCTTCCCAGTTATCGCCAACGCAAGGTCCAAGGAAGATGCTGATTACTTAGGCTTTGTAATTTTCCCAACCCTGTACCAATAATGGTGTCCAGGGGGATGTATTACCATGACTGGGGGTGGTAGCCCTCCTAGAACAGTGGGGAGCAGTGAGGAAAGTAGAGTTCTCCAAATGAAAGGAAGGGGAACTCATTTTAGGTCAGCCTGTGGGTCTTGACCCACAGGAACTGTATTAAGGGCCGTGACATTAGGAAGGTTGAGAACCACTGTCTTAGATGAACTAAACCATGGTGTCCAGTACATTCATCCTTCCCCAACAGTGTCCCACAATGTCAGGCTTCAGTAGGAAAAATGGGGCATCTGGGTTTTCCTTCCTGCCTCTTCCTGGCTCCCTCAGGTCAAATGCTTCAGCTTTGGGGAAGTTATGAAGAATATGGATTCAGAATCTCTTGACCAAAGGAGATTATGCTAACAAGGGGAAAATGGAACTACATTTTGGGCTACCCAAAGAGAAATGAAGCTCACTGAAGGCCGGGTCTGCCTTCCCCGAAGCTCTGTGCTTACCTTTAAAAAAAGAAATCAAATCCTGCTTTTCTCAAAGGGACCACCAGGGGGCACGCAGAGCCCAGCTTCCTTATTAACAGGGAGTGACAACCTGCAGGACACCTGGGGAACTCAAGAGAGCAGTGGGTAGGAGAGTATAGGACTGGAAGGAAGCAAGGAGACCTGTGGGTCGCTTGTATTAAGCTGCTAGGGTTAGTTCTAAACTGCCTGGGACATCTGAGCTGGCCCTGATGTAGTACCGCGACATACTGTCTCTACCACTGTCAGGCCCTACAGTGATGGGGTGTGTGTAGCCGGGCACGGTAGCTCACGCCTGTAATCCTAGCACTCTGGGAGCCTGAGTCGGGTGAATTGCTTGAGCTCAGGAGTTAGAGACCAGTCTGAGCAAGAGCAAGACCCCATTTCTAAAAAAAAAAAAAAAA
>NW_003852408.1:13495453-13519249 GCF_000181295.1 Otolemur garnettii | reverse complement strand
GGGTGATGCTGGATATCTTCCTCCATGATGCCACAGAGGGAAACTGGAGAAGCCGCATGAATTGACATAATCCTAAGGAAGGTAGAAGGAATTCAGAGGAAGTAGTATGGTACAGTGAAAAATGCCTGACTTTGGTCAAGTCAATTAACCTGTCTGAGCTTCAATCTTTCTATCATGAAATATGGGTGCCTGATTTTCATACATTGTGAGAGTACACTTCGGTTTTTAAACTGTTAGTCATGTAGTCATCGTCCATCATTTGTGATCGAGCCTGGCAGGAGTCTAGGAACTGCTTTCTATGCCATGGTCCAGCAGGCACCACTGGGACTATTTGCCTTGTCCTCTTTGAGCTCAGAGACCGACCTGTGCTCTCATAGTGCTGCCTTGGGAAGGGGCTGGAAGCAGAGCTCAGAGTGCCCCCATCGCTGGCCTCCCCCCTTGCTCACCCAGCTGCTTAGCCCCAGGCAGTCTAAGCCATCAAGGTCCCCTGCTGGCTGGGTAGTGGGGAACATGTGGAACAGGGGAAATAGGGGAAAAGAGCACAGAAGCACCGCAGATGTGTGTGACCACATCAGGAACAGGAGGAAGGCAAGCAGATGGGTGAGGAAGCTGGGTAGAAGGCTAGATTAGCCTGAGGCCAAGGACTCGGGAAACATTTCCCTTTCCCTACAATAACCAAACATATTAGGAGTTTGGGGGATGAAGCAGCAGGCTGTTCCCCCTTACCTTGCTCGGTAGGGAGGTGATCCCTAAGACCTGGGTAACAGGGGAAAGGGCCCCCCATTGGGCTGGGGCTCTTTCTTTCTCTTCTTCACCAATACAGACTTCAGCTAAGCATCAGGACTGAGCCAAGGCTAGACTGGGCTAGGCTGGGGCCGTGAGGGTCCCACCTGTTCCCACCCTGGTGCCTCCCTCGGCCCTCCTTCCTTGCAACCTCTTCCAGAGCTGCCACAGCTGGAACCATTCTCCAAGCCGCCTTTCATCCCTCATGCTCCCCCACCCCAGTGGCCCCTGTAATTGTGGTCTTGGGCTGTGGCTGCGGGGGTTGGGGCTGGGCTAAGGGCCAGGGCAGGGGCAGGGCCAGGGCCAGGGCCAGGGCCAGGGCGGGTTCTGGAGACTGCTGATAGGGCTTGGCCATAGTGTGGGTCATATGGGGCTGAGGACCTAGCTGCGGACACTTTCTCTGGGCCTTATCCATATACATGCCCAGGCTCTGTGCATACCTATACCCTCCACTCTCTGGACTAAGGAGAAGTGCCTCAGACTTGGGCACTCCTAGACCCTCATGACATCAAGCCAGAACTATGCTTGAGTGCAAGCCTTGGGTATCATTATTTGCCTTCTGGGTTTTCAAAGAATAGGTCTTTTCTGTCTCCATTACACCTCTATGTTTTATGAAAAGTTGAGTGTGGGAGCAAAGAGATCCTCCTCCCTTGTTAGGAGTTGGAAGGAAAAATATCAGCTGTTTAACTAAATTAGCCACATTGCTCAAAGGTGGGCCCTACCAAAATCACTTGGGATATTGGTTAGAAATGCAGAATCCCAGGCCTTCTCCCCGGAAAGGATGATTCAGCTGTGTGGGGCCTGGAATCACTATTTCCCACAATGGCTTCCTCCAGGGAATACATATGATGCCTTAAGCGTGGGAATTGCTAGTGTGAGCACTAGACAGGGAGCAAGGAGGTCTGCGACTGGATTATGAACCCCTCTCTGTGTCATATTTGGCCTGTTCTGAATACTTTCTAGGCCTCAGTTTTCCCAACAGCCAATGAGAACATGGCTCTTCGGCTTGCTGGTGCCCTTTCTCATTCTGGGCTCTTGCCTCTGTCCTATGCGGAGTCTGGTCTTACCTTGTCCCTACCCATGCCCTTCCCTACTCATGTCCCTTCCTCTGCAGCATGTTGGGGAAGAGTAGGGAGGGCAGGGGGCAGCTGGGGTCAAACAAGGCTCTGGCTGAGGCAGTCTGCTTCCTGCCCCCGGCTGTTTTCCGGCTGTCCAGCCAGACTACTCTCCCCCACTGCCCCACCCCCACCCCCAGCAGCCTCAAGCCCTTAATTCCTGACAGCTGCGGTAGCTGCCGGCCGAGATGGGGGAAAGGAGGGGGAAGATGCCGTCAGCCTGCTGTTGTTCAGGCTGCCCCCACCACCTGACAGTCTGGGGACAAGGAAGGCCCCACCCCTCTCCTCCAATTCCCCAGGGATGGGCAATTCCAGGAATGGGCCCCTTTTGTCTCTGAGCCCAGAGGCTCCATTACAGTTCTGTCCCTAAGCCAGAAGGGGCTCTCTTCAGAGAAAGGGGGCCCTGGGGTGGGAGGGATGTGTGGGTGTGGAGAGGGAGGCTTGTGCCCATTTTACAGAGGAGGATGCTGAGGCCACATTAAGAGTAGGATTCACTGTCAGGGCCAGGTTAGAACTAGACACAGAAGGTGAGCATTTTCTTTCTACCCTTTGACTCTCAGGCCTTGGCCTGGACCTAGCTTACTTGCCCCACATTGAGGAGGGGCCCAGTGTTTACCTGGGATGTGTGGACAGGAAAGGATCCCAGAAAGGAGTAGGCCTGAGCTAGGAGGCCAGTGTTGGGGCACTCCTAGAGGACCATGTGCAGGTGGGGCCGGGGTAAGACTCAGAGCATCCTCAGGCACAAGCAAGCATCCCTGGCTGTACTGGGAGTCAGGAAAACTGGATTTGATTACAGTTCTTTCACTAATTTGCTGTGTGACTTTAAGAAAGATATAACCCTCTCTGAGCCTCAGGGAGAGTTTCTTGTTAAATAAAAGGGGGTTCATTAAGATGACCTCTTCCAGGATTAAAAGGTTCTCTAATCCCCCTCCCAGGGTGTACCACACCAAGGTGCTCCAATTCCAAACAAGCATTTACTAGAGGCCTGAGGTGATGCTTTTGCCTTCATTGGCTCACTGACCAGATGAGGTGGACCTCGTTAACCTCATTTCACACAGGGCACAGGGTGTCTCAATGAGCAGGAGGCACCTGTTTAAGGTCACTTAGCAAAAGAAAGAGCCAGAGGCTACCAAACCCCTTTGCAGGACCCCGACCCTGCCTTACATGCTAGGCAGACCGAGAGGCAGTACCTCCTCAGGTGGAGGAGGCCAGCAGAGGGGCCAGCCCTCCCCAGAGCCCCTGCAGGTGTGTGTGTTGGAGTGGGGTTGGGTGGGGGCACTCCCCGGCAGCTGCGTCTCTACCAGGCACACACACTTGCAGTAACGCCTTCCCCACACAAACCTGCGCCCTGTGCACATGCATCTCCCTGAGCACACGCCCACGGACCCCAGCACCTCTCCTTCTCCGCCCTCAGTACAGTGGCTCCCACCCCCAGTCGCGAGAGGACGGACGCGGTGGCCTTGGGACGTATACGCGCCTCCACACCCCTAGTCGTGACGTCACGTGGGGTAGAGCCCTGAGACACTAAATGGGGGTTGGGGGGGAGGAAAGGGGAGGCGGCAGAGTTCCCTGAGCTGGGACAGTCAGTCACTTTCCAGGCGGTGGGACCCGGCACAGACAGTGCCGCGCCTCCCCAACCCCCCCCACCCCGTCCGCCTCGCACGCCCTCGGAAGCGCAGGCTCCCTGGCACCTCGGCCTCGCGTCCCCAGCCCGCTGCACCTCCGGGCCCCCCTTATCCTCGAGAGGCACAGGGAGTTGTCGAAGGGGGGCCTCGGGAAATTCCCCGGACCCCTGTGCCAGGAGGTGCCCGGTTCGCCCGCTCTCACCACCCCCCCCCGAGGGCGGTGCCCGGGGGCGCTGCCCCATGGAGCTGGGAGGCGGGCGCCGTCTGCTTTGGGAGACCTGACCCGAGTTGGAGCCGTGTGTGGCAGCGCCCCTACCCCAGCCGATCATGCGCCGCCGCCCCTGGCTCGCCAGTCCTACCGGGCTGTGAGCCCCCCACTTCCAGCCTGTCACGGCCTGTGCGCCATGGGCAGCGCCCACCCTCACCCCTGGCTGCGGCTCCGACCCCGGCCCCAGCCGCGGCCGGCGCTCTGGGCGCTCCTGTTCTTCCTACTACTGCTGGCTGCTGCCGTGCCCAGGTGAGCCTTCACCTCATGCTCCGCCTCCTGGAGAGCTGAGACCCTGGGGGGTGGAAGGGGCTTGTGGTGCTCCTGCCTGGGCAAAAGACCCTGGAAAGAGGGAGGGACAGGGTCCCAGGGAAGTACTGGTTCCAAACGAAAGACAGTGAGCGCCCTCACAGGAGTGAGTTGGACTGGTGACAGGATATACGCAGTCTAGGGAGTCAGGGCAGTGCCCAGTAGAGTGATGGCAACAAGGGGAGCTGTATGTGGGAGGAACAAGTGCCAACTTAGGGTCTTTGCCACGCTGGGGGAATGCACTCTCAACCCAGGAGTAAGCTCAAGTTGCCTGGCTCCACCTTGCAGGTTGCCCCCTGGAAGGGGCAGGAGTTGGGGGGCTTGAAGCAGGTAGCCCAGGAGGGGTTAGTGAGAGACTGGAAGGGCTCTGAGTATGTGTGTGCGTTTGTGTGTTTGTAAGATCAAGTAAGCCCTTTATCCCAGCAAGATGTGTAAGTAAACAGCAGTTTATATATTTGTGTGTATGTGACTATGAGAGTTCATGGGTCAATGAATGTTAAGATGAACTCATGTGCTAATATGAGTGTCTTTGTGTGTGCCTGTAACTATGACCAATGCAGTGTGCCTGTGAATAAGTGTTTCTGGGTCTGTATGTCCACCACAATGTGTGCAGATGTGTGTCTGCATGAATATGACCATCTGAAATGTCTTTGGGACTTGGCTCTTGGGGGACCCCTGTGTACACGAGCATCTGTGCCTGGATATGTACTTATGAAATGCTGTGTGTTTGGGCACAGCAGATGTGTGTGCATTTACATGTTTACCTGTGTGGGTGTGCCATTGAGTGGGTTGTTTTGGAGGGACAAAAGTAAGGAGGTCAAGGAAAAAAGAATATTTAAGAATGCAGATGGGCCCAACCTTCAGAAGTGGGGGTTGGAACAGAGTGATTACGGCCTTGGGACAGAGTGTGTTGTTAGATGGGGCCCTCCTGGCCCCCCAAAACACCCACCCCACCCCACATGCCTGCAGGTCAGCACCCAACGATATCCTGGGCCTCCGCCTCCCCCCGGAGCCTGTGCTGAACGCCAACACAGTGTGCCTGACATTGCCAGGCCTGAGCCGGCGGCAGATGGAGGTGTGTGTGCGTCACCCTGATGTGGCTGCCTCAGCCATCCAGGGCATCCAGATTGCCATCCATGAGTGCCAACACCAGTTCCGGGACCAGCGGTGGAACTGCTCTAGTCTTGAGACTCGAAACAAGATCCCATATGAGAGTCCCATCTTCAGCAGAGGTAGCTGCCCCTCACTCTTGCCCCTCTGTCTCCCTACCTGCCCCATCCCAAACCTCTACCCCCCAATCTAGCCATCCCTAATGAACACCCTCAAGCTGGTAACACCCTCTCCCATGTGTGCATCTGTAAGCCCTGCTGCTCTTCTGTCTCTTTCTGATCTCAGAAAGGTCATGGGAACATAAAAATGGGGCAGGTGTGGCTCCAGGCTGGGCTGTGTGGACTAAGGGTGGCAGATCCCATGCCTAAAAACTGGACTTCTGGGTCACTCTGCTCTATCACTGACACCACATATCTCCAGGCCTAGGAAATAACTATATCTGTTACCTGCCTCTACTTAGTAAACTACACTTAGGATGGAGATCCTGTGAGGAAGAACCCAGAATCAGCCCAAGAAATGCTTGGAAACTTTTCTGCCAATGGTGCAGGTGGGGGAAGCCTGGGCAGGCAAAATGTCTTTGCTTCTGCAGAAGCTATTACTGGTGGGGTACACCACCAGCCTCTGTGTCATCCTCTGCCACTCCTGAAAAACTCTGAATCAGAGACACTCATTGTGTGGGCCTGTGCATGGTGGCTCCCATCCCATAGGCCTGACAGCTCTGTGATCTCCATTTCCCTCACGGCTCAGAGAAGTTGAAGCTCACTTCCTATCCTCTCTACAGAATTCTGGGTGACCCAGGGCCTACCCTGACAATCCCTGGAGTGGCTTGGGCTGAAAATGGCAGGATGTTCCATCACTCACTTCCACTTACAACCACCTCCTGGCCTGCTTGGTATCTTAGGCCTTGACTCAGGTCTTCAGGAAAGATGGGGGCCCTACATGGATAGACCTAGCTGGGTATCTATGTGTTCTCCCAGCTGCTTGAATGGGATGGGGACCTCATGGCCCTGGTTCCTTGGGACTTGTCCAATTCTCAGTTGGCAGGCAGCAGGTGGGGTACCCCTGTACCCTGTAGCCTTGGGTCCCCGGGCTTCTGGAGGAATCGAGGTCTAATGTACCTCAACTTTGGAAAGTACTTAGAAGGCCAGAGCCTTTCCCTTTCACCAGGACCCCGGTTGCATTCTGTGGGCCCCCAAATCTGGGGCCACCCCAGCCTCCCCCAAGCCAGCCACAGGCCGCCTGCCCCGCCTCCGCGCGCTCCTTTCTCCCTCCCCCGCGTGCCCGGGGCGCTGTTTCTACCCGGGCCGAGCCCAGCCCGACGCGTGTGGCGGCATGCAGCCGCGAACTAATCCCCGCGGGCCGCGGCAGACGGCTCCTGGCCCCAGCCGCGCTGCTCACAGAGAGGACGCCCCCACCCTGTCCCGCGCTCCCGCCCTGCGCGTCCTGCGGCAATCCGCACCTCTTCAGCGGTACAGGAGCGGCTGCCGGACCCGGCCACCCGCCTGCCCCATCCGGACCGCAAGACCCTCCCGTCCCCTCCCTGGCGCGCGCTGACACAAAGTGACAGGCCTCGGCATCATTCAAGCCGCGGTCGAAACCTGCCAGCGCTCACCGCTGCCGCGCACTCGCTCCAACCCTTCGGGTTTCTAGGTCACCCACGGTCCCGACAGCCCCGTTTCCCTCTGAGGCCCTCGGGTCCCCGGAGAGAACTCTTGCAGCTCTTGCCTTGGTTTCTTCTCACTGGGGACTTGGATAGGCGCTGAGGTTCTCATCCTTGCCGCTTGGAGTTAGGCAAGGCAAGGCAAGCTTTTTATCTCTCCTCAGTCTCGGTGTCCCCTCTGGTCCTCCTGTTCCCTCTGGACTGAGTGAACCCAGGCGGCCTAATTTGCTCACCTTGTCAGGCCTGTGTGGCCAGCTGAAGGACCTGGGGTCTTTGAAGCTTGGGGGCAAGTTTGGAGCGGTGCAACCCCGCAGGGTTGGCGGGGTGCCAGGCACTCCTGGGTTCACCTGCAGTTTAATAAGTGGGAGGTGAGCTGGGGGGACGAGGTTAGGAGTGGAGAGGGGAGACTTGCTGAGGCTAGCCAGGGCAGGGAGGTACATCGGCGCCGCACCGGGAGGGTTGGGACAGCGGCTCCTGGGCTCTGGCAATAGGTTGCTCCTTCCTCGGCCTCAGAACACCACCCTACCTCTGTGGCTTCTGCTCCTCCTAACCCTACTGAGACATCTCACACCTCTTCTACCTCACCCTCCTGAGAGGAGACTCTGGGCTTCTGGAAAGAAATCTGCTACTCCCCTTCCCCACTGGCTACCACTGCACTTCTCTCCCACACCGTATCCTGGTTCACCCTCCTCCAGGGTTATTTTCTGGTCCCTCTTGGCCTATCTCCTGGGCAACTAGCCAAATCTGAGTCCCACAAGGCTACTCTTGGTACAAGAGTCTCCCCTTTTTTCAAACTATAGATTGTCCTTTGTGGGGCTTCAGTTTCCCCCAAGTGGAATATCAGGGTGTTGACTCTTTTTCTGACCCAGGTTACTAATGGGGTTCTCGTAAAAGAGGATTCTGCCACATATAAATTTCAGAGACTATTGGGGGTGGGGGAGGTAGTCTCTTGGGCCTTCCTTAATGTCACATAATTGTCCTGATATCTTCCTTGAGATGGGTTGGGCTGGAAGGATGCAGGTCTGATAAATGAGGGAGGGGTAAGTGCTTGAGCATTTGGAGTGGACAAGCCTGGGAAAGGGAGGCATATAATGGGGCTTTACCTAGCCAAGCAGAGGACTGCTGGTGGGAGGAAGGGATGGTGTCTCCCAGGGGCTAGAGAGGGTCAGAAAAAGCTGTGGGAGGTCCCAAAGCCCTTGCTGGCTGCTTTGCCCACAGCTCAGGGGCAGCAATGATCCAAGTGCCAATAGCACTGTTATCCCAGCTTTTTGTACTAAGGACCCAGATTGTTTGTACCTGGGTTAGGTGCTAGGTAGAACATGTTAGAGGGGAGCCCTTCACTGTGCGAAAAGAGAAAGGCTTCCATCTGTCTTGGGATGTGGGGACAAGAGGGAAATTTGAGGAAGGAACTACTGGGGGCTGGGCTCAGGCCAGTGAAAGGGACATGAGAGGTCAGGGAGAGGCTTGAGAGAGGAGTGAAGTTGATTCAAAAAGTGGGCCTGTCCCAAGGATCTCCCACACAACATAGGCACTGCTTCCCTAAGTCTCAAACCCATTTGGAATGGATGGAAAGGGGGACTGGGAGGCCTTATGGCCTACAGCTGGGCTTCTAGCCCAGGGGAAATCAGCAGTTCAAATGTCCAGATCTGCTCTCCACAGCCCTGACTCATTCTTCTCCCACCTACCTTTTATATTCACTTTCAGGGAATCTTGGTTTTATGCCTAGGCCTCCAGGGCTTGGAGTGGTTATCAGATGGGGAAACTGAGGCACAGGGGCTCATATCCCAGGATCACCTAGGGTCCTATTTTTTAAATGTCACTCAATAAATTAGCCCATAAATATCAAGCACCTGTTATGTGTTGGGCACTGTAGCACTTCATTTATGCTTTAGGATCCTCAAACGGTACCCATTCAGGAGGTTGTATTATTTGTATTATTATCCTTATTTTAGAAACGAAGCTAAGAGAGGTTGGATAATTTGCCATTAGTCACACAGCTTAAAAGTGAGCCCTCAAGCCAGGACTTGAATGCAGGCCAGCTACTTTATAGCTTGCACCCAATTCCCTGTTATACCATCGCCCAAGCCGCAAGGGCGGTGTGAACTCCCACCGTGTACCATAGGGGCGTTCTCAAAGAAACAATACTGACACACACACACACACACACACAACCCTACCCCCATTTTTTCAAGCGTGTGGCTCCATTCAATGTCACACCTAAGTGTTCCCACATGCACACTAATATCTCTCTCTCTCTCCATCCAGGCACACAAGCATGCACAGAATATTTGCATGGAAGGAATGGAGACCAGACCTCTTTCCTTTACTCTCTCTTTGACTTGAATGGGCAGGGCTCAAGCTTCTCAAACTCCTCCTAGTTCCCACTGGCTCCTAAATTGTCTCTCCTCCCCTGCCCTCCAAACCTCCTCCCCCAGCCCCTTCCTGGCTGTTTGGCTGTGGCCTGTAACAGCAGCTGACTCCACTTAGATGCTGGCAGTCCCTGTCCCAGATCAAAGGCAGGGCGGCTAATTGTGCGTCTTAACGAGGGCCCCCCCTTCTGCTCTGGGCAGCCCAGCTGGCCATGGCCCCACCCCTCTCCCTCTCCAGCTGGCCAGATGGCACAGTGCCTGCGTCTGCCCCAGACAGTCGGGGCCAGGACTGAAACTGGGGCCCTGAACAGGAGCTGGGGGCAGACCCAGTGGGATGGACTTCTCTGAGGCCTGGATGCTTGGAGCAGAGGGTGGCCACACAGGCTGTGCCTGATCACCTCTACACGTGGCTGTGACAGCTGTCAGAGGCCATGGGGTGGTGTAGGGGAATATGTCCTTAGCTGCATGAGGTAGGAGTATTTTCTGCAGGCTGTGGGCTACATTTCTCCAGATTCCTCTAGGTCCACACTTGAATGTGAAAGCCTGGAGGATAGTAGTTGGCCCTGCACAACCACCATCTGCACCAGACCCTTGTTCTTTTCTGTTGCCATGTATAGGCAAGGCCATAGAATCTTGGGCTGCCTGAGTTCCTTACTCTGCAGTAGGACTCCCTTAGAGCAGAAAGTTGTCAGGCCTGAGAGCTGGGAGAGCTGGGTCTGGGTCCAGCTTCATAATCCCTCTGACCTTGGGCTTTCCCCCTTTGCAAAATGTGTGTGCGTGTGTGTGTGTTTGGTGGTGGTGGTGTGTGGGGTGGCGGTGATTTCTGAGGCTCAGGTTCCTCCGACAGTCTGAGTATTTCCATGTGTCCTAGGAGCAGGCTGATGATTCCTCCAGCATAAAAGAAGTGCTTAGAGTTCCATGGGGGAAAAAGCAAGGGATAAATATAGGGTGTTCTTCCCAGGTACTTGGGTCCACCCTCATTCCCTTGGGCCCCATTTCCCCAAAGCAGTTTCCACTCCTCTGCAGCTCCTGCTAATTCCTAGTATCCTCAGTGAAAGCTCCAGCCCAATCCCTGTTCCCTCCTGTCTGTTCATAGCTGGGTTCCTATGAAAAAAAAGATACTGAGATTCCATGACCTGGAAAAAGAATACAGAGAGGAAGAGTTTGCTTTCATGGGCCTCTGGTGGCCCAAATGATCTATTCTAGGATGGATCATGAGCTTCTGGGCTCTGTCTCTGATCATGAAACAAAAAACAATGGCTTGAAACATAGCAGAAGTGAATGAAGTCTGACAGCAGGAAGAACTTAATAACTAAAGTCCATGTAGTACTTACTATGAGTGAGGCACTATTCTAAGCACTTTAAATCTACTACCTTGTCTGGGCATGGTAGCTCATGGCCTGTAATCCTAGCTTTGGGAGGCAGGGTAGGAGATTCCCCTGAGGGTAGAAGTTGGTGACCAACCTGAGCAACATAGTGAGACTCTTTTGAAAGAAAGAAAGAAAGAAAAAGAAAAGAAAAAAGAAAAATTAGCTAGGAGTGGTGGTACCTTGTCTGTAGTCCCAATTACTGGGGAGGCTGAGGCAGGAGGACTGTGGGAACCCAGAAGGTGGAGGTGTGGTGAGCTATGATGATGCCATGGCTCTCTTCCTAGGGTGACAGAGTGAGACCCTTATCTTAAAAAGTTTTTTTGTTTGTTTTTTATTAAGTCATTTATTCTTGGAACACTGAGGCAGAGGTAGATAACCACATTATTTTGCAGATGAGGAAACAGGCATAGGGAGGTTAAGTCACTTGCTCAAGGTCACATAGCTATTAACAGCCAGTAAGTAGAAGAGCCAAAATTTGAACCTAGGCACTCTGGCTTCAGTGATATACTTCTTAACTACTAAATAGCTTGTCTAATTTTTTTCTTTTGGCTTGGGCAGGGAGGGGAGGACAGGGCTCTGTGATGCAGGGAGGTAAGGATTAGGAGTAGGATTGGGGCTCAGCACCCATAGCACAGTGGTTGCCACGCCAGCCACATACACTGAGGGTGGCAGGTTTGAACCCTGCCCAGGCTAGCTAAAGAACAATGACAACTGCAACAAAAGATAGCTGGGTGCAGTGATGGGCACCTGTAGTCCCAGCTACTTGGGAGGCTGAGGCAAGAGAATTGCTTAAGCCCAAGAGTTGGAGGTTGCTGTGAGCTGTGACGCTGCAGCACTCTAACAAGGGGGACATAGTGAGACTCTGTCTCAACAACAACAACAGAAAAAGGAGTAGGATTGGGCTAGGACCTCTGTCCAGTCCTGGTTGGCTCTTTGGGGTCTATGAAACTTCTGAGAAAACGTCCTTCTAGTCTTTTCAATTTTTAAATTTTACTTATTTTTAAATTTCAGATTAATATGAGGGTACCAACCATTAGATGATATAATTTGCACTTGAAAGGTTAAAGTCAGAGTTGTAGCTATGTCCTGCATCCAGGTCTTTCCAGCCTTGATGGTGGAAGGACACAGAGGTTTTGTTTCATCTGACTCTCTGCTTCCTCCAAGGCCATCCTGGCCAGATTTTGGCCTTCTCCCACAGGGGCCCATGGCAGGGTGGATTCTCTTCCCTGTGTGGGAGATATTCTTGCTCCCTTCTTTTTTCATTGCCTGCTCTCTCTCTGGGGTCCAGAGGCTGGTCAGAGACTTACCAGAACTTTCTTCTAGGTTAGTCCTTTCTCAGACACAGGATAAGCAAGAGGTAGGTTGTAGGTCCAAGAACTGGACCCTCCTCTACAAGTTGTCTTCTGCCTGCCATAGATCATTCCTAGAAGATGGCTCAGGCCAGCATGCCTAGTAAGACGGCAGTGTGGACTAGTCAGTGGCCAGGCCAGCTCAGCCACAGTACTTGAAAGTGGCTGAGTTAGGTGGGTCTTTGTGCCTCCTGAGCATCTAGTGGAAGGTGTCTGCCTCAGCCTGCCTGTCCCTCTCAATGTCCAACACTACTGTATGCCAGACCCTGTGTAGGGTTCTGGTCTTACCTCTAACATCCCTAAAACATTCCTTTAAGCCGACAGATAGACCACAGGCAAGGAGACTGGGTAGTGCCCATTTCTGAGCAGCCTTCCAGGATGTCCTGCAGACAAGGAAGGGGGAGCTCTGCTGATTCATATCTCTGCCATTGGTGGGGGTTTCTGTGCTGGACCTAAGGTGGGCAAAGACCAGGCAGACAATCTTGGGGCAGGAGGTGTTAAGAGCCAAGATCTCCTCTTCTTTCCCTTCCTGCTCATCGTCATCCCAAATCCTAGGAGACATCACTGCCACTGGCAAGTTATTCTTTAGGTTAAATTTTGCCTTCTTTCTGCAGGCTTATTTTAAAATTGCAAATAGCACCAAAGGAGGTAATAGATGAAGTCTCCAATCTTAAAAAAGCATGTATTCACCAGGTACTTTCTGCCCCACAGGAGAGGATGCAAACACAAATTCTGAGCCTACTAAAGGTGATGTTAATGAAAAGTGCAAAAAGAAAAGGGCTATCAACCTGCCTCCCTAGACCTAGCTTCTGGCATGGTTTCTGGTCTTCTTTGGGTCTGTACTCTTGTACCAGACTCTCCCCAACTCTGGGCCGCAGTTTATCCCTGGCATGACAAGAAGGTTGGGCAGGGTGGGCAGAGAAATGGTCTGTCGAGGCTCCTTCAGAGTCAATGCTTTCTGGGTCTCTAACCGCAGGATTCCGAGAGAGCGCTTTCGCCTACGCCATTGCAGCAGCTGGTGTGGTGCACGCTGTGTCCAACGCGTGTGCCCTCGGCAAATTGCAGGCGTGCGGCTGCGATGCATCACGGCGCGGGGACGAGGAGGCCTTTCGTCGGAAACTGCACCGCCTGCAGTTGGATGCGCTGCAGCGCGGTAAAGGTCTGAGCCACGGCGTCCCAGAGCACCCAGCCCTGCCCCCAGCCAGTCCCGGTCTGCAGGACTCCTGGGAGTGGGGCGGCTGCAGCCCCGACGTGGGCTTTGGGGAGCGCTTCTCTAAGGACTTTCTAGACTCCCGGGAGCCTCACAAAGACATCCACGCACGCATGAGGCTTCACAACAACCGAGTCGGGAGGCAGGTAAGAGCCCCGCCCCCTAGGCCGCTTAAAGCCCGGCCTGTGGCTCGCCCTCCCCCAAGCTTACCTCTCTTCTGGGGACTGTTCCCCCACCTCTGCAGCCTTCTAATTCAGTCAGCAAACATTTATGAGTACTTACTGTACATCAGGTCCTAGGCCAGGGGGAAGGGATGAAATAGTCCGCCCAGCAACCTGCTCCTCCCACTTCCACCAAGTAAGGGTGTCACCAGAGAAAGTGGCATTTAGCACCTTAGGACTCTAGGTCTGGCGCTGCCACCTATTTCCTCTAGAGTGAGGAGGTTGAATAGATCACCCATTCTCAATTCTGATTTTCCATAATTGGGTGATCTCTACCAGCCTTTCAGGACAGTCTAGAATGAGAGATTCCTGTAGTGAGGGGAGCTAAGTGAGGGTTCTCAGGACTACTGTGAGAATGTGTTACTATTGCCTTCTTTGTCCCTTGCCCTCAAATGCTTATGTCACCTCAAAGGTCATTCATTAAAAATAAGTTAAAGAAATAAACAGAAGAAGAAAGTAATGATAGCCTGCATTTATTGAGTGCTTACTATGTGTTAGGCACTGTCCCGAGCAGTTTCCTACATATGAACCTATTCAATCCTTACAACTACCTATGAGGTGGGGACTATTACTAACCTTAGGTTTAAGTGAGGAAAGTGAGGAGCAGATTGACCAAGAAGCTTGCCCAAGCTGATGCAATTAGTGAGAAAGTGGTAGAGGCAGGATTCATTTGCAGGTAGTTGAGGTCTGAGCCTGTGCTCTTTTGTTCTACATTGTCAGCCTACTCTCTGATGCCCCGTTGGCCCTCATGGTAGCTCAGCACCTTCCTTTTCTGGCCATCCATTCTCATCCCTTCTCTTGACCCTCCCCAGCCAGCTTAGGTCTTGTTACTGGCTTCCTGTCACTCCTCTTTCTCTTGGCCTCTTAGCCCATGACGATTTCATCTTCCTCCACAAAGACTCTAAGCTGATTTAACAATTCCCATCTTGATGTAGAGGCAGGGTAAACCGAGGCACACTGGCCCTCACATTATGTCCAGCTCCCACACAGCCTGCCCTGTCCATGCAGCTCTGTTCCCAAGCTTTGCCCCCATCCTAGCTCATACCATTGTGCCTCCTCCTCCTCTCCTTCCTCCTCCTCTAGTTAAACTGGCTAATTAATGGCTGCTGCCTGTGGGAAGCAGATGTTCTGGAGCTGTTGGCTTAGGGAGGCATTGGGCTGGTTCCCACATGGTCCTGTCACCACAGGCTGCACATATAAGCTGCAGAGTCCTTTAAGACATGGAGGGCAGGGTCCCCCTCTGGGGGCCCTATTGCTCTCCTTGTCTGAGGGTGTGATTTTGGAGTGAAGTGGGTGAAAGGAGGATGTGGCCAACTTCCTCCCAGGTCTCTGGTGAGGATAATGCCAAGGTGGTGGGGGTTTTTTGTTGTTGTTTGTTTAGCAGGCCTGGGTTCAGAGCATGTGGCCAGCGCCCTAACCACTGAACTACAGGCACCCTCCAAGGTGTTCTTTGGGAGGAACAGTTTCAGGCTGACTGGGGGTGGGTAGGCTATGTCCGCATAATCAACTACCTTGGAGGCCTGGGGATCCTTTCCACTTTCACTGGGCTCTCTCTGGCTTCTATTATGGATTCAGGTAGAACTTTGGCTCCTGTTGGTGCTCACTTCCTAGGAGGTACCCCGACATTTAGTATAGGGCAGAGAATTAAGCTCCAGCCAGTATTTGGTGGTGGTGGTGGGGGACAGTCTATTCAGCTCCTGTGCACTCTCCTTTGACTCCCCACAAAAGATAGGCAGGACCAGAGGTTGGGAAGAGTGTAGACCCAGGCCTTCTTAGACTCACAGCATATCCCACTCACAGCTTGGAATAAGGCCAGAGGCTTTGGGGCTGGGATGTAGTGGGCCAGCACCTGCCTGCTCCTGGACCCTACCCCAGGGATGGAAGGAGAGGGAATTTCCCTGACGATGTGGGATCTCCCCTCAGGAAGCAAGAGCTCCAGCCCCAAGGGCCCCCTGCAGCTGCGGAGGAAAGCTGGCAGGAGTGGAGGGGCGCCGGAAGGAGGGAATTCCCCCAGGGCCTGGCCTGGTGGGAGGCGGGTGGGAGAGGCAGAAGAGCAGGTACAGTTCTGACTGCGTGGCTCTGGGTTCCCTGTTTCACGATGGGAGTAGGTTCAGCGTTGGTAGTGGGGCTGGCCCTCATAGTGCCTCCCTCCGCAGGCAGTGATGGAGAACATGCGGCGGAAGTGCAAGTGCCATGGCACGTCAGGCAGCTGCCAGCTCAAGACATGCTGGCAGGTAACGCCAGAGTTCCGCGCGGTGGGGGCGCTGCTGCGCAGCCGCTTCCACCGCGCCACGCTCATCCGGCCGCACAACCGCAACGGCGGCCAGCTGGAGCCCGGCCCCGCGGGGGCACCCTCGCCAGCCCCGGGCGCTCCCGGGCAGCGCCGCCGGGCCAGCCCCGCTGACCTGGTCTACTTTGAGAAGTCGCCCGACTTCTGCGAGCGCGAGCCGCGCCTAGACTCCGCAGGCACCGTAGGCCGCCTGTGCAACAAGAGCAGCACCGGCCCGGATGGCTGTGGCAACATGTGCTGTGGCCGTGGCCACAACATCCTGCGCCAAACGCGCAGCGAACGCTGTCATTGTCGCTTCCACTGGTGCTGCTTCGTGGTCTGCGAAGAGTGCCGCATCACCGAGTGGGTCAGCGTCTGCAAGTGAGCGGCTCAGGGTTCCCTGAGCAAGGTTCCATTCCTTGAGCCTGCGGTCTACGGTTTTCAATCCTGGTCAGGCAGCATCACTTTGGTTCCGAGGAGAGGAAGTCGGACCGCGTGATCTTATAGGACCCTCCTGGCTCTGAGAGTCTGCAATCACAGGACAGTCTGGGCCTGCCTGAACCATAGCCCTCACCTCTGTGAGCTCTAGGACTTATTGGCCTCCCCCCACAGTTGGACTGGGGTTTGCCCCCACACCTCGGAGGCAAGTGTCAGCAGACTCCCCTTTTCCTGGAGCAGGGGGAGAATGAATGGAAGCTGATGGGCAGGAAGATTAAAGGAAGAAATGGACATTATTGAGCTGAAGTTATTCTATAAAGTCCCCAGATACCTTCCCACTGGCCTCTGCCTTTGCCATGTCCCTCATCGTCCATTTGAGAAATATTTATTTTGCGCTCTTTGTGGCACTGTAGGGGAGGGGGATAAGAGGCACTGGGGATACAGATGTGAATAAGAGAGACACAACACCTGTCCTCTTGGAGATTATATTCTTGCTGAGGGGATGGACAATAAACAAGTAAATACACAAAGAAGGTTATTTTAGACAATTCTATGTGAAAGTAGACTGCTGGGTGGACAGTGATTTGTGGGGAGTGGGCTCCTCAGATAAAGCCAGTGGTCAGGGAAGGCCTCTGAGTTGTGATACTCATGGTGAGCCCTGCACCCAGGGAAGGAGAGCCATGCTGACTGAGGGTAAGGGCTTTCCAGCCATGTGACTGCAAAAGCTCTGAGGTAAGAAAGATCTCTGTCTAGTTGGAGGAACAGCAAAGAGGCCATTGTTATTGGGTTGAAGAAATTGAGGGGCAGATCAATGGCAGAGGAACTTAGAGGGAGGGCAAAGGCCAAGGTAAGAGGTTGGGAGTTCATTTATGCAAAATGGGAACTTTCAGAGAGTTTTAATAAGGGGTGTGCCCTGGTCTGATTCCCACATGGATTGCTTATGGGGAACTGGCTGACGGGGGAGACAAGGTGGGTGACAGCTGGAAAGTCACTGAGGAGGCTACAACCATCCTCCAAACCAGAGATGGGGCCTGAACTGGAGGGAAGCAGTGGGGATGTCAAGAAGGGGCTGGATCTGGAGTCCGTGGTGCCAGAGCACTAACCGCCCACCTTGTGTCTGAGTCCTCTGCCACAAGCCAGGACGAGTGGCCATGCCCAGCAGCAACTGCGGCAGAGACAGGAGGCACAGAGAGGAGTAATCCTGGGCAAGACCCAGCTCAACCCAGCCCAGCGCCCCAGGGAGCAGGTGGGGCCAGGAGGTGCGGCTGGGAAGAGGGTGGCGGGGGAGGGCCTGGAGACTCACTGTCTGGATTCTGGTCTCTCTGAGTCCAGGCAGGAGAGGCAGGGTATGTAGGTAAGGCTGGGGGTGGGGCAGAAACATCCTTCCTAGGCCTCTTGTGTCTCCAGATCCCCATGTCAGGGTGCCCTTTAGCAGGTCAATAGTCATTTCCCACATTCATGTTTCCACAAGGACACTGCCGAGCTGGTAGTTTGGGTCCAGTGTTGTATTCTCCTTGGCTCTCAGATCTGAAATTTTTCTTGAACAGACTTTTCTTTTTCTGAGACAGAGTCTCACTTTGTCACCCTTGGTAGAGTGCTGTGGTGTCACAGCTCACAGCAACCTCATACTCTTGGGCTCAAGAGATTCCCGTGCCTCAACCTCGCTCTGGCTCAGACTGGTCTCTGACTTGTGAGCTCAGTCAATCCACCTGCCTCGGCCTCCCAGAGTGCGAGGATTATAGGCATGAGCCACTGCACCTGGCCTTCTGGAACAGACCTTTCAAGAGAATGATGGTGAAGAGGGATGTGGGCAGGGAAGGAACACTTCACCTACTTGGTCCAGACCTCCTGCTGCTCACACCTGGGGATTCTGCTGTCTGCTTCAGTTTATGGCCAAATGACACCTCTCTTGATGACCCAGAGAAAGACAAAGACTTTTTCCTTCCCCCAGTTGCTGGCCTGCACACACCCTCATATTTCCCAGCCCCTATCCCACATCTCCTTATCTCTGCGTAGGAGTGACAAGGAAAGGAGGCTGTCAAGGTGATGCACTCCTGTAAGCCCACCAGCTGGGAGATTTGCCCCCACTGGTTTGCTTTCAGCTTCCTTCCCTCCAATTGCTTGCATCCCAGCAGCTCCCAGACATGTCCGTAGCAGCATGCTCTTCCAAATGAGAAGAGCTCTCTGCTGGCTTTGTATAGGACAGGGTTTCTCTCCCCATCCCCCAAAAGACAGCCTCACAGGCAGGCGTGTGAGAGTCCCCCAGGAGGAGGGGTGAGGAGCAGCCAGACACACCTGCCTCATTCCTTTCCTCTTGTTCACCCAGGAGAGAGCTGTGGGGGCTGGCTTTTCCACCCCAGGGAGAAGGAGAGGAGGGGTGGAGGAAATGGAGGCCTGTGGAGGGGTGCTCACACATCCAGCAGTTCTGTCCACTGCAGCATTAGCCTTGGCCTCACCCTTCTCTGCCTTTCAGGCTTAAGGAGGATAGAGCTGGGGGAGGGGAGAACAAAGATGACAGAGAATCTGGTTGGGATAATAAGGTACGGTAGGAGCAGCAACTGCAGAGGTGCTGCCACTAGAGGGAGGGGTGGCTGGTAGGGAGGAGCAGGGGGCTGGACACTGAGTTGCAGGGGAGGGGGCATGTTCTAGTGAGTCAAGTTTTTTGATCTGATACATGCTAACCAGACTTGTGAAGGAGGGAAGAAAAAGTTGGGGAAAGAACAAACATGGTGTCTGGGCCAGAAGCTGACTAGAGTCTGGGATCAAAGCTGGACCCCACAATTGAAAAATGGTGCATGGGACTGGGTGAAAGCCCTAAATTAGGGAGATGTGGAGGTAATGAGGAATGGGAAAATGGGGTCCAAGAGCCACTGGGCTGAAGGGTGAGGAAGGGATCAAAGAGCTTATCGGAAATAGGGGATATGGGTTGAAATAAAGTGGGCGGGTGGAGTTTAGATGGGAGGAAGAATTTGCCAATAGCTTGGGAAGAACCAAGGGTGATTTGGAAACAGGAACAGAAGGTAGCCAGAGATCATTCAGAGGAGGAGAGAACTTCCCCCACTACCAACGCCTTTCACCTCATGGACACTAGGGTACTTCTTTGTAGGCTGAGGGCTAGATGGCCTTGATCTAGTTTCTCACCCACAGGGGGAACTTTCACAGTTCCAAATGTACCTTTGAAAACCCCTCCCAACTTTTTTTCTGACCCTGAGGCTTTGGGAAAAGATGCCTGTATTTTGATCCTACCTCAAACAGGCATCTTCTCCCTGACCCTTAACCCCACCACTGTCTTCCTGATCTGATCTGTCCTCCACCTTTATTCTCCCTCCTTCCTCCTACTTCTTCCTCCTGCAAAGAGGTAACTTTCTTTCCCCGAATTAATGCGCCCCCAGTTAGTCCCTGGTAGTGGGGCTTCCACGTTGGAGCATGGCCAGCCCCTAGTCGCGGACCCCTCCTCCCTCGCCCCCCCCTTCTAATGTGGTTGCCGGCAGCTGCCTGCGGTCGCCCCAGCTCCTGCGCTCAAGGCACAGGGACTTTCCAACTGGGGAAAAAATGACTTAATGAGAGTGGGAGCCGGGGGCGGGAGGGACAGGTCCCTGTAATCACCGCTCTGCTGTGGGGCCTGTGCGCCTCCTGGCCCTTCCCTGGCTTCCTGCTGCCAGCACTCCCCTCAGGCTCTGCTGGGGGGCGGGGAAGCAGGCTGGCGACAGGGGGATCCCTTTTTAGGTTCTAGACTCTTTGGGGCCCTCCAGCTGCCTTTCTCCCTAGAGTCGTCATGCATGGAAGCGGGGAGGCTCTATAGTTTCTCTCTGGACCTGTCCTTGAAGTTGTAGGGGCACAACTCAGGTCTCTCGCCGGATACTCTGCGGGTGGGTTAGAGGGATGAGGGACCTTAAGGAGAGCCGGTTGCCACTTCGCGGCTGCGCGCTTCCAAATGCCTTCGGTTGCTATGGCAACCAGCGCAGCCGAGGTGTGTCCTCAGGGCTGGGAGGCGCCCGCCCCCCCCCCGCCTTTCTTGCAGCCAGCGGGGCCAGGCCGGGCCGCTGCGGTGCGCGGGGGTGGGGGTGTGCCGTTACCATGGCAAGGGTGCGCTAGGAGGGCACATTCTTCACCAGGGTGGGAGCGACCTGGGGATACAAGAAGGGAGGTTACGGGGGAGGCAGAATGGGGAGGGGGGAGGAGTCTCGGACCAGACGAACTAGGGAATCTGGGGTTTGGGTGGGGAATTTTGAATCTGTTACCCTCACCTCCCTAGGTCTCCCGAGGCATTCTGCTCCTCCCCCCATCCCCCGCACTCTTGCTGCAACCTTTCCCCAATCCTGTTTCCGGGAAAGGGATCCCCACTACCGACCCAAAGGCCTTTTAGTTTCCTCCGAAGCCGGGCCTGCGGAGCTAAAGGGCAGATCCCTTCCTTCTTCAGTGAAGATGCAGCCCAGAACGTGGGCCAAAGCCCTGCAAAGCCTCTCGCCCGCCCCTGAGTCTTCCGCCAGGTCGGGTCTGCGCTGCCAATTACAGCAGTGCGCAGCGATTTGATAAAGCCCGGTGGAGCCTGGGGAGCTGCTGAGGAGTGGAGGGGCAGCAGACAGGTCAAGAGGGCGGGGTCCCTTGGGTGGTCCCTGGCCCCAGGCTCCTTATTTGGAGCTTCGGGCAGGCCCTGTAACCCAGCTTCTCCACTCCAGACGATTTGGGGAGAAAAGATTTACTGAGTTTCTGCCCTACAGTGCCTCAGTTTCTCACTCCTCAAATGCACACTGCACTCAGGGCAGAAAGAGCGCTGGAAGGATGTGTGTGTGTGTGTGTGTGTGTGTGTGTGTGCATGTGCGCGCGCTGGAGCGTTTGGAGTCAAGGGCTGGGTTCTCAAAAAGTTCAAGGTCCTCAAGGCAAGCTCTCTTTCCCGCCACAGACTGCCAAGTGGGTCTCTCCTGGCTCCAGTCCCCAAGCCCCACTCCCGCCCGAGGGACCCATCTCATTCTTGCTGAGCCAGCCCCAGGGCCTCTACCAGGCTTTACTGAACTTTTGCGGGAATCAGAAAACAGCGCCTCCTCTGGGTAGGAGACTCCTCCCTTCTGCCCAACAAGGGAAGGCAATCTGGGAGTCGGCAGAGCAGCAACGGTGGAGTCTTTCTGCCACCCTTGCCTGCCCATTTTGCTCTCCCCCCACCAGCCTGTGGGTCTACAGGGTCTTGAGTAGAGCTTTACGCCGCAGTCCACATCTGGCCGACATCTGGGAGCCGCCCACCGCGAACTGCTGAGGACACAGCACCCTCTGTTGGTACCAAGCAGCGGCGCACCAGCTTGGGTACCTGGACCGCGCGCAGTTGCCACTGGCTTGGAGTCTCGCTCTAGTCTGAGTGGGTGCTCTACCCATCCGGTGCCCTTGGCCCTTAGGTCTGCCCTCGCGTGGATCGCAAATCCGAGTCCACAGGCTTTTTGCTCTTTGCTGGCCACGGCCTTACTGACCCTCTTTCCTCTGTCTCTGTGTGCTTAAAACCGTGCCCAACGATCTAGCTGTCCCCCGACCTCCCATCTTCTCTAGTGGTCTGAGCAACCTCTGCAGGTTCTGCAGCACGAGCTCACCACGCCCAAAGTATATGTCCTAAAATAGAAATGGTTACATAAGTCACCGCCCATGTGCTCAATGGAATTCCTCTCCGCGTCCTTAAAAATGAGGCAATTGAAGTATATTTAGTTACTGAGACTTGCTCTACATTGGGGGAGGAGAGTGTATGCAAGATACAAAATAGCACAGGACAGGGTCTCTTTTTTACTGCAACAAAAATTTATAGATGTGATTTGCATTTTAAAATAGGCATCAAAATGTTAACAAATTGTTTTTTGGATAGTGGGAGTATAGGTGTTTTAAATTTGTCCTCTGTTTCTCTGAACTTTTCATTTGTCTAAAATGAACATGTATTATTTGTGCACCATAATAATTCCATATAAGAATAACTTGGCCCAGCTCGGCGCCTGTCACTCAAAGTGGCTAAGGCGCCAGCCACGTACACCCAAGGTGGTGGGTTTGAATCCAGCCCGGACTCGCCAAACAACAATGATGGCTACAATCAAAAAATAGCCGGGCGTTGTGGCGGGCACCTGTGGTCCCAGCTACTTGGGAGGCTGAGGCAGGAGACTCGCTTGAGCCCTGGAGTGGGAGGTTGCTGTGAGCTGAGATGCCACAGCACTCTACCCAGGGGGACAGCTTGAGGCTCCTGTCTCAAAAAAAAAAAAAAAAAAAGAATAATTTGGCCCAAAATGTGAGCATCAAATTATTAAAATATCATCAGAATACACTTAATTTCAGAAGGAACCCTTAAAAAACTAGCTATTGGGAGACCTGTCCTCCTGAGAAGAGCTAATATCATTATGTCACTGGAATTTTCTTTTTGAAAGTGTAATGGTTCGTAGTGAGAACAGGTTTCCAACCTCTGAATCTTAGGGCTCAGAGAAGCCAAGAAGTTGTTAGCTGCTTCCACCATATGTACATCCAGTGTTGTCTGTGAATGGACTAACTGATTTATTTTCTATTTTATGGCAAATAGTATGAAGATGCTGCTGTGATTCATGACAGAACTTTTTAAAATAGTTCAATACCCTTTTCTTATTCTTCATTCTCTTGGGTCATTTTGCAACTCTACAGATAATTCACTGCCCTCTCTCTGCTTAGGCATATGCAACTCTTCATGGTCAGTGACTGCTTTTGCATTGCCTGGTCTTCCTCTCACTCTCCACTGCCTAGGGATTCCACTCACTCTTTCCTTGTCTTTTTCCTTTGAAATAATTCAGAGGAACAGAAAAATTACAATAATAGTACAAAGAACTTCCTCCTTCTCTGAACAACTTGTGAGTTGCCTACATGATACTCCATTACTCCTTGATACTTTAGTGTATATAAGGACATTCTCCTTCCACCTAACCAGATGGGCATAATCAGAAAATTAACACTGATACATTAGTACTATTTAATTCTCAGGTGTTACTGAACTTTCATCAGTTGGCCTAGTGGAATCCTTTATAACAGAAACATCCAGTCCAGAATTATTCATTGCATTTAGTTGTCATGTCTTTCCAGTCTCCTTCCTTCTGAGACACTGCCTAAGCCTTTCCCTTACTTTCATGACCAGGACAATTTAGAAGACCACAGACTTGTTGTATTGCAAAGATACTTCAATTTGGGTTGATCTGTTGTTTTCTCATGATTAGATTTGGGTGATGTATCTTTGGCAGTTATATTACAGATGTTGAGGGTTTTCCTCCTTGCTTCATTATTTATTTGGGTGCTCAAAATCTGTCATATTTGGTCCAGCTGCCTACCTGGCTTCCATCTCTGTAATTCTTTGGGCACTTGTCCACCTTCTGGCACAGCAAGATGTTCCAGGCTCATCTTGTACTTTTTCTTTGCCCATTCCCAGGATCAGCCATTTCTCCAAGGGACCTTTAGTTCTTTTAAGGGAGAATGATATGTAGAAGTCAAGATCTGAGTCCTGGATGTGCTCATTGTTCTTGGGGGCTCTCTGGACAGTGCAAGGAAATATATCTATTATTATACACATGTATATTGTCTGTCCCAAAAGTATCCAGCCGTTCCATATTACATGGCTGGATACTTTCTGAACAGCCTTCATAGATATCTACATCTATCTATCTATCTCAGTGGTTCTCAACCTTCCTAAGGCCGCAATGTATTTTAATTGTTAAGGAGGGGCC
>NW_003852408.1:13493060-13494496 GCF_000181295.1 Otolemur garnettii | reverse complement strand
AAAAAAAAAAAATCCTCTCCTTTAGTAAATGGCAACTCCTCTTCCAGCTATTTCCCCCCAAAAGCCTTGGAGTTATTAGACTCTTTTATTTCTTCGATAGCACATATCTAATCCATCAGCAGATCCCATTGCCACCATCAGTTTATATTTGGAGCCAGATCCCATGCCACCCCCTACATCATTACCATCCTGAGCTAGGCCACCATGAGACAATCAAGGCAATGAGACAGTTGTCTCCCAGCTGGTCTCCCTGCTTATGCCCTCATGCACCCCCCAAGTCTCTTCTTTGCAGAGCAGTCTGAGTGATCCTTTTAGAGTGTCAGTCATGCAGTGTGCCTCTTCTGCTCAACTCTCCAAAGTCTTCTGTCTCACTCAGACAAGAGCCAAAGTACTTATAATGATACAAGGTCCTAGAGGCTACTTTCTTTACCTCATCTCCTACTGCTTTCTCTTTCATTTTGTTTCAGCCACACTGGCCTGGAATTTGGAATGTTTTTGAACAAACCAAACACTGTCCTGCCACAGGGCCTTTGCACTTATTCCCTCTGTCTAAAATAGTTTCTCTGCAGATAACCACAAGGATGTTGCCTCTCTTTATTCAGGACTTAACATCACCTTATAAGAGGGCCTTGGCAGAACATATTATATAAAACAGCAAACTTCCTCTAACCTTTGGTTTGCCTTATTTTTCTTCATAGTATCTATCATGTATTTGACACGTTTGTTGATTTGTTTTCTGCCTGCCTCCCAACTCAATAATAGAAATTCCACGAGAGCTGAGACTTTCTAATTTTTTGCTGTATTTCTAATGCCAACAGTGGTGCTGAGTATCCGCTTGGTAAATATAAGTGAATGAATGAATGAATAGTTAAATGAATGTCTATAGAAATGACTACCAATCTCTGTCTTCAGGCCCAGTCTTCTTTCCTATGATTTTTTTGAAGTTCCATTGCCAGATGCACATGTTTTGGTGTGTTTCTGGGGAACCACAGATTAAAGCCTTGTTAATGAAGACTTATTATCTTATTTATATATTTGTTAATTTAAGGACTGAGACTTTGTTCATTGCTATTTTCTCAATGGCTAGCATGGTGCCTGGCAAAGAGTGGGAATTTAATAATAAATGCATGAATAAATGACTTTGACCTCCCAACCAGTTTTCCTTACCTTGTTTCTCCTTGTAATGTCATCATTTTCCTGGTCCCTGAGTCTCAAAACTGCTGTCAGTGTGGATTCCCCTCTCTTCTCTATCTTTCATCAGTAGCTGAAATCTGCCCATTTTCTACTCTTTTTAGATAGTATCCTAGATCAATTATCATAGTTTACCACATACCTCAAACATCACAACAGCCTCCCTACTGGCCATCCTATTCCTTTTTCTTTTTTTGAGACAGAGCCTCAAGCTGTCCCCCTGGGTAGAATGCTGTGGCATCACA
>NW_003852408.1:13491802-13492869 GCF_000181295.1 Otolemur garnettii | reverse complement strand
CCTTAGATGTATGTGGCCGGCGCCTTAGCCACTTGAGCCACAGGCGCCGAGCCCCTATTCCTTTTTCTTCTTCTTTAATCTATCTTCGTCAGATTTTTCTATTTTCTATTGTTCTCTTCCATAAAGTATTCCACTCATGTAATTTCTGACTACAGCCGTCAGTGGGTCTTTGTACCAATTAGGGTTCTTAATTACATACAACAGAAATGAAGTCTGGTTCACTTAAGTTGAAGAAGAATTTACTGGGATGACATCAAGCAGCTCCCAGAATTGAGAGGAAGCCTCAAAAATCAGGCTTAGGAAGGAGGCAGGTACGTCAGCTACGTACCATCTCAAGAGCAGCCTGATTAAGGAGCTGCATTCCCTGGGCTCCAAATGTTATCTCCCATGCAGCTACCATCACCTTGAGCACTGGCTGCTGCTGAGTCTGGGATGGGTTATAAACAATTCTCTGCCTCCTTGGGTCACTTACTGAAGATTCAGAGTCCTAACTTGGAGCATTGATTTGATTGTGCCCTTTTTGTCGGGGGTCAGTTGGGCAAGTATCTGACTTCTCACTATGATGTGCACCAAGGAGGATCCACTAGCATAGGAAGGGGGCTCAGATGCTGGGCCACTGAAGACCTCGATGCATATACACTTGCAGGTCCTCAGCATGTTACTGAAACCCTCCACCATCTGCCACAAACTGTTCATCTCCAGGTTTTCTCCCATGCCACATGTCACACTAAAGCATGATTGCATGCAGTTCCCTGAGCTGTCCCTTTGTGCCTCTGTGCTTGTAATGGTGGTTCTCCAAAGATGGTCCCCACTGAACCATGCTTCACACCTATATACTGTCCTCTCCCCTAGAATCTGGGGTGTTCCTGTGAGTCATTTTCACTGAGAACATGCTGTAAAAGTGATGCTTCTCCAATGAGAGTTCATCAGAAGCTTTAGAGTTTCTGCCTCAATCTCTTGGAATTTTTGCTCTCTGAGCAAGTCAGCCATTTGTAAGAGGTCTGTCTGTCCTGAGACCATCATGCTGTGTGGAAACTTGAGCAAGCCACATGGGAAGACTATGTGGA
>NW_003852408.1:13489360-13491101 GCF_000181295.1 Otolemur garnettii | reverse complement strand
GGCTGGATTCAAACCCGCCACCTTAGGTGTATGTGGCTGGCGCCTTAGCCACTTGAGCCACAGGCGCCGAGCCGAATGGGCTGTCTTAAGGTGTTAGGCAATACTGACCCTGTGAGGCAGAATGTCCAGACCCTTGAGCCATTTTCTTCAATGGCATGGCATCAGAAATCCTTTGGAAGAGGAAGTAAACCATGTCCACAATTGGGGTTTCATCATGAACAGATATGTCAGGTGGGCCAGGGTACTATGGTGGATGCCAGATTGCAGGGAGGAAAAACAGAGGCCAGAAATTGTCACACTGGGTGGAAAGAAGTTTTGCTGGAGGAGGAAGGGGACATGGAATCGAGCAGAGGGAAGAGTTTTATACTATTTGGAATGTTGTGAGGCCCCATATGACCCTCTGGTGGCTCAGCACATCCCATCCCCAGCTCCCCCGGGGCCTTCCTGGTGAAGAAGGAAAGATCTGAAGTATATGCCAAAAACAGGGTCACCAGGGGCACAGGAGTCTCTGCTGTGGGAACTTATGAGGCAGCAGGTGATGGTGAGATGGGTGGCATAAGGCAGCAGCCCTGACCACATGGGAGGCAACTCCACAGGACATCTTCTTTGACTCTGAGGGTTAGGACATATGGAGATCTGGGAAGTTTCAGAAGAGTACAAGCTGTATGATTGCACATCCAGTGCAAAACCAGGCAGAACTAATTTATGCTGTTAGAAGACAGGACTGCGGTTACCCCTGCAGGGGATGGAAACACTATGGGGATTCGGGCAGCTGGTAGTGTCTTGTTTCTTCCTCAGGGCACTTGCTACAACACTGTGTTTATTTTGTAGAAACTTCAGAGTTAAGATTTGTGCACTTTCTTGTATGTTACTTTAATAACAAGTTAACACACACACACCTGCTTTGGGCAAAGGAGGATGAACAATCGTTTCCCATTCAAGCCCTTTGAGGTGGCACCACATAGAGAAGTGGGTAAGAGATTTGTGGAAGGCAAGGACCACATGGTGTCTGGCCAGACTTATCAGACTTATTTCATTTCTTTCTCCATTCGTTGGCTCATTTACTTAGGATTTATTAAGCAGTTCCTACACATTGAACAATACATAGGGAATAAAAAGATCATTTATAATAACAATTTCCATTTATTGATAGCTTACTACTATGGAGTAGGCACTGAGTTTTATTATCTCTATCTATCAGGTGAAGAATATGAGTCCCAAAAAGGTTAAGTAAGTTTTGCAAGGTCATACAGAAAATAAAGTGACTGAATTTTCAAATACACCTGAATCTAAGTGGACTCAAAGCCTCGGTACTTTTCACCGAGCTACAGTGTCCGTCCCCTAGGAATCTAGGAGCGGAAGGATCTATTGACAAAGTGTTCTACTCCAGCAATGGCGCCTTAGAGATGGGAGTCGGATTGCCTTTTCTGTGACTCCCAGCAGGTTCCTTTACTCTTTCTTCTAAGCCTGTTTCCTCATCCGTAGAAAGAGGGTAAAAAACCAGGTCTTTCGGGCGGCGCCTGTGGCTCAAAGGAGTAGAGCGCCAGCCCCATATGCTGGAGGTGGTAAGTTCAAATCCAGCCCCGGCCAAAAACTGCCAAAAAAAAAAAAAAAAAACCACGTCTTTCTCTCGGAGCTTTTGTAGGTATTAAATATGTGTAGAGGCTCAGCGCCTGTAGCTCATCCGGCTAAGGCGCCAGCCACGTACACCTAAGGTGGCGGGTTCGAATCCCCAGCCCGG
>NW_003852408.1:13481199-13488354 GCF_000181295.1 Otolemur garnettii | reverse complement strand
TTTTTTTTTTTTTTTTGGAGACGGTCTCACTATCTTGCCCTCGGTAGAGTGCTGTAGCATCACAGCTCACAGCATCCTTCAACTCTTGAATGATTCTCTTGTCTCAGCCTCCCAAGTAGCTGGGACTACAGGTGTCTGCCACAACGCCTGGCTATTTTTTTGTTATTGTTGTTTAGCAGGCCCTGGCTGGGTTCGAACCCACCAGCCCCGGTGCATGTGGCCGGCACCCTGACCAATGAGCAACGGGCTCCGAGCCTGGAAGGAGTCTTAGCAACATGTTCACGTGATCATGTTTAAAAAGATGAAGTTAGCAAAAGTAAGATGTTTCAACTTATAACATCTGTCAAGACCACTATCTCTTTCCACTGTGACTTTCCCTATCTGGGGGCATTGGAGTGGCCATGGGAATTTTTAGACATTTTGGAGTACAGAATACTCTGAATTTGAATTTAGTGGGATATATTTATGTTTAGTGTGTATAATTAAGCTATTGCTATTGCTAGCGTTCACAGTGTAGGAGTAGCTTCTAGGAATAACGTTAGTCCCAATATTATGAATTTTATAAGCGTGGTGACCTGAGAGTGCCAGAGGTCCTTTAGTTCTAGGATATCCAGTTTCAGAAAAGTTGATATAACAGATTGGTCATTGAGAAGACAATGTGAAACTCCTTGATCTTTTATAGCTCATAGGGAAAGAACCTTAATAACAATTTCCCCAAATTTGGCAACCATCCTAAAATAAGAATTTGGGAAACAGAATCTTTACCAGTAATGATAAAGAACTAACAGAATCTTTACTAACATGATAAAGAACGAGTTTCAATCGCCATGAGAGAAGAAAGACTGAATTATCTTCCTATTATTTACATAGAAAATATTACAAAATCATTGTTAAAGAAACCATGAAAGAATATGTGGTCAAATGTACCAAGAAAAAGTATGTAGTGATATCCCAATTAATTTAACAAATATGTTATTTTTGAAAATTGTGTGATTTTTTGGTATATATTAGCTTTTTAAATTTTAGAATATATATAATTTCTCATTATAAATAAAGATTCTCATTTGTGCCTATTTTTGTATTTTTAATTTTATATTGTTAGGCTGGCATCTGGTAGGTTACAATGGCTGATGGATGGTGAAATTATATAAGTTCAGGCCTCACAAAATGTAGATTTGTCCTTGCATGGTTGTCATCTCCACCCACACACTCTGATTGGTTAAACATTTTAATTTCTGAGATGAGGAGATGGAAGCCCAGAGAGGCAGAACTAGAACTAGAACCCAGCTCTTTTGGTACAGACATCTAGTCACACCTGAGGCAAGTGTGTCACTGCTAAGTGTGTCAAAACCTGTCACTGCCTTCAGTGAATATAGGGTTAGTGTGTCTACTTGGCCTGCCTTTGGGTTCCGTGTTGCAGGTAGTCCAGATCAGGGGCCTGGCAAAGCTAAAAGGGAGCAATTGTTTTTCAGAAGTGCCCCCAAATCTCAGATGTGTCCTCCTATCCATCTCTCCCCAAGCAATGAAATAAGGCTAGCATCTAGTTGGTGACAATAGGTAATAAACTGACCATGGGTTCTCTGTGTCAGGGTGAGAAGTATGTAATTCTTGAATAGAAACAGAATCCACTGGTGAACCGGCTGTGTGTGAATATGCATGGGAACATGTCTTTGTTATTTCTCAAGCCAAGTGTATTTTTGGTCTGTTTCCCTGGAGACTTAGGGGGAATAGAGAGAGGCCTTACCAAGTTTAGTATAATTTTGCCAGCTCTACTTCCTTTCCAATTCCCCAAATTAGTCACCCCATCTCTCCACTTGGACTGATTTTTCCAAGGTCACTAACAAGTTCTTTTCAGTCCTTACCTTAATCAACTTTCTCTTGCCGCTAGTGGTCTTTTCAGATGTGAATCTGAACCACCTCCACTCAAAATCCTTTAGTGGCTCTTTATTGCTTTTAGGATTAAGACTTGAACAATGACCCAGTCATTTCCAGCATTGTCCTAGTCGCACACATTGATCTTGCATTTCTCTAATGGGCCATGCCCTTTCCTGATACAAAGCTAACGCATATGTTCTTTCACCCATAAATTCATATACGGTATATGAATTACTTATACTGACTATTCACCAGATATTGTTTTACTGCTGAGGATACAACAGCAAAGGAAGCAGGCAAAAATTCTTACCATTCCAGAGTTCACCTTCTAATGGTTGTTTTTGCTAGAATGTTCTTCCCCTTTCTTTGTTAATTTTTTCTTTTTTTTTTTTCATTGTAAGGAGTTTGGGATATACCTGTATTCATTTGTTTACTTTTCAGCAATAGCTTTATGGAGATGTAATTCACATACCTTAAAATTCATAAAATTCACTCATTTAAAGTGTATAATTTAATTTAGAATATTCAGAATTAGGCAACTATCCCTACAATCAATTTTAGAACATTTTCATTACCCCATACAGAAACTTTATACTTATTAGTAGTGATCTTCTCAATTCCTCCAGGCCAGGAAGCCAATCTACTTTCTGTCTTTATGGATTTACCAGTTGTATACATTTCATGGAAATGGAATTATGCATTATATGGTCTTTCATGACTGGCTTCTTTCTCTTAGCATAATGTTTTCAAGGTTTGTCCATGCTGTCATGCTGTAGCATTTATAAGTACTTCGTTTTGTTATCAAATAATATTCCATCGTATGATATATACCACATTTTGTTTATCCATTCATCAGTTGAAGGATATTTGGGTTGTTTCCACTTTTTGCCTATTATAAACAATGCTGCTGTCAACATCATGCACAATGTTGTATATGAACATATATTTTCATTTGGGGGGGTATATATCTAGGAGTGGAATTGCTTGATCATATGGCAACATTTTGAGAAACTTCCTCCAGTCTGTTTTTCATTTGGCTGCACCATTTTACATTCCCACCAGTAATATATGAGGGTTCCAATTCCTCCACATCCTTGTTGTTAGATGTTGAATTTTGTCTTTCCCCGAAACTCATATGTTAAATTCCTAACCCCCAGTACTCGTTAATGTGAACTTATTTGGAAACAAGGCCATTGTAGATGTAATTAGTAAAGTTAAAAATGAGGTCATACTGGAGTAGATTGGGCCCTTAATCCAGTATAGCTGGTGTCCTCTATAAAAACAGAAAATTTAGACACAGACATGCACACAGAGAGAATGCCATGTGAAGACTGGAATTACATTGCCACAAGCTAAGGAACTACCAGAAGCTAAGAGAATGGCTTGGGACATATCTTTCCAAGTGCCTTCAGAGGGTGCATGCCCTGCTGATACCTTGATCTTACATTTTCTATCTCCAGAACTGTGAGACAATAAATTTCTGTGGTTTAAGCCACTCAGTTTGTGATACTTTGTTATGGCAGCTTTAGCAAACTAAGATATTTTGTGACACTTGTTATTTTCCATTTTGAAAATTATTATAACCATTCTACTGGGTGTAAAATGGCATCTCAGTTGATTTGGATTTTCACTTCCCTAATGGAAATGATGCTGAACATTCTTTCATGTCCTTATTAGCCATTTTTGTTTTGTTTTGTTTTGTTTTGTTTTTGAGACAGTCTCACACTATGTTACCCTCAGTAGAGTGCTGTGGCGTCACAGCTCACAGCAACCTCAAACTCTTGGGCTTAAGCAATTCTCTTGCCTCCGCCTCCCAAGTAGCTGGGACTACAGGCGCCCACCACAATGCCTGGCTATTTTTTTTTTTTTTTGGTGGCAGTAGTTGTCATTGTTGTTTAACTGGCCCAGGCTGGATTCGAACCCTCCAGCCTTGGTGTATGTGGCTGGCACCATAACCACTGTGTTACAGGTGCCAAGCCCTTATTAACCATTTGTATATCTTCTTTGGATAAATGTCTTTTCAAATCCTTTGCTCATTTAAAACTTTGGATTGTCTTTTTATTATTGAATTTTAGGCATTATTGATATATTCTAGATAGAAGTTCCTCATAGATACATGTTTTGCAACATTTTCCCTTATGCTGAAATGTCTTTTCACTGTCTGGATGGTATCCTGTGAAGCACAAAAGTTTTTAATTTTGCCATGTTCCCTCAAAGGACTGCTTCCTCATGTCCTCCCATGAAGTTGCAGACAAGGGTCTCTTGTTGGGTGTAGTAGTAATTTGTGCCCCCTGGGTCATAGTTTCATCAGAGGTACTTTAGTAATTGTGCATGAGTTCTCCAGAGAAGCTGAGTTTTCAAAAGTTTTTAATTTTGATGAAGTCCAATTTATCCATTTTTCCTTTTGTTGCCTGTGCATTTGGTGTTGCACCTGGTCCACTCTAGTCTTGGTGTCACTTCCTCAGGGAAAACTGCATTTCTTTGATGGATGCTTTCACAAAACCATCTTTGCAATTACAATTTTTTGGCGAAAATTTTTTCGTTGTCCTCCGCTCTGGAGTATAAACGCCTGGACAGTAGGATCTGAGTCTGCTTTTCCTCCTTCCCACTGTGTACCTAAGCCTCCAGCACAGTGCCTGCTATGTAGTAGATGCTAAGAGTTGTTCAATGAATAAATGTTAACTAGACTCTGACCATTCACTCTGTGAAGTGCTCTTCATGTGGTCTTAAGAACATCCCTTCTCCTGTTTCCCACCCTATTTCTCTGGCTGCTCCTCAGTCTGTCTGCTGGTTCCTCTTCCTTCATCCATCCTGTAGGTGTGGATCTTACCTGTCTTAGATCAGGTTCCCCAGAAAGAGTATCTAAGATGAAGATCAGTGTGCAAATGATTTAACAAGGGAGTGTTCCCAGGAGAAAGCAGGAAAGACATGGAGAAAGTAGAAAAGGGGGCGGGGGGAGGGGAAGCCAACTAAGGATCTGATTTTAGGCCAAGTCCCATGGAGGTGCTTGAGCCTGATCCCACAAGTGGACATCTAGAGCTTGCCCTGCCTTCTCCCCAGTTGTTTGGAAGAGTTGGTATAGAATTAATAATATTTCTTCCTTAATTATTTGGTAGAATTCACTGGAGAAGCCATTTGGGTCTGGAGTTTCCTTGTGGCAAGGTTTTTAGTCACACATTCTGTTTTTTTAATAGCCTTAGGGCTACTCTGATTTTCTGTTTCTTCTAGAGGGAGCTTTGGTAATTGTTCAAGGAATGTGTCCATTTCATTTAAATTGTCAAATTTATTAGCATAAAGTTGTTCATAAAATGCCTTTTTTAACCTTTTAGTATTTTCAGAATCTGTTGTCATGTCATTTGTTTTATTCCTGATGTTGGTAATTTGTGGTTTTTTTTTTTTTTTTTGAGAGACAGAGTGTTACTTTTGTTGCCCTTGGTAGAGTGCTATGGTGTCATAGCTCACAGCAACCTCAGATTCCTGGGCTCAAGTGATCCCCTTGCCTCAGCCTCCCTAGTAGCTGAGACTACAGGTGCCTGTTCAACCCCCTCCTCCCCCCTCCGCCCCCCGGCTATTTTTAGAGATAGGGTTTCGCTGTTCCTTGGGCTGGTTTCGAACTCACAAGCTCAAGGGGTCCACCTGCCTCAGTCTCCCAGAGTGCTAGGATTATAGACCTGAGCCATGGAGCTTGGCCCTATAACTTGTGTTTTCTCTCTTTTTCCCCCCTGATCAGTCTGGTTAAACGTTTATCAATTTTATTGTTATTTCTCCAAGAAACAACTTTTATTTTTATTTATTTATTTTTTGAGACATAGTCTCAAGCCTTGTGTAGAATGCTGTGGCATTATAGCTCACAGCAACCTCCCACTCAGGCTCAAGCAATCCTCTTGCCTCAGTTTTTCTATTTTTAGTAGACACAGGAGTCTCACTTTTGCTCAGGATGGTCTTGAACTTGTGAGCTCAAGTAATCCACCCACCTCAGTCTCCCATAGTGCTAGGATTACATGTGTAAGCCACAGTGCCCCGCCAAGAAACAACTTTTAGTTTCAGTGGTTTTCTCTATTGCTTTTTAAGTTTTTTCTATTGAATTTAGAATTGATTGAATATTTTAATTCTATTGCATCTATTCTGAATTTTATTTTATTTTATTTTTTGAGACAGAGTCTTACTTTGTTATCCTCCATAGATTGCTGTGGTGTTACAGCTCACAGCAACCTCAAACTTTTGGGCTCAAGTGATTCTCTTGCCTCAGTCTCCCGAGTAGCTGGGACTACACATGCCTGACAAAACGCCTGGCTATTTTTAGAGACAGGAGTCTCGCTCTTGTTCAGGCTGGTCTCAAAACTGTGAGCTCAAGCAGTCTACCCGCTTTGGCTTTCCAGAGTGCTGGGATTACAGGTGTGAGCCACCACACATTGTCGGTTATTCAGAATTTTATAACTTCCCCGTTTTAGACTGGGTATAGTGGCTCATGCCTGTAATCCTAGAATTTTGGGAGGCCAAGGCAGGAAGATTGCTGGAGACCAGGAGTTTCAGACCAGACTGAATAAGAGTGAAACCCCATCTCTACAAAAAATACAAAGATTATCTAGGCTTGGTGGTGCATGCCTATAGTCCCAGCTACTCAGGAGGCTGAAGAAGGAGGATTGTTGGAGCCTAGGAATTTGAGGTTGCAGTAAACTATGATGATGCCATTGCACTTCAGCTCAGGAGACAGAGCAGGACCCTGTCTCAAAAAATAAATAAAAATTTAAAAATTCCCTAGTTTTAAAATGTATTAATTTTTGCTTTGATACTTATTATTTCTTTTTTTCTATTTTCAGTTTTACTTGCCCCTACTTTTCTAGTTTTTAAGTTGGAAACTGATGTCATGGATTTACAACCTTTCTTCTCTTCTAATATAGGTTCTTAGTGCTATACATTTCTTTTCTTTCCTTTTTTTTTTTTTTTAGCAGCAGAGTCTCACTATATCGCCTTCAGTAGCGTGCTGTAGCATCACAGCTCACAGCAGCCTCTAACTCCTGGGCTTAGGCAATTCTCTTGCTTCAGCCTCCCAAGTAGCTGGGACTACAGGTGCCCACCACAACACCCGGCTATTTTCTTGTTGCAGTTTGGCTGGCTGGGTTCGAACTGCCACCCTCTATATGGGGCCAGCACTCTACTTACTGAGCCACAGGTGTTGCCAAGTGCTATACATTTGTAACTACTGCTTTTAGTAGCATCCCACATATTTCAATGTGTTGGGTTTTCGTTTTTATTCAGTTCAAAATACTTTTTTTTTTT
>NW_003852408.1:13475929-13476910 GCF_000181295.1 Otolemur garnettii | reverse complement strand
CCCTAAAAAGTTATTTATTTATTTTTCTGGAGACAGGGTTTCACTATGTCATCCTCGGTAGAGTGCTGTGGCATCACAGCTCACAGCAACCTCCAAATCTTGGGCTTAAGCCATTCTCTTGCCTCAGCCTCCCAAGTAGCTGGGACTATACAGGCACCCACCACTTGCCTGGCTATTTTTGTTGTTGTTGTTGTAATTGTCATTGTTGTTTGGCAGGCCCAGGCTGGGTTTGAACCCGCCAGCTCTGGTGCATGTGGCCAGTGCCCTAGATGCTGAGCTACAGGCATTGAGCCCTAAAAAGTTATTGTTCAATGAAATTTACCTTCTGTGGTGTTTCCATTCTTTCTACATTTATCTTTTCTGTGGGAACTTGGTCCCCAGGTCCTGGTTGTCTTAGTTGTTTTTCAAAGTTTTCAAATAGTTATGATTTATGTTTTGTCTAGCTTTACTATTTTGTTTTCAATAGGAAAATTATTCTGATATTAGCTACTTCATCATACCCCAGAGCAGAGCTCCTTTCCTGGGTTTTTAATCTTTCCTTCACTCCTAGCTCCTTTTGTTTAGCATAGAGAATCGTGTACTCATAATTCCCTAAACACAAACATCATTTTAGAACTCTACACCTTAATTCATGTTCTTTCTGTTTTAAACATACATCCTTGTTTTTTATGACTAACGTTTAGTCATTCTTAGGTCTCAGCTCATGTTGACTTCTCTGAGAAATTTTCTAGAACCCTTGCTGATTGGGTAAACCTCTGTTATATCAGTTATCAATATGTTGTATTATAAGTTTGTTCCATTATCTACACCAGACTTATAGAGGGCCCTTTAGGGATTTGCACATTTAGTACAGTTCTTAGTACAATACAGGAGGTTTGGCAAATGAATGAATGACATAAATATCCTTCAGATGATCTTTCCCAAATCTTATATTATTAGTTAGGCTCCTCAGATTGTAAGGGATAGAATACCCTCTCCCCC
>NW_003852408.1:13471379-13475047 GCF_000181295.1 Otolemur garnettii | reverse complement strand
CAACTTCCACCATGCACATCTCCATTTCAGTTCTTAAAGACAGCCAATCTGGGTTAGTTCAGACATGATCCACTCTGTTGGGCAAAAGCTCTTGTAGCAGGCCACATCATAGTCATCCATTCATCCATTTTTCTTTTTTTTTAATTATGACAAGGCTCACACTCCTTAGCTCAAGCAATCCACCTGCCTTGGTCTCCCAGAGTGCTAGGATTACAGGCGTAAGTGACCATGCCCAACCCATCCATTCATTTATTTAACAAATATGCACAGACCACTGGTCTACTTCTATCAATTAGAGAGATGCCCATTGGCCCATTCCTGATCTAAGAGCTGTGGTTAGGGAGTTGAATGGAGGACATAGTTGTATAGTGTAACAGCATGGAGATCTATATTTCAGAAACTGTCTTAGGAAGAAGTTATGAACATACCATGAATTCTAAGCCTTGGCCAGTTGTGAGTAGGGAGGAGGGAAATAATTTATTTCAGTAAGGCTTTAATTTTTTTCTTTTTATTTTAAAGAGACAGTCTCTCTCTTACTATGTTACCCAGGGTTTTGACAGAAATGGCTGAAAATAATTTAAAATTGAGATTCCTGGTGCTGAGGGTAAGATATTTTGTGTTACTGGTCAGTAAGAATGTCTCTTATTTGATGTATAAATCCTGAAGATGATAGAATTAATTATTTTTTTGACAGTTCATTTTAAGATGACAACTGAAGAACTCACTTGTATTTTGTCCTGATTCCTGGTTGTCTCACCTTTACTGCAGAAGCACCTACAAGAGGGCTAAGAGTCCCCAGGAAATCCTGTCCTCTCAAACCATAAGATGGACAATGTTGGTCTGGAAGATAGTCATAGAAAGACACTTAAAATGTTTGATTTTGAGCATGAATTAACTGCACAGTTCATACATTAAATAAACTGACCCACTGAATAATTGTTGAGATTATCCTTCTGGCTGCTGAATAAGGTCAGCCAAAAATGGGGATTTGACACTGATATATTCTTTCCTGTTAAATCCTGTTCCCTCCCTCCCTTCCTCCCTTCCCTTCTTTCTCCATTCTCTCTTTCACCCTCTCTTTCTTTTCCTTCCTTCCTTTCTCTTTCACAATGTCTTTCTTTAAAAAAAATTATGAAATGCATCATGCACATATCAGTGTATTAAATGTATACATACAGTTTAAAGATCTATAGTCCAATGAACTTCCGTGTACCCACTACTCGGGTAGAGAAACGAATACTATGATGGTCTCAATTCTACAATTCTTCCTCTGTGGAGACAAACTCCTTGTCCTCTATGTTAGTTGTCTTCTAGTCTTCTTAATAATGTCTAATACCTTGGAATCCTTCTACCACATACATATGTGTATATGTGTGTGTGTGTATCTGTATGTATATAGGTATACATATACATATATTTGTAAAACCAAGTAACATGCACAAAAGTGGATTAGGTAGGAGTGTTACTTTAGAGGAAGGCTCCCAGGAGAAAGTAAGATGATAGAACCTTTGGGTCAGAGGTGACCTCATTTTCCCTAACAGTATACAGGGTGAAATCACAAGTTAGTCTATGGAAAATAGAATTTATCAAAATTGGGGAACCTGAATAGGGTGAAGTTACAGCCAAATATTGGCCATTGGGCAGGGCTATTGTTAGGGAGAGTGGGCTGCTCTTATTGTCTGAGAGATCCCACAGCCTACTTTTGGTTCTCAGGAATGGGTCAGAACAAAACATTTCTGTGGGAATAAAATAAATATCTTCAGATAATCCAGATAAGACAGCAAGAAAGGAAGAGCAGGAACTTTATCAACACAAGGTTCGCACAACCCTCTTGACAATGTTCCAACCTCCAGAACCAGCTAAAGGTTTACCATCGGAGGAAGGCTAGGGGTATGAGCTTCCCAGAAAGAAGAGATGAAAGACTTTGGTCTCTAGAATGGGGATGATGATGATAGCTGAATGCTTACTTAGTATCCATGATTTGCCTCATTGAATTCTCATAATAATTCAGAGAGGTAAATATGTAGATAATATTTATTTTCCCAGTGGAGAAACTGAGCCTCCATGAGATTAATGGGTCCAAAGTCACATAGCTGGTAAATAGAAGCCTGTGCACTTAACTAGATGTTTTCCAGGGATTGAGGATGTATTATCTGGTGAGGAGAGACAAAGAGCCCAGCACAGGGAGTGAACCAATGGGAGCATGTTTGGACTAGTGGGAATAATAATAAAAATAATGGTCAGCACTAACTGAATGCTTATGAAGTGCCTGGCACAGTTCTAGGCACTTTTACATGCATTAATACGAGGTGAAATAAAACTCAAATACACAGAACTGGAAAATGAAGAACCAGCCGAGCTTGAGGTTTTTGGAAAGATCTAAAAATACTCTCTGAACACATCAAGCAGCCCCCTCGCCAAAAAAATCTCTCATTTGCATTTTGCTCCCTCTGATCCCTGATACACATTCATTCAAAATTCATTTATGAAATACCCGTTTTCTACCAGGCACTGTTCTAGGTACTGAGGACACAGAAGAAAACAAGACAGATTTCAAGAGAAGTACAGAAACACAGAAAGAAAGATTCAGAAGGATCGTATTTTTTACTTTCTCATCAACACCATCAGAGAAGGAAAAATATACTGTTTGATTTTGCCACCAGATACTACCAAACTGTGCCCTTGCCTAACTCCACTCAGTAAACTATATTGCAAATCATTTATGTGCCAGGCACCATGTGCAGAGGCACTGGCCCAAAGAGGAAGAACAGGAGGTTTCTATCCTTAAGGCATGCGATGTGGGAGATAGACAGGTAAGTAGATAATTGCATTGCAGGTGACTCTGCTATGATTGAGGTGTGGACAAAATTCCACAGGAGCAGAGAAGACTGACTAATTCTGCCTGGGGCAGTCAGATAATGTTTAATGAAGGAGGGGGCATTTCATTGGGTCTGAGGGAGAATTAGGAGATTGTCAGTGGAAGACGAGGAGAAAAGATATCGAGGGAGTAGGCAGTAGTGGCCAGAATGACCAAGTTCTGGGTATTAAGTTTTGAAATAGAGACTGCATGCAGACACCCTGGCACCATTAGACAATGGTGAGGATGGAAGAGAGTCCACAGGGACTAGAAATTTATTTAAAAGAAGGATTGAGTCTTGCATTGGTACCAGTTAAAATATTTAAATTTATAACCAACCACCATTGGCCATTGGGCAGGGCTATTGTCAGGGAGAGTGGGCTGTTTTTCCATGAAGAAATCACTCAGACACCCACCATATTTTTTCCAATGTATTTAAGTTAAGGAGTCAAAAAGGCTTAAAGCACTGCTCTATATATTTGGGGAGTGGGCTGTAAATTGGTACAACCACTGTGAAAGGCAACAGCTATCAAAATTACACATGTGTATGGTCCATGACCTAGCAATTTCACTTCCAGGAATTTATCCTCAGATGCACACACTCACATGTGAAATAACTTAAGCACAGTATTCATCACATCATTGTTTGTACTAGCAGGTAGTTAGAAAACAAACTGTGTTCATCAACAGGAAACTGGTTAAATAAATTATGATATCTCCTTTAAATGGAATATCATTCAATCTAAAAAGAAAACAAAGAATAAGAAACAAGGTAGCTCTTTTTGTCCTGTTAGAAATGATTTCTAGAATA
>NW_003852408.1:13468987-13470922 GCF_000181295.1 Otolemur garnettii | reverse complement strand
AAAAAAAAAAAAAAGAAAATCTCTGGGCTGCCCTACCTCCAGACTCCTTGTGATATGGGACATAAACTCCTTATTTTTTAAGCCAGCTGTGACTTGTAGCCAAAAGCATCTACATGTATAACCCTAAGGTATGGGGAGGGTTTTGTATTTGGACCCATAATAATGCAGAAATGGGAGGTGACTTGCAGAAATTCTCCAGTTTACCCCATATAAACTCTAGTAGGCACTGCCAGTGCTTCCCCCTCTAAAAATTCTGAGCTCTGAATCACAGAGCAGTTGTTCACACAATATAGCCATGGGGGTTTCTATGTAGAGATGCAGTTTGGCAGGATTTAACCTGCCTCGATTCTTTTAAAAATGCAACCTCATCAGAGCAACAAGCTAAAAGCCTGGCAGAATCTATTTATAGTCAGAGAGCAAGAGGGCAATGCAATGAATGCTAGAATCTAAGCCTTACAAGGTGGAACTTGAACAAACCACTCTGCCCACAGGAGGACCGAGATAGTCTTGGCCAGCTGTAGTGATTACACAATGGAGAACTCTCTGAATCAAGCCACATGGCCTGAGACCTTGTCCACATAGCTAAAAGTGTCCTGTCAGTATCATCAATACAATTTTAAGGACTCATTTGTCTATTCTTTTAAGAAAAACAAATATTTGGGCTGGGCACAGTGGCTCATGCATGTAATCCTAGCATTCTAGGAGGATAACATGGGTGGATTGCTTGAACTCAGGAGTTTGAGACCAGCCTGAAACTCTGTCTCTAAAAAAATTATGTATTTTTGATAAAAATTATCTGAACTATCTACAGGATTACATGCCTATATTCCCAGCTACTGGGAACCTGAGGCAGGAGGATTGCTTGAGCTTAGAAGTTTGAGGTTGCTGTGAGCTAGGCTGAGGCTATGACACTGTAGCCTGGGTGACACACTGAGATTGTCTCCAAAAAAAAAAGAAGAAAAGAAAAGAAAAAAATTCATCTCCTGCACTCTGCTAGGTGCTGGAGTTACAACAGTGAGCAAAACTGAAATGATCTTAACTTTATTGACTCACAGTTTAGAAGAGGGGATGATGAGTAAATAATTATTAAATAGGTATACAACTACATCTGAGTTAAATATTATAGAGGAAAGTCTCATGGTAGATAAGAGTAGCTTGGAAAAAATCTATATTAGAATGGGGATCAGAGAGGCCTGCCTGAGGAAATGACAGCTGAGCTGACGTCTTTAGAATGAGTGGGAGTTAACTAGGTAATGTGGGGGAAGAACATTCAAGGCACATTTCTAGCTAAGGCCCTGGGGTGGGAGGGAGCAGGAAAAACTCAAGGAACTGAATGAAGGCCAGTGTGGTTGCAGGGCAGAGAGTAGGGGGGAGTGTGCTAGGAGGGGTGGCAGGAACAGCAAGGAGGGTAAGGCAAGACAAAGCCATAGAGGTGACATAAAGCATTATTATGAGAACAACAGAAAATGATTTGTGATACAGAGTGTTAGTTATGTCCCATTATCCATTTCCCCCCTTTATTCTTTTAAAATTGGTACCTCCAAGTTTTGGGTCAGCACATGGCTTTCCAATTAAAAACTTTTTCCCCGGATACCTTTATGTAGGCTTGTCCATGTGACTGATTCTGACCAATGGGCTATGAGCAGAAGTAAGGGCAGACTTCCATTTTCCTCCTGCCGTCTTCTCACTGGCTCCATCCAGACATGAAGGTGGGAGCTGAGGAGCCATTCTAGACCAAGAGAGTGGAGCCATATGTTGAGGATGGCAAAACAACAAAGTGGAGGGAAACTGCTCCATCGAGCAGCCATAGCAGTCCTGGGCTATCAAGGTCAGACCTTATGTGGCCAATTGATAAACTTCTAATGAAATCCTGAAATGATCACTATGGTTGCTGTGTGGAGGGTAAAAGCAGTAAGATCAACCACTAGAGTCACT
>NW_003852408.1:13464913-13468631 GCF_000181295.1 Otolemur garnettii | reverse complement strand
TCTTGTCTCAGCCTCCTGAGTAGCTGGGACTACAGGCACCCGCCACAATGCCTGGCTTTGTTGTTGTTGTTGTTGTTGCAGTTTGGCCGGGACTGGGTTTGAACCCACCATCTTTGGTATATGGGGCCAGCACCCTACCCACTGAGCACAGGCGCCGCCCTAGATGATTAATTTTATGACAGTCTTTGGACTTGAGCTGCAATATTGACTTTCCTGGATCCCTAGTCTGACGGTCCAATCTGGAGATAGTGGACTCACTAGGCTCCATAATCACATGAGCCAATTCCTTAAAATCAGTTTCTCTCTCTCTCTCTCTTAATTGTGTGTGTTTATGTGTACCTACCTACATGTCCTATTGGTTCTGTTTTTCTGGAGAACCCTGACTAACGGGGAGCAGGGGTAACCTTCTATTAATTTATAATATGCATAGAACAAAGTGGGTAAATGAGAAGGGCACAGCTCAATGAACTTTTACAAAGTGAACACACTCAACCACCATCCTCAAGAAGATACTACATTTAGAATATTGGAATTCTATGAAGATAGCTATAGCAGTAGCATAGTGTGTTATTCTAAATCCCTATATAAAAACAAACACAATTAAACAGCAAAATTAAAACCCTATGGATAATATTTACAATAAAATTTGGTGTCAAGGTATCCCCAGAAGCCCCCAAATACACATGCAAGCAGGCAAGGATAGGTAGCAAGACCTGCATGGTACTGGTGTCTGTGCAGAGGAACACAGAGGCAGGTGCAGTTCTTCTGAGGGAACTGAGCACAGGAGAGCACCAACGTTACCAGTAGGTGTTCACGGATCAGGCTGAGAAGGCAGGTTGGGAGGGGGTTTGCCAAGTTCAGTAGCAGGTGAGCATAAGCAGCCTGCAGCAAGATGTGAAATGAGGCAGTGGGGCCTTTGTGAACTCTCCACACCAACCATGAGGGCTCTTGACCCAATCCCAAGCTGAGAAGAAACTGCTAGGAGAAGAATCAAATGGAGCAGGCTAGGGACAACAGAGAGAAGGAAAAGACAAGGCCTGAATAAAAATGGGGAGGGAAGCAGGCAGGAAATCTCATGAAGCACATGGTCATATTTTTACTACTACAGGAAAATAACAGAAGAGGAAAATCTGTGAAGTGAGAAGAGCTACCCTCCCATTAAAAGCTTGGGGAAACAAATTTCATGCAAACATAAGCAACACAGAAGCTTAAGGCCAAAGCACATATGGAGTTATTATATACTCACAGGCAATGAAAGTATGCTGGAAAGACATGCCCCAGAGCAGATAAAAATTGGAACCACAACTACTTAAAAAGAAGATACAAGACATTAAAAATAATATAAGACACGAAAGAACAACATAAATCAGAGTTAGGAAAGCTCTGAAATGTGATGAAGGAAATCAGAAATGAAACAAAAAGTACTTTCAAAAGGTAAGACTAAATTGGAAGAACACTGGAGTGAATTAGTGCAGCAGATAATGCCCTAAGAGAAATAGAGGATGAAAAGGAGAAAAATATGAAAAATTAAAGTGAAATTTTAAAAGAGATGAAAAGGAATTCAAAGAAAGAGAGAATTACAAATATTGAAGATAGGCAAGTAAGACCCAACACACAGAGAATAGAAATCCCTGAGGGAGAAAATCAAAGCAAGGGAACAGAATGAATACTGGGGAGGCTCACCTGGGGAGGCACTGAGTCACCAGATCAAGGGTCAGCAGGGTGCTGAGGCCTCCTGCCAACAGCCATGCAAATGAGCCTGCTGGTAGGCCCACAGCTATTCAAACGACTACAGTTCCATTGTTGTAACCTCCCAAATTCCTGATCTCAGAGGCTGGCAGCTAATGAATGCTTATTATTTTAAGCCACTAAGTTTTAGAGAGTTTTTAAATTTTTAAAAAAATTTTTTATGCAGCAGTGGGTAAATAATTCAATTTGCATTAGGGAAACTTCCAGTGTGAGGTTATTTCAAATATTCCTGCTAAACACGTCCTAGTACAGTGTATCTTATGGTGAATATGTGTACATTTCTGTTGTTTGTAAACCTAGGAATGAAAATGCTGGATCATATACATATTGAATGTATGTATACTAAAGCTGAATATATACATATTCATATGAATATATACATATACATATTCAGCTTTAGTATAATAGATACTGCAAAGGAGTTTTTTACAAGGCAAGTATCAATTCACACCCTCTCTGGGAGTGTGTAAGAGCTCTTATTGCTCATAATCTCATCAATATTTGCTATTTTCTATCATTTTCATTTTAGCCATTTTTTTTTTTTGTAGTTTTGCTGGGGTCAGGCTTGAGCACACCACCCCCCGCATATGGGGCCCAGCGCCCTACTCCTTGACCCACAGGTGCCGCCCTCCTTTTAGCTATTTTGATAGGCTGTAGTGGAATCTCATTATGGTTTTAATTTACATTTTCCCTGGTGTCCAATGAAGTTTAGGCTCAATGGTCATTTAGATATGCCCATTTATAAAATATCTGTTCAAACCTTTTTTTGGGAGGGGTAGAGACTCACTGTGTGCCCTGGGTAGAGTGGTGTGGTGTCACCATTAAGCTCACAGGAACGTTAAACTCTTGGGCTGTAGAAATCCTCTTGCCTCAGCCTCCCAAATAGCTGGGACTTCAGGCACCCAGCAAAATAGCCAGCTAGTTTTTCTATTTTTAATAGAAACAGAATTTCTCTTTTGCTCAGGCTGGTCTCAAACTCCTGAGCTCAGGTGATCCACCTGCCTCAGCCTCCCAGAATGCTACAATTACAGGTGTGAGCCACTGCACCCAGCCCATTTGTTCAGTTCTTTGCCCACTTTTAAAAATTGAGTCATCTCTTTTTCTAATTAATTTATTATTTTTTGTAGTTCTGGAATATCTTTTATATTCTGGAGCCAGTCCTTTAGCAGTTGTATAATTCTCTCATCTTTTTGGTTCCATCTTACTCTTTCAATTGTGGCTTTTGTCCAATTTACTGATCATTTTTCATTTGTTCAGTGATTTTTATGTCCTATTTAAGAAATATTTGCCTACCTTGAGGCATGAAAATATTTTTCAATGTTATCCTCAAGAAGCTTTATTCAGACTATTATCCACATAGAATTGATTTCTGTGTGTGGTAGAGATTAAATTATACAATCACTCCAGCACCACTTATAGCAAAAATAAATAAAATAAATAAATAAACAAACCTTTTCGGAGAGCACTAGAATACTACCTTTTATCATAAATCAAGTGACCATAAATTTGGGGATCTATTCATGGACTCTATTCTGCTCCATTCTATTTTTGTTTTTTTTGTTTTTTTTTAGACAGAATCTCACTCTGTTATCCTGGATAGAGTGTTGTGGCATTATAGCTCACACCAATTTCAAACTCCTAGGCTCAAGCGATCCTCTTGCCTCAGCCTCCTGAGTAGCCAGGACTACAAGCATCTGCCACATGCCTGGCTAGATTTTCTGTTTTTTAGCAGAGATGACATCTTCCTCTTGCTCAGGCTAGTCTTGAACTCCTGAGCTCAAGCAATCTACCAGAGTGCTAGGATTACAGGTGCGAGCAAATATGCCTGGCCTATTTTGCTCCATTTGTATCTCCTTACACCAACACCGCCCTGGCATAATTATTATAGATATTTAAAATAAGTCCTGCAGCTCGGCACCTGTAGCCCAGCGGTTAGGGTGCCAGCCACATACAGCAGAGCTGGTGGGTT
>NW_003852408.1:13461269-13463984 GCF_000181295.1 Otolemur garnettii | reverse complement strand
GGACTATAGGTACCTGCCACAATGCCTGGCTATTTTTTGTTGCAGTTGTCATTGTTGTTTAGCTGAACCGCCACCCTTGATGTATGTGGCTGGTGCCGTAACCACTGTTCTACGGATGCCAAGCCTAGATATTTGTTTTTTGATGTTATATCAATGATATTATTTTAAAAGTTCAATTCCAGTTATTATTGCCTGTATGTAGAAATACAATGAATTCTTAAAACACTGACCCTTGTTTCTAGTGACCTTACTAAACTCATTTTTAAATTATGTCCAGTCTTAATTTTCTTCATGCACAATCATGCGGTCTCTCAATAATGAACAATTTTATTTTCTCCTTTTCACCCTCACAACTTTTATTTCCTTTCAGCTCAGATCTCCAGTATAATAGTGAATAGAAGTAATGACAGTGACATTCTTGACCAGGTCCCCCTCAGGGGAAATCTTATGATATTTCACTGCTACTATGATCCTTGATGTGGAAGTGGCCCTGCACAGGTGTCTCAGCCTGTTGGGGTTAGGAGGTCATCTGCATAGGATGGAGACCTAGCCCAGGGTATAGGCGTTCCAATGGGCGAGGAGGGCATCTCCGTGGAAAGGTAGTCCAGTGCAGCTGGATGGAAGAAGGTTTCTACCTGATAGGTGGCCTGGGGTGGTATATTGGTGCCCTAGCAGGGGAGGAAAACATTCTTATGTGGTACAAGGTGTCATACCCAAGAGGAGTGAGACCTGATACCAATGTCAGAACCCAAGTGGAGTTAGAATGTTATTTATGGAAGGTTTGGGAAGGAGACAACATGAGAGTGACAAGATATTGTCACCATAAAAAGGGATCAATACAGGCGGCAGCCATAGCGCAGTGGTTACAGCGCCAGCCACATAACGAGGCTGGTGGGTTCGAACTTGGCTGGTCAGCGAAAGCAACAATGACAACTGCAACAACAGCAAAAAAAATAGTCGGACAACAACAACAACAACAACAAAATAGCTGGGCGTTATGGCAGGCTCCTACCTACTTGGAAGGCTGAGGCAAGAGAATCGTTTAAGCCCAGGAGTTGGAGGTTGCTGTGAGCTGTGACACCACAGCACTCTACTGAGGGCAATATAGTGAGATTCTGTCTCAAAAAAAAAGAAAGGAATCAATACAGTAAAGAAATAGATGGAGGAAAATGGAAGCCAGTTTTCTCACTGGTGGAGAAAGAAGTTACAAATATGGAAAGAGATAAAACTTGAGTGAATGACAGTGTGATGGATTAGAATTAGAGGTATTAGTGTGAACTCAAAGCTTTCAATATAAAGGCAGGCCCTGTTTGTTTTTTTTGTTTTTTTTTTTGCTTTCAATTTCTGCAGGCTTTCACTTTACCTTAGTTTGAAGTTTTTTTTTGTTTTTTTTTTTACTTCTTCCTCCTTTAGCGATTCTCTTGCCCTCTTGCCTCCCATGTAGCTGGGATTATAGAGGCTCGCCACAATGTCTGGCTTTTTTTTTTTTTTGTAGAGACGGGATCTCACTCTGGCTCACTCTGCCTCATGCTGGTCTTCCACTGGTCTCAAACTCTGCTGAGCTCAGGTGATCCACCCGCCTCGGCCTCCCACAGCACTGGGACAACAGGTGTGAGCCACCACACCTGGCCAGCAGTCCCTGTTTATGAACAAGATAGGTTCTGTAGGTTTGTTTTTAAGTTGAATTTGTATGTAAATTAGAAGAGGTACATTTTTTACCTGTTAGTTGTAATAGCTTCCATTCATAAGTGTGAGGTGAATATCAATTAGCTGTTTGTAACTTGGGGACTTAGTGTAATAGCTTCTGTTTGTAAGTACAAGTTGTATGTAAGTCGTGTGATTGTAACTTGGGGATTGCTTGTACATCCAATTGATATAGAAATATATGTGTGTGCATATACATGGACATTTTTCTTAGTTGTATCCACTCAAAGGGGCCAGGAACAGCAACACTACAAGAGCAATGAGCATATCTAGCACTCAGATATTAGTTTGTAACTTTTTATTCTCCTTAATTGGAAGGAGCGCTCCTTGGAGAAATAGTTGATTCCAGAATATAGAGAAAGGGGAGAGGGAGGGGAGGGGAGGGGGAAGGATGGATGGAGGGAGGGTGATTGGTGGGATCACGCCTATGGTTCATCTTATAAGGGTACATGTGAATCTTTCTAAATGTAGAATATAAATGTCTTAACACAGTAACTAAGAAAATGACATGAAGGCTATGTAAACCAGTTTGATGAAAATATTTCAAATTGTGTATAAAAACAGCACACTGTACCCCATGATAGTATTAATGTACACAGCTATGATTTAATAAAAAAAAAAAACCCTGCAAATATCAATATGTAAAAAAAAAAAAAAGAGAGAAATAGTTGATTCCAGGTCTGAGGCAGGAACAAGACAAGATAAGCCTAGATTACCTTGTGCCAGAAAATAAAGAAATTCTCAAAGAATAATATTGGACCAATTGTGGTGGCTTATGTCTGCAATCTCAGAACTTTAGGAGAGGATCACTTGAGTCAGTAGTTCAAGGTTATAGTGAGCTGTGATCATGCCACTGAACTCCAGTATGGGCAACAGAGTGAGACCTCATCTCTTAAAGAAGAAAAAGGAGGCCAGTGCTTGTGGCTCAAGGAGTGAGACTCCATGTGCTGGAGGTGGTGGGTTCCAACCCAGCCCTGGCCAAAAACTGCAACAACAACAAAAAAAAAAAAA
>NW_003852408.1:13454865-13461117 GCF_000181295.1 Otolemur garnettii | reverse complement strand
GAGAAGATTCATTTCATCAAACAGACATAGAAACTAGCTTAAAGAATCTCCCATTGGCCAAATCTGGGATAATTTGAACATTGATCGAAATAAAGATAGTAACAGATTATAACACATTAAATAAAATAGGAATCTATGAATCCATTTGATAAAAATAAATGAATTAATTCAAAATTTTATGAATAATGAGATATTTATGTACTTTCAAAGCATCTTGCCAAGGAGTAAAGAATAACTTTACTGTGGAGAGCTTTGCCAAGGGATAAAGAATAAGTTTCATCCTTATCAAATGATCAAGGTTAAACTCACCAGTGGAGAGACATAACAGCTGAGTGCAATGTGGAACCCTAGATTAATTCATGGAACTGAAAAGGGGCATTAGTAAGCAACTGGTGAAATTTGAATAAGATTATGTAGGTTATTTAGTAGTAATTTGTCAACGTTGATTTCCTGATTTTGAAAGTTATATTGGTGGTAGAGAAAGTCCCTGTAATGGACTGAATGTTTATGTCCTCCAGCCCCAAATTCATATGTTGAAATCCTAGCCTCCAAGGTGATGATATTAGGTGTGGACTTTGGAAGGTAATCAGGTCAGGTAAGGATTAGTGCCCATATGAAAGATGTCTCAGAGAGCTCCCTTGCCCTTCCACCAATAAGGCTACAGTGAGAGGGAAGGATGTCCATGAGGAACTGGGCCTTCCTCAGACAAGGAGGCTTCCAGTACCTTGATCTTGGACTTCCCAGCCTCCAGAACTGTGAGAAACAAATTTCTGATTTTTATAAGTTACCCAGTCTATGGTGTTTTGTTACAGCAGCCTGGTGGCCCAAGACAGTCTTTGTGGTAGGAAATGCAGACTAAAGTACTTGTGGTTGAGAAGCATCATGTGGTCAACTTACCTTCAAATGGGTCAAATCAAAATGTTCTTTGTACTGCTAAAAAAAAAAAAAAAAGAACCTATAACTATTCTGCATTTGATAGAGTATTTATCTGGTATTAATATATGAAGCAGGAAGGGCAACACCACTTCCAGGAAGAGTGAAGTTTTACCCAGAATGAGCCCTTGATTGCAATCTGTGCAGCCTCCAACTGTGAATTCCTTAAAGACAGGCCCCTTATTTAAAGGGGCAAGGGTAGGTTTTGTGGGGCCTGAGCATTATACAATCTTGAAGGCCCTTCTTAAGAAAGAAATTATAAAATTGTGAGTATAATATTATGCAGGAAAATGAAGGTTTATTTAGAATGAGAAAAGAAATTATAACAAATTATAAATTCTAAAAACATGAAAAATACTGTAAACATTACACAATCCAGGAAAAAAAATAAAATAATTCTTTTTAAAAAGTTAACTGCTTTGTCTATCCCTTTGTAATACTTTTTTACTACATTTCTTGCCTGTACACTCTGATTACATCTTCATCTGACAATTTTGTAGTATTGGTGTCTAAGAAAGAATAGAAAGATAGTTCAGTCTTTTGCATGAGTAATCAAAATCTCTTGTTCTTTTTTTTAATTATTCATAGCTTTAAAAAGTTTTTTTTTTTACTTCAAAATTCATTGATAATGTCATGTAAATTTTTAAGATTATTACCTATGATAGCTTGGGAAAACCTTTAACAAGTTTCTTTCATATATGAGTTCTATGATTTCAGAACACAACTGAATATATTCCTGACAAGAGAGAAGTTTCATTTTTGTGTTTATAAAAATGGAATTCTCCATTTGCAATTTTACATTTCCCGTGATTAAAAACTCTTCTATAGACAAGCTTCTAGCTCCACACATTTTAAACCTTGTTTGCCTTCCTTATTCATACACTGGGTGCTGTAGGACATGTCTATGTTTTCTGTTTGTTGGATTTTTTTAGAAGCAGGATTCTTGTCTGTCACCCAGGCTAGAATGCAGTGGTTCCATCACAGCTCGCTGCAACCTTGAACTTCTGGGCTCAAGTGATCCTCTCATCTCAGCCTCCTGAGTAGCTGGGACCATGGGTGTGAGCCACTGTAGTCAGCCTGTGCATGTTACGATTTCTGATCCCACATTGCTTCCTGATGCTGAGTCAGTTGGCAAAGTGAGTGGACACTAGTAATAGAGTTGGAAGACACTTTCATATCAGATGTCAAGCAGTAGTTAACTAGACATAGAATTAGCTACAAAGTATACAACTGTAGCCCACTGTATAGATTGAATGGTAGCCTCCCCCCTAAAAGATATATTCATGTCTTAACCTAAAGAACCTGCATATGTGAACTTACTTGGTAAAAACATCTTTGCAGATAGAAGTAAGTCAAGTATCTTGAGGTAAGATCATCCTGAATTTAGTGTGGGCCCTTAATCCAATGACAGGTATCTCTTCAGGAAAAATGTAGAGGCCAGGGCAATGGCTCACAATTGTAATCCTAAGCACTCTGGGAGGCCAAGGCATGAGGATACCCTGAGCTCAAGAGTTCCAGACTAGTCTGAGCAAGAGTGAGACTCATCTTTACTAAAAATAGAAAGATTAGCTGGGGGCAGCGCCTGTGGCTCAAGGAGTAGGGTGCAGGCTCCGTATACTGGAGGTGGCAGGTTCAAACCCCTGCCCTGGGGGAGGAAAAAAAAAGATTAGCTGGGCATGGTGACAAGAGCTTATAGCCGCAGCTATTTGGGAAGCTGAGGTAAGAAGATGGTTTGAAGCCAAGCGTTTGAGGTTGTTATGAGCTAGGCTAACACCATGCCACTCTATTCTGGGCAACAGTGTGAGACCCTGTCTAGAAAAAAGGAAGGAAAGAAGGAAATACAGAGAGAGATTTGAGAGACACAAGAGATGGTAATACGAAGACAGAGGCAGAGACTGGAGCCATGCACATATAAGCCAAGAAATGCCCAGGATTGCTGGCAGCTCAAGAATCTGGGAGAGCAGCATGGAATAGACCTCTCCCTCAGAGCCTCCAGGAAGAACTACCCTGCCAACACTGTGATTCTGGACTGTACGTGAAAAATTTTTGTTGTTTTAAGCCACCAAGTTTGTGGTAATTTGTTATGGCAGCCCTAGGTAACTCATTCGTTACTAAACCTAAATTAAATATTCCACTTTCAGCTTGGTCCCAGAAACAGCTGTAGCATTTCAACACCTTTAGTGTAAGAGAATGGTAACAGAGGGAAGGCTGAAGTGGAAAGAGTGTAGACATAACCAGTTCAAGCTAAAATATTGGCTTAAACCGTAGGAAAAACACATAGTCCTCTGAACACATCACTAAGGCCCCTTCCAAGACCTTCAAAAGAGCCTGGCCATCTGGAAGTCCCTGAAGCTTATGTCTAGTAAATTTTAGAGAAGATCTCCCTCTATGTAGGAGGCGATGTAGTGTTATGAAGACAAACTCTGGAGCCAGAGTGCCTCCATTCAAATTCTAGTTTCACTACCATCTAGCTGCTGACTTCAGACAAGTAACTTAATCTTTCTGTGCCCCAATTTCTTCCTCTGTAAAATATAAATAATAATATCAGAATCTGCCTTCAAGGGTGATTGATCCAATTAAATAACATAATACATATAAAGCACATAATACACATAACGCCCAGACGACAGCCCGTGCCCCATGCTATACACCCGATGTTCACTTGCCACTTTATGCTTTCCTCACAAGTCGTTGTCTTGTTGCTGAGGGAATGGCCTAAAAAAGAAAATGGAAACGTATTAGCAAGAAAAGAACAAGTGATCCCATCTCAGGGTGGGCAAGGGACTTGAAGAGAAACTTCTCTGAAGAAGACAGGTGCATGGCCTACAGACACATGAAAAAATGCTCATCATCCTTAGTCATCAGAGAAATGCAAATCAAAACTACTTTGAGATATCATCTAACTCCAGTAAGATTAGCCCACATCACAAAATCCCAAAACCAGACATGTTGGCATGGATGTGGAGAAAAGGGAACACTTCTACATTGCTGGTGGGAATGCAAACTAATACATTCCTTTTAGAAAGATGTTTGGAGAACACTTAGAGATCTAAAAACAGACCTGCCATCAATCCTACTATTCCTCTATTAGGTATATATCCAGAAGACCAAAAATCACATTATAACAAAGATATATGTATCAGAATGTTTATTGCAGCCCAATTCATAATCGCTAAGTCATGGAAGAAGCCCAAGTGTCCATCAACCCATGAGTGGATCAATAAATTGTGGTATATGTACACCATGGAATATTATGCAGCCTTAAAGACATATGGAGACGTTACCTCTTACATGTTTACATGGATGGAGCTGGAACATATTCTTCTTAGCAAAGTATCTCAAGAATGGAAGAAAAAGTATCCAATGTACTCAGTCTTACTATGAAACCAATTTATAGCTTTCATAAGCTATAACCCACTTATAGCCGGAGAAGAAGGGGAAAGGGGAGAGAGAAGGGAGGGAAGGGGGAGGATGGGTGGAGGGAGAGTAATTGGTGGGACCATACCTAAGGTGCATCTTACAAGGCTACATGTGAAATTGACTAGGTATAGAATATAAACATCTTAACATAATAACTAAGAAAATGCCGTGAAGGCTATGCTAACCAGTCTGATGAAAGCATTTCAATTTGTATGTAAAACCAGCACATTGTACCCCATGATTGCATTAATGTACACAGCTATGATTTAATTAAAAAAAAAAGAAAGAAAGAAAGAAAGAAAATGGGCTGTCCCAACTTTCTGGGAACTAAAACTTGCGTCCCTGCCTTAGGCTAGTGGTCATGAGGGGCAGGGAATGTCTTTGTGCCAGGTAATTGTCTGGGTGGAGGTCACAAGATCTGAGCTGAAGATGGGATGGGCATAGGTCATGAGATCCTAAGCCAAAGATGGGACTAATCTGGGTAGAAGTCACACAACTGTTGCAGAGGTCACTGAGAATAACTTGGCCCAAGGTTTTGTGTTTAAGGAATTATTCCAGAATAGAGTTGCAAATTTGAATGTCATTAGCATATGGGTAAATTTCACCTAGAGAGTGAATGTAGAGAGAGAAGTCCTGGGACTGAGCCTGAAGCCTCTGACTCCCTCTTTTCCTTCTGCCAGTCTTCCTTGGTACACCCGGTCTCAGAAAAAGTTGTTGTTTCAAGGCCGGGCATGGTGTCTTGTAATCCTAGCACTCTGGGAGGCTAAGGCAGAGCCTTAGATTCCTCAGTGGATTGCCTGAGCTCAGGAGTTCAAGACCAGCCTGAGCAAGAGTCAAACACTGTCTCTATTAAAAAAAAAAAAAAAAGCCAGGCATTGTAGCAGGTCTTGTAGTCTCAGCTACTTGGGAAGCTAAGCCAAGAGAATCGCTTGAGCCCAAGAGACTGTGGTTGCTGTGAGCTATGATGCCATAGCACTCTACTGAGGGTGACAAAGTAAGACTTTGTCTCAAAAAAAGAAAAATAAAGTTGATGTTTCAGATGTCACCTTCAGACCATCTCTATTCTACTATTTTGTGAAAACCTAAACTCATTAAGAAGATTGTGCTGGAGAAGTGAAAGCTGCAGAGGCTTTGAGGAGAGGGGAGGCAGGAGCTGTGCCAGGTGAGGGTGTAATGTCACCAAGGCTAGGAGGAGCCAGGGCCTGCCCCTAAATGAGCATCAGGAGAATGGCTTTGCCCTGGGAATAAGGCTACGCAGAGAGCCTCAGCCAGGCCAGACTTTACTCTTTGGGGTTTCCAGCTTTGGTAAAGATTTCTGTACTGATTAGGTAAATAGATCAGGGTCAGAGAAAAGAGCTTAGAAACAGACCCATACAAATGTGGGAAATGGAAAGTGTATTTATGATGGAAGTAGCACTGAAGATCAGCGGGAAAAAAGACTAATTCATAAATGGTGCTGGGAAAGGAGGTTTTCAGTGTTACCAAAACTAATTGCTACCTCATACCAACTATAAAAACAGATGACTTTAAGACATAAACATGAACAGAAAGGGTTTAGGAGAATATCACTTTTGAGTGAGGAAAAGACTTCTAAAATTAGTTACACAGACCATAAAGGAAAATATAACACATTAAAAAAATGTTCCATTCATTAAAAAACACCATTTTTTAAAAAGTTAAGGGCGGTGCCTGTGGCTCAGTGGGTAGGGCGCCAGCCTCATATACCGAGGGTGGTGGGTTCAAACCCGACCCCAGCCAAATTTCAACAAAAAAATAGCCGGGTGTTGTGGCGGGCGCCTGTAGCCCCAACTATTCCAGAGGCTGAAGCAAAAGAATCACCTGAGCCCAGGAGTTGGAGGTTGCTGTGAGCTGTGTGACGCCATGGCACTCTATCGAGGG
>NW_003852408.1:13448714-13454214 GCF_000181295.1 Otolemur garnettii | reverse complement strand
AAAAAAAAAACCTTTGTTTTTCTTGCTAAAACTTTACCTGTTCTTTTCAATTATTTTGGTGACTACCTCGAGCCACCTCACCACTGTAACATAATTAACAAAAGATTGGTATCCAGAATTGGTAAAGAAATTCCACAAATAGAGGAGAAGATAAACCAATGAATAGAAATCAAGCAAAAGAGATGAGTAATTCATAGCAGAGGAAACCACAATGGCCAAAAAGAAAAGAAAGAAAAACACAAACAGTGCTTAACACCAGTGACAACTGGGGAACATCTACCTTATACAAGAGAGCTACTATATAATATAGAATGCTACTCCTGTACAGCAATTTATTTACTCAATAAGTATTTATTGAATACTGCTTTAATAAATTCTAGTGAATAAATTCTATTAGTGAACAAAAAGACAAAAATTCTGGATCTCATGTTCTAATATGTGTGTGGTTAAACAACAAATACAATAAATAATGAAAATAATCTTGTAGGTTAGCAGATCACAAATTCCAGAAAAAAAGTCAAGGAAGGGAAAGGAGATCAGGACTAGAGACTGGCAGGGGCAGGGGGCAGGTTATAATTTTAAATAGGCTGTGTCTCACTCAGCTCAGGCTGCCACACAAATATCACAGACTGGGTGGCTCAAACAAGAGAAATTTATTTTGTCATATCTCTGCAGGCTGGAAGTATGAGATCAGGGTGCAATGTGGTTGGCTTCTGGTGAGGGCTCTCTTCTTGGCTTGTAGATGACTACAATCTCCCTATGTGCTTACATGGCAGAGAGAGAGAGAGAGAGAGCATGCGTGCAAAATCTCTCTGGTCTCTCTCTCTCTCTTTTGTTTGACACAGAATCTCACTCTGTCACCCAGGCTATAGCACAGTGGCATCTTCATAGCTCACTGGAACTTCAAACTCCTGGGCTCAAGTGAGCCTCCTTCTGCAGCCTCCCAAGTAGCTGGACTACAGATACATGCCACCACACTCTGCTAATTTTTCTATTCTTTTGTAGAGACAGGGTATTGCTCTTGTTCAGGTTGGTCTCAAACTCCTGACCACTTAAGTGATCCTCCTACCTTGGCCTTCCGGAGTGCTAGAATTATAGGCATGAGCCACCATACCCCCAGTCTGGTGTCTCTTTTTATAAGGACACTAATCCCATGATGAGGGCCTTACCCTCAGGACCTCATTTAAACCTAATCACCTCCCAAAGGCCCCCACCTCCAAATCCCATTCCACTGGAGGTGAGGCTTCAACATATGACTTTTGGAAGCCACAATTCAGTCCGTAGCAGTCTGGTTAAGAAAGACCTTTGGCTTTTGACCAAAGATTTGAATGAGATCAGGAAGTAAACCTGGTCCAATAGTGTTCTAGGAAGGAAAAATCAAAGTCAGTATGAGGCCACGATGAGAGGTCAGTGTGGTGGGGAAAGAGGCTAATAAGGTAAGGGCAATGGGAAGATTATGAGAAGTCTTAAACTAGTAAAAAAGCCATACTCTATTAAAAATATATATTCTAAATAAAATACTAATTATAATATTAATTACTTTATATGTTAGTCATTTGACCAACATATAAAATACATGTATTTTTTGGCCTTTCCAACTATATGGCACAGGAATTTTGTCTATTTTGTTTACTGCCTGGCATGTAGTGGCACTTAGCAAATATTTGTTGAATAAATAATATTTGTATATTACCAGGCTGGGGATGGTAGCTCATAACTGTAATCCCAGCACACTTGGAGGCTGAGGTGGGTGGATTGCTTGAGCTCACAATTTCAAGAGCAGTCTGAGCAAAAGTGAGACCCTGGCTCTAAAAAGAAAAATAGCCGGACATTGTGATGGGCTCCTGTAGTCCCAGCTACTTAGGAGGCTGAAGCAAGAGGATCACTTGAGCCCAAGAGTTTGAGGTTGCTGTGAGCTATGACACCATGGCACTCTACCCAGGGCAAGAAAGCAGGACTCTATCTCAAAAACAATTTTTTTAATATATTACTCTATGAGTTATTACTCGCATATCAGAGTGACCCAAATTTAAAAATCTGACAATATATTACAGAAGATGGTGGAGATCTGGAGCAATAGAAACTTGCATACATTGCAGATTAAGGAAATAAATTGGTAAAAACTCTTAGGAGAACAAGTCAGCAACATCTGGTAAAGTTGAAAAAATCCACGCCCAATAACCCAGCAATTCTATTACCAGGTATATTCCCAGAGAAATGATTGCACACGTGCACCAGGGACATATAAAATAATATTTATAACTTCATTGTTTGTAATAATAAAAAATTGAAAAAACCCTAAGTATCAGTTGCCAGGAGAACAAATAAATAAAACTAACTATACTCATCCATTGAAATATTATACAGCAGGAAAAATCCACATCATCAAGGTAATCCATAAGAATAAATCTTGCAAATTTAATGTATAGCAAAAATTTTAATCTAAGGTTAAGATTACTATGGTTTTGGTTTCATATAAAGTTAAAAGTGAACAATTTTCTCTTGATAGATGTAGGTAGAGACAGATAGATACATAGTTAGGGATCGACACAGATAGATACACAGTTAGAGATAGATGATAGATCTGAGTGTAGTGACACAAAATTCTGAGATGGGTTCCACAGCCCCCTTCCCATGTTACTTCCATGATTATTGCATTAGATGGCAAAAGGGATTGTTGCATTATTGATTAAAGTTATCAATCATTTGACTTTAAAATAGGGAATTTTCTGGGAATACTGTGTAACCTTTTGGAGAAGGACAGAATCTCCATAAATAACTAAGACTGAATATTATTCTACCCTAATAGGATTTTTTTTTTTTTTTTGAGACAGAGCCTCCAGTTTTCCCCCTCGGTAGAGTGCTGTGGCATCACAGCTCACACCAACCTCCAACTCCTGGGTTCAAGCGAGTTTCCTGCCTCTGCCTCCCAAGTAGCTGGGACCACAGGCGCCCACTACAACGCCCGGCTACTTTTTTTTTTTTTGGTTGCACCCATCGTTGTTTGGCGAGCCCGGGCTGGATTCAAACCTTAGGTTTATGTGGCTGGTGCCTTAACCACTTGAGCCACAGGCGCCGAGCCCCCTAATAGGATTAATCCAGAAATCAGATTTAATTTAACTTTAAAAAAAATTAAAAGAAAATTTCTTGCATACTCAAATTTGCATTGAGCAAATGAATGACTGGGGAAAATGAAAAGATAAATTGTGGGGGAAAAAAATCTAAAAAAAGAAAAGATAAATTGTGAATGGTTGCCCAACTGCCCATAGAATTCCATTTACTGGGATAGGAAAATATCATCCCATTGCAGAATAATTCACAAACTACTTGCAAGTAAACAGCCTTGGAATTTTAAGGAAAAAAAAAAAGACAGATGTGGACTGTGTTGGAACCAGGTAATTGAGGTTTGATTGGAGCCCCAGCCTCTCTCCCTGAGAAAGCTCCCCACAGGCAGGCCAGACAAGGAGTTCTGGAGGCCAAGAACTCTTGAGCAGCTTAAAGCTCAAACCTACCCTGCCTCTGCCCCCCCCCCCCCCAGATATTGTGCTAATAGGTCTGATGATAACAAACCGTTCTGTGTAACCACAGCTGCCTTACACTGGTTAGAGGCAAATGCGATTCAGAAGCATGATGGAGAATGAAGCATCAAATTTCACATTTTAGCAGGAAGCTGATGCCTAAGGAATGCAACCTGGCAGTGGCCCAGAAAGACTTGACAATTGTACAGGCTGTGGCTTTTCTGTTTCAGGGCTTAAGTAAAGGTCACGGGTGAACTCCAAACACCAGCCATGGTTTGAACAGGGAAGTTTGAGAATCCAGCAAGAAATCTGCCATCAGAACCAAGACTATGCTCTACAGCATCTCCTCTAGAGTCAGTCCTTCACTGACAACAAAACGCATACTTCTCTGAAGTTACAGACAAATTGCCAGAAGGAAAATTTCCAGGCAGGAATTTTTTTTTTTCTTTTTTTTGAGACAGAGTCTCACTGTGTTGCGCTCCATAGAGTGCCCTGGCATCACAGCTCGTAGCAAACCTCAAACGCTTGGGCTTAAGTGATTCTCTTGCCTCAGCCTCCCAAGTAGCTGGGACTATAGGCACCTGCCACAATGCCCAGCTATTTTTTTGTTGTAGTTGTCATTGTTGTTTTTAGCAGTCTCTGGCTGGGTTTGAACCTGCCAACCCTGGTGTATGTGGCTGGGTGCCCTAACCACTGAGCAACAAGCGCCGAGCCAAGGCAGGAAGTTTTATTAGGATTTTTTTGCTGATAAGTACTAGATTTGCAACTCGAATTACCTTAAGATTAGCAAAAGAAATCAGGGTTTCAGGTGGATTTTGGGTCACAGAACTGCATCCAGCTGAACCTAGGGACTGAAGTTATGTCAGGAATCTGCCCCTCAGTTGTTGACTCTGATTTCCTGTGCATTATTTCAGCAAACTCTCTCTACATAGGGGGGCAAGAGAGGCACCAGCAGCTCAAGGCTTTCATCCCATCAGCTCAGCAACCTCAGAGGAAGGAAAGCATCTCTTTTGTGATAGTAAACTAGTAAAACTCCAAGAGTTGAGTCTCCTTGGACTGATATGTGTTACTAGCCCATCCCTCAACCATGGGAGCTAACTATGTCTATGTCTTGAACCTATCTTTGGGGTTTATGGAGGGTTTACTCCATGTAAACCACATGTATTGAAAATGTGGGAAAAGGCCAGGCATGGTGGCTTGTACCTGTTATCCTAATACTCTGGGAGAGCAAGGCAGGAGGATCCCTTGAGCTTAGCAGTTTGAGGTTGCTGAGGTCATGGCACTCTAACCTGTGCAACAGAGACTCTGTCTCAAAAAAAAAAAAAAAATTATAGGAGAAATGGTTTCCTAAAGGCAAATTAGGGTATTCTCACCATAAAATGTGCATGTGATCAGGGAATATGGGGGGTGCTGGATGCTTGGCCAGAGCAGTGGTGCTTTCTAGAAAGAACAGGTGAGATCCAACCGTCTTCTAAAATATTCTTCTTCTTTTTAAATTTTCCTACAGTTATTTCTTTTTAAGCCTACCTAAAGATGTTATGATTCCATAGGTCTGAGGTAGAGCCCAGAAATTATATGTTTATGAAATTGCCCCAAGTGCTTTTGCTTGGCAGAGGAGTTTAGGAACCATTAATCTAGTGGACAATCTTACTGCTGTCTGCCCCCTACTCAAAATCAAAAGTGAGTATATGTGGGGCTCTGGCTTATAAAATGAGGAGTGCCTTTTCACTCAAAAGAGGTCAGCATAAAGAACTGTCTTTGTATTTTGGAACCAGAGAAAGGCAAATATAAATTAATAAACCTGCTTCAAAACTCATCCCCTATCCACCTGCAATCCTGGACAAATAGGAGGTAAACAGCCTCCAGAGGTCTTCACATAAAGAGGCACTCATGGCTCGGCGCCTATAGCTCAACCGGCTAAGGCACCAGCCACGTACACCTAAGGTGGCGGGTTCGAATCCCCAGCCCGGACCCGCCAAACA
>NW_003852408.1:13435613-13448510 GCF_000181295.1 Otolemur garnettii | reverse complement strand
AAAAAAAAAAAAAAAAAAAAAAAAAAGAGGCACTCATTAACCTTCAGCATGCACACGGGTAGGAATCTCTGTCACTGTAGCAGGGAGTTGCTGAGGATTGGTACTACTTAGGGAATGGTGCTTATTGTCACAGCTTGAGGTAGGGCAAGGAAGGCCATGCACAGGAGAGGACACAGTCCCAGGTGGAGGAACTGGGTCTCAGTTAAGAATCATTTCTAACTCCCTGTGCACAGGAATTTAGGACAAGCTGGAGATGGATTAGCTGCAATGGTGGAAGGTGGAGGGGGATGGGCAGGATTAGCCAAGTTGTCAAATCCCATTCTCTGTAACTGATCATAAGACACTGATTATTTTACTACTGTTTATTATTTTTAATTTCTATCACCTATGTTTTAGATTCTTTGAAGGCCAGAGCCTTACCTCATATCTTTTTCTATTCCCAGTGCCCAGCCCAGTACCTTGTAGGCTAGTTTCTTAAATAGTATCTGCCCACATGGATTTTATAATTTTGCAGAACACTTTTCTCAAAGCCCTTGAAAAAATAGAACTAACTCTCCATGGAGCTTTGGGGAGCTGGTAGGGTGTGGAACAAATAACCAGAGTACACTCCTGAAAAGTAGAGTCAAGACATGGGGCCACCATGGTGCCTGACACAAGTACTCAGAGGGGTGCAAAGCTAATGTGGCCTTGCAGTAGGACCAGTGAAAGAGACCAGTGCTTGATATACTGGTCTTTGTGACCTCATGAAGCAAATCAAACAACCCCCAGGAACAGCCTGAGAAGCAGTGGGTGTCACCACATTGGCCAAGAATAAAGAACAGCTATAATTTTGGTTCTCACAAACCAAACAAAAAGAAATAATAGTACCATCCTGGCCCTTTCATGAAAAATGTTCTAATAGTAATAATAATAAATTCCTCCTAGTGGTATAGGTCAAGGAAACCTTTCCTGCTATGTAAAAATAATGACAATATAATTTGTAACAATTAACATTTTTTGAACACTAGGCACCACGCAGGTGCAATAAGCATTATTGAGGATTGCAAGATTAAATAAAATCTTCAACAGCTGCATGATGGTGGTCATGTTATAGACCTCAGAGGATTAAGAACTTGCCCCAAAGTCTCCAGCTCATAAGTTAGAGCAGCTGAATTTGAACCTAGACCCAAGTGATTCCAAAATTCCCATAGGAACCCTGCACTATGTATCTCTTTTAAGGTAACAGATGTTTTTTATGCTATTTGTGAACTGAGTCAGATTTTTTCTTGGCCCTTCCCTCTGATAATGAGGGAACCCTGGCCATGGAGCCCTTTGTTTAGTTCTAAAGTAGGTCTGGACCCCAAGGTTCACCCTCTCTCGGGGGAGGGGGGGTAACTCCTGGAACTCTAGGGCCCCTGAGTGATTCTTGTAAATCAAGATAAGAAAGGCTCTCATAGTGGTGGCTCGAGTCTGCACCATGCAATAGTTGTTGCGGGCAGATTCAAGTAGGCCTTGGAGTGGAGAAAGCTTTGCTGGGTATAGTTCTAGGGAACATCTGAGCTAGAGTTCTGGAAGGCCTTTCTCTTAGAGTCTGGGCTTGCACACCTTGCTGGGGCCAGGGCTGATGGGCATTGGAAACCTTCTGCTTCAAGGCACAGGGGTGGGAAGGCAGGACATTTGAGTCCTGTGCCCAAGAGTAGAATCAAGACAGGGACAGAATGAGGGACATGGAACTAGATGAAGAACCAGTCACAGCGGCAGCTTCTGGCAGCAACCTGCCTGGTTGAGATGGAAACGCTGATTCCAGCTCCAGCCCCCAGACAAGCTAAGAATATCCCAGAAAAGCAACAGCTACCACCCCCGCCCTTCTTGATCTGCTCCTACATCTGTAGCGCTATGCTGGGCGCCAGTGAGGCCGGGGAGGAGACGGAGTGGGAAGAGGCAAAAAGGGGGTTTGGTGGAGGCAGGAGAAGGTGAACTGACAAATAAAACTTTGGGAGAATGCTGGGAGGACTGGGCAGAGAGAACAGTTCTCAGGGGGCCACAAAGGGAGGTGAAGACATGAGCCAGGGAGCTGGGAGAGAAGACCAGGGACAAGGATGGGAGAGGGCTGGCATCAGTAAACTAGAAGGGAAAAAGGACTCCCCTCCCATCAAGGAAGGAAGCAGAGCTTATGGCAGAGAAAAGATCCCCCAGCTCACCTCTGTCCTCTCTGTCCCCTTCATCCTGGACACTCCAGCATCTCAGCACTGGTCCCTTCTCTCTCTGCCCTGGAGATTACATTCCTCGTCTGTGTTCCCAGCCCTATTGTCTGTCAGAAAAAACCTATAGCAGGGCTCCTTAATTAAGTCCTTTAGCAAATAGCCTGCTGGAATGGAAAAAACATGAAAACTCAGGGTCTACCTCCTGGCAGCTAGCAGCACCTCCCTGCTTTTTGCTCAAAGAGAGAGCAGGGGGTCCCTACTCTCTGCTACTACCTGGAAGGGGGTACTGCTCTCCTGGGCCTTCCCAGGGCCTTACTCTCCCACCTCACTGCTTCCTGGGGTAAGGGCCTCAGGAGAGGGAGGGTGGGCTAGGCTGGTGCATACCCTCCCTCTCTGTACAACCTCAGGAGCTAAGACCCTGGGGGAGGGGCGTTATTAGATGAGTGAGAGAGCTGGGAGGCACAGCAGGATCTAGGCATTCACATGGGCCTTTATCTTGCTGTTTTAGGAACCTGTGCTATCATTAGCCTCTATGTAAGGTTTCCCAGGAAACATGGGATGCAATGACTTTGGACTTCAAGGCTTGATGTTTACTAGGGATATCTTGAACCCCAGCCACCTTGCCTTCCTCTCCTTTACCTCTCTATCTTTCTTTTCTTTTCTTTTTTAATGTGAGGGCACAAACAACTAGGTCACAATATTTAAGTTTGATAGGTAGAATCCCTCTTGTAATTGTGTCCCGTACCCAAAAGGTGTGCTGAATATCTTTACATTGTGCCCATTAACTGGGAGCACCCCAAATTCTCCTCCTTCTCTCTCCCCCTCCCTCACTCCCTCTCCCCTCAGCTTGAATTCAAATGAGTTTTTCTCCTAGGTGGGTGTGAATTAGACCATCTCCTGGCTTCATACTAGTATTGAGTACATTGGATATTTGCTTTTCCATTCTTGTGATACTTCACTGAGAAGAATATGCTTTAACTCCACCCAGGTTAATACAAAAGATGTAAAGTCTCCATCTTTTTATGGCTGAATAGTATTCCATGGTATACATATACCACAGTTTATCAATCCATTCCTGAGTTGATGGGCATTTAGGTTGCTTCCACATCTTGGTGATTGTAAATTGAGCTGTGACAAATAATCTAGTGCAAATGTTCTTATGATAGAGCTATCATTTTTTCCTTCTGGGTAGATGCCTAGTAGTGAGATTTCAGGATTACATGGAAGGTCTAATTCAAGTTCTTTGAGGAGTCTCCATACTTCTTTCCAAAGAGGCTGTATTAGTTTGCAGTCCCACCATCAGTGTAAAAGTGTTCCCCTCTCTCCACACCTACACCAGCATCTACAACTTTGGGACTTTGTGATGTGGGCTGTTCTCACTGGGGTTAGGTGATATCTCAGGATTTTTTTTTTTTTTTTTTTTGAGACAGAGTCTCCCTGTGTCGCCCTCCATAGAGTGCCATGGCGTCACAGCAACCTCAAACTCTTGGGCTTAAGCAATTCTCTTGCCTCAGCCTCCCAAGTAGCTGGGATTACAGGTGCCTGCCACAACGTTGACTATTTTTTGTTGCAGTTGTCATTGTTGTTTAGCTGGCCCAGGCCAAGTTTGAACCTGCCAACTTCGATATATGAGGCTGGGCACTGAGCCCTCAGGGTGGTTTTGGTTTGCATTTTTCTGATGATTAGGGTTGATGAGCATTTCTTCATGTTTGTTAGCCATTCATCTGTCTTCCTCAGAGAAGGTTCTCTTCATGTCTTTTGCCCTACCTCCCTATCTTTCAGAGGCCCATCTAAGGCTTGGAGGGACCTTAGATGGGAGATTTACACTGCTGAGTGCCTGAGCTCCCCTCTCCTTCATCTCCTGGGCTAAACTGCAAAAGTCCAAGCCTGAATACCCCTACAATGCTGTGCACACAAAGACTGAGCCCATCAGACAGAAGATGATTAGGGACAGCCAGGCAAGGCTGGAGCTAGACAATGAAACAGATTCATTGGACAGATTTTATTTAGAATCAGAACTGTGGAATTGAAAGAGGTTTTAAGAATCCTCTTTTAGTCCAATTCCTAAAATATTATCTTATCCTTTTAATATTCATATTTTGTCTGATAATAAAAGTAAAATACATAAAATCTTTGCATTTTAATATGAAGAAACAGAGGTCCAGAGAGCTGAAATGACTTCCCCAAGGTCATACAACTGGCAAGCAGTAGACTAGGAATCCTATCTCCTGCCTCCTAGACTATGGGCTCTCAAAAGAGAGGACAGAACAGTCAAAGCGATGAAGAGTGTGAGGAGCATTGCCTAAGACATTCCCTGAAAGATGGGGCCCATCTGACCAGGTGGATGAGTGAAATGAAATTGGTGTGATCATCATTAATAAGGCTACTGTCCTCCCTGGACTGAAACCTTGGTCTAGGCCTGCAGTACTTGCCTTAAAAAGCCTTCAGATAACCAGTTATCTGAACAGGCACTCCTCTAGGTAACCTATGAGAAATAGAGCCTGACAAGGACCTTGGCTTCAGGGGTTGTGCCATCTAAGGGAGTCTGATATAGCCATCACTGTTTCAGAGGAACATATAGCAAATGGACATATAGAAGCAACATGCAGATACTAGTATGCATAATACTAATATGGATGAATGAATCACAGAATATAAGGCTAAACATAATATAACCCAACCAGAAAAGTATACTTGCAGATGTGGTGGGGAAGCCACCACACACCTCCTCCAAGGGAGTCTTCCTGGTTTCACTATATTTATCCCCCTTGGCCTTCACCCTATAGAAATATAACATCCTTCCCTCTAATCCTCTAATGTCTCCAGTTTATATATTATAGCAATACTGTCACTCTTTGCGGGTCAATGATTAGTTTATCTTCTTGTCCTTTAAAATTTCATTCATATCTATCTAGTACAGCTCAGAACCTAGAACCCAGAACACTTAGCCAATTGTTAGGCCGCAGCTGCTGCTAAGAAGTTTGGAAAGGCTAATGTCAAAAAGAGCATTAGGTCCCTTCCAATCAGTCTAAGAAAGATTCTTAGAGAAGGTGGGATTTCAAGAGCTTGACAGAAGACAAGGTGATTGTCTAAAGGAGGTTTCTGGTCCAGTGGTAGAGACTCAGATATTCAGGAGGGATAATCAGCGCAGAAGGAAGAAGAGAGAGAGAGAGTGCCCCAGAAAGTGTGTCTGAGGCAAGGCAAGGGGAAAAGTGAGGAGAGGGTAGTGGAACCTCTGAAGCATTTGGTTTGGGATCCTTGCAGCAAAGGAGGACATTCTTGCTTCTGATTAAGAGGATAATAGGAGGTCAGAACCTAGACCTGGATGGGGGGTGGTGGTGGTCCATGCCATAGGTGCTACATAGAAGACCTTGTCCTAAAAGACCTCAGAAATAGGCCTTATGCCAGAGAGGGAGCTGGAAGGACCCATGTGCTATTCAGACCTATGTGCCCACTGTTCTGCCAGCACAACTCAGTCTCTTGGGAGCCTGTCCTTAAGTACTGGTGAACCTACTATTCCTTGTGTGTCAGATATAGGCCAATTCAGAAAGCCTTGTAGGATAAAGTGGAGCCAATTATAGGAGCTAAAAAGAGAGAAGAGTTTTTGCAACTATGGAGAGAATGAGAGATTGGGCAGATCAGCTTAGGCTGCAAGAAAATAAAGATCAGATCCAAGAGAGCTGGAGGGAGCCTGTTGAGAAAGTGCACTTTGGGGCAGAGTCAGGGAGGAGGGACAAGTCTGCATCTCTATGTTGGTAAAGAGGAGGGGAATCTAGACAGGCAGACTGCAGGCCTCCAGGAGGGTGTGAATGAACAAGAGTTGTGGGATGGCTGAGAAATGCTGGTGTCTCTGTGCCTCTGGTGGCTGGAACCGTAGGCCAAGAGGATTCTGGAATAGCCTGTCTAGAGTCTCTCTCTCTCTCTCTCATACACACACACACACACACACACACACACACACATTGACCGTGAAGCAATGGTTCTCTGTAGCTATGTTAGTGAGGAACATGGAGGTGACTCCAGGGGCAATTCTGAGGATTTTACTGTATCTGTAGGCTACTTCTCTCAGCATCAAACGCACACCCACCTCCAAGGTCCACTTAAGAAACCAGAAGATTCCTATGCTGGGGGAACCACAGGGAGCAGCTCTGAGAAGGGTAGACATGGTCCTACAAGGCTGACAGAAAAGGCCTAGAAGCATCTGGGCTCAAGAACATCAGGAAAGTCTCAGAGAGTCCAAAACACAGAACAAAAGGCTTGTGGGCACTGAGAAGGGAATAGACAAATCCAGAGAGAAGTGGCCAGGACCCAGACTGACAGCTTGCCCCAGGGAGTGGGGACACCTGGGACATAATCTGTAAAAGACATTTAATAATGAAAACCCGCCTCAACCTGGACCCAGGGCTGGGCTGGAGGTTAGCCCAACACTTTTGGCCTCCTTCTACACAGAAGGCCCATCCATTGTCAAGACAGGGGTGACCAACGAATCCAATTTCTAGTGTTTCCGTCTCCTACCCAAGTGAGATTAGTGTGTGTTGTGGGGACAACTAACCAAGATCTTCCCAGGTACCACAACCCAGGGCCTGCCCCACTCGCTCAGCTGCAGAGAATCAGGCTGGCAAATAGACCTCAGGGACATACCTGAGGATCTTGTTGCTCCCTCTCTTTACTTCTCCCCAAGCAATGACCCTCAAGGAGGCTGGCTGTGGTCTGAAAAACAGCTGAACCTGTTGTAGTGAGTGACCTGGGGGGTTGGGAGAGGAGGGTGCAAAGAGAAAACCGACCAGATTGGAGGAGCCAGTGCAGCGCGACCCAGCTGGGATAGGGTCATCCAGAAGATGACGCTCAGTACTCACACTGGTCCCTTACACATGCTCTAACGTGGCAGGACAGAGGGCTGTTTCCATGGCTTCTCTGCTACCGCGACCCAGTGCATCAAAACAAGCTGATTCGGGCCCTAATATCTGGAGGAAGAGGTGGGAGCAGCCACTCTATCTCCTTAGCCCTGACCCTATGGGGACCCTGGGAACCAAGACCACCTTCTCTTCCTTTCCTCCTTCGGTTGAAGGGAAAGGACCTGTGACCGAGGGTGGGTGGTAGGGCGGGACTTAAAATTGGCACGAGAGATTCTATTGGTTAGAGGCGCTGCCGGTCAGGAGGGCAGCTCGGACAAGGATTGGCTGCGTGAGGCGGGGCGCGGCGCGCCGCGAAAGAAGGGGCCAAAGGGGTGGGGCTGACGCTGCAGCTGGCGCAGCTCAGACTCCAAGCAGCGTCCGCCGAGCAGCCAAGCAGCCCCCTTCCCCGTCAGTCCGCGCGCCCGGCCCGGGGCTAGGCCCCCCACCGCCGGGTCCCCCGGGGCTGCAGCAGCAGCGGCGCCGCCCGCGGTTCCCATCGGAGCCCGGGCGCCGGCCCCGCTCTGCAGGATGGGCACGGTGCTGTCTCTTTCCCCTGCCTCCTCGGCCAAGGGCCGGAGGCCCGGCGGGCTGCCCGAGGAGAAAAAGAAGGCGCCGCCCGCGGGGGACGAGGCTCTGGGGGGCTACGGGGCGCCGCCAGTGGGCAAGGGCGGCAAAGGCGAGAGTCGGCTCAAGCGGCCGTCAGTGCTCATCTCGGCTCTCACTTGGAAGCGCCTGGTGGCCGCGTCCGCCAAGAAGAAGAAAGGCAGCAAGAAGGTGACACCCAAGCCGGCATCTACGGGCCCCGACCCCCTGGTCCAACAACGCAACCGCGAGAATCTTCTCCGCAAGGGCCGGGACCCCCCAGATGGCGGCGGCGCCGCCAAGCCCCTGGCCGTGCCAGTGCCCACCGTGCCCGCGGCCGCCGCCACCTGCGAGCCACCGTCGGGGGGCAGCGCGACCGCCCAGCCGCCAGGCTCTGGAGGGGGAAAGCCTCCGCCGCCGCCTCCCCCAGCCCCGCAAGCGGCACCGCCTGTACCTGGCGGCTCACCGCGACGGGTCATAGTGCAGGCGTCCACCGGCGAGCTGCTGCGCTGTCTGGGCGACTTCGTGTGCCGACGCTGCTACCGCCTCAAGGAGCTGAGCCCCGGCGAGTTGGTGGGCTGGTTCCGTGGCGTGGACCGCTCGCTGCTGCTGCAGGGCTGGCAAGACCAGGCCTTCATTACGCCCGCCAATCTGGTGTTCGTGTACCTGCTGTGTCGCGAGTCGCTGCGTGGGGATGAGCTGGCGTCGGCCGCCGAGCTGCAGGCCGCCTTCCTCACCTGCCTCTACCTCGCCTACTCCTACATGGGCAACGAGATCTCCTACCCGCTCAAGCCCTTCCTCGTGGAGCCCGACAAGGAGCGCTTCTGGCAGCGCTGCCTGCGCCTCATCCAGCGGCTCAGCCCGCAGATGCTGAGGCTCAACGCCGACCCCCATTTCTTCACCCAGGTCTTTCAAGACCTCAAGAATGAGGGCGAGGCCGCCGCCAGCGCCGGGGGTCCACCGAGCGGGGGCGCCCCCACCGCCTCAGCCGCCAGGGACAGCTGCGCGGCCGGAGCCAAGCACTGGACTATGAACCTGGACCGCTAAAGGATACCCAGGGGCTGCTCCCGACCTCCGCCCCAGTCCCCAAGACACACTCGGACGCCCCCGGGACCATCATGCCACCGCCGCTGTTACCACTGCTAGGCGCCACAGCCTGGCCGAGGAGGAGCCGCCCCTGCCCCGCAGGGGAAGGTGGAGGCTGGGACACCAGAGGCCGCGGCGTTTGGATTTTTGGATTTGCTGGGCGTAGAGTGGGGAGGAGGGATGAGAGCGGGAAGGCCACCCCCAACCTCACCCTTTCCATTTGTCTGTACCCCCATCTCTCCATTTCTGCCCGATTCCTCCCCTTTCCTGTCTGTGTGTGTCTGTAAGTCCATCTCCCCTTGGTTTTGTCCATTTCCTCCCCTCCTTTCTCTCTTCGTCTTCCTCTTGTCCGCATTTCACATCTCTCTCTCTCTCTGCTTTTCCTTACATTTTTGGTTCCCTGGGTGTGTGCGTTTCTATCTCCATCTTACTCCCTGCCTGACTGTACCCTATTGCCCTGTTTCTCCTCCTGCACCTGTGTCCCTATCTCCTCCTCGTGTCTCTTTTCCTTTGCTCCTGTCATGTGTCACCATCTTCCCTCTTGTCTGTCTTCCCCTTCCATTTGTGTCAGCCTGCATTTCTTTCCCTGACTGAGTCCCCTTACCCCCCTCCCCAGATCAAAGGGAACGTTAGTTTTAATTTGGATGGTCTGGGGTGCGACTAGACACTGCAGCCCCAGGCGCCCAGACAAGCACCAGGATGGTCCCTCGCCCCACCCCCATCGCCTCTCCCCACCTTTTCCAACGTGTTGCATGCTGGGAGCTGGGGGGGTGGGAGGAGCTGCCGGCTTCATTCTGGAGGCTGAGGTTTGGAGACATAATCAACCTGGGAGACCACCCCAGTAGCGGCGCCTCAGCAGACGGGTGGGAGGAGAAAAATTCTTCTTACCCTGGAAGAGGGGCACCCCTCTTCCTTATTCTTAGGTTTTTCTGTTTGCCCCCTCTTTTAATTTATTTGGTTGTTTTCGGAGGGAGGGGGGAGGGGGGAAAGGTTGGGCCGGGAACTGTCCGAGGTGCTGAGCTGGGGCGGGGCCGGATCCTCCCGGGAGAGTACCAGGAACTGGGATGGGCCTGGGGCCGTGTCCAAGGTGCCAATGATGCGGGCCGACGGCGCGGGCCGCACTGTCTGTCTGTCCGTCTGTCCCAGAGAGAACTATAAAGCGCTGGAAGCGCCTGCAGATGGTTTTGCGCCGGCCTTTCTTTGGGCCCCAGGAGGGAGGGAGTGGGAGCTGGAGGGGAACGACCATGAGCAGGGCAAGAGGGCAAGAAATGGGGTCTAGTGGGCGAGGATCGAGTCCCTGACAACTGCTATTCCTCCCCACCCACACCATCACTTCCATCTCACAGAGAGTAAAGTGTAAAATGCGTTAGCCAAGAATTGAAGCCTGGTGATAAAGCTGAATCTATCTTCCCGTACCCCCATCTTGTTTGACCTAGCTCTCCATTATTGCCCGAGCCACTTAGGGACTGAGTGATGAGCACAGGAGTTGTGCCCCTTCTATGATGTGACCCATTAAGGCAAATTAGCTAGTCATTATTGCTGCTTTTATCTTCCTCTGCAATCTCTCCCAGAGGGAGATTGCGGACTGGTCAAGAGTCCAGTCAGGTCTATGTTTGCCACTCTCAAGTGGGGCTGTACTGCCACACTTGGCTCCCCACAAGCCTCCCACCACTGGGCTGCTTCCAGGCTGCTTTGGTCACACGCCCACCAAGGGCAGTCTGGGGAGGCTCATTCCCTGCTAGAGACTCAGACCCTAGTCCTCCATTGCCAAGGAAGTGTGGACCTAGGCAGCTGGGGAGATAGAGCCCATTTTCCAGGATTGAAAGAAGAGAAAAATATGTTATTTAGCCTGAGATCCCTGTTCAGTCCCCACTGCCTTTTAACCACGTGGCTAAGGGCCCTGTTCACTGTTTCATTGGTCCAAGGAGGCCTGGCTTCATCAAAGCGCTCTCGACTCCGACCCTGGTGGCCAGGGGGCCACGAGGATCCAGAGAGAAACTGGGCTGGGCGGGTTCGCTGTCCGTGGTGCTGACGGGCGCGGTCAGGCGGGGACGGGTGGTTTGTAAGGAGGGTAGGAAGAGTTTCGGACTCGGCCTCAACTAGCTCTTTCGGGTAATTTGGGAATAGTGCATAATCTATTCTGTCGACGATTTACAGAAGTGTAGGCCGAGAACCCAAGAATATTGGCTTCCACCTGCTCTAAGAGGGCAGGAGTCGACTCTCCTCTGGCTTCCTCCCAGAGCCCTTCTACCCAGCCTGGAGCCGGAAATCCCGAGTCCAGATTTGTGAATCGAGTTCCCGGAGGGGGGAGGGGGAGAGCTGGCGGAAGGGAAGGCGGGAACAGACGCCCATTGGCTGGAATTTGGCGCAGTCAGCGCGGTGCCGTCATTTCTTTGGGTTTGGGAGGAGGGAGGGAGAATCGCTTGGGTCACCCCGTGGCTGTCGCCATAGTAACCAGACTGAGCGGGCGGGGCGGCCTCTCCACTTTCCCACCTCTCACTGGTGGAAAAAAAAAACCCTGGTCTGCTCTATTTGGAACTAGTTAGAGAGACTGACTACTTGGTTGGAATTTCTGAGCTACAGAAGCGTAAAGGCGGTGGAAAAGAGACTCCAAACATCTTGCCCTTGGGAGATCTCTAGATACTGCCCCTGAGTGCATCCATACAGCAGCCTTCCTTTACGAACACACGTGCAGGTGCACACACACATACTTCCAGGAACCCGTGGTCTGGCATTTGGAGACCTAGAATGAGAAAAAAGCTGCAGTGAGTAAAATCCAGTTAAATCTCACTTTCCTTGCCATGCCCCAAAGTATGAGACACTGCCTTAATCCGATTAAGAGGGGAGGGACTGGAGAAGGATCAACGTGAACCCACAGAAGAATTAGCCTCCTGGGTCAAACTTGATCAGAGTCCTGTTTTCTCAGGGACGGGGGCAGTCTCAAAGAGAACGGCCAGAACAGTCTTCTGAGAAAGGGAGAGGAGAGGGGAGTAAGTGCAGAAACATAGTAAGGCATCTTCTTTACTGCCCAGGAGCAATCATGGGAAAAGCGATTGTAAACTGATGATTGTAAACTGAAGTGGTAAAGAAGGCCCAGATTTTTAGAGAGAGCCCAGCAGGGGAGAGGAGTGGACTGAGGATAAAATGGAAATGGAGGCGATAGAAACCTAGCTGGAGCCATGACTCAGCACTTCCCTTCAGCAAAGTGCTAGAGTGATTCTCCAGTAAGGGGGGGGGGCTGTGCAGAGGGGAGCAGGAAAGCAAATGGACAGATAACAGGTGATCCATCCAATTGCATGATACATGCTGATACATGCATTGACACATCACCAAAGGCAGACATTTTAACCTAGGTGTGGGAACAAATGCATTTTTACTGATGATGGTTTAGCAGTCACAGCATATACACATCTCCACTCCCTCCATTTCTTCCCCACTTCCTGGAGCAGAGGACATTCTGTCCTGAGAGTCATGGTTGCCTGTTCCTGGAATATCTTGGTACTTATTGGAAAAGGAAAAATACAAAAAAACACAGTTGGGGGGTGGTTGTCATGGTAACTTCTTTCCCTGCCAAGCAGGGTGCCTGCAACCAGAGCATCTGGCAGTATCCAAGAGGACATGGCCTCTACCCACTGGGATCCTACTTCAAGCACCTGTATGGGCATCTCTGGAAGATTTCTACATTGGAAGCTGCCAAAACAGCCCCCCTCCCAGTCATGTCATTATGACTAAGGATACCTGGAATCCAGGTATAAAGGCCTGATCTTCTTCATGTACCCCACTTTAAGTGGGATTCCTGATCTCTTTATATATCACACACAACATTTACTATGAGTGGCCTCAAGACAGCAAGATTAACACTTTTAAAAGATCTTTATTTATGGCTCAACACCTGTGGCTCAAGTGGCTAAGGTGCCAGCCACGTACACCCAAGGTGGCAGGTTTGAATCTAGCCTGGGCCTGACAAACAACAATGACGGCTGCAACCAAAAAATAGCCAGGTGTTGTGGTGGGCGCCTGTGGTCCCAGCTACTTGGGAGGTTGAGGCAGGAGACTTGCTTGAGCCCAGGAGTTAGAGGTAGCTGTGAGCACAGTACTCTACCCAGAGGGACAGCTTGAGGCTCCTGTCTCAAAAAAAAAAAAAAAAAAAA
>NW_003852408.1:13424062-13435593 GCF_000181295.1 Otolemur garnettii | reverse complement strand
GGCGCCTGTGGTCCCAGCTACTTGGGAGGTTGAGGCAGGAGACTTGCTTGAGCCCAGGAGTTAGAGGTAGCTGTGAGCACAGTACTCTACCCAGACGAACCGCTGGAAGATCCTGTCACAAAAAAAAAAAAAAAAAAAAAAAAAGATCTTTATTTATGACCATTCTTTTTCCTCTAAGCTTCTTGCCATATATCCTACAAAGAGGATCTTCTATACCCAGATAGGGTAGGAGTGCAGATGAGGGGTAGAAAATTTGTTTAGTTCAGTATAATGAAAGATTGAGTATAATACAGATAAACTGAAAACCACAATCGTGCAAGTTTCTCTGACCTTAGTTTAATACATCAATGAGGTTTTAGAGGCAGGTCTCTCTGTTACACTTGCAGACTGTCTGTCTGATTTCTTACCCTGACCCCTTTTCCCTCAATATTCAGGTTTCACATCTTAGTTTCTGGTTTAAAATTGCCCGGATGCAGTTTGGGGCTTCAGTGTTTTTTTTCCCATAGATTCTTCCCACTGTCTTTTTAGCATTAGCTTCTCTCAAATTCTCTTTCTGCTTAGAGATATTGGCCACAATAATTTGTCCCCCTATTTAGATTTTGCCCCCTGCAGATTTTTCCTGCATTTCTTTATGCCCCTTTAATCATTGTCTCCTGTGATTCATATTTAGCATCAAGCCCATAAATCATAAAATTAGTCTTTCTGTGTGTATTTTTATATATGATAAGCTAAATGGAAGGAGTGATAACATTATACATAGAAAAATATTTCTGTACATCACAACATTTCTACATGCTACTCCTTTTAAAAAGTAATTTACATATCATCCCAGAAAACGCTGAAGACCAGGCAAAGCCTAAGAAGAAGAGTAACAATAAAGATCTTGTCCTATCAGGTATTAAAATGAATTATAGAGCTAAGGTAGCTAAAACATATGGCACTGATACGAATAGACGTATCAGCAGAGCAGAATAGATAAATCCAAAGCTAAACTCTGGCATACATGGGAATTTAATATGTGATAAAGGTACCACTTCAAATTCACTGGGAAAGAATGTATTAGTAAATGGTTTAATACAAACGGATGGTTAATTTATATGAAGAATAAGATCAATCCTGCCTCATTCTTTACCACCAAATAAATTCCAAGTTGATCAAAGATTCAATTGTTTTTAAGTTATAAAAATCCTTAGAAGAAGGAACAATTTGAAAGTATCTATTGACATTTTAAATGTACATATCTTTCTACTGAGGAATTCCAACTTGTGTATTGATGGTAGAGAAATACTTGAATATTTTTACTAAGAGACACGACAAGGGTTTTTTAAATTGTATTATTGGCTCAGCGCCTGTAGTGCAGCAGCTAGGGCGCCAGCCACATACACTGGAGCTGGTGGGTTCAAATCCAGCCAGGGCCTGCCAAACAACAATGACTTCTACAACCAAAAAATAGCCAGGCGTTCTGGTGGGCACCTGTAGTGCCAGCTACTGGGGAGGCTGAGGCAAGAGAATTGCTTAAGCTGAAGAGTTTGAGGTTACTGTGAGCTATAATGCCACAGCACTCTACCCAGGGCAACAGCTGGAGACTCTGTCTCAAATTAATTAATTAATTAATTAATTTAATTAAATTGTATTATTGTTTTGGAAAGAGGAAATTGGAATCAATTTAAATATCTCCTGGTAGTTTAGGGGTTAAATAAACTTTGATACATACAAATTACTGATACTATAATATTTAGTTTAAAAAGAATGAATGGGGGTGGCACCTGTGGCTCAAAGGAGTAGAGCACTGGCCCCATATGCGAGAGGTGGCAGGTTCACCCAACCCTGGCCAAAAAAACTGCAAAAAAAAAAAAAAAGAAATGAGGTAAAATGTAAAAGAGGAAAATAAAATTATTAAAAAAATACAAAAAGAATGAGTACATTGACATGAAAGATCTCCAAAACATGAAGCTAAATTAAAAGTTGCATAACAATACATATTATATAATATTTATGCAAAAGCAAAATGAACCAAAGTGTAATTTTTCTCTCTGTGTGTGTGGGGTGTGGCTAGCAGAAACTTGAGAAAGAGACACATCACTCTTAACAAGTAACTTCTAGGAAGGGACTGGAATAGATATTGTCTAAAAGACTTCCACTCCATCTTCAGAGTTTAACTTTTTTATACTAATAAAATATATTAGCGTATTGATCATACAATTAGAAAACATTAGAAAAAAGAAAACAGTAATTAATATATTACTGTAGTTAAATAGAAAATACTTGAAGAAAATCTGGGTTATTTATTATTGCTGTTGTTGTTATATCTTGGGGTAGTTGTAGAATGTCTTTTTAGGAGTAGAAAGACCTAGATGGAAAAGATTGATTCATCTGACTCTAAGCTTTTGAATGTCAGAGAAATAGGGAAGAAAAAAAAATTTTATTATATATCCCTATTGTCTTCTTAGCACGTGTCCCCACCTGATAATTATTTTGTTACTGATTTATTTTGCATTCTTTCAATAAAAACAAGATTGAAAGACCAGTGACAAAGAGAGAACACATTTGCAACACCACATACTTTTCAATAGAAAAAAAGCTAAAACTGCAAAGAGGGAATTCACAGAAAGAAATGTAAACAATTGATAAACACAAAGATATTTTACTGTTGGTCAAATAAATTCAAGTCAGAACAGTAATGGGATATTGCATCTCTTGGCTGGTCTGGAATTCCTGAGCTCAAGGGATCCTCTTGCCTTAGCCTCCCAGAGTGCTAGGATTGTAGGCATGAGCTACTGTGACTGGCCTAACCTTCCCACTGTTAAAGAGAGTGTTGCAAGTATCAGATAAAATTATGTCTATAGATGGGATCTATAAACTCTTAAGCACAGAATAAATGCAAGATAGTCCCAATTCAGGCCTTCAGGCACACAGTCATAGAGGTGGCCATTGCACAAATGTGCATGCAGAACATGTGTGTCAAAGGTGGAAGGGTTGGGAGGTTGTGAAGATGACCATGAGACCCTCACTTTCCTCATTCATCGCCCCATCTCACATTGTTCCAGGTCTCTCCATGCTGCAGAACAAAAATGGACAGTGCATCCAGGAGCCTTCCTAACAAGTTCCTGCTGTGTTGCTAAGCAACTTGGCCTCTTCCACAAAAGAAACCTAATGCTTAAGACCTTGCCTTCCAGCCTTCTTTAGCTGCTTCCTCTTCCTCCAACCTCAAAGAATGAAAGAAATTAAAGAAAAGAGTTTCTCTGATCCATGGAGGAAGAACTGGGGTAGAACTAGAGGATTAGACTGATGGGGAATGGTACCAGCTTACAAGGCAGGTATTTGTTTCTAAATTAATCAATGCTGTGGTAGATGACAGTTATGGAGCAGCCCTCTGTGCCAGACACTTTAGGCACATGTTTGACCCTTGCAGGAAGCCAAAAAGTAGGTATAATTGGCTCGGCACCCATAGGTCAGTGGTTAGGGTCCTTGCCGCATACACCGGGGCTGGTGGGTTTGAACTCAGCCAGGGCCTGCTAAAAAAAAAAAAAAAGAAAGAAAAAATCATGACAACAACAACAAAAACAACAAAAAATAGCTAGGCATTGTGATTGGTGCCTGTGGTCCCAGCTACTTGGGAGGCTAAGGCAAGAGAATCGCTTAAGCCCAAGAGTTTGCGGTTGCTGTGGGCTGTGTTGCCACCGCACTCTACCCAGGGCAATATAGTGAGACTCTTTTTCAAAAAAAAAAGTAAGTATAATCTCCATTTTACAATGAGGTCACTAAGGCCTGGAGAAAGTAAGCAGCCTTCTTAGTCCCACAGGGAACCGGCCAAGATTGGGTTTGAAGCCATATCCATCTGGGTTCCTTACTGTTTGAGATAAGTGCAAGGGTCACAGTTGGCCACAAGACTTCTAAAATGCATTCCTCACTTTCTACTGTCTGGAACCCATGGTAAGAGCTGGAGTTGGTAAGTTCTGGGCTTGGGCTGGAGTCTGAGCATATAGTCCTGCCATTTCCTAGGCCTCTCAGAATCAAAGAATCTGCTCATTTCTTTGTGAGCAAAGAACAAAGAAACAATGGGTGGGGAAGGGGTGCAAACTGGGCTAACAGGGTCTGAATTGCATTTCCACTGCACGCCAGCTCTCTGATCTCAAAAAAGTTATTTAGCATTTTGTGCCCCAGTTTTCTTCTTCTATAGAATGGAAATAATAGGCTCAGTGCCTGGAGCATAGTGGTTACAGCGCCAGCCGTGTACACCAAGGGTGGTGGGTTCCAACCGGCCCCGGCCAGCTAAAACAACAATAACAGCTGCAACCAAAAAATAGCCGGGCACTGTGGTGGGCGCCTGTAGTCCCAGCTACTTGGGAGGCTGAGGCAAGAGAATTGCTTGAGCCCAGGAGTTTGAGGTTGCTGTGAGCTGTGATGCCACGGGACTCTACCGAGGGCAACACAATGAGACTGTCTCAAAAAAAAAAAGAATGAGAATAATACTATAACCAACGCCGGAGAATTGTAAGGCGTAAATGAACATAAGCTATTTAAATAGCACCTGACACACAAATGTTCAGTGTTAGCCTTATTATTACTTCTAGGTGGTTTTAGCATATTCATTTCTTTCCCATTCTTAGTGACTATGAGAACTCAGTGCCTCTGAAATCAGACTGAGTTCAAATCCTATACTGCCCTATCACACTGTATAACTTTAGAGAAAGTGTTTAACCCCTCTCTGGCTCAGTTTTTTCATCCATAAAATGGTAAAAATAAAAATGTCTATTTCTGAGGACTGTTGTTAACATCAGATGCGATTTGAAGCCAGGTACACCTGTAATCCCTCCTTCTCTGGAGGCTGAGGTGGGAGGACTGCTTGAGCCCAGGAGTTGGAGGCAGTAGTGAAATAAGATCATACCACTGCACACCAGCCTGGGTGACAGAGCAAGACCCCCTCTCCACAAAATAAAAATAAAAACAAACCCAATTTGGGTTTGAGTTATGGTAATGTTAGTTGCTACAAGGAAACTTCTGGGGCTGGGCTTGGTGGCTCACACCTATAATCCTAGCACTTTGGGAGGCCAAGTCAGGTGGATCATCTGAATTCACAGGTTTGAGACCACGAAGAGCAACAGCGAGACCCTGTCTCTAAAAATAACCAGGCATTGTGGTGGGAGCCTATAGTCCCAGCTACTCAGGAGGCTGAAGCAAGAGAATCGCTTGAACCCAAGAGTTGGAGGTTGCTGTGAGCTACACCACAGCACTCTACTGAGAGTGACAAGGAAGACTCTGTCTCAAAAAAAAAAAGTCTCATCTCCAAATATCAGGTGGTAGTCCATACAATAACCGTGGATAAAGTAAGCATTACTATTATCAACATTTTAGCGAAGAATGGTGTAGACATAGTCTCAATGTCACATGGCTAGCACCTAGCTGAGATCTTACAATTGTAAGTTTAATACATTCTCTTGACACCCTCTCAAGAAATGGAGGATGTTCTAAATATAGGAGGCTAGTTTATGTGATAGTGGTTGTGGATCCATAATCAGTCAAGAAGCTGGTTCTTGGTGAAGTTTACCATGTGGGCCCAGGACAAAGTCTAGACTAGCATGGAAAAGTAAGCATGGCCATTCAAGTTCTTTCCCAGGCCACATCGAGGGCAACTGTTTGGGATGGGAGTGGAGAGGAGGCAGGCAGGGTTTGTGTTTGTGTTTTGGGTTGTGTTTGTCTAGCAATAGAAAGTACTGATATATGTACCATGATATTTATATAATCATTTAATCTTTATAGCAACCCTATGAAGTAGATGCCATTATTATCATATCCATTTTACACATGAGATAATTGAGGCGCAAAGAAGTAACTTACTTGAGGTGACTCAGCTTATAAATGACAAAGCCAGCACTCAAACCTAGGAAGTCCATCCCAGAGCCCCTACAAGAGTAATTGCCAAACTATGTTGCCTTTTGTTAAAAAAAAAAAAAAAAAAAAAAGGTATCTAGGGGAAAAGGACACGGCAAATAAGACCTAATGAAAGAGACTTTTCAGACAGAAAAAATAAGGCATTGAGCCACTTGCCTGTAGATGTGAGGTGCACCATCCCAGGACAGAGGAGAGTCACAGAGATATTCTTCTGTCCAAATCAAAGTAGGAAATACCACTCAAGTCAATATATAGTCACACCCTCACCATGACCCCAGAGTAGAGTCCTACTCCAGGCTGGTAGGATCACAATCAGGAAAGAGAAGGCATACAAAAGGCACTGGGCAACAAAACAGTCTCTGTTCCTTGTCAGGAACAAATGTACTTCCTTAGCAGTTGGGGGCCCAACAACAGACACTTATAAGATAGGCTGTCAATTTGTCCTTTATAACCAATTATTGGCAGTAAACAACTTCAGTGTGGGAAGAAACAGGTCAAGTTTATAAGAAGAAGAGGTTATCCAGGAAGGCTACCAAGGGGGGTCTGGTAGGATGGGGAGTCACAGGCTGAGAGAGCCTCTTCACTTCAGTTTCCTCACTGAAACTAGAAGTAATCATCCCCAGCTGGCAAGATTGTGGCCGGCTCAAAGGAAACACCACCTGTACAGCATTAGCATAAGGCACAGCCTGGCACAGAGGCAAGTTCAATGAATGGTAAAGCATAGTTTTATTACCAGCAGATCCACTTAATATGGGTGATAAATAACTCAAGGAGCAAGTTAAATTCATTTGGGCACTTTCTGAAGACATGTTGAAGGAAAGGTGAAAGCCCATAGAGCAGAAGACTCTGGAAAAAGTACATCACAGCAGCCTATTGCAGTGCCTGTCTCTGGTCGTGTGAGCTAGCATACAAGAAAGTGCTTTGTGAGCCTCGGGGCCCTAAGGGCATCATTTCTCTGTGACTGTGTGGGTCTCAGGAAGTGTGGACACAGATGTCCTCGAGTCCATCTGTAAGTGATGGCAGGTGGAGCTTAGTCACAGGTTACTAGAGGATAAACACGGATCTGTGTAATCCAGACTGAGAGTGATCCGAAAAACAAGGTGATGAGGGGCCACTAGGGACTGTGGAGAAGTCACTCAGAGCAGTGAGGAAAGGCTGGTCAGAGGAAACAGAAGACACGGGTTCTAGAATAAGCCCTAAGATCTTAGCCAAGTCATTTAACATCTTGAGCTTTGGTTTATTTATCCTCCAAGCAGATAAAGCAATCTCTGCCCTGTCTTCCTCCCTAACCTTGGAGGGGATCAACGAAACACTAGAAGTGAAAGCATTTTGTAAACTCTGTAGTGCAAGCACGTGGAAGGGGGGCAGGGAGTGAGTCATATTTTCACCAGTGACTTGAATGGGGGATTGAGAAAAGGCTCAGGGAATGCAAGAGGAGGTGGGCCTGGATTGGGAGACGGAAAGCAAGTGTGGAATTGATACCTCAGAGAGCCAAGGACCAAGGGGTTTAATCATGAGGACAAGCCTGGATCATCAGAAAGCTGAGGAGTTTGGTAACAGTGTGGCTTCTTTAGGCCTTGGGTGGACAAGAGTCCTCCCAGGACCACAGTAACCCAGGGCTTGGAGACATCACAGAACAGGGGAGCTACTGAGATAGCCTGGAGAAGAGGGCATCCATCCATAGGATTCTGAGTCTGGATTTGACCTTATTGATCATCTTGAACAAACTTTTTCCAGCTCTTCCTTTTATGGAAGAGAAAGAACCTGGGTAACCCCAAAGTGTCCACCAGAGCAGAGTCTGCAAATCCCTGGGTCAGCCTTGTTATTTTAGAGATGAGAATGGAATCCCAGAAAAGATATGTGATTATCTTGAAAGTACAAAGCAAGTTGTTGCCAAAGTGCAACTGGAACTTGGCTTGTCTGGTTCTCAGCCCTGTATCTTAGTTTCCCAAACTGGCTGTCTGGACAAGAAAGAACAGAGGGGTAGGGTGAGCTTTCAGGGTGTGATTTCATAGGTAAGAAGACCCATTAATCCACCAACATCTTCCCCAGCTGCCCAGCAGTGACTGACATCCCGCCTTTATTGAATCACTGACAATCTCAAGGTTAGAGAAGTTGTCTGGTCCACCTCCCTGCTCTACTTCTCATGCAAGGGTCTGTTGAACACTGGTGACAGAGAACTCACCTGACACATTCCATAGCAGAGGCTCTTCATTAGATCAAGGTGACTTCTGTCTTACTGGAGCCTCTAACCACATGTCCCAGTCCTGCCCTTAGTCACATGTATCCAGGTCCTTTCCCTCAGGACAGCTCTTTGAATAAATGAGAACAGCTCCCATACCCTTTCCCCCAGTTAATTCTCCAGACTACATATAGCATTGTTGTTGGTTTTCCAATGTTCTTCCTCTTTATTTGCTGGTCTACTATGCTGTGTGTCCTCTGGTTTTCTAAAAATATTACCTAACACTGTGCACAGTATTCCTGGGAGCAAAACTATTAAAACAAGTGAGTCGGCTCGGCACCTATAGCTCAACCGGCTAAGGCGCCAGCCACGTACACCTAAGGTGGCGGGTTCGAATCCCCAGCCCGGACCCGCCAAAACAACAATGATGGCTGCAACCAAAAAACAGCCGGGCATTGTGGCGGGCTCCTGTAGTCCCAGCTACTTGGGAGGCGGAGGCAGGAGACTCACTTGAGCCCAGGAGTTGGAGGTTGCTGTGAGCTGTAATGCCATGGCACTCTGCCCAGGGGGACAGCTTGAGGCACTGTCTCAAAAAAAAAAAAAAAAAAAAACAAGTGAGTCACTTCCTTCATCTTAAGTGCCCTAACTCCAGCAATGCCTTCTCAGTTCACAGTGATTTTTCTACATTTCATGATACAGCCTCTCATTTAATGTTGCATTGACTGAGACATCGCTAATTTACACACAGGCTCTACTAAGCCTCACCCTTGCCAAGGCTCCTGTTATTTCATTTAAAGATCCGAGAGCAGCGGGTGACACCTGTGGCTCAGTGAGTAGGGGGCCAGCCCCATATACCAAGGGTGGTGGGTTCAAACCTGGTCCCGGCCAAACTGTAACAAAAAAAATAGGCGGGTGTTGTGGCAGGCACCTGTAGTCCCAGCTACTCAGGAGGCTGAGGGAAGAGAAACACCTAAGCCCAAAAGCTGGAGGTTGTTGTGAGCTGTGGCACTCTACTGAGGGTGACAAAGTGAGACTCTGTCTCTAAAAAAAAAAGATCCAAGAGCAGGGCCTCACATTCCTTACTAAGAATTTTTATTATGTTACATTCACCCACAATTCTTAGAAGCCCAGATCTTTGTGGATCCTGGCTCTGTCGCCCCACCACATCTCTTCTTCCTCTCAGCTTCCTGCCCCTTGCCAGCAAGGCTATAAATAGGCTCTCTGCCTCTCCATGGACACACTCAGTGGTCCACTTTTGCTAGGCCAGACTCCCATCCTGGCACACCAACTTGATGAATATACGAGCCTTCTCCCACCCCCTGAGGCTTATGGTGCACAATGGCATGGAACATGCTCATGCTTTGACAATAGATGGCTAAAGCAGGGGAGGAGATCATGACAAAGAGCTACCAATAGTGCCCTCTGTGTATTGGGACTACAGGGTATTTCTCTGTGCTTCTTTACCTTCTTCATCGAACCAATATTTAACGAGGCTTTATGTGTGTTTTCCAAAGTCCTACGCTGAGAAAAAATAAAGTGACAAATAAAATGAAAATAAGTAAATACTCTTTGCCTAGGTGGGCCTGGATACAGCCTTCCATTTGCATTTTTCCTTACTGCCCATAGGGCACAGGGAAATCTCAGCTGCTGTGTGAGAGCCCAGGGCACTCTCCCACCTCCTGTGAGGAACCTTTGGTCCAGGAAGAGATGCGCTCCTGAGACAGAAGCACCAGGACCATGGGGAAGGGAAGCTGGAGCTTGCCTTGAAGTCTCAGCTATTATTTTAGGCACTTTCACTAGCTTTGTTTACCTCCAAGGGAAGGCACGTAAGGTAGTTTTCCTGCCAAAAGGTCTTGGAAAAGGCAGGAAGACAACATAGGAGCTATGGCCCTGGTGGACGCAGTTATTCAGAAGAGACTCTGGGCTGTGAGGAACAAGACCGGCCAGGAGAATGATCCATTCAACCTATTTCCCAGACTTCCCGAGGCTGGACCTAGGATTTAGGGCCAGAGCTCCTCTTTTCGCCTTCTTCTCTGAAGGCCAAAGGAAGCCTGGACGCGACTAGTCCTCCCATCCTCAATATGATGAGGCGCCCGACTTTCCAGCACAGCGACGCATAAACTCTTCAGTGACTTAAGTGCAAAACCTGGCCCTGGCTTACCCTCCTTCAACCAGCAGAGGGCGCGCGGTACCCATGGGAAGGAGGATGCAGCCACAGGCCCGGGCTGCGAGCCGCCAACTCAGGAGGGAGAGAGACCCCTTCTGAAAATGAGGCAGCAGATCCAGAGAAAAAGATAGCGATAGATAATGGGGGCGGGGGGGGAGGTTTGTAAGTTAGAGGGAGAGAAAGTAGAAGTGAGGGCAGGATGAGGAGGGGAGGGTAGGTCGGGAAGGGGATGAAATGAAGTGGCCTAAGGAAGGCTGGGGTGGACTGAAGATGAGTCGAGCTGACACGGAGGAGGGAATGAGGTGTGTGGGGGGTGGCAGATGAGATGGGGGAAGGTGGGATATGGGGGCAGGATGGAAAGGAAGTTGGGATGGAGTGGAGGAGGGACCTACGAAGGAGTCGGGTGTGACCGAGGGGGGTGCAGCAAGGCGGCTCCCTCTTTCAGACTGCACCCACCCGTTCTAGGCGCCTCGCTGCTGGCCAGCAGCACCCGAGCTTTGCCCTTCTCCGAAGCTCTTCCTTGACAGGTCTTTCTCTTTCTGCTCTGGTCTGGTCTGAGCCCCTCCCTTCTTTTCCCCTGAAGAAAGATTCTGGTGCAGCAAAGAACAGAGAGATGAGGCGATGGGAAGCTTGGGAGCTTTAATGGGGCCAGAGGGGAACAGAAGAAGCACACTGGGCCCTCCTGCCCGAGTGTGGGGACTGGGGGAAGGGAGGCCGTGTGTCATGAGGGCCAGTGGCCCTTACCCAATCCGCTCAGATCCTCGTAAGGAGGACTGAGAAAGACCGTGCTGGGTCCGGAGCAGTTCCTTGGAGGAGAGAAAAACCGAGAAAAGACTTGGAATTTTTTTTTTTCAAGGGTTCGTAATGAAGGAGGTATTAGGAGCCAAGCCTAGGTGCAAGTGGAGGGGAAATCCAGGAGATCTGGAAACCTAGAAAGATAAAAGTTAAGGGGTGGAGGCAATTGTCCTCCACCAGGGCATAGGGGGTGAGGTGAGGGCAAATCTAGTGTTAGAGGGGGATTGACAAGGCTTCCTTCCGGTCCCTTCCCCCAGGGCTGGGTGAGGCAGGTGGAGTAAAACTGGCTTAAAGGAATGTTGGACAGGGCGCCAGGCCCCCTCCTGGGAAACGTGGCTGGGATCAGGAGAGGCTCTGGGCGTGTGGGAGAGGCGTTCCCGGCCGCCCCGTCTAGTGGTAATGCCCCCCCAAGTGCGAGGCGGCGGCCACAGTGCCAAAGGGCCCGGGCGGGGGCTGCAAACCCGGACTAGGGTAGAGCGCTGCGGTGGTGGCGGC
>NW_003852408.1:13418811-13423341 GCF_000181295.1 Otolemur garnettii | reverse complement strand
TCTCCATCTGGATGCAGCGTTGCACCCAGGCATTCGGCTTTCCAAGGTGAGCAAGGGCCACCTGGGCCGGGCACTCTTATCCAGGAGACAGCTTGCCTCGTACATCCGACTGTCCCAGCTGGACCATGTCCAGCTATTCAGATGGGAAGGGGCAGGCCTACAGCGTGACACGGCCACTCCTGGACAAGGCTTAGCCAGTCCCCCATCCCCAAATGCATCCCCAGTTGGACAGGCTCGGCCTGAAGTGAGGTAGTGGCTGTCTTCCTTGCAATACCACATTGGACAGAAGTAGGGACAGTGCAAAAAAAAAAAAAAAAGTAGGGACAGTGACCCCCTGTATGTGAGAGGTAGGACAGGCTCTGAGGGGCTTTGCAGCCTAGCTGCCTGCAGGTGTGCAGAGCTATGCGCTGGCGCTATTGACTTCGGCCTCTTTTTTCGATACAGGCGGGATTCCCTGTGTGCAAAGGTGCCATAATACCCTTCGGGGCCTGACAAACAGCTCTGAGGAAAGACAGCACTGAGAAGCTGCTGTGCTCAGCTCCCAGCATCTTCCCATCCTTTACCTATCTCCTTTCAAATGTTAGAGTTGTTGGAAGCCGCAAGGAGGTTTTTCCCAGATATGTGGGTGGTGACAGTGGGGTCCCCAGAATTCCCTCTCTATTGCCTTGGAGCCTCCATAAGACAAGCAAAGAAAAATCTTGATTCAAGTGTTCTCTACTCTCTTTCAGAATAAAACAGATTTTCCTCCAGGTTATCTGATTATTGCCTCAAATCTGGTGACCCCCTCTTCCTTTTTCCATCACTAGCTTAGAACCCAACTGCTACCTTCTCTCATAATTTCAACCCAAATCTCTCCAAGCCAGCCCAGCAAGGAGTTGTCTGGCTCCTGGTGCCACAATGAGTTGGGTCAGAAGGAGGGGAAGGTTTGGGTACAAATGTGCCCCTGACCAAGCGAAATGAGAGGCTGGGAAACCCCATCCTGTTGGACGTCATGTTTCCTTTTGGATAAAGCAGTTGCCACCTTCCCCTTTTTGAGGTTGCTGTAACTTGGTAAGATTTTGGGTACTGCTTTGGATGGGGCTGTGAGGAGGCCTTGCCTGGAGGGCTAGCCGACAGCAGGGTAATTTAGCAACCCTGGAGCACCACTGGCGGAACCTGGGAATCAATTACTATTGCCCCACGGTGTTGGCAGTCAGAGGCCTGCTGGAGTTGGTCACTGCAGGCAGGAGAAGCAGAAGGCACTTCCCCGGAGTCCAGTGGTTGGGCAGACTCCCCACCGGGGGAGTAATTCTCTGGGTCCCCTTGCCAGTTGGTGCTGCATACGTGCTTTCAACAGAGAAAGGACGCACAGCATCTTAGTCCTGGCCCTAAAGCCTGGAAAACCACATGCCCCAAAGTAAAGGATGGGATCCTCCCGTCTGCCCTCGCCTGCAAGTCCAGCCCTGGGATTCGGGAGATGCAGTAGCTAAAAGGCAAGTGAATATCTCCCCAGAGCTTCCCCACAACCAGGCCAGGACCCTCCGCCTCTGCTCCGGGTGGTCGTGGAGGCGCCCGTCCTGTTGAGGTCTGCGCTTGGGACCCCATCCACTGCCCTTGCCTCACCTGACCGGTGGTCCCGCTTGCTCACCTTTCTGCACCGCAGGGCTCAGCGGCCCCCAGCCTGGGCTCTTCCCTTCCTTGAAGAGACTGTCTCCGACAGGATCTGCGGTAGCAGAAGAAAACAGTCAGGCGGACCTAGGCGGAAGTTATGGGTTTGACCGAAAGGGCTCTGGGCCAAGGCTCGAGGGGGTGTCGCGGCTCCCAGAAGCGAGGCTGGGGGTCCGGGCCACCCGGCTCCTCCTCCCGGAGTCTGTCCCCGGCGCGTGCCTCGCGGAGCCCCTCCGTAGCGCCCAAGTCAGGAAACGCGTCCAGGAAAAAGGAAATCCGCTTTCCAAAGGGGCCGGCTGGAGTCTTATAAAGCCGAGCGGGGATTGCGCCAGCTGAGCCTGAGCGTGCGGAGCCCATCGGAGAGAAGAGGAGGGCCCGGGTAGGGCCGGGCCCATGCGAACTCTCGGGGCACGGAGGTGAGGGGCGACGAGGGCGCAGAGGCGACGCACGGTGGACTACAGCCTCCCCGCCCGGCTCGAGCACCTAGTCCTCCACCAAGCCTAAGACCATTGCTTCCCCTACCAGGTTCTTTCAGGCCCCTGAGCTCCCGCCCTTGGTCTCCCAGGACCCCAATCTGCGCTCACTTCGAGTCCCCTAGACCTCACTCTGAAACCCAGAGCTCTCTGTCTCTGCCTTTAATTTCCCACTAAATGGCATACAGCTTTCCCAGCAATCCAAATCTTTGTACCGCTTCCCTTCCTTTGGACCCTGACACCCCCTTGCCATGCCTGCGCCTAGACTTCCCGCCCCAGGTCCTGGTGCCTCCAGCCCCCGGCTGGTCCCTGGTACCTGGCAGGTACATGTTGATCAGCAGGGGCTGGGAGGCGCCGCTCTGTCTCATCGCCGCCAGGGACTGGGCGGTGGGAGTTGGGGGGGACGGGGAAAGGGGGGCGCGTCAGGCTTTGAGCTCCGGGGCACCGATCCCCGCCCGAGACGACGGTGGGTGACAGCGAGGAGAAGACCGCGCCGGGTCCGGCTGGGCCTGGCGGGAGGGGGCAGCCCGGGCGTGGCGGGGGATTGGTTGGGGGGGGTCCTGGAGCAACGCTCCCAGCTGCGGGGCCGCCTGGAACCCTCCGGCCCCCGCGTGGGCAGGGGCCGCAATTTCCGTTTTAATTAAAGCGCTGCCGCCTCGGCCCCCAAGACCCCGCCCCCGCCCCTCTTATCATCCCATCGCAATAAAGTCTCCAACGCGCCGCGCCACAGCCAAGCGCACCCGGCAGCCCCCCGCGCCCCGCAGCTGGGGAGGCGCGCGGGGGATGGGCTCCGGGCAGAACGCTCTGATGGGGGCCGAAGTGTTTCTTTTTCGCCTCCTTGACTCTCTATAAACAGTGATGAGGCTGGTGTACCCGGCCCCACCTCAGACCCCAGCGACCACAGCCCTCTCCCCAGAGCCCTCCTTTCCCTTTGCTCCCCTCCCCTAGCTCTCCTCCCCCTTTCTCCCCCTACTCCCACTCGGGTTGCCGTCTCTAGGCTGCGTTATCTGCATCTTCACTTTTAAATTTCCGCTTCCCTCCCTCTCTCCTGTTGCTGCGCTTTGGGCCCTGCAGCCGTTGCTCCCTTTATCTCTGCCCCCCCCCCATCGCGCCTTTTCCCTCCTCCCATTCTCCCACTCTGCTCTTCCCTAGAGACCCGAACTCCTTCCCTGTCTCCCTCTTGCTTTTGCCTGTTTCCTGCCTTTCTACAGCCCCCAAGCCCCAGGTCGGGTGCTGGGGCATCTCCCCTGGCAACTTCTCTAGGGAGGCACCTCGTTTCTCCTCCCCACCCCTTTCTAGGTCTGTACTTACCACCTCGTCTCAGCCTTTTTTCTATCCTACTCCCATCTCCCTCCTCACCAGCTTCCTATCTCCTGTGCCCCTCCCTTCCCTCCTTTCCTCATTCATTCAATTTCCACAGGTTAGTAGTGGTGGGCCTCCTGTCCTAGTCTGACAAAACTGAGAATCTGTTCTGGCTTTTCATGATGGGTTTCTGATCCCCTTTCCATTTCCCCCTACAACTATCCTCCCCTTTCCTTCCCCATCCCCTATCATCCCAGCCTGCCACTCACCCTCACAATTACTATCCTGGCTATGCCTGAACTAGATAGAGGGGTTAGAATAGGGTTGTGTATATACAAGGCTGAACTCCTCTGAGAAAGGTGCACTTTTTCTAACTAATGCAAAGATATTGATGAGGTCCCCAGGTGGCCTAGGGTCTCTGGGTACATGTGGAACTAACTTCCTGCCTCTGCAGAGACAAGCTGAGGACCAACTTGAGCTGAAGATGAAGCCCTAGACAAGAGCCCATCATTTATAGCCATTAAGTACCTGGTGGCCATTGTCAGAACTGGTATTCTCAAAGTCATGCTTTCTCATTGCTTGAGCCCAAGGTCCTGGGGTACCTGATGGCGGATGGCTGGAATATCCTACTCCTGAAGTTCTGCAGCGCCCTGTCCACTCTCCTTTATTGTAACTGCTGGAATGTTTATCTTTGCTAGGGAGGAATGTGGGGAGCAAAGGTGGGGATAAGGAGGATGGGGGATCCCCCAGAGGACCCTAGAGGAACTGAGGTGGGGACTTCAAGATGTAGACATGGAACCAGGTGGGAGCAAAGACAAGAGATTGGGACATTCCCTGGAGACCAAATTCAGGGCTTTGTTGGAGGGGAGGGCCATAAGTGTGGGCCAAATCCCAATACTTCTCCTCATTGCCTCTTACTGCTTCCCCCAATGCTCTCAACAGAAAACAAAGAGCAAGAGCTAAGAGCTGGGAGAGCTGGGAAGCATTAAAGTTCATTCTCTTAATGCTCTCAGTGGAAGGCTGAGGCAGAAATGAGAGGTACTCAGAGAGGAGCTGTCCCCAGACATCCCAGCTCTGAGCTGGGCAAGGATAGACAGCACAGGCTTTG
>NW_003852408.1:13418534-13418791 GCF_000181295.1 Otolemur garnettii | reverse complement strand
TGTCCCCACATCACACCTTGGTTTTGACCTTCTTCATTCCCTTCTGCTGCCTGTGCTCCTGGGAGGTCAGTGGGAGAGTTCTTGGCAGTTTCTATTTCATCTCTCTAATACTGAGCTGGGCACTGGTCCCATGGCCCCATGGGGTTTTGCAGTCATCCTGCTCAGAAGGACATGGTAAGATGAAAACATTCAGACCCAGACTGGCCTATGATGCCTACTTCCTAGCTGCAGAGAAGTATAGGAGTAGAGTACAGCCT
>NW_003852408.1:13411656-13418389 GCF_000181295.1 Otolemur garnettii | reverse complement strand
GAAACTAAGACCCAGACACCCTTGGTCTGTTCAGGGTCACATTTCTAGTTCCTGAAGCCATCTTGCTGACTCTTGGTAAGGGCGGGCAGCTCAGCCAGGAGCAGATACCAAATCTCCCTTTGCCATTGCCTGTTCCCCAAAGCAGGTGGTAGGGAGGGAGATGGGCTGTGGGCTCTGAAGTCAGTTTGTCTGAGTTCTGGGTTCAACTCCTGGCTTCCCCATTTCCTAGTTGTATGACTCTGGGGAAAATTACATAAATTCTGGGACCCACAGAAGTTTGGAGCTCTGCTGAGGCTTGAGGCTTTTAGCCACAGCTCTGATTGGCCTCCCCTTAGCTTGGATTTGGGGCCAGCAGCCCTGGGTTCAAATCCTGACTTCTTCAACAATTAAGTGGGTAACCTCATCAAGTCTTCTCCTTCTTGGAGCCCCAGTTTCTTCATTGGTATAATAGAAAATGGAGGATAATAGGACCCAGTGCAACAGGGGCCATGTGCTCTAGGGCTCATTCAAGTGTGAAATAGAATATATGTCCCACCTAGACCCCCTGGACCCAACCTTAGGATCCATGGGGGCAGGGAAGGGGGGAGAGAAGATGAGAGAAGGGAAGGAGGGCCCTACATTGACTTCCCCAATCTTTTCAATAACATCACAAGCATTTTCAGGGGGTTCTCACAGAACCTTCTCAATAACCCTATCAGACAGAAAAGGCAGGGATCCTTCTCTGCCTGTAGCCCCAGTCTACAGGTGAGGAAATTGAGGGTCAGGATGCTATGATTGGATCCCCAGTGTTCTGGTGTATGGTCCAGGACTCTTCCCAAAGGAACAGCTGCCTGACTTTGCACAGTTTGACCCCCTGAGGACTTCCTAGGTCCAAGTCTGAATGCTCTCCAACATTGTCTTGCTCTACCTGGGCTAGGGCAATGATCTGGGCCACCTCTCCCCACTGATAGGTCCACTGAGGGCTTGTAAATACAAGAACTCCTGAAGGATGGGATGGGCCTTGAGAGGCTCTGCCTATATAGGGATGGTGGTATCATTAACTAGGCCAAGAGGAAATTGGGAAAAACTACACAAGTGCCAGAGGCTCTGATGACTGCTCACATACCAGCCCCACCGTGGCTGTGGGCCTCTGCCACCTGCCTCAGAATCCAGACTCACTGAGTCACTGGCTGAGGAGTGGCTTCTATAACTCACCTTCAGTCCTCTGAAGGAAAGGGAGGGCAAGGAAAAGTAGGGGGGGTTGGAGCAGCTGAGAGGAGGGGTGTGAAAATGCTTTATAAATGGTGGATTTCAACACCACTCAAGGGATAATTATTCAGGCAAAGAGGACTAGGGGCTGGGGTCAGAGAGAGGAATTCTCCCCCCTTCAAGGCCCTGGGAAGCAGTGGGACTTCCCACTTATTCCTCTCCTGGGAATGGAGGAAAGGGGCCTATTGAAAGAGGCTCACAGGCTTCCCTGACTGGGAGGAAACTGGGGTGAAGATAAAGCCTGAAAGAAAATACTCTGGCAGGGGTGGGGGGGTGGTTAGAGAAGAATACAATAAAGCTTCTGCTTAGGGTTAAAGAAGTTTTGGCTAGTCTAATGATAGTGGGTCACCAGAACTTATTAACATTAGTGTCACTAAAGTTCTGCTAAATTTCACTAGCTTAAAAAAAAAATTTCTGCTGAGCATGATGGTACCTGGTTCAGAGGGTATGTGGAGACTGAAATCTAGACATGAGGCCTGCTACTGGGGGCATGTACACCCCACCCAGAGGATGGCAAAGTTGCCATCTGGGCCAGTAGTACTCCAACCCATGTTGATGGATCTTTACCAAGGAGAGGGTCTTTATCAAGAAATGTGAGACTGGGGGTATTTAACAGGAGACACAAGATTTTTCAGGGGTCTCACTCTTATCACCAAGGCTGGAGTGCAGTGACAAGATCATTGCTCTCTGTAATCTTGAATTCCTGGTCTCTAAGCAATCCTCCTGCCTTCTCTGCCTCCCAAGTGGCTGGGACTATAGTTGTGAACCACCTACTGGGCCAGGCTCCAGGATTCCAAAGCTTATTACCAGCAGTTTCCTTCCAGCTCCACCAGAGCCCACCCACATATATTCTAAGGCAGTTTATGCTTGATAGTCAAGGGTACCTGAGCCTGAGGCAAGGGTCAGAATGGCAGGGAGGAGCCCTACAAAGGATGAAGACAGAGATCAAAAAGCAAGGCACCAAGGAGGCAAGAGGGGCAAGCAGGTTCAAGAGCCTTTATTGAAGGTTCTCAGTGGAGGTATCTGGGGCTATAGAACCTAGTGCTGGACTCTCCGAATAGACTGCAGCTGTCCAGTGTGGGCCTGCGTGCCAAATTCACTGTAGGTGCGGAACTCCCCACTGTGCCGGTCTCGCTCCAATATGTACTGGTAGCCTCGGTAACCTGGGTATTGGTAAGCTACCCACCTAGGCCAGCAAGGGCACAGGAGTGATGATTAGGCTCTGCCTGCAGCCAGATCTATGTCCTCCTTAGCAGCCCCTCTTCCAGCTCCCACCCTCAGCTCCAAAACCATTGCTTCAACTTCTCCTCTGTGCATATCTCTCTGTTCTGTGCCCTGTTCTCAGTCTTCCTGTCACTTTCCTCATCTTGTCTTTTACTCCCACCCTTCATTTCCTCCTTACCCATATTCTTAATCCCTTTCTCTATCCCCAAAGTTTTCCCTGCCTCCCATTCTCCTATCACCTACTCTCTTTCTCCTTCCCAGTCTGTCTCCATCTCACTTCCCCTTGCCTCTAGTCCCCAGTCTCCCTTAGCACCCCTCCACCACTTCTCCCCTTGGTCCCCACTGCTTCTGAAGTCTTCTCATCTCCCCTGTTCCATTCCCAGGACTCACGCTCCAGAGCTGACTTTGAGGGAACCCACATCCTTGCTGGCCCAGCCCATGGAGGGCAGGGATGGGTAGTCATCACTCAGTTCAAACTTGCAGCCCTGGAAGTTGTCACCCTCAAACAGTGTTACACGGCTGTCACTGTGGTTCTGAGGCATAGGAAGGTAGGGGTAGAGAGGTTAGGCCATCTAAAGATGTGTTAATGGATACATCCTCAGCCCTACTCCTCCCAGTCCACTGCCCAACACAAGTTGTACAGCCACTTAGGCCCCACAAGCACTCCCAGAATTCACCCTATCAGTTCCCTGGCAGTCTGGGAAGTTGAAATGCTCAGAGTTCTCCCCACCACCAACACCCTCCCAGGGGTGGGTGGGTGAGACTGGGAGATTCCAGTTCCAGAATTCCAGATTCTCATTCCAACTGATGAGACCATTTCAGGTCATGGCTAGAAGTTATCTTTTGACAGGAGCCTTATTTGCAGGAGGAAAATTAGAGCTTCTTAGAAAAATGTAGCCCATTAACCAAGATAGTTTCCCTAGGGCCTCAATGACTACCCCAACCCCTCCCCAGTATGCTGGGCACAGCCTCTCACAGGGGCACTCAGCTAAGGGGCTCTGGATGGCAGAATAAGAATAGACACATCAGGGCATCTGTATTTGTTGTCCATCTTGTCCAGGGACTTCCTCCTAAAGGCTTCCTTAGTCTCTTAGAATGGAGAAGATGGGCTGGACTGGGTCTTCTGCTCTCTAATCCCCCAGTCCCAGTACCTATGTCAGCACAAATGGAAAGTGAGATCTTCCCCTTCAGTGTATTTGATTCATTACCAACTCTTCCTCCCCAATTACACAAACACAGGTTGAGATTGACTCTTTTCTCAGCCTTGCTCCTTGGACTGAGTTCTAGTCTCAGCTCTGTGTTAACCCTTTTGACCTGGGGCAAGCCACTTTGTCCCTCTGAAGCCCCCTGCATATAGGATTAACAGCAGCTGTCCCGACCTCACAGGGCTGTGTGGTGACAGAGTTGCTCACTTACATGTGTGGACGACTGGAACTGAGGGGCCATTGGGCACTGGGACTGGCACAGCTTCAGCACTGTCCGTGGTGCTGATTTTCAGGTTCCTGACCTACTCCCCCAATTCCAACTTTCCAAGACCCCCTGGTTCTAGGAAGTAATGCCCCTACCACCCTCATAGGAGTTTGTTTACACACTCCATGCAGTGATGGGGTGGACGGCCTTTCCAGAGCTCAGTAGTGGGGCCAGAGTCTGAAACTAGGAGGAAGAGGAAGGGTGGGGCTGTGCTCACTGCGCAGAGCACTGGCCGGAAGGACAGCAACTGGTTGCTGTGGTGGCCACTGCTGCCGCTCCAGGCGCTCCAGCGAGGATAGTCGCCCTTCTCTAGAATGAACTGCTGTCCCTGGAAGTCAGGGTACTCAAAGGCCACCCAACTGAAAAAGAAGAAGAGCCGGGTGGAGCATCTATCTGCCTCAGGCTCACTTCCTCCCCTTCCCCTTTGCTTTTTGTATTTGAACAGACTGAGAAACCCAATCTTTTTCTCCAGACACTTCCCACACACATTCACTGCGTTGCAATCCAGTCCGTAGAGACTAAAGACTCCAAACCTATGGCTGTCTTGGGCTTAAGGAGCCCAAACTTCCTGCCCAGGGCCCTAACTTGGAAGGAATTTCTCAGGTTACAAAGATCACTTGTAACCTGTTTTAGGAGTCTAGGCCTAGAGAAGGTTATAACCAGGACTCACCAAACAAAGTGCTTCTACCTCAAGGATTCAGGAGCCTACATAGAGAAGCATCAGGGACCCCTGCCTGCTACAGCAGCCTACCTCAGTTCTCCTGAAGGCCTCAGGCTGGGTTCCAGGACACTAAAGTGGGGCCAGCAGTAGGTTAACTTTCTTTTGTTAAGCAAATTGGAGCTGACTAACTTCACACAGAAAAAAACTTTGGGAAGGACATAACTACACTGGAAACCTCTTCAGGGGCCCCGTGAGGGACCTGAAGGGGTCTCTTCTAGTCTTTGTCTCCTTAACTCTGAAGGATACACTTTCCCCAGTGATTTGTATTTGCAATAGTTGGGGAGTTTGGAGGAGGCTGAGAGGGATTTTTCATGCTGGCGGGTATATCTCAGGGCACACAGAGGCAGAGGTCCCAGGCAGGAGGTCCCCAGTGCAGGGTCCCAGGCAGAAGTCCCTGGGCAGGAGAAGCCCCAGTGCATCTCATACAAGCTCGGCGGCAGCGGGGAGATCACTCACACGCCGTTTTCCACCTTGACCGAGCGCACCCTGCGCAGACCTCCGCGCTCGCAGACGTTCGCACAGTCGCTCAGCAGCCGGCAGCGACGGCCCTGGAAGTCCTCTTCGTCCCAGAGAGTCAGGCAGGCGGGCGCTGGGCCCGGCGCAGGGGCGCTGCTCATGCTGCTGCCGACAGGAAGGGTGGGACCACGCGCTTAGGGTCTCAAGAGCCAAAGCCTGCCCGACTTGAGTAGGGGATGGAGGACGGGGGAAGTGGGGGGAACTGGACTCGGCCTGGCTCTGGACCCAGACTCCAGGGGCTGACCCTCAACTCGCCCTCCTTCTCCCTAGCGCTGGGTATCACCAGTTGGGTGAGCGTGGCAGGGAAGCAGCTCGCAGCCGGGAGCGCGGGGCTTTATACTCAGGCCTCGTCCCCCGCCCTGTACCCTCTCCAGCAGGGGTGGGGAGCTGAGTCAGCAGGCAGGATTCGGTCTGCTCTGGTCTCCCTGGGGAGCTGAGGTCTTTCCCACAGCCGCCCATCGGGCCCCAGCCCCCGGGGATTACAACAGAAAGTGCTGAGGCGCACATGCCGCGCCATCCAGGGCCTGGCTGACTCCGCGCTTTCTTTCTTCCTAGCCTGAGCCAGGCAGGGCGCACCAGGCCTCAGGGCAGAACGCGCCTTCCCTGGCCCAGACCCTCGGGCATGGAGGTACCAGACCTCCCTGAGGCCTCGGTCTAGGGCTGCGTGTTCCTGATTCGCAGAGAAGTTCTTCCCAAAGTCTGAAATAATTCTCTTCAGCTGTAAGTCGAGGCCTCTCTTTTGGACGAGGATAGTGTGGAGGTAGAGAAAGATATTCACAAACGCCTCTCTTCACTCCCCTCACTCTTTTTCCCCTTGGAGGATCAGTCTATCGCGGCTCCTTTCTTCCCAAGCCTGAGTTCCCAGATCCTGCCCTGCGCTCCCGGGGTTCTCTCCAGCCCTGTGGCCTAGAGAAGGCGGTAACCAGGACTCGCCACGAGGCGGCACTGAGAGCTGCAAACAAGAACCGCCTCCGGGAGCCCGTGGGATTGCAAAGCGTTTAGGAATAATAGTAACCAAGGAAGTGGTTCACTAAGGTAGGTAGCAAGAACGTCTCCACCTTAGGTTAGCCGGACCCCTGACGCTACTGGGTCCCCCACAGAGCTCCAGAGGCCCGGGCCTGCAGTCCCGAGTCCGCCCCAGAGTTAGCTAGCGGCTGATGATTAAGCGCTCAGTTCAGGCCCAACTCTCCGCTCAGGTTTTCATTCCACCTACGTGAACTCAACTGTTTCAAACACCGACCTGGGTGACGTAGGCGCACTTATTTGTCTTGAATTTTCCAGATGAAGAAGTGGAGGTCCAGATGGGTTCCATATGGTGGACCAGGCGTCGCAGCTGGGAAGTGGCCCAGTTGAGACGTGCACCTGGGCTTGCATTTAATTGATGGCTCAAGACTCTTACCCCGACCATACCAGTGCCACCTGTGGAGGGGGAGGGTGGGAGAGGAGTGAGAGAGGAGGGGGAAAAGCTTGGAGCCCAAAGGGGGTAGCTCCAGGGAGGAAATTTCTTCACCTCTTGCAGCAGAATTTCTTCTTCTTCTTTTTTTTTTTTTTTTT
>NW_003852408.1:13397867-13411339 GCF_000181295.1 Otolemur garnettii | reverse complement strand
TCTTCTTCTTCTTCTTCTTCTTCTTCTTCTTTTTTTTTTTGAGACAGAGTCTCACTTTATTGCCCTGGGTAGAGTGCTGTAGCGTCACAGCTCACAGTAACCTCCAACTCCTGGGCTTAGGCGATTCTCTTGTCTCAGCCTCCCAAGTAGCTGGGACTACAGGCGCCCACTAGAAAGCCTGGCTATTTTTTTGTTGCAGTTTGGCTGGGGCCAGTTCGAACTTGCCAGCCTCGAGGGTATATGGGGCTGGCGCCCTACCCACTGAGCCACAGGCGCCCCCCTGCAGCAGAATTTCTTAACCACAGTAGATATCAATGAGACACAAAGGCTTCTTGCAAAATAATGAATTTTTCTTAGTGGGGGCAGGGGGTATTCCAGCAGAAATGTGAAGGGTGAGAAGGGAACTAATATTTTGTTCCCATGAGCCAAATGCTTCCCTTATGGACTCTTGAGCCAGTGAGTTTGGTTTGTGTACAGATATGGAAACTGAGGCTCAAGGAGGTGCTTATCCAAACTCACAGAGCTAGCCAGTTTCAGAGCAAGAATAAAATCGCACCACAGCTGAGTGTGGTGGCTCAAGCTTGTAACTTGGGAGTTCCAGGGCAGCCTGAGCAACAGTGAGACCCCATCTCTACTAAAAAATTTTTAAAAATCAGCCAGCATTGTGGTGGGTATCTGTAGTCCCAGCTACTCATGAAGCTGAGGCAAGAGGATCGCCTCAACCCAGGAGTTTGAGATTGCTGTGAGTTAGGATAAGGTACACTCTGCCTTATTAAAAAAAAAAAAAAGAAGAAGAAAGAATAGTGCGCAGACCTTGGGAATCCAAAGCCAATGTTGTGCACTTCCCACCCAAACTCCTGTGCTACAGAGGGCTCACAGGCCACATGTGGCTGTCCAGTTCCCTAGCTACACCAGCCTTCTATCCCTCCTCCCAATGTGTCATGTGCACCCCACCTCAGGTCCTTTGCATTTGCTGTTCCAGTTACGTGGAGTTCTTAGTCACAAGACCATATTATGGTTACTCCGGTGCCATCTCCTTGGTAACAGGCACTCTTCTGTCCATCACATCACTTATTTTCTTTATAACATGTATCACTCTGAAAGTTCTCTTTTTCATCTTGTATTTATGAGTGTATAAATGTCTCCCTTAATAGAGTGTCACCTCCATTTTTAAGGGGCAGGGACTGTGTCTGTCTTGTTTTCTGTTATTATCCTCAAACCTATCCCAGAGCTGGATACATAGTAGACACTCAATAAAACTTCTTGGACTAGTGAGTGAACAAGGTGGTTGGGTGTGAGCCAAATGTCCATGGGGAAAGGAGTGTAGAGGAAATTCTCCAGTGAGAATGGGAAGTGATGATTTACCTTGCCTAGCTCTGGAGTTCTGGGATGCTGAGAGTAGGTGCTGGGGGCATGCAGAGCCTCTCTTCGACTTCTCTTCCCCCTTGTAAAGAATTGCTGTTGGGGCACATCGTGTATGTGAAGGTAACTGCCAAAACTGCAAGGCCTAGAACTGGGTCCTGAAGTCCAAGTTAGGAGGATATGAGTCAGAGATAGGCCAAGGGTAGCCAGGTTTGATTGGGAGAGGTGTCAGAACCATGCCCAGTCTTCTAATTCCCCCTAGTCTAGACGGAGTCTCAACAAACACAAATAGGGCATGTTTTTCCCAAAGCCACAAGAGAGGGATCAAAACTATAGCATAGGGCAAGTGCCACCCCTGGTGTCTTGGCCTTTGCTCTCTCACTTGTCATAGCTGTGGCAGGGGTGAGGAGAGAAGCATCAGATCTGGCCTTGCCTTTTTCCTCTATCTCCATTCCACAATTCCTGGATTTGGCCACCAGGGGGCATGGGTAGGCCATACTGTCTGGAAAGCCAGCCAGCAGGGCAGGGAGGAAGGGGAGGTTGAGGTCCGGAAGGGCAGCAGTTGGCCAGTGGGTCAGGCTGTGCATCTGTGCTGTGCCTGACTTGGCTCCTGTGATAGTCTAGAAGGTGAGGAGGTATCTGTCAGAGACCAGATGCTGTGTTTGTACAGTGCTGGGGCTGAGGTCTTGGTATGGCCCCTCAGACAGTCTCGTAAGGGAGTGTTGGTCAAATGACCATATTCTGCAGGAACAGTGCTCCTGTTTGCATTTTCCAAGGTTCAGGGAGGGAGGAAGAGGTTGTACAGCTGAGATCCAAGTTAGAATTAGGAATGTGGCTGGGATTTGGGCTGGAGACCCTCTGTGTGAGAAGAGCCTCCGGTCCTCTTCCAGCACAAAGTTCTGATTTTGACATCAGCCAGCCTCACCCCTTCTCTGTACCTCAGTTTCCTCATCAGTAAGATGGTTTGTAGGTCCCACTGTCTCAAACCATGGCTTTTAATCCTAGCTGTCTGCAACCAGATGTATCAGAAATGGGCACTGCTACCAACACCCCTGATAGCCACTGGCCCAGAAGAACTCTAGACTTCTCAGGGTCCCACATTACCCCTTCCTGGATTTGGGCCTGGAAAAAGTCACTGAGGCATAGGAGCTCTCAGGCAGCCCTGCCTGGTGAGCCAGAATGGGGCTCTGGGATCACTATCCCTCTTCTGTGCTATCAACTCCTCCTCCCTCCTGGTCCCCTCCTTTTCCCTTCTCTCCCTTCTAGCTCTGTGCACCCCCCTCCAGCTTCCCCCTCTGGCCCCCTCCCAACCCCTGCAGCTGTTCCTGTTTGTTTTCCCAGATCAGCTGCACTCAGAGCTTCCTGAAGGATGGATGCCCAGGTGGCTTTGTTTGCCAGCTAAGTGCAGTCACCCCTACTCCCTCCACATGTACAACCTAGCCTTTGGACATGGAGAATTAGGTAGAGAAAAACCCAGCATGGCAAGTCTGCACCTCCAAGAGCCTTCAAGATCTTATAGGGATCTCATCACCCACGAGGGACCCCACTACCCTGTTCTAGTTCTTTATTTCATATAAAACATTTGGTTCTTTATGTCATATAAAAACATTTGAATCCCACAGAGAGGCGTGGCGCCTGTGGCTCAAGCGGCAAAGGCGCCAGCCACATACACCTAAGGTGGCGGGTTCGAATCTAGCCCTGGCCCACCAAACAACAATGATGGCTGCAACCAAAAAATAGCCTGGCGTTGTGGTGGACGCCGGGGGTCCCAGCTACTTGGGAGGTGGAGGCAGAAGACTCGCTTGAGCCCAGGAGTTGGAGGTTGTTGTGAGCTGTGATGCCACCGCACTCTACCCAGGGGGACAGCTTGACGCTCTGTCTCAAAAAAAAAAAAAATCCCACAGAGAAATCCTCAGGACCTCACCCCTCACCACATCCTCTTCCCCATGATTCTGCCAAAACACCTATCCCATATGGACCCATAAGAACCCACAGAGAAACCCTAAGACTCAAGACAGTCTCCTCAGAGCCCAACAAGGACCCCCCCATCCCATGAGGAGACATACAGATCCTGCAAAGAAACTCTCAAACCCAATCCTGACCCCTCACCCAGGTCTCCCTCACAGATAAAGGCCCTGAGAATCTCCAGAAAAGAAGCACTTTCCTCAGACAGAGCCCATCCTGTGAGCAGCCTGAGTTCTCAGTACTGCTGGGCAGCTGAGAGGAGCTTATGGCCAATGTCCTCTCCTCAAGTTGACCTGCTCTCAGCCCTTACCCTCATTTCACTGGGAAATCATCCAGGGTTTTAGTGACTGAAGATGCAAATTCTGTGTATGGTGCCCTCCCCTGACAAGGGTACATTACCAGCCCCTCCTTTCCAGCCCTAATGCTTCAGTCCCACCCTTTCCTCAGGTCTGGAGCTAGGGACTGGCAGAGCACCTTCCCTGGGGCTGTGTAGGGCTGGTCTCCTGGGAAACAGAGATAACTGGTGCAACTGCAGAGACCAGCCCAGCTGGTCCTATCCCACTAGAAACAGTGCTCTTCCTCTGTTCTCTTCTCCTTGATGGGGTTGGAGAACTGGCCACTATCCAAGGAGATGGAAAGTAGCTTTCACCACCACTCACTCATGGAAACACAAAGTCACAGGGATTGCACAGGGTCACAGGGAGAGGGCACACACATACACGCCTTCAGTCAAATGGAGACAGTCATCTACAATGACAGGCACGTGGGCGTGATCATGTGAGCTTTGCACAGGAACATTGTTGTTATTCTAGGATTCAATAGACACCTCAACATCATACTCACTTACAGGCAGACAGTTGCTCACTCATTTATTTGATAAGATGTACTATGTGCCAAGGACTATGCTGGGTGTTGGACTCAAACATGAGCATGCCCTCATGCACATTCACTTGTCCACATACCTACCCCATGGCCACGCAGAGAGCCATCATCTCTGCGACACATCTAGGATTGAACAGATACTGAAGGGTTGAGAGAGTGGCTTCTATAGTCACTACTGCTGCTTGGCAGATCCAAGGTTTACTGCTTATAAGTTGGATGAACTTGCACACTATCTCTCATTTTTTCTCTCTCTGTAAATGGCGATAATTTTCTTAAGCTTGTTGTAAAGATTTAAATGCATGTAAACACAGATATGGTTCTGACTTTGTAGCATGTTTCTCCCCACTGTCCTGGGGTTGGGCTGGGGGCAGTGGACAGGATAGGAAGCGTGGCTCTGGGATGGCTCTTCTCATCTGGCCCTGTGGAAGCCAGCCTAGTCTCATATGGGGCACCTTCCTGCCTCACTATTTGAGCTACTCAGTTTACGAGCTCAGTTTAGGATGGTTGGGAGGGTTAGAGGGAGGTAGGTTCAGGCCCCTGCTGTCTAAGAAAGAACACTTGGGAGTGGAGCCCAAGACCTGGCTTCTGGTCTCCAGTGCTTTTCCCGACTCCATCTGTAGCCTTTGTCACTCCCACTCTTGGGGCCTCAGGTTTTTACCTGTAAACTAGGCGGGCTGCTGATTCTGGAGGGGTCTCTCAGGCCTGACTACTGTGATTCTGTGATGCTTCAGGGAGGTTCCCTCCCCTCTCCCAACCAGACTCTGCCTGCCCCACCTGCCTGTCCCCCGCCCCCCAAGTGAGGGGGCGAGCTGCTTTGGTCTCCATGGGGACTAATCTCCAAGAAGGTCAGCCAGGCTCTGGTACTGCCTTGGCTGGATGGGGATTAGCACCTGGGTGTGAGCCCCCCTCCCTGTGCCTGTGCTTCCAGGTCCCCCCACTCTCACACAGACCCTGGGTGGCCTCCAAGCCCAGAGTTCCAAGGCTGAGTCAGAATCAGCAGGGAGGGTAGGGGCAGGGCAACTGTACAGCTGTTGGCCTATCCAGCTGTAGCCAAGCGGGAAATGGGAGAAAGTCAGATTCTGCCTCTCACTGCTCAAAGCCCCCCAGTGCCTAGCCAAGGCCTGAAGCCTTGCCTCTTCTCACCTTCTGTCCTTGAATGGGAGGAAGTGGGCTCTCCAGATGGGGACATCCCCCTCCCCCTGCCCTGTGCCCACTTGCAGCCCACCTAAAAGCGACCACTTTACCACCTGTTGGGGGTACTTTCCCCACTCCAGTGTGAGGTGGGGGCTGTCTTCACAGCTTCCTCCTTCCTCTACACATGTGTGACTCCTACCTCTGGCTATCCGACCTCTAACCCCAAGTCTACAAATCCCACAGTGTGTGTGTCTTGTTATCTCACATTGCCCTTTTCTCTCTGGTTGTCTCTGGTCTCGCTCTCACTGTTTCACTGTTTGGGGCATTTGCAGCCACCCTAGGATCTCAGTGGTTCTCACCCTATTCTGGGCCACACCCTCTTCCTGTCCTTCTACCTCTGTCCTCTGGTCTATTTCTCATCTCAGCCTTTTTCTTCTGTTTCTCTCTTGCTGTTTCATAGTCCCACCACTGCTGCTTTCTACTGCTCAGTCCCTTTACATTTCCACCACTACCTGTTCCCTCCCCCATACAGGGTGGTGACAGGGATGACAGGAAGCAGGCTCCAGCTTTGAGCAGGAGGGGGTAGGGCCTGCCTCGCACACCAGCTGCTGAGTACCCCCCTACATCCAGCCCCGCACCTGCAGGCCTGCCAGGCACCCAGAGACTCCGCCCCCAGCCTGGCAGGGGAGGAGGGACCTGACTGAGAGGCCCCATCCCTGGTAATGGCCAGGAAATGCGGGTCTTGGGGATGAGTGGGGGTGGAGGCCTGAGGAAATTAGGCCCTGGGGGAAGGGCAGTGGCTGTTGTTCATCAGTAACCAGGACAGACCCCAGACACTGAGGGGCCTCAATTCTCTTACCACTCTGCCTCTAAGGACCCCGCTGAGTATGTCTTGGGCGGGGTGTCACTCTAGTAGGGGAGAGTGTTTATGCAGCCTCAGGATCCTGAATCTCAGCCAGAGATGTAGCCCCCTGCCATGATTAGGGAAGGAAAAAGGAAGCCCTCAAAGACTCAAGGAAGGTGTGCCATTGCCAAGTGATGCCCCAGAGGGGAGACAGTGAAATGGATGAGGGTGGAGGGGACAAGCCAGCTCCTCCAAGAATATCTAATTTGGAACAACTTCTGACCCTGCTCCCCATCTCCCTGGGAGTTGCCTCTGACCAATAAGAGGACTACTTAGACAGGTAAACCGTTCAGTGCCAGGCAAGGAACAAATGGCTGGGCCCAGGACAGAAGCTTGGTCAAGGAGGCCAAGATGGGGGCTGCACACACTCCAGCTTGGGACCCAGGAACCTTCTCTCTGCCCTGGGCCTGCTCCACACAGAGCCCACTGGCTGGCTGGCCACCCTTCTGCAGACCTGCCTGGGATCTGTCAAAGCCATCTCATCCTCTCCCCTCTCCTCTCTCTGTGCCAGGGACGCAGCAGATCTTGTGGAGCCTCTGCGTAGGTGGGTGAGGGGGGACAGTGAAATTGATGGTGGTGGAGGGGCAAGCCAGCTCCTCTGAGAATATCTAATTTGGAACAACTTCTGACCCTGCTCCCCATCTCCCTGGGAGTTGCCTCTGACCAACAATAGGGCTACTTAGACCAACCCCAGTAGCCTGGAACAAGAGGACATAGTATTATGAAGTTAGGGAGAGGTGAACTGCTGTGTCTAGGATCCTGTCTGGCAAGGCCTGCCAGACTGTCCTTTCAATCGTTCTGTCTCAGATGTGGTTAAACTGAAAGAGGAACCAGAGAGGTGGCGTGGAACAAAATCTCAGGATATCAGCAGCACCAAAAATATCTGAGGAGTAGATTTTAGTCTTTGTGGTGGCTCTCAGCTCCCACTCCCCTCCCCCCACCAGATTTTCCACACCTCACAGCTTTGGGGCCAAACCCTTTAGGCCTTCCACCTTCCAGCTCAGGGAGTTCAAAAGTGTGGCTAGAAGCCCAGGAACCAGGACATAGAGGCTGGGGGTGGGTAGCCTCTGTGAGAGGCCAGACCAACCCTTTCATTGTGGAAATGGGAAAACCAAGAGGCGGGGGAAATGACTTGCCCAAGGCCGGAGAAGTCACCAGGACAGAGCCCGACTACAATACGGGTTTCTACCTCCAGAAGGGCTTCCATTCTGGGCTACAGCCCCCTTGGCCACCCAGTGGAGCCTGCTTAGCCTGTATTACCCAGAACGGAGCCGGGCAGCCCAGAAGCTACCGGCATTGCCAGGTAGGGCGGGCGGGGCCGGATGGGAGCCGGATCTCGGCTGGAGCAGCGGCCGGCCTCCCGACCCGTATGGTGGCGGTGCAGTAGCAGCGAAAGGTGTCTGCGTGGCGATCGGGCCTGGCCCCCGGCGAGTGCTGAGAGGCCGCCCCTGCCTCACGCGAGCCGAACGAACAAAACGTTCAGGTCCGGTTTGTGCGAGGGGCTCGTCGCGGGGCGGGAGCGGAGGGCCCGGGGCCTGGCGTGGCCCTCGGAGATCTCCGGGTCCTGGTCTTCCACGAGCGCACAGCCGCACAGTGCTCCGCTAGCCACCTTCCTATCCTGAGCGCATCCGCTGCTGACACGTCGGCGGCCTGGGCGGCCACAGGTGCACACCTGGCCCTCCCCTCCCTTCCCGGCCTCCCGCCACCAGGTTTCTAGGCCCTGCGCCCTGCCCAGCCCCCTCCCTGGAACTTGTGCCGGAGCCTGGGCGCAGTGTGCTCTGTGCTCTTATACCGCCTGTTCAGTCCCGCCCCTAGACACACCGATACACACTCACTCACACACACGCTCACACTCACACCTGTCCTGGAGCCCGTTTGTTTGGGGCAAATATTGACTCATGGAGGCGGAGCGCCCCCCTCCTATCCCAACCCTCCTACCCCTCCCTACCCCGGGCTCTCAGACTGCAGCTTCTACGAGGCCTTGGAGGAGGAGGTGGAGGGGAGGGTGCTGGGGACCCGGGCGCCTCTGGAACAACACCAGATGTCACTTTTCCACCCACCTGCCTCTGGGAGGGAGGAGCCAGGGGCTGAGGACAGAAGATCCCGGTGGGGGAGGGGTGTAGAAGGAGAGAACAGAGAGGTGGGTATCCTAGGAAAGGCCGGACATCCCTTGGTCTGGGGGTTTAGTCACAGTGGGAGTCGCTTAGTAGGGTCTGTGGCCGTTGTCTACCGGTGACCTCGACCACGCCCCAGCGCCTAGTTACTGGCGGCGTGCCTTAGTTCTCCTTCCTTCCCAACATCTTAGCAAAGCTTCAGGAGCTGGGCAAACGCTAAAAGGCTGGCCCTCGGGGTGCCCAGCGTAGGAACAAACGCAATGGGGAAAGGGGAGGGGTAGCCATCCCGTGGCCATCCCGTGGCCACTTGCTTCCCTCACCAGGCCTGGCGCGAAGTTCCCGTCCACCAAGCTATGCTGTGTAAAAAGCTAGCCAGGCCCTGCCCGAAGCGCCCTCTACTGGCCACACCGGGTCCCGCGTCCGGCAGCAGACAGTGAGCGCTCTCGCCCAGCTGCGGTGTGAAGAGGTGCATTCTCCCCAAAACTCCAAGTTCCAGTCTTCGCTGTGTCGCTGCAGTCCATTTGAGCCGCTCCCACTATCCGTCCCTCGCAAAGCGCGCCTGTGTTTCCCCCCTCGTCGGGGAAATAAAGTCGAGGTAGATATAAAAAATGGCTAAATGCTTTACTGGCTGAACGGTGGAGAGGGGGCTGGGTGAAGCCAAGGATGGCACGTTAGGGGGGCTGGACAGATGTATCTGCAGGTGGCATCACTGTACCGAGTACTTCTGCCCGCTGCGTCAGCAGCATGTCCGGGGTCAGAATCCTGGAAGACAAAAAGCTCCAGGCAGGAGTGCGGGAGAGGCTTCCCTGCCGTCCCTCCCACGCTGGCCGCGGGGAGGCTGGCCCCAGACCCCCTACCTGGGCGCACTGAGAGGCGGCAGAGCAATGACGCGCGGCCGCGAGGTGAGCACCACCTCCCCTCGGCTCGCCTCCACCAGGACGTTCTGGATCATGTTCTCCAGCAGCGCCTCCTGCAGATTGGTGAAGGCCCGGAGCCTGCAGGAGAGTGAGGTGGCATTAGCGCGGCCACAGACTCTGCGTGCTGTACTCCTGTTCTCCGTGCCACACAGGTGCCACGTGCTGTACCGTGCTCAATCTTATTTAATTCCCGACCCCCTACACACACACACACACACACCGCACTATGGGGCATCCTTGTTTCTTTGAGCAATTTTACAGATGCTCAAAGTAGGGTCAGAAGAGAAAAAGTTGTCAGATGTCATGCTCCTGGTAGAAGCTGTGGGTATGGAGAAAGTCATGAGTGGTGAGAGAGTGCAGGAGGGACTGGGTGTGGCCTAGGGATCCCAACAAAGACAGAAAACATCCACTGAGCAGCCTGCGGGAGGTGGCACAAGGAGAGATGGTGTTTCTCTTCTGGCTCTAGAAACCCATTAAGAGATTCTGAAGACTGGAACCACTCTCCTGGCAGCAGTGTACTGATCAATATCAAAAGCCAGCTATTGGAGAAAAAAGTAAAGCTCAGAGTGTTTGTTCTGCCAATCCTCCCACTGATGCCTTAAGCTACCAACAAGATGTCACTGAATGTTGAGTTCAAAAGAGATGCGCAGAGAGTGGCCAACCTCAGCATAGGATTGCCTCCTAGGAACCTTCTGTACATTGACCCCTCCTGACCCTCCACCTGAGTCTGGCTGCTCACCTTCTGATGGCCTCCTTCTCATCTCGTTCTTGCTCCTCCTTTACCATGGCTTTCAGCTGCTGCTGCAATTGCCAGTGCTGGGATGATTCCTTGGATTCCAGCGGCAGCGTGGGCTCACTCTCCAACCAGGCCACCTTGTCTTCCCTCTCCTCTCTTTCTTCCTTCTCTATCTCCTTGCCCAACTCCTCCTCCCCTTCTGTTTCCTCCTCTTCCTCCTCTTCCTCTTCCGACTCCTCCTCTTCTTCTTCATCCTTCTCCTCCTCTTCCTCCCCTTCCTTTTTCCCCAGTCTCGGGCTGCCCTCCACTGGTGTATCTGTCTGCTGTTGGCTTTTCTCTTCCTCCCAACTGCTGGTGGGTGACGATGGGGTTAGCATTAAGTGCAGGCTGTTCACGTGGCCTGGGATCTTGGCTGACTGCTCATTCCAGAACTGGCAGAAGTATGGCACCTGCTCCACCAGGCTTTGGTCCACAGCTTCATGGAAGTTCTTGTCCTCCAGCAGGCCTCTGGGTGGCAGGTGGGAGGAGAGGGCTCTCAGTGAGAGGCCTCACAGCCCCCTGGGGAACCCTGACTTCAGGGTTAGGTGCTAGATTGGGGGGGGTTCTAGGTGGAGGAGGGGAGCCATTGATTAGTCACCCATGCTGCCCCTTTTTTCAAGGAAGGCATCTTTGGGCCCCATGCATTCTTGGTGGTGAACATGATATAATGCAGGCAGGGCCAGTAGGTCAGAATGACAGAGATCAGGGGCAGACTGTACACTGGCTCCAAGCCTCATCTACCAGCTGTGGAATGGGGGAGAACTCAAGACTCAGCCCTAAGGATCCCTCCAGTCAACTCCATTAGAGCTGCAGTGTCTTGAGGCAGGATTGCCTGGGCTATGAGTGGGTGGATTTTTCAAGGAAGTTCTGTTCCTCAAGAAGGGAAATGCTGGAACTCAGGGGTCTTTGGCTGAATGAGCTGGAGGGATGAGAATGTGGGGTAGGGGCTCAGATGTGAGCCTGTACCTGATGATGGTAGTGAGACAATCAACCAGTAGCTGCTTCTTCTGCTTGGAGACAGGACCCCACTTGTTAGGGGTTTCAACTTCATAAGTCTCTGACTCCTCCTTATGGGGCTTCCTCTTTGGCAGCTTCCTGGGACAGACCATGACATTCTGAGTGGCCTGGGAAAGCCACCATGCTGGGGTTGGGGGCACAAGCAATGGTGATAGCTGCCCAGTCAGGAGGACATAGATGGTTTGGGGCACTTCCAAGTTTTACCCTAAATATAGCACTACTGCATTCAGAGAACCAGGCCCAACCCTCAAAGTCGGTGCAGGAGTCAGAGAGGCCCAAGGTGGAAAGGAAGGAATGAGGAGGGGTGACAAAACATTCTTTTCATGGGGTGGGGAAGCCTAGGTGCTCTGTCACCTTCCTCATAAGGGCTTAAAAGCAGTAATGGGACATCCTGGGCCTGGCAGTGCCCAGTCAATCCCACTGTTACTGGGTTGCTCCAACCACTCACCAGGGTTGAGTGTGGGCAGCCCCTGCTTTGGAGTGGGAGTGGGGACAAAGAATAGAAGGAAACCCTGCCTCCCCAAAAGTTCACCAGTGCAAGAAGTGGCTGGAAAACTCTGAGAAGAAGTTGGCCAGAAAGTAGTCGGTGGCATGGGCTCGGGCAGTGAGGCTCAGGCAGAGCATGCTTGTCGGGGGTGGCTGGGGACATGGCCAGGATGTCTCCTCAGGTGGGATCTGCAGTTTCCAGCTGGTGGGCCGGGTAAGAAGAGGCTGCTGGTTCTTGATAGGAGGCAGTGTCTTTGGAAAGGGGAAGGAATGGATATCAGAGGTTTGGGGACTCTTCTCCCATCACTAATGGGTTCCTTGTCCTATTTCCCCAACCAGGCCTTTTGGGCCACATCGGAGTGTCAGCCACCCATTGGCACTTTCATCTCTCCCTTCTGGGAAGCTGGATCGGGGGTTGGAGCAAGCAAGGACATTCTCAAGTTATCCCAAGAAGATGGGCTTGGACTTACAGCCTTACCTTGTACTTCCTCGCAGGTACACAGGCAGAACAATATGTCCTTTCCTGTGGAAGCAGAGACCTTTGTTTAAGATGCAAGAGGCTTAGAGAGAATCCCCTCTTCTGACCTCTTGCTGAGCCATAAAGGGCCTAAAACTAATGCCAGCCTCTGCTACCCTCTTGGTCCTGCCCAACTCTCAGTCACAGTCTCTTCCAGAACCTTCCCAAGGGACGTGCTACCTGCAGACAAGGAAAATCTGGCTACCCACATGAAGGAAAGAGAAGGAGATGCCATCCAAAGGTGCTTGGTTGTGTGCCCTGGAGTTTGTGGACTGGAGAGACAGAGAAATAGCCTTCCTTATTAAGACTTAATTCAGAAATCCCTTCACCCCAGTCTCCAAGAAGTAATTTGTATCCACAGTTGGGCCAGAGCTTCAGAGCAGAGAGTGTGGGCTCCCTGGGGGGTCCAGTGTGGCAGACACAGGTGATTGAGGAGTGAGAACAGCAGTGTGGGAGGCTGTGAGACTAGGGAGGGACCAAGGCAACATTGTCATCTCAGGCTCACTGCTGCTCTCCCTCCACCCCCCACGTACTAACAGCTCATGTTCAGTGAACACTTACTGGGGGTCAGGTACCATGTTAGGCCCTTTGCTTGTATTAACCTACTTAATTCTTTCAGTGCTACAAAGCAGATATTTTATTGGTATTAAAAATATTTTAAAACTTTCATTTTTAACCTTTTTAATATGGAAAATCTTAAACATACAACAAAGTAGAGAACACTACAAAGTATCCCACTGACCATCACCCAGACCCAGCAGTTATGTCTGGGCTCATCTATAGCCCACCTCTGGATTATCTTGAAGCAGATCCCAATGTCATATCTTCCCCCTTCTATAGTTGAGGGAACTGAGAAGTTAAATAATTTGACCAAGATCACAGAGCTATAAATCATCAGATCCAGGAAACAAACCCAGTGATCTGTTTCCAGTACCTGCACCTGAAGCCGTGGTGTCTTCCTTCAGAAGGTGAGCTTGTCCAGTTTCCCGTGTGACTCTGGTGCCCAGCACACAGTAGGCACTCGTTAAATACTGGCCCCATGAAGCAGGGCATGGCCAGCCAACCAGCTCTACCCAGATTGTCTCTTGGGATAGCTGTGGGGATGCTATGCTGAGTCTAGTGAATGGAATCTAATTTCTTAGGGCAGGCTGGCCAGTTCTGCATGGAGGGTCACCTTGGCCCAGCACCTCTGTCCCCTCTGATAAGGCCAGTCAGAAAGATCTGCGTGTCTGAGGCCTGCTCAGCCCTCCTCACCTTCACTTTTCTGTCTGTGATAGTGAACTCCACTTCCTGCCGCGTTTTCTCATCCTTCCACTCCTGCAGGTCCTCATGGTACTGCCTCATGAGTTCCTGTGAGTATACCTATGGCCCAGGAGAAGGAGAGAGAGCCTGAGGTCTG
>NW_003852408.1:13375393-13397776 GCF_000181295.1 Otolemur garnettii | reverse complement strand
GCAACTGGGAGCTGTGGCTCCACCCCACCTGGGGCTGATTCCTACCTTGCATACCATGTCCACACTGTAGAAGCTGGCATGCACTGAAGCCTTCAGAGTCACCATAATTGGGACTGTCTCTTCAGGAGCTACCTTTCCTACCATAGGACTCACAGACACCTGTTGATTTGTGGAAGGAATCTCTGGAGTTACACAGGAAATGGGACTGGGTATGATGGGATGGAAAAGGATGAGGCGGGTCAGGATGGGATGGGATGAAGTGGGAAAGGATGGGACAAGAAGGGACAGGATGGGGTGGCATGAGTCTAGAGCACTTTTAATTCTGTGGGCCCAGTGGACTCTCACCTCCCCAAAGTCTACAGGCCTTGCCTGCCAGGCAAAGACAATTGCCTCACTCTTGGAGATGTTGTTGAGGAAGAGCAGGCGGCTGCACTTGCTCTGCACAGGGATGTTTCCCAGGGAGATATGAGACTGGGACAGGAAGACTTTCTGTTGGTACAGACAACATAATAGCAACTCGAGGAGGTAAAGAAATAACCACCATACAACCACTACCAGTTACTGAGTGCTTTCAACCAGCCAGGTGCTGTGCAGGTGCTTTCCATGCATTTGATCCTCACAACTATGAATGGGCACTGCTACATCCCTGCCTTACGGATGTGCTGTTAAGGTTCCGACAGTACCACCGATTTTTCCAATAATCTATCACACGTGTAGCTGGAATAAATCCAGACAGTTTTACTCTAACGGCTATGATTTCAATCATTAAAATAGGTTTGGAGGGACTGAACCAGAGTTAGCTCAGAGAGGCAGAACTAAAACCAACATAATTTGGGGCCTCTGATGGATACTTGTAAATCAATGAGTGATTAGCTGTTGGCATCTTCACTGGGCACAGAATAGGAGCTGTGTTATAGGGGTGCCAGGAAAGACTGAGACAACACAGAAAGGGCACTTTTTCTCTATCCAGGCCATGAGTGCTTCCAGGGAAGGACTTTATCTAGCTCTTCTGTTTGTCCCCAGGACCTCTACAGTGTTCATCCTGGAGTAGAATCTGAGTGGGAAGGGTTGATTGGATATATGGGTGGATGGGTATGTGAATGGGTGGATGGATGGGTGGTTGGATACATAAGATGAGTAAATGGGTTTTGGGGTCAATGGGGAGATGGGTGAATGTATGAATGGGTAAGTGGGTGGATGGATGGGTCAGACCTTCCAACAGTGAGGAGTATGTGAACTAAAGATAGTGTTATTTTCAGCAAAATCCATCTAGGGCTAGGGGACAGACTGCTTTGTATGAAGATAAGTAAGACTTGGAATGGGATATGATACCTAGAATGCTTTCTACACATTCTAACATCCCTGTTCCTATGCCCAGAGAAGAAGGTGGGATGAATGGCCCTGCAGCAGGTAGAATGGCTTAAGCAGGAACACCTGTGGGCACTAGGTGGCAGGGTAAGCATCTCATAGAGCTGGCGCTGCCTCTGAAAATCTGGAAGAGGGCTGATTCCAGGGCCCTCCTCTGCATCTGTTCCTCCTCAACACCATTTCATTCCCCTCTGACCTCCCCATCCCTTTGGACTGGCTCCCCTGGGCTCTAAATCTCTCCTCCAAAGTGTCAGGCCTTCCCAGCTCCCCTTCCCTTACCTGTCCAGGGACCATCAGCCTAGAATGTATGGAGCTGTTATCCCATGAAGAGATGTTGTGGAAGGGGGCCGTGTCCCCCATGGCATGGGGGTCATAGCCCACTCCCTGGAAGTGGATGAGGGCTGAGTTCCATCCCAGGATGTGGATGGGCACGTCCACCTAGGAAGTTGAGGAGGGGTAGTGCAGGGGCTGGTCAGAAGCAGACCTGCTGCCAAAGCAGCTCAACCCCATCCTGTGTCATCTCAGGCTGCTGCTCACCGTATAGGTCTTGGCCTCAATGGGTGAGAAGGTCCACAAGACCCGAGCAGTGGTTCCTGGCTGGATCTCCCCTTTGGGGTTGAGACAGCTGAAGATAGGGTGATCGAAATTTTTTTCTTGAACTTGCAATAGGATGTTGGTCTGGACTTCATATGTCACGGGCACTGAGCCACCATTATATAGTTCATAAATCTGCAGGGGGAAAGAATAGAAAAATCACCACACCAGGTCAGGACTGCAAACCTAGGACTCAGTGTCCATTATAGGAGGGCAGGTTGATCTCCTTGATGTCACCCTTAGAGTCCTTGAGTTCTCTTAAATTCCTCTGCTTTCCCATATGGCTTGATCACCCAAGAAACATGTAACTGTATTTTCAGCCTACAACATTTTAGGATACTATGTAATTCTATTGTAAAGGGGCAGCTTAGTTTATTTGCTCTCAATTTACCTTTGTCAAGTTACAAGGCAGTGTTTTTTAACCTTTTTTTTTTTTTTTTATCTCACAACACACTTGGACCTATAGTTAAACTTTCGTGGCACACTTAAATTGTGTTGATTTTAAAAAAGAGCAAAAAGAACATACGTACTGTGCTTGGAACTTCTTTTTTTTTTTTTTTTGAGACAGAGCCTCCAGCTGTCCCCCTGGGTAGAGTGTCATGGCATTACAGCTCACAGCAACCTCCAACTCCTGGGCTCAAGCGAGTCTCCTGCCTCCGCCTCCCAAGTAGCTGGGACCACAGGTGCCCGCTACAACGCCCGGCTATTTTTTGGTTGCAGCCGTCATTGTTGTTTGGCGGGTCCGGGCTGGGGATTCGAACCCGCCACCTGAGGTGTACGTGGCTGGCGCCTTAGCCGGTTGAGCTATAGGCGCCGAGCCTGGAACTTCTTTCAAAAATAATTTGATTAATAATCTTTAAAAATTTTCATTGTGCACCTAAGGTCCTCTTACAGCACACTGGTTGAAAATCACTGCTCTAGGATGAATGGCTAGAGACCCTTGCCCAGAAACCCAAGGGCTTCTAAATGGTTAGAAATTTCACAGCTATGAAACATTAGAGAAAAGAGTATGTCTCTCAGAGATTTCCAGAGCAAAGGAACTGGATTCCCTTCAATCAATAAACAAAGAAAATTCTATAGCTTCTGATGGATTCCCATTCCAGTTCTGCACATTCCAGAAAAATCTCCTTCTTGGGGCAGTGATTTTCAAACTGTGGCTGAGACCTATTAGTGAGCAGGTCTAAATAAATTCAGTGGGTCATGTCTAGAATTTTTTAAATGGAATGAAATAAAAGAAAATATCAGCATACTTTGCACATAGTAGCATAAGTAGGATGTGTGATACTTCTATTTTGGTTATATGTGTACATATATACTAGGGTATGAATATGTAAAATATGTTAGTGTGGCTCATGGTCAGAGAAGTTTGAAGAATCTTATGCTAAAGGAAAAAGAATCCCCACTTTTGTGTGGAAATGGGCCTGGCAAAGGGCTTAGTTACCAGGCACCAAGAAACTGAAGCCTCTTGCCTTGAGTCTCTCTTAGTCTGGGGATTCAACCTGTGGGCCCCACTGCTTAGGTGATTCTGGAGGGCAGTGTCTTTGTCCCCCTGCCAAGGGCTGACACAGATATGCAGAGATCAATGCTTAGGGTTCTTGGTCAACAAAAGGACGTGGACCACTGACCTGCCGTGGGGGCAGTGTGTCACCGATGGGGACAGGGATGAACTGGTGGCTGGTGGAAGTGAAGTGCACATACTTCTGCTCCGGTTTCACTGTCACACCTATGAAATTTAGCTGCAAATAAAAGGCCCATGAGTAGCTTCCTTTCCTGGGAGGATTTAACACACCCAACAGAGAAATTTCAGCCCAAGCTCCCCAGGGGATACCGTTCCCTGGTTCCTGTTCTTCTATTGGTTGTCCAGTGAGACCCCTCTTTCAACCTAAGACCCAGGGCAGGGCCAGGGTACTGGGGCCTCACCAGGATCTCCCGGCCATGAGACACCTTGAAGAGCACCGGGAGGCGATCAGTGCCGATAAACAGATGGCTAGAAGGGAGGAGACAGATCCCTGGCATGAATTCTTGAGCCCTGGTACAAGTAGGAGAACCAATGGATATGGCATGCCTGTGGCTTTGAGCCAGCTAGCTCCTGGGAGCAACTCAGTCCACCCAGGGATAGGGCAAGCAGGAAAGCAGACTTCCCCTGTAGGTGGGAGGAAGCCCTCTGTGGCAGATGGCTATTTGAGGTGCCCTAATGTCCCACAGTGACAGGTCAGGGGGAAGAGCTCTTCAGGCCTGGAAGTGTAGGATGGGGGGGGGAGTGGGGTAGGAGAGCACCTGTATTTGAGCTCCACCATCTGTTCCTGCCCGGGAATCAGGCTCCCGGTCTTAGGGCTGATGGAGAAGATGCAGTTGTCCTGCACGCGCATTTGGTGGAGCTCAGTGCAGTTAAACTCTGCTTGCTCTGCCCATAGCTCCAGGTCAATCTGTTGGTCACTTGGAAAGAGGAAGGCCCTGGGAGAAGCCATGCAAAGGACCAGTCAGACAGAAGAGAGAGGTGAGAACTTTAAGCTCCCAAGTGGCAGATGGAGGCCTCCCCCTTCCCTCCTGTGCTTCATGCCCCCATTTGGTAAAGGGTCCCACATGTGGCTAGGCAAATGCAGCTGTTGTGGATTCTCATTTCATAAGGGCCCAAACTCAGCAACAGAGGCAGGGCCATGGGGATTAAAAGAGAAGTGCAGATGGGGGCCTCTGCTGTGAGTGTCAGGGGCCAAGATGGTGGCCTGTATATGTGGGCCACTTTGAGGTAGCCCTTCTGGACAAAGCTCTAAGGAAGGGGCTGTTTGAGGCTCTTAGGAATACTAGCAGCACCAACCAGGGGTCCCTGAAATGATGTCCAAGCCAGAGAGGAGAACAGATGCCCAAGCAGGGCTGGCACTCTTAAAACAGAAGCAAGGCTGTACGTAGCGTTAATGTCCCTGAAATGCCTTAGCTATAGTAAAGCAGATACCGCACTCCGAATAGCTGACAACGTAGTAATAAAGGGATCCCAAAGTCACAGTCTGAAGGGAGAATCTCTTCAGAAAGATGGCACAGAACTGGCCCCAGCAGCAAACCAGGTAGAGGACACATCCAGAAAAGGAAAAGAAAACAAAGCCTCAGTGGGAGTCAGGGGAACACAAATCAAAACTCTCACAAGGCATCAGTCTTAAAGTTTCTCACATCTGAAATGTGAAGATATAGTCAATGCTATGAGTTTAGAAAGAACAAATACTGCCAAACATTGGTAGGGAGAGAGGGAGCTGCTGGAACCACTTGGAGAGAATTTTGGCAGCCTCTGTTAGAATAAAAAATGCATATCCCTTCGGAGCCAGAAATCTCATTTGGGGGAGCTAGGATGCAGGCAGAAAGCATGCAGACACACGTGTACACACACAGTGTCTATTACAACTTTCTGTGTAGTGGCAGAGAAAAAAAGTAGCTGGGAACAATTAAAGTTTCCAATGAAGGACAGGTTTAATGATTTAAGGTCCATCCATATTATAATATATTATGCAACTATTAAAAAGAAGGTGTTAGATCTATATGTATTGATCTGAAGGAAATATTATTGCTATCATGCTGTGAAAATATTTTCCAGGAAGTAACATGTACATTACTGTGTCATTACTGTATAAAAACGGAAGAGAAGGAGAATCACTCTGTAAATGTGTGTATGTGCCTGCGTGTTATACCACAGTTGAGAGTGGAAGCCATCCTCCTGACCATCATCCCCTCAGCACAGTGGACTTGGAGAAGGAGCTGGGGAGTTTCTTTTCCTCCATTACCCCTATATCATCTGACTTGCTACCAGTCAGTAAACTCTTTCTGTCATTTTATTTGGGGGATATTGAGCAGCAGCAAAATCAGAGATCTTGCTAATTCAGGGCCCTCTACATAGTTTGTGCCTCTCCCTAACCCTCATTGCTCTGGTCCAGTCTCCCTCCTAAATAATTCCAATCCCTTTCCCTGCCAGGCCTTCAGTGTGGGCTTCCCCCACCTCCCAATCTGGAGGACTGCAGTAGCCTCCCAACCTATCCTCTTGCCTCAAGTTGATGGCTCCTTCTCCCCTAGAAACCAGAGTGACAAGTCTTGAAAACTGACCACGTCTTGGCTTTCATCCTCAGTGTGCAGCCCTTTAACACCCTCAGAAAGAAGTCCAGATGCGAAGAAGGAGGATTCTAGAGCCCAGCCCGCCTCCCACCAACCTCCCACCCCCAGCCTCACTTGAGACCCTCCCTACCCTCTCGCTCACTACTCAGCCACACTGTGTCCATGCCAGGCCCCTGTCTGGAAGTCTTTTTGTAACCTTTCTGCCTCTTCCTGGCAGTCAGTAGGTCTATTTAGTTGCAGCTTTCTCCAGGAAGCCTTCCTGAAGTGCTGCACACCTGGCCCTGCACCAGGAGGCTGGTCTGCCTGAGGCCTCTACAGCACAGGGAGGGGGGAGCTGGGCCCATTCACATTCCCATCCTGAGACCTGCCTGGAGCCTGTGCCTAGGAAGCACAGTAGAGGTTTGGCCAAGGAATTAAGGAGTGGATGAGTGAACAAATGATGTTTGTCAGCATGTTTGACACCTGTAAAGGACCTTCTCTTATAGGGTCCAAGACCCTATAAATCCCAGGGCCAAACAAAGCAGAGGCGTCAAAAGGAAGAGGCCTGGAGGGAGGGACAGCTATGTGACTCCCCCACCTGCCCTGGCCACCCCCCCCCTCGTCCCCCCAGAACTTGGAGTTCTCATTCCACCCTGTGCTGCTGTTTCCTGGCCCTTTCTGACTAGCCTTGGCAGGAATAAAACCCTCTGTCTGTTCTTTATGAGCTCAGCAGAGATGGGCTAGGATTTTCAAAAATAGCCTTCTAAGAAATTAAAAGGACATGTAACAACACAAAAGGTATAGGACTGCCTGAAATTATGGAAGAAGCACGGACTGTCTTCCTGCACCTCAGATGATCTCCTGGCAGATGGGCCAAGCTGGCAGGCCCTCTGGCCTGGCTTTCCTCTGCCTCGTTTCCAGCAGCCTGGACTTTCTCCACGGAGAGCGTGAGCTGGGTTGCTCTTATACAAACACTGGTGCACGCGGTCCACCAAAATACCTGGCTCCACTCCAGGACATGGGCCAACCACTTTTTCTCACTGCCCCCCGCCCCCAAACCTCCCAGCCCTGTAGGGCCTGGCTGCAGGCCCACTCAGAGAGCCATGTGAATGGCAGATCTGGAGCTCAAGACAGACACTGGGCCTCCCTGACCAGGCCAGCAGCCCTGCCAAGCTTCCCTAGTCAGTCAGGGCCTGGGGCCCATTGTTATCTGTGGTCTGTTCCTCTGAGACAGGATCTACTTAAACAGCCAGCTTCCTGATCTCACTCCACTGTGGAGGGGAAGGGGAACAACCAGAGAGCAGGGGGCTGCCATTGCACATCTGACAACCCCACACACTTTAAGATTGTCGCTGCTGACTTGGTGCTATAGCTCAAGTGGCTAAGGCACCAGCCACATACACCAGAGCTGGTGGGTTCGAATCCAGCCCAGTCCTGCCAAAAAACAGTGACAACTACCACCAAAAAATAGCCCGTCCCAGCTACTTGGGAGGCTGAAGCAAGAGAACCACTTAAGCCAAGGAGGTTAAGTGGAAGTTGCTGTGAGCTGTGATGCCAAGGCTCTCCACTCAGGGTGACAGCTTGAGGCTCTGTCTCAAAAAAAAAAAAAAAGACTATCTCTGCTTAAGCTGGTTAGGAGGCATCCCACAGATGCATCCCCATCCTCCACAAACCTTAACACTCATTCACCCCACCATGTCCCCTGTGTCCCCAAACTTGACCCAGATGGGAACACTTCTTTTTCATCTCTTTCTAGCCAAGCAAAGTTGGAAGTCATCAAAAGGACTTTACTAGGAAATCAAGGTGCACGGTGGAGGCAGGGAGGAAAAACAATAAAAAGCCCTGGTGTGGAAGCAGGATGTTTACTAGGCACAAGCTCTAGACCCTGACAGGAGGAAAGTCAAGCACAGGAAAGGCCAAGCTTGGCAAACTCAGGTCTCGAGGCCTGGGCCTCATGTGACTTGAGAGGTGCAGACCCACGAGGCTTTACTCAGGTCCTCAGAGGCAGATCCACCTGCCCCAGCAGATTCCTGTCCTTCTCCTCCAGAGACCCTCGACTCACGTCCTCTAGGACCCAGCCCCATGAAACCGGGGCTCTGCCAGCTGGATCCCAGTGCCCAGATGGTGCCGGGCATGCAGAAGCCACTCGAAGCCTTCTTGCTGACTAACCAGTGTAGGTAGGGGCTCTGGAGTTGGGCAAACCTGGCTTTGAACTGGACTCCATCCATTAGTAACTGAGTGGCCCTGGCTGAGTCCTTAACCTGGCTGACCCTTAGTCTCCCTGACACTGAGAGTCAGAAGAGAAGGAATTTCTCCCAGGGTTGGTGTGAAGATCAGAAAAGAAAAGGCTCATGACACACAGGGCCTGGCGCACAGCAGATGCTCAAGGGCCCTTCTCATTCACAGAGTTATGAGACCACTGTACCTGGCATCCACCAGGCAATTCCACACTTTTAAGCCTACTGCCACATCCCAGCCTGAGACAGGTCTCGAGCCCTGCTAGGTGACCCCTGGCCTCCACATCCACCAATGGCAGGCTCACCCTTCACTGATGCCAGGCAGCCAGGTCCCTCACCGGGAAGAGAAGGCAACTTTTACTCCCTTGCAGCCTCTGGGCACCTGTCTCTGGGTCCCCCAGAAACCCTCTCTGAGCAGACATACCAGTCCAGGGGCACCACTCCGCTGTTCTTCAGCACCAGGAGCACCACTGAGGGTGAGGCATTGAATGGTGCTGCCCCAAAATTGAAGTCAAGCTTCAAAGGGGTGAAGATGGGGGGGATCTGGCTCGTGCTGTGTGGAGCAGAGAAAAAGGCTCAGAGAAGGGGCCGAAGACAGGATGGGGCTCTCTTGGTGGGGCCCTCCCAGAGGCTATTGGCTTGACCACTTCTCTCCCTCCAGGTGGGAATTGGAGAATCTAGGACTTGAGGGTAGAGGTGGGCAAGCCTTTCAGACCTCAAGCCAATCCCTCCTGTCCCCAAACCCCTCCAGGGACAGGCAAGAATTTGGGAGCCCCTCCCATAAAAAACTGGGAAGCAGCTTCTTGGATGGTGCTGGGGTTTGGGGTATAGGCAGAAAGTTCCACAAACATCCCCAGTGGGCCCTGCCCTCATCCTCAGCCCAGCTCACCTGTGTCGGGTGGGCACCTTGTAGGTGAGCTCCCAGGGGGTAGGGTCACGCTCCAAGTAACTGTTGAGAAGGTCCAGGGAGAAGAGGCGCCACAGGTGCTTTCGGGTGATGCCCTCAGCGCTGCCCATGGAGCTGACATCCAGGATGGAGAGTAAGGGGAACACAGCCACCAGGGAGACATGACACAGCTCTTGCTTTTCCCTAACCTTGTTATCTGGGGTGGGGGAGGAGACGAATAGGCTCACTTCCCAGCTCCCCCTGGGGGGAGGGGGCTGAGCAGGCTGAGGGCAACTGGTCCCAGGACCCTTGTTAGGAGGAGCAGATGGCCCTGGGGCTCTGGGACATTTTCAACAACACTAACCCTATCTGAGGCTTAGTGTATACCTGGCACTGTCCTAGATGCTGCACACACCTGCATTTAATGTGCATTGTTATTTGTTTTCAAACTAATTTTTAATAACAGCTTTATTGAGACATAACTTATACACCATAAAATTCACCCTTTTGACCTATACCATTCAGTGATTTTATATATTCTCATTGTTGTACAACCATCACTACTCTCCCAGAAAATTTTCAGCAGCCCAGAAAGAAACCTGGTACCCATTAACCATTATTTCCTGTTCACCCTCCTCCACCCCCAGCAATGACTGATCCACTTTTTGTATCTTTCTATTTGTTTATTCTGGACATTTCATATTAAAAGAATCATTCAGTATATGGCTTTTGTGATGGCTTTTTTCATTTGGCATATTTTCAAGGTTCGTGCATGTGATGGTATCAGCAGTTCATTCTCTTTTCTGTCCTGTGTGCCATTCTTATCCCCATTTTAGAGGAGAGGAAACTGAGGCACAGGGAGGTGAACAACTTGTTAAGATTCTAAGGCTAACAAGTGCTGGAGCCAGGAATCAACCCCACTCTGGCTCCAATCCACACTCTTAACTGCTCTTTCATGATGCCCTGGGCTCCTGCCAGCCTGCCAGGGATGGGAGAATAATAGCTCTGCTTTTTGGAAAAGGAAGCTGAGGCCCAGGGAGGCTAAGGATTTGTCTAAGATTCTGAAATAACATGGCTCCTAACTCTTCACACTGAGTCTTCCAGAGCTCGGGTACACACTCCCACAGATGTGTGACTAGTGTGTGGCATTCACACCAGATAACCACTGGCTCTGGTTAACTCTGCCGTCACCGTTGGCACTCCCACCCCCGGCCCTGCATCACACAGGTCCCCCACTTCCTCCTGCCCCCTTCTCCTGTCTAGGTGGCCCAGGTACCTCTGTGGGAGAGGAGAGCGTAACTGATAGTCCAGGAGTACTGAGCCCGGTACTTGGGACAGGCAGTCAAGCAGACAGTGTCCCGGGACCGTGGTGGCATGCTTCCCTCTGTCCGGTCCATCTGCAGAGCTACTCAGGGGCACACAGGTGGGGTCAGTGGCTACAGGAGGTTTGGCCTCCCCTCCTGCTCTTTCTCAGATATCCCCTCCACAGCCAGCAGAGCACTGGCTGGGGAGCAGGCCCTGAGTCAGCAAACAGGGAGAAGAGTACCTCCCCCAGCCTAGGACAGGGGACTACACATCTTTGTGTCATTGGCAGCTGATAAGCACATTTCCCTGCCTAGTAACCCTGTGAGGTGCCCCCTTGGCCCTATTTTACAGATGAGAACACCAAGGCTCAGAAAGGATGGTTGTCTACCCAATGCCACCCAGCTATAAAGTGGAAGCACCAGGACTTAAGCATTCCTTCCTCTGCCTTACCCAAACCAGGCATGACTAACCAGTCTAAACCAGAGTCCCAACCCCATCCCCAGGCTTAGCCCATGTCCGAGTACCGAGGGGTTGATCTTCGATGACCTTGGGGCTAAGTTGCTCCAGGTACAGGTGGTAGTAGAGGGTGCAGCTACCCTCATTCAGGAGGACCAGAGACAGGGACTGCTTGTCATTCACCAGCACATGCCCAAAGTCCAGCTTCTTTTCCTTTACCTGAGGGTCATAGTCAGGTGGCTTGGGGTGGGAGCTCCCTCAGGCCCTTGGCCCTGCTCTCCTATCCCCATCCTTGAGGCATTCCCAGGGGGTGGGCAGGTCCAGGGGTGTGGGCTCCGATCTCCTGCCCTCTTGGAGCTGGGTTCCCAGGGGTCTTCCCTCCTAACTGGGCCTTGGCCCCAGCACCACCCCCACACCCTACCAGGGCTCTGCCACTCACAGAGAGGCTGCTGGTGATGCCCACGCCCACCAGCCGTAGTGTGTAGTGTGTTGGTGGTGGGGGACTGATGATGTGGGGGGGCAGGCCGGCTTCCCACACCCACATTCCCACTCGAAATAGATACTTGGTCTCCTCCAAAGGGCTGAAGGTCCACGTCAGCATCTGGGACACAGAGATGGTCCTTGCATAGGGGCCTCTAGAACTCCTCCCCTGGGCTTCTGGCTGTGTGAGGTCCCATCACTGGGTGTCAAGCTATGGCAATCCTTTCTGAGTATCTCCCCTGTGTCAGGCACTTTACAGGGTATGTAGTATGTCATCTCCTTAAGCTCCTCAATCCTATATCCCCACAAGGTCAGTGGTATTATTCTTATACCTCATTTTCTGATGAGAAACTAAAGACAGAGGTTGCTTGCCCAGGGTCAGACAGCTAGTGAGAGTGGAACCGGGGGGGTGAACACAGGAGGCCAGCTCCAGAGCGCTCATCTCCTCAGTGACAGTCTCCGGGAGCCCTACAGAGGCCTGTGTTAGTGGTTCTTCTTCCAAGTTTGGCCTCCGCAAGTAGTCTGTAGGACACTAGACTAAGTGCCAGAGTCTGCTATTTTGGTTACCAGCCAGCACCCCCACAGGACTGTGGAGTCTCCTTCCTCACCGTACTGATAGGTGGCCTCTGATGCCCAAATCCATCTGGGGACCAAGGATGGGGGGTAGACAAGCCCCAGATTCTGGGTTCTTGTCCAAGCTCTGTACCTCCTAACTTACAATCTTAGTAAACAGCTACCCACCTCAAGTTCTCTTTGTAAAAATGGGGGTGATGATGAGGGCCATAATAATCCCTTTCCCATGGGGGAGGGGCTGTGGACCACATGGGTGGGTGCTCATGGTAAACCTGGCCTATGGGAGACACAAGTGAGAGATGATGGTGGAGGTAAAGGTGACAGCACCCCTTCCCCATCCCCGAATCACAATATCAAGGCCACTCACAAGGCTTTCATTGGGTTGGATGAGCCCCCTGGATGGCTGGACAGCCAGCATCTTCCGGTGCTGCTGGGAGACCCTCCACTCAAACTCCAAAGGCAAACGTGAGGGGTTGCGGAAGGTGAAGGGGCTGGTGGAGGAGCAGCCCACCAAAGTGGGCTTGAAGTAAAGGGTTTTACAGGTGTCCAGCTTCAGCTGCAGTGGTTCCTCCCGGCTCTGCATGCTTACCTCCTGGGCCAGAGGAAGGAAGGCAGTGCCTTGACCTGCAGCAGTCCTGGCTCCCCCCACCACCCATGTATAGGAAGCTGCAGGTAGGCAGATTTCTCCCTTGGAGAGGGCAATGAAAGCCTTTTGCCAGCCTGGGCATAGGCAACTTCTGTCGAATGCAGAGTCCATGGTGACTGACCCAGGAGATGATCCTTGAAAATAACTCAGGGACCGGGAGAAAGTACATAGACCATTTCATGGGGTCAGACAGGGGGCCACCACTCCCAGCCCTATCTCTGGCCTGATCCCAAATATCCCTCTACTGCCTGTAGATGTGAGTCTTTTGTTGCTTCCAGATGCTTCCCCTAGATTCTCTGCACCCTCTTTCTTGGTCCCAGACCCCATGAGTAGACAGGCAGGGCCCTGAGGGGTGGGAGAGTTGTTCACAGTTGTTGCCAAGGAGTTCCCTCCCTGCTGCGCTACTTCCTGGAGGAGGAGTGGCCCCCAGCCTACTTTAGGGAAGTGTTAGGGGCTGACTCCAGAATATGGATTTGAAAAGGGAAGTCCCAGGTTAGGGCTCATTCCCAAGGACCCAGGTTCCTACCCCTGTCTCCTACCTTGAGATACTGGGGACAAAAATTGAACTGAAGATAGAAAATGTGCTGCTTCCAGGAGTTGCCCTTGGGGTGGGTGCAGATAAGGAAAATCTGGTGGGCCCCAGGCGCCACATAGCCCAAGGTGGGCCTCAGGGTGATGTCTGAGCTGCTGTTGGGGGCCAGGTTGAAGGTCAGCATCATGGAGCCTTTGTTGACAAGAAGCAGGCTACGGTAGGCAGGCTCAAAGGAGGGGACTGCGGGGAACACCTGGGAGTGGGACAAAAAGGCAGAAAAGAGGGACCTCTGCTCTGATCTCCACTTTTGAGACATACCTGGAACTGTCTCCCACTAGGCCAAGATGATGCCATATAGCCCTGGGAATTGGAATTGAAGGAGACCCCAACCTAGCACCAAATAATGGTTCTGTTCTGCACAGACCTCCTGATACGGTGGCCACAGAGATCTCTTGATAGGCTGGCTGCAGAGACCCCCTGATAGGGTGCCCGCAGAGAACTCCTGATAGGGTGACCACAGAGACCTCCTGATAGGGTGGCCACAGAGATGTCCTGACAGGGTGGCTGCAGAGACCTCCTGATAGGGTGGCCGCAGAGACCTCCTGATAGGGTGGCCACAGAGATCTCCTGACAGGGTGGCCACAGAGACCTCCTGATAGGGTAGCCACAGAGATCTCCTGATAGGCTGGCTGTAGAGACCCCCTGATAGGGTGGCCACAGAGACCTCCTGATAGGGTGGCCGCAGAGACCTCCTGACAGGGTGGCCACAGAGACCTCCTGATAGGGTGGTCACAGAGATCTCCTGATAGGGTGGCCGCAGAGACCCCCTGATAGGGTGGCCACAGAGACCTCCTGATAGGGTGGCTGCAGAGACCCCCTGATAGGGTAGTCACAGACCCCTTGGAAACTCAGGCCTCCAAGGCCTCTCTTCAAAGTTAAAGTAGGAAATGTTTAATTTTAAGGTGCCCTTGAATCATATTTTAGAGCACCCATTTTCAGAGAGTGCAGTCCAGAGGCTCTGCAGTGAGCGGCCCCTTCTAGATGATTCTCATGCATATGGCTGAGGGAACTAACTCAAATAATCCAAGCTTCAAAACACTCCTTCAGCATCTAGGGTGCAGCTAACACTAGCTAACAGCTGAGGGGGCTACAAAATGCAAGACCCACACACACTGGGGGTGTAGGTTTGGGGATGGAGGGAAGAAGGGTAATGGGTAGAGGAGAAGGATTGCCCCCAAGCACACTGTCCCAAAGGGGCACTTTTCCAGCAACAAGAGGACTAATGTAAAAACTGTAATTGTGATGGAAGCCTGAGGAGACCTCAAAGGTGCAACCAGAATTGCAAGCCGGAGGTCTGGTCCCAGGCTCTGTGCTTTTCAGCCTGTGCCATCCTGCTCTTCAGGTCAGCAGGGCTCTGACAGCCTTGAGGGCAGACCTGGGAATTATGATCCCCTGGGCAAGGGACTGGCTTTGCCCCGCCCCCCCCACAGGGCTGAGTACCTTTAAAGCCCTGTTGTATCCCTAGTGCCTACCCCTGGGACTAGGCACAGCAGGCACAAAGGAAGGATTTTGAGGATTTTCAACCTGAGAGTCAGAGGACAAGGTGATAATTTCATCTGGAGCAGGGAAGGGCCAGATGTCCAATTCCCAGACTCTCCCTGGTCACAGTATAAGTACCGCAGCCCAGGAGCAAGTCCCTGCCTGGCCCAGATCCCGAGGACTGGTTATAGAAGCTGTGTTTAGGGACTGGTTAAGAAGGGATGTGTTTCTGAGGCCATCAGGGAGGGGAAGAGGGATCTATGGGCCAAGGCTGAAGTCAGGGCTCCCTTGTCCTCTTCCCACTGCTGTTGGGGCCATACTCACTTTGGGACCATCCAGGGAATATTGAGGGACGTGGTGCTCAAAGGCAGCTTGATAGGTGTGACCTTGCACCCGCACCGTTAGGCACCAGGATGGGCACATGGTGCAGTCCTCCTCGATGTTGTTGTAGCTCCGTAGGACCTGCAGGGGCCGGAACCATGGAAGAGCTCACAGTCTTGTGCCTGGCCTGTGAGGTGCCCCACCTTGCACTGTCCCCTCCCCTGTGCTGCAGAAGCCCTCTAGTGGGCATAGAAGGAGGAGGACAGTGCGGAGAACCAGAGTCCCAATCCAGCCCCTCAGGCTGGGAGCCCTCTGAAGCATCTGGAGCGCTCAGAAAACACTCTCTTTAGTCTTCCAGGGCCCAGGAGGAGAGCAGGGCAGAATGTGAAAGCAGCATTCATTCTGCAGGAATGAGGCTAGAGAAGCACAGGCCAACAGAAATATCACGTGAGCCACCAACGCCAGCCGCAAATGTACTTTTTAAAAGTTCCAGTAGCCACATTAAAAAAGTGAAACACATGAAATTAATTTCAATAATGTTTTATTTAACTCAATAGATACAAAATCTTGTCCCTTTAACATATAACCAATATGACATTATTAATCCGGTGTGTATTTTATACTCACAGCACATCTTAGTTTGGGCCAGACACATTTCAAGTGCTCAGTAGCTACTTGTGGCTGGCAGTGGCTGTAAGGGACAGCCCAGGTCTAGAGTCTGTAACCTCAAAATCTGACATGCTGCGCCTCAGCGGAGCCAGGCGTCCATAGCCTTACTCCTACAAACATCCACATCCCCCACTGCTAAGATATTATAGATAGAACAGAGGCAATGAAAGACTCCACCTTGGCAAGCCTCCTCAAACGTTCAGACGTGGCCCCAGGTTGAGAAATGAAAAGACCAGGGCTCAGAGACATTGAAGAACGTGCCCAAGGTCACGTAGCTGGTAAGTGACTCTGACCTTGACTGCACAGCTCTATTCTGTCTGGGTCCCAGCACCCTGGCCACAAGGAAAGGCCAGTGGGGTGCGCAAAGCTAAGACAGCAGGGAAAGGTGGGCTGGCAGGGCTGAGGAGGGAATATCACACACCTGGGACTAAGAGGCCCTGGCTGGAGCTGAAGTGCTGGGGACAGCCTGTGCTCTGAGTTCCCCAATCAAGGGAAGTTGTGCTAGACGCCTCTCCCCTCACACACTTAATTACCCAGCACTACTGACGCTGTCCCCAGGCCCTGGTTCCTGCTGGTCACAATCCCTTCAAAGGGACCATTTCCTACTTCATAGAACAATAGAGAAGCCAGGAGGCTCCCCAGCTGAGCCCAGGGAGCTACTCCTTATGCACCCAATTGTCCCAAAGAGCTTGATCTCAGCTGAGTTCTCCCCAGAAGAGGAGGCGGGTGGTGGTGGGGGCACTCATGAATGAAACAAAGGCAGATGGACCAAGTGAGGCATGAGCCAAGGAGGAAACAAACCAGTAGGGGCCGCTGTCCAACCAAGGAAATAGGGAGTAACTTAGCACTCAGAGGATGGAACTGACTGTGACCTCCCACCCCCACCCCCAACCCCCCGCCAACCCCCTGCTATTCAGGCTTCAGCAGAGACCCTCCTTGCTCCCTCTCATCTGCACACACCTTATAGAAAGCAAAGGCTTCAAGCTCCACTGCATAGAGGCAGTTGGGGTGAGGTGGCTGGAAGTGCAGGCGCATGGCCGTGGACTTGAGTGGTGGCACGTCACAGATGTTGGGGGTTACCCAGAAGGGGCAGTCAGATCTGTGTGTCCATACCATGGTGATCTTGCCCTTGGTATGGTTCATCAGGCACAGTGGGACAGGGTTGGGGGCCTCAGGCCCCGGGCAAGCACCAAAATCCACATTGATAGGCTCTATACTGACAGGAGGGGGGAAGATGGCCATGTCGCTGGTGCCATCGAAGAAGTACTCAGTCATTGGGGGGATATAGGGATACTGTGGGGCTGACGTGTCCTCTGTGTCCTGCATGGAAAAAGATAGGTTGATAGGGCCCAACTGCTGCTCCTCCTGCCACTGGCCATCTTTCGGTACACTCCTGTCTGGAAAAGGCTACCAGAGCCACCCAGGCCACCCAGGCTACCCAGACTACTAATAGTGCCCATAGGGCTCTAGGGGCACAGAGCTGCCTCAGAATTGCTAGAGAAGGGGGCATGAGCATGGGGAGTGCATCTTGCCCCAAGGAAGGTCTGGAGCATTTGGACCCGGAGCGGGGGGGAATCACCCTACCTCTGTGGGAATCATGAGGGCTCCATCCTTATCTTGATCCAACTTCTTCTCCTTCAGCATGGCACCCAGGATGTCTGGTGGGTAGAGCGTCAGGCCCCGGGCCAGGTGTGTGCGGTAGTAAGCAAGGTGGTGAGGCTTCAGGATGGCCGGCTTGGTGCTATCCGAGTGGCAGGTCCCAATCAGGTCCAGGAACAGTGGGTCCTGTGCCATTTGTTCATGCATAACAGGGCATGGGACGGGTGGTGGGGCTAGGAGGTTGCCAGCCAGAAGCTGGGCAGACAAGATAACAGGTAGTGGGGACACGAGTTCCTAGCTAGGGAATAGTGGCAGTCCAGGGAAGGTCAGGACTAGAGCATCCCTGTCCCTGAGACACTCAGCCATTGCCTATCCTTCTCTTTCCCCTCTGCCAAGGCCCCTGGGCATTCTGCTGCCTACCCTACTGCCAGCCAAGAGGCTGGCAAGACCAGGATCCAGAACCTTCCTAAGGGGAGGGGAACACAAGACACAGCCTCATCCTTCCTGCTTCCCCACCCTAGGTTTCCCCACCCTGAAGACTCCCCTAGCCCATACTGTACCCATACAGATGGACAGATACACCCCAGAGCCTGACACCAGCTCATGGAGGGATCCTAGGCTAGACTTCAGCCCCTGCTTGCCATATTGGCCAGGTACCTCTTTGCCATGCTGGCCTGAGGTTGGACTCTACACATGCCTCTGGCCTGACAGGAGCCAAGGCAAGATGTGCCCTGACACTCTATCCCTGTGACATCCTAGGCATAATGCTGAAGAAGCCGGAGCTCTCGAGTGCTCTGGCCATGCTCCAAAAGCATGGGCTGGGGCCTTGGAGGAGGAGATAACCCCAGCCAACAGCTCCAGAAGTTCCAGCATATAGGGGGGTACCCACCAAGTCTTGCCTTCATCACTGGGCCTCAGATGGGCCCTGGATCAGCTCCAGAGGAGCCCCTCCTCCCCTCAGCCTTGGCTCTGTCCCACCACTTACCTGGTGGTGGATGAGACAGGCCACCCGCCGAAAGCAGATGATGGGGTGAGTGGGCTGGAAGGTGCAGTGCAGGGTCATACGGGCCTTTCCCACCAGGGTCCCATGGGCAGGCCTGATGCTGAAGACGCTCTCCTGACAGTCAATGGCAAACTGGAAGTGGGCTATGCAGTCTGACTTGTTCTCAATCCACAGGGGCTCCTCTGAGTGCTCCCCAAGGTAGACCCAGCCGAAGTTGATGCAATAGTGCTGCAGGGACACTGCAGGACCTGGGTATGGGGGGTGTCACTGTGAGTGCACTCTGCCCCCTGGGTAGGGCTAGGGTTTCAGCCTCCTCAGTGATGTCTCAGAAAGGGTCTTGTTTATGGGAGGTGGTGCTGCCTGGAGACACAGGCCAGCCTGGAGAGTTCCAGAGTCCTGGCAGCTGGAGCAGAACTCCAGCATCCCTGGGGTGATGGTGGAACAGCTACCTCCCAGCATCCACAAATGATTCCCCAGTTGGCCAGCAGGGGGCAGCAGACACCAGGCTGAGGGGGAGATGGCCACAGGCTTTTAGGAGAAGGGAAGGAGCTCTTCAGAATCCTCCTGGCTGCTCCTGTCCCAAGGGAAGTGCAGTGTCCTGGGGATGCCAGTACCTCTACAGAAACCGATGACTTTGAGCTGGGTTTGGGAGGAACAGCCAGAAGGCATGATGGAGAAGTAGTCCATACTTCTGCTGTCCAAGGTCTCGGGGTGGAAGAACATTGACACGCATTTCTTCCCTCCTGGGGGCACGATGCCATGGACTGTGGGGCATGAGAAGGCCTGATCTTTGCCCAGCAAGTCTGAGGATATTTCAATCCTGAAGGGGGCATTCACCTGTGGGGCCAGGTGGGGAACAAGGAATCAGGTCACGGGAGCAATGTGTGGATTGTAGCAAGGTGTCTAGCCAAGGGTATGGGGGCAACTGACACCCACCCTGTGCCCCACTGGCCAGCTGTGGGCATGGGGCAAGGCTATGTCCATCAGGAGGAGGAAGGAAGTGCCAAGCTATGTGCCCTAAACTTGGCCTACCCAGAGGGGACACCTTTTTCTTCTCTCAAAGGTACTATCACAACTAGGTGTCATCCTGGGGTCAGGGAAGTCTTAGGGCTGCTCTTTGGATTGCACTTAGGGTGTCAGGTATACCCTGGCATAGCCTCTAGCTGAGAGGAGGACACCTATTGACAGCTGTTGATGCACATGGGTTATGTAAACCTTGGCGCCAAATATGTGGAAAGGGAGACATTCTGTAAAGGGGATACATTTTAGGAAATCCCAGTCCTGGGGTCCTTGTGTCCTTCCAGCTCCCCTCCCTGCCCCAGTCATACCACTGATGGGTTATACAGCTTGATCTGCCTCTCCATGGTGCAGCCCACAGCAACAGAGCCAAAGTGCAACACTTTCTGGAAGCCCTCAGCATCCTGGTCTTCTGGTTGCTTACGCTTTATGCGTACCAGCAGCTGGGTGCATTTGGCTGAGGCAGAGATAGAGGGGATCTTGGGAAGAACCCACCTGGGCCTCTGTGGCCCCAGTTGAACAGCTCCCCAAAGGAGGTAAGTGTACTCAGGGAAAATCAGGCTGCAACATCACGGAAGGTAAAGGAAAGGCAAAGCCTGAGAGGCCAGGGAGAGGGCAGCAGGCTGGTAGAGGCCTTGTGGGGCCCAGGCCAGGGCAGGAGGTGAGGCCCACACTGAGGCCTTGAACCCCATGGAGGTGCAGCAGGTAGGCTTGGGGGCAGGTGGGTGCCAGGCCTCACCTACAGCTTGTAGCTGGATGCTGCTTTTCTGCTGGCTGCCTGTCCCATACCAGCATGTGGCACGAACTTCGTGGATGCCAGCTATAAGGGGCTGAAAGGTCACCTTGATCCGAGAGACCACACCTGGGTCCAGTAGACCCGTGGAGGGTAGCATGTGGAATGGACTGGGGACTTCCCAAGTGAAGAAGGTGGGCAGGTCCCTGGGGGATGAGGGGCAGGTCAGGGCCATAGGGCCCCTTTGACCACTGCTCCTCCTTTAGCAAGATAAAGGTGTGGGACCACCCTCTTAACTCCTCCATAAGGACACACTGGTCTCTCTTGCTCCCAGGTACCCTCATCACAGCTCCTGCTCTCCCCACCTTTATGCCTCAGTCTCTGCCCTTACCCCACATTGTCCACGCAGAAGCAAACCTCCACCATGTCCCCAACGGCACACATGGGCAGCTGCAGAAGTGGCGGGCAGATCAGCTTGTGGCTAGGCAGCGTCGCCCTCAGGTCTACAGAGAATTTCCCCTCTGCCTTCTCAAACCACATTTGGTCCATGTACTCCTTCTACAGCATGGGGTAGTGGCAGAAGCCATCATCACTCGTGCCACCTAGGTGGTACTCAGAGACCAGATATCCCACTTTCTCTTTAGCACTCCAACATAGCTACCGAGGGCCAGGTCGGGCTGTGGACCACTACCTCAGAGTCTGAGTACTGGGCTGGCTATCTGCACCCCTACATCTTCTTGGTCTCAAAGGTTAGTGTCTCTTTTGTGGGGAAAGTAATGTGAAGAAATTTGGAGGGAGCAGGAAAAGGCCAAGGAATCTAGGCCTTTCTGATGGCTAATACAGTATCACCACCTTTGCCCTCCAGTATCCAAAGGGGAATGCTTCTATATCTGATAAGATTAGGGGGTGGGCTCCTTTCTTTTCGTTTTTTTTTTTAGACAGTCTCACTTTGTCATCCCTAGTAGAGTGCTGTGGCGTTGTAGCCCCCTGAGTAGCTGGGACTAAGCCTGTGCGCTGGCTACAACTCCCAGCTATCTTTTTAGAGACAGGGTCTTGCTCTTGCTCAGGCTGGTTTCAAATTTGTGAGCTCAAAGGATCCACCTGCCTTGGCCTCCCAGAGTGCTGGGATTACAGAGCATGAGCTGCTACGCTGGCCTGGCCCCTTTCAAGTTCTTGCTAGAGCTGGCAGGATATGTCTGGGTTTTGGGAAGCACCTCTCTGCTCTGTTCTAGTCACTGTTATAAGGTTCCTGTTCTCTGGTTCTTCCCCACCATTACTCTCTATTCCAGAACTTACCTGCTCTAGAGGCCGGAAGATGATGGGGAGCATGAGGGTTATGCCCGGGCTCAGGAAGATGGGCTGCGGGATGACCGTGAAGAAGAATTTTGTCTTGGGAGGCCTGTGAGAGAGAGCCAGAAGCTGGACATTTCGGATCAGGGCTCAGAACAATGAGAAGAAGTAGGAAGGCTAGGGAGACCCTGGAGCTGAAGGGCTTGAGGCCTGGGGGCCATGGCGAAAGAGACCTGGGGATGAGTGCATGGAGCAGAGCATACGAGGGTTTGGCCACAAGAGGACCTGTCTCCCTCTTCCTCCTCCTGTTGCTACAGCTCTTTACTCTGAACAAAAAAGAGGCAGCATCTATACTTGTAATGAGCATGGTGGGGTGTAGGGAAGCACCCCCTGATTTATCAGAGCTCTGAGTGCTTGGCTGTGGGGAAGGCTGAGAAGGGAGGTGCTGGGGACGCTTTTCCAAACAGAGACCTTGGCAAGGCTGTAGCATCCAGGGTCGGGCAAAACTATAGATGTTGCAGGATTTTTGAATATTAATAATAAGATGATATTGTCAACTACTCTATTCCAATAAATGTTTACATTTAGATGAAATAAACAAATTCCTAGGGAAAATATAACTTACCAAACTGACTCAAGAATTATACAATATATTTTATGATCAGCCTATCTAGAACAATGTAGTCAAAAATCTTCCCACAAAGAAAACACTAGGCCAGATGACTTTATAGCAAGTCCTACCAAGTAATGAGGAAAAACAATTCTGGTTTTAAAGTATTCCAGATACTATAAAATGAGGAAACACTCATCAACATATTCTATAAAGCCATCATAATGTTGTTACCAAAAGCTGACAGAGGCAGGAGGAAAAAGAAAAGTTATAGTCCAATCTTATAAAATATTAGCAAAAAGAATTTAGAAACGCATAGAAGGAATACTCAATCATACCAGTTGGGTTTATTCCAGGAATACATGATTGGGTAACATAGAAAATCAATTAATATAATCCATCATATTAATAAATTAAGGGAGGAAAAAATCAAGTGATCATCTTGATATAGAAA
>NW_003852408.1:13368921-13375086 GCF_000181295.1 Otolemur garnettii | reverse complement strand
GAAACATTGGAATCTTTTACTCTAAGACAGTGAACAAAACCAGGATGCCTTCTCTAACCACTTCTCAACAGTTTTCTATTTAACAGTGCAATAAGGAAAGACAAAGAAGGAACAGGTGTAAGGATTAGAAAGGGGAAAAATACATTTTCCATATAACATATAAATGTGTACATGGAAAAAAAACCAAAAGGGCCAACAAATTATTAGAATTAGTAAGAGGATTTATGGCGATCTCTAAATATACAATTTTTATAACTATATGCCGTTTTTATGCTATATAAAAATAAATGACATTCAAAAAACTAGGAATGAATAGAAATAAGAACAACTGTAAAGTATGTCCTATAAAAATCAACAAAAATATAAAATACCTACGACAAATCGAACTAAAGATGTGCAAGATCTTTACTGAGAGACTTGAAACAAGACATGATAAATATAGAAATATAGAGATACGCCATGTTCATGGATCAAAAGACTCAGTATTGTAATGATGTCAGTTCTTCCCAAATTGATCTATGCTATATATAGATCAGTGGTTCTCAACCTTCCTAATGCCACTGCCCTTTAATATAGTTCCTGTGGGTCATGACCCACAGGTTGAGAACTGCTGAATCTATAGGTTTGATTAAATCCCAGTCAACATCTTAAAAAGTTTATGTGATGTATGATAAGCCAATTTGAAAATTTATTTAGAAGTTCAAAGGGCCAAGAATAGCCAAAACAATTTTAAAGAAGAATAAAGTTGGAGGACATACACTACCAGATATCAAGATTTACTGTTAAGTTTTAGTAATTCATTCAGGCTGGCATTGGCCCAGGGATAAACAAGTAGATCAAGGGAGCAAAACAGAGAGTTCAGAAATAGCCCTGTACATTTGCTGTAGGTCAACAGTATGGGAGATCATCAGAAAAAGTATGAATTTGTCAATAAGTAATGTTGAGACAACTGGACATTTGGTTGAGAAAAAGCACATCATCAGGTTCCGAAGTCATTCAGAAAAACCAGTTCCACATAAATAAAACACACAAATATAAATATGAAAGGCAAAACTATAAAGTCTAAAGAGAATACTATAGGGGAATATCTTTATGACCTAGATAGAGGTAGAGTAGGGCTTCTTAGGCAAAGTGCAAAAAAAGCACCAATCATAAAAGAAAAAAAATTGATAGATTTGATTCCTTTAAAATTAAGAACCTCTATTCTTCAAAAGACACAATAAAGAGAGGTTAAGACAGGTCATAAGGTGAGAGCAAATAGCCACAACACATAACTAACAAAGGATTAGTATTTAGGTTAAGAATTTATACAAAAATAAAAAAGAAAGAAAAGAAATGACATTCTAATAGAAAAATGGGCACACACTTGAACATAAATTTCATAAATGAAAAAATGCAAATGGTCAATAACAACCAACCTCATTAATCAGTAATTAGAAAAACCCAAGTTAAAACCACATCAGGTTACCATTATTGGCAAAAATGTTAAATCCTGACTATAGCAATTATTGGTAGGATGTGAAATAAGAACTCTCTAATGCTGCAGGCAGACATCTAAACAGATGCATGTACTTTGGAAAATAGTTTGGCTTTGTCAACAAAACATGAACATGCACTTGTCCTAAGCCTCAACAACTCTACACCCATGTATATACCCTAGGAAAATTCTTATACGTGTGCAAATGGGAAGGTATACATCAGCGTTGCTAATAGTCCAAAACTGGAAACAATCCAAACATCCCTAACAGAGGAATGAATAAATGGATTATAGTATAAGGATACATTGGGAACGCTATTCCACAATGAAAAAGGTGTATTATAGCTGCATGTGGTTGAGTATTACAAACATAATTGAGCAAAATAAAAGAGTTATGAAAGCATACCATATAAGAATATATGCTTATAAATTTTTATGCACATAAAGCTTATAAGAAGGTAAAATTAAAGTATATCATTTAGGGATGTAAACATAGGTGGTAAATCCATTTGAGAAAAGAAAGAAAATCATTACATAAAATTCACAATAGTGGTTATCTCCCTGGGTAGAGAGGGTTTTCTCATAGGGGAGGGTCATACAATGGGGAAGGTGAGTGTTAGACACTGGCATTATTCTGTGACTTAATCTGGTTACATGGGTTCCCCTTTCTAGAATTCTTTAAGCTGCATATTTTAAACACTCATGTGCTTTTATATGACATACCAAAAGTTTTTTTTTTTAAGAGATGGGGTTTTGCTTTGTTGCCCAGGCTGGTCTTGAACTCCTGGCCTCAAGTGATTATCCCACCTTGGCTTCCCAAAGTGCTAAGATTACAGGCATGAAGAAATTCTTAAAAGGGAGCCTGCTAGCTTGGCACCTGTAGCTCAGTGGCTAGGGTGTCAGCCACATACACCTGAGCTGATGAGTTTGAACCCAGCCGAGGCCTGCCAAACAACAATGACAACTACGACCAAAAAATAGCCAGGTGTTGTGGTGGGTACCTGTAGTCCCAGCTCCTTGGGAGGCTGAGGCAAGAGAATCACTTAAGCCCAAGAGTCTGAGGTTGATGTGAGCTGTGACACAACAACACTCTACCAAGGGGGACATTGTGAGACTCTGTCTCAAAAAAAATAGGGAGCCTGCTTTGGGGGGTTGGGTGTTTGGGAGTTGGATCCCTGGTCCTCATACTGATACCTGTATGTCATCTTCTGGGTTTTCAAGGATAGATTTTTCAGAACCAGGTTCCTTGTTGTCTCCTTCCCCAACTCCCAGCCTTTCCAATGCAGCTCTTCAGCCACCTCAATGCCCCAGATGACCCTCTTCTTCACTATGTCTTGCTTTCTTTGGAAGCACCTTTGCACATCTGTGGAGCTGGTTGGCTGCTCAGGTGGCAGTGGGAAAGGGGAGAAGAAAAGATGCATTAGTGGAGTAGGATGCAAAGACCCAGAGGACAGGCAAAGATTTCCCCATCTCCAGAAAGCAATGAATTGCACCACTCCTTGTCTGAGTGATGGCCTGGAGGGAGAAAGTGAGGAGCAGGCAGGCCCTAGAGTCAGACATCACGTCTTCTGAAGTCACTGGAATGATATTCCAACTATAGCCTCAACTCTTCAAGACTTCCCTGGACCACACCACCCAACCATTCCATCCAGCACAGAAATTCAGTGTTAGCTGACCTGCTGTACTCCTCAGTGTACGCTGAGATACCCCTCCCTTATATTCTCCCCCTCTTCTCCCCCATCTTCCCCCTCCTGGAGTGGTCTATCCCAGGCACTTTTCCAGACCACAAGGACACTTTCCACCATCTCCTCCCCACCCTCAACTGGCTAGTAGAGCACAGGAAGGAGCCAATATGCCTATAATCAACCTCCACTCATACCCTGACTTTGGGGCCCAGCGATGAATGAGCTAGTGTCTCCTTGTCTGTAATGGAAAATCTTTTCATAAGCCGATCCACAGTCCCATGTTTGTGGAGAGGATGCGGAACAGAGAAGCCCCTTGGGGAGTTAAGGTGGAGGGAAAATGAACTGGGTGTCTTTTCCTTCCATGGACACTGCTATGACTGCTCAACTCATTGGCATTTTAATTTACCTTTGACTACGTGTGGCCTTTATGTTGCTGCATAACACAAGGCTGTAGTCACCCATTCAGCACGTATTTGCTGATGACCTATTATGCAATACGCACTGTGCTAAGGGCCGGGGCTACAATGGTGAACAAAGCTGACAAATCCATTCTCTCTTGCAGCTTCCATTCTCAGTTTCAACATTTACAGAACATGTCAGATTGCCAATACAGTATTTTCTTTCCCAAGTTACCCATGGAGGACAGGTGACATTAGTGAGGTAGAGTAATTTACTACAAATATCAGTCAGGGTCCAATCAGGAAAACAGAAGCCACTACTTTTTTTTTTTTTTTTTTAGTTTTTGGCAGGGGCCAGGTTTGAATCCACCACCTCCGGTATATGGGGCCAGTGCCCTGCTCCTTTGAGCCATAGGCACCCCCCAGCAGCCACTCTTTAAAGTATTGAATTTAATGCACAACCCGGGACAGTACAGGAACTCAGGAATTAGAACATCAACCTGCTGCCTCCACGCCTAACTGTTAGAGCCCTGAGGCCTGTCTGGTGGGAACTGGAGCCACAGGGAAGACGCAGCTGCTGGCAGAGAACAGAGCAGAGAAGGGCAGTGAGTGAATCTGAGAGCAAACAGGCCCAGAACTGCACGGATAGAGTGAGATGCCTTCCAACACAAAATCCTCAGGCCACCAGGAGGCAAGTGAAGCCACCAACACATCTAAGGAGGCACGTGCCACCTACCCACAACACAGACATACATGTGTGGAACACAAAGTCACATCCCATAGACATACCCCTGGACAGCTGCACCACAGAGAGAACCACAAAAGTTGCCAAAAGTAAACAATGTCCATACATCAGTCAAACACATTCCTAGGGGTCAAGGCCAGAAGAGCTTTGTGAGGAAGGAGAGCTTACTTCTCTCTGGAGCTCCCGTGGGCCTCCCAGTGAGCCCACTGCTTCCAGCACCCAGCGTGCTTACTGCACTATCTATACAGGGGACAGTGCTTGGGCACACAGGGGAGAGTCAGGGCCTCTCAGATTTCTACCCCACCAGCCTGCCACACCATGCCCCGCCCACCCCAGCTGTGTCCCCACCCTGCCACTGATGCTGCTGCAGGCACTCCTGATTGCGCTGCTGCTGTTAGCAGAGGGGATGGCCACTGTGCTGGTACTCAGACAGGATCCACCGGAGTTCATGGTGAAGGCCCCATTGTCCACGGGCGGCGTGATGGGGCTTGGGGTCTGGGTGAGCATTGTTCACCTGAGGATGCTCCAGGGAGCGCTCTTACTAAACCAGTAGTTCCTGCTAGGTCCAGGTGTAAGTTCAGAGCTGGGGAGACAGTAGACAGAAGACAGAGGGGACATGAGAAAGAGAGGATGATGGAGGAGATGCACTATGGTCATCACTGTTGTGAAGGAAAGGTCCTGATCCCCAGGTCTGGCAATGGGTATGAGGCAGCACCCTGAAGAATATGAATGGATACAAGATCCAGAGCTTTGCCTGGGAGCCCAGGGACTCACCATTCATGAAAAGCACTTGAAAGAGAGACTTGAGGAGAAGGTCCACTGGGCCATGCCCCTTCACAGCCACACTGGGCACTTCTCAGCAAGCTCCAGTGGGTGCCACTGAAGCACATGCCTTACCTTTATCTGACTTTTACTCTCCACTTGCTTCTTCTGAATGTCTTTCCTCCTGGGAGAAGAGGAGTAAGGGGGAAAGAAGAGGCAAAGGAGACCTGCAGGTTTTTGGGCTTCTGGGTTTCCTCTGCCAGTATACAACCTGTAGTCCAGGTTTAAGGTTTGATTGAAATAATAAATCAACCAAAGGGTAAATGACTCAGTCTAGAGCAGAGGGATTCCCAGGTAAACTGAAGCTCAAATTATATGCAAATACAAGTGACACATATGAAAATATTATATGCAAATTATATGCAAGATTAGAATGCATGTATATGTCTTTTTCAGAAAAAGCGTCCACAGCTTTTATCAAATGCTTAACAGTGCACGTGGCTCTGCTCCAAGAGAACAAAGTGTCTCAAACTGGCTTTGGCTCCTTCATCACCTCAAATTCCTTCTATTTTAGCTAGATCCTTTAGCACACACACCCAAGTATGACTCTGTAACCTATACAAAAGAATAGCAATTTTCACACTCGAACACCAAAACTAAGGTCAGCTCTGCTCAGGCACATGTGGAAGGAGGTTGCAGACTCTACATTGATCCATTTTGAAAGGTTCAGCTATAATTTTCCTTTATATGGAATATGGAGCTATCATTCATGAGATCATTGAACATGGCACTACCTTCCAAAGTATAATGCAAGCCACATACGTAATTTAAAAAATTTAAATTTTTAGCCAAGCACAGCATTTCACATCTGTAATCCCAACGCTTTGGAAGGCCGAGGTGCAAAAATCACTTGGTTCAAGACCAGCCTGGGCAAAATAGCAGGTCCTTATTTCTACCAAAAAAAAAAAGATTAACAGGGCATGGCAGTACAGTCTATAGTCCTGGCTACCAGGGAGGCTGATGGGGGAGGATGCTTGAGCCTGGGAGTTCAAGGCTACAGTGAACTCTGATCGTACTACTATATTCCAGCCTAGGTCT
>NW_003852408.1:13342316-13368617 GCF_000181295.1 Otolemur garnettii | reverse complement strand
TGTAATGCCACGGCACTCTACCCAGGGGGACAGCTTGAGGCTCTGTCTCAAAAAAAAAAAAAAAAAAAGATAGGTGAAATTATACCAAAAATGCTATAATTTAATATGCATATTATTAATAAATTATTTTACCTTTTTTGTACTAAGTCTTTCAAATTCTGTGTGCATTTCACACTTAATAGCACATCTCACTTTGGACTACCTATATTTCAAGTGATTAATAGCCACATATGCTAGTGGCTATTGCATTGGACAGCATCATTCTAATATGTTATTGAACATATGTATACTTTCAGGCTATTCAGTACCCTTCCCCACTTCTTGGAATATAATAACCTCAAAATAGGCTCAGGGCCCGTAGCACAGTGGTTATGGCACCAGCTGCATACACCGCATTTTGTGGGTTCAAACCTGGCCCTGAGCCTGCTAAACAACAATCATAGTTGCAACAAAAAATAGCTGGGTGTTGTGGCAGGCACCTGTAGTCCCAGCTACTTGGGAGGCTGAGGCAAGAGAATCACTTGAGCCCAAGAGTTTGAGGTTGCTGTGATCTGGGACATCATGGCACTCTACCGAGGACAGCACTCTACTGAGGGTGATAATAGTGAAACTCTGTCTAAAAAAAAAAAAAGTAACAATCTCAAAAATAGTAACTTCCAGGGCTGGGTGCAGGGGCTCAGACCTGTAATACTGGCACTCTGGGAGGCTGAGGTAGGTAGATTGCCTGAGCTCAGGAGTTCAAGACTAGCCTGAGCAAGAGCAAGACCCTATCTCAAAAAAAAAAAAAATAGTTGATGTTGTGGCAGGAACCTGGAGTCCCAGCGACTTGGGAAGCTGAGGCAAGAGAATTGCTTGAGCCCAAGAGTTTGAGGTTGCTGTGAGCTGTGACACCAAGGCACTCTACCCAGGGTGACAAAGCAAGACTCTGGCTCAAAAAAAAAAAAAATACTAACTTCTACCAGCATTTACTGAGGATTTATGTGAGGCAGTGTTGTAAGGTCTTTATAGGTATTATAATCCATACAATAGTTTATGATTACATGTGACTTGTCTTTTATTTGGACTAAAATTTTCTTTTTTTAAGTTTATAGTTCAGGTCCTTATTATAAGATATTCAGATTTTTTTTTTTGAGACACAGTCTCAGTATGTCACCCTCACTAGAGTGCTATGGTGTCCGAGCTCACAGCAACCTCAAACTCTTGGGCTTAAGCAATTCTCTTGCCTGAGCCTCCCAAGTAGCTGGGACTACAGGTGCCCGCCACAACACCTGGCTATTTTTGTTGTTGTTCTTCTTCTTATACTTGTCATTGTTGTTTAGCAGGCCTGGGCTGGGTTCAAACCTGCTATCCTTGGTGTATATGGCCGGAGCCCTAACCACTGAGCCATGGGTGCCGAGCCAACATATTCAAATTTAGTAAGCAATTTTATAGTCATACTGTAGGAATTTATACAATTGCATCAAAGACTTTCCCAATGTCTCCAAACCCTCTGGAACTATTTAGATTCATTCATTCATTTATACATACATTCATTCATTCTTTAAAAAAGCACATACTGAATATCTAATATGTATCAAGTACTATTCTAGGCACCAGATAAGACAGGCAAAGTTCCTACCTTCAATTGTGCAACAGACATTCAGATGAAATCAGAAAAATGCAAGCTGGGGAGACAAGCAGGAGAGCTCCTTACTTATCTGCCACTGGAAGGCCTTGCAGTCCAACCCTGACTCAGTAATGTCTCTGACCTCAAGGGATTCCCTACACAGCTCCTGCCTCGGAGGTCTGAAAAATTCTCCACTCCACACATGAAACTATCTCACAGAGTATGAGAAGAGACAAGAGATAATGGGTAGAAAACTTCTCCAGCCAGGCCAAAAGGGCTTAAGGGATTGAGCGCTGGTCTTATGCAAAGGAAACTGGGTGCCAGCATCTCCTCAGACTGTCCAGAGAGGCTAGTTTTTCTATCTCCCCGAACCTCAAGTCTCCTCACCTGTAAAATGAGAGTTGTCCTGACTACTTCACAAAGCTGATGTGAAGCTTGAATGAAATAGAGGATTGGAAAAAGCTCTAAACATACCTATGTTATTGTAATTAACAACCAAAATTTACATACCAGCCTGCGTTACTCTTCCAAAAGACTCACACATCTGCAATCATTGTTAAGAGACAGGGCAAGTGAGGTTTTTTGTTTTGTTTTAAATAGGATTTTCTTTTTTTTTTTTAATGGCAAAGGATATTATAAACAAATTTAATGACCAAATGATAGCCTGGTCAAAAACGTGCATCACCAAGGGCTGATCCCTGTACTAGGAAAGAACTCTCGCAAGCACCTAAGACTTGACAAACAGTTCTTTTTTTTTTAAGAGACAGAGTCTCATTTTGTCGCCCTCAGCAGAGTGCTGTTGCACCACAGCTCACAGCAACCTCTAGCTCTTGGGCTTAGGTAATTCTCTTGCCTCAGCCTCCCAAGTAGCTGGGACTACAGGCGCCCGCCACACCTGGCTATTTTTGTTGCAGTTTGGCTGGGGATTTTCTAACCTCAAGTACTTTTAAAAAATATGTATCATCAGCTTCCTTTATTCCGACCTAAAAACTCCCAAGACGACTGACGAGTGGGAAAAAAAAGATCGTTGTGAAGAGTGGAAGGAGGAAAAAATAGGTAAAAAGAAGGGGGACAAAATATGCTTAAGTTGCTTCCTTTCTCCTTGGGATCCTTAGTTTGACTGATCTCGCCCAAGTCTCAGTCCCACGAGGCTCTCTGAAGGGCTTGGAGGAAACCCCCCCGGCCACTACTTCCCGGAGAAGCGGGTCCCCCGGGACACATACCTTCCTGGGCCACTTGCGCGGCTCCCCAGGATCCTGGGACCAACGCTCAGAACGCACACCGTCGCCATATTGTCGTTTCCATAGATACAGGACGCGCAGGGCACGGCGTCTTCTGGTATCCCACGGCAACGACGGCAGTCCGAATGAGTCAAGAATCATAAAAAGCGAATGTGCTGACCAGGTTTGCTCCCTGTATTCAGTTTTAATTCTCCGAATTTCTCTATCAGTACTAACTGCGTGCTTCTCTAGTCACGATATGGTATATATAGTTCCCTAGTTATTGTAACTTCCCAGCAGCTTTAGTTGACAGCCAAATTCACAGGAAGCTACTCGGTGGACTTGGCACCGGAATGGATGTCATTCCTGTTCTTTGCCTACCAGGCACTGGTGACGTAAGGTCGGAAACTCGTTACCTGTGATTACAATTGTTAACTTAAAAGCAGCCAGCAATTATTTCTTATTTGCATATTGTTTTGCAAATGGATTGTCTTGCTGGAGGGAGAGAATGTGTCCTTGGCGTATTCTCCCAGCATTTCTTCCTACCTAGCGCCAAGAAAAACAATTCTTTTGAAGGGAACTGAAGGTTAATGTATGAAGATGGAATTATTATACATAATGTGGAGTTTTGGAGACCCGTTTGTTCATTGTACGTGCTGTGGGGTAAGAGTCGCATTTTGTGAAGACTCCTTAGGTAGTTGAAGATGAAAGTCTCAAAGTTCACTCATGGACAATTAAGGATGTTTCACTGGCTAGGACAGTGAACAGGTTTCTTTACAGATGGGAGGAGGGAGGTGGTCAGAGGAGAGAGCTTAGTGAATCTAGGGGTAAACCCAGAAAATAAACTGTCATTTTAGGAGAGCTGGAGTTGACGTGTGAACAGTGAAAGGTAGACTGAGATGACAAAGTGACCTGAGTTGTCCTTGGAGATCACATGGCTAGAGGACGGAAGGACTGGAGGGAAGGGGCAGGCCCAGGGGCTGGTATATTATACCAGCACGATTAGGCCTAGAGTTTTCTTGGAATTGAAGCATGTGGAACTCAGTGAGCTTTTCACTGGTTTTAACAGGATTCTAAGAATCTGAAGCCTGCACTTTGGACATACTGACTCTATGCTGTTTGTAGTTTCTATAATGATTTCCTTTTTGTTTTCCTCCAAGTTTTTTTTTTTAATGATCAGCATGACTCAGCTGCACCTTAGGGACAAGCAAAGGGACTTGGCCATTCTTAGGCTAAAAAGCAATAGGGAGCAGTGACTCTGGGCTCAGGGTTTGGTCTTGGGAATCCTGGTGAGAAAACCCCTAGGAGAAGGGAAGTTCATGCTAGGAGTTACACATCACTGATGAGTCTTGCTGCTCAAACCTTGGTGAATCCTGGGTTTGGGACAATGAAAAGAGATGATTCCTCCTCTTAGCAGGGCCTCTTTGGGCTCTGCTTCTGTGGGATTCTAGCTGCCTCCTAAGCTCTGCCGGCTAGTGACCTTGGTGAATGTTGCAAGCTTGCAGGGAGAGACCTGCCTGCTGGACTTTGCCCAGGGAGGCAAACACATGGAAATACAAGAGGTTGACCCAGAGGAGGGGGAAGAAGAAGCCAGGTTTGCTTTGAAATCTCCCTTTCCAGGATCCCAGTGCCTTTGGAACATAATGGCTACTGGATCCTGGTAATCAAAAAGGACCACATTGGGTATGTTATTTGGTTCAAGGCTATGAACAAGGATGGGTGATTATACAAGAAATTGATGAGGATCAGGTTAGGGAAGAAAGGAGGAAGGATAGATGAATGGGAGACAGCCTCAGGTACTCCTGGTCTGGAAGCTAGGGGTGGGGGATAATAAAGATAAATCGCACCCAGTTATTGGGACTTCAGCACACACAAAAATATCTTTTCCAGGTATCTTCCCATGCCCCCATACTCACCTGCTGTCATCCCACCCCCACCCCACCATGGAATAGAGAAGACTTTCAGTTGTGAAATCAGACAGACCTGGGATTAATCTTGACCATTACTGTGTGACCTTGGGCAAGTCGTATGACCTCTCTGAACTTCAGTTTCCTTCATCTGTTACTTGAGGATATTTTCAAAGGGCAGGTGTGAAGACTGAGTGATAAGTATGTGTAAAGTACTTGACACATGATAGGCAATCAACAAAGTTACACACTTGCACACTAGATGGGAGGTCCCTGTTAATAATCCACTCAACCCTCCATGAACCTTCCCCTCCTACCAGCATCTGCCTTCTCTGCTACGTGCTAGAGAAGTGGGAAGTTTTTGTCCGTCTATATCCTCCTCCCTTGTCTCTCCAAGAAGGATACTGCCTTGCTGCTCTGTGGTAGATAAAGACAAAAGGAAACACCATGGTTCTTTGCTGTCTGGCAGTAAGTCAACCTGGCTCCAGCACTTAGAAAGACTTCTCCCCCCTTCCTTCACCCTGAGATGCTGACTCTGTTTCGAGTGTTGGCTCTGAAATCAAGTCTGCATCCAAGATGTACTTGTGGGAAGAAACTGAGAAGGTGCCTCCCGTAGAAGCTTCTGACCTCAGAAATGAGTAGGGTGAGTCTTTCTCAGTCCAGATTGAGGGATGAAGAATAAAAGAAGGTTGCAGCCAGGAGAGCCACTATGGGAATTCAGGGTTGGAACAAAGGGCAGGTGGTGGGTACACTCTGTATTAGAGTCCCGTGGTCCCCTGCAGCTACTGGGGTGGGAGGCTTTCAAGAAACTGATGACATCTCCAGGGCACAAAACAGGCAGAGGTTGGGTACAGACTACCAAATGGCAAGAGAATTCAAAGGAAAGACTTCCATTCTGTCTGGAAACACCTGGGGTTTTCTAACTCTCCTAAGCAAACCTAGGCCTCCTACATAACTTTCTCTCTATATATATTGTCCTCACTGCAGGGTAGAAAGATGCACAGGCCAACAGTAGAGAGATGGAGGGAAAAGGACATAAAATTTGATTTCAGAAGACTCAAGTTCAAGCTCTAGTCTCAGTTTCTAATAGCTGAGCAATGTCAGGTGAATTGGTAAACCTCACTAATCCTCAATATCATCATCTATAAAATGGGAACAAACAAGGGTAGTATTCGCAGTACTTAATAATTGGTAAAGTGTGGGCGTTGGCCTATGAGAATAAATACCAGCTGGCCTTAGAGCCAGAGCAGGTTCCTCAGAAGCCCACATTGTGCTAGGATCATGGGAAAGCCTGGGTCATACAGAGAGATGACCAGGAGAGCAACCGGGGTGGGGCTCAGTCAGTGACAGTGTACCAACTGGCACCAAAGTATTTCCAGATATAAACAACCAGCATAGCTATACTGTGCTGGTTGCAAGTCATACCTGAGCAAAACTCCCTACACTACCTGTTAGTGTATACAGTTATTTATTTCAACTCTCCCTCTTGATTCCTTACTGGGGGAGGACTTGTCAGCATATCCAGCTGCTCATTTCGTTGTTGTGTGACCAATGCTTCTTCTCTGTGGCAGCTTACCCTGCTGTCTTCACCCATACTGTCTCCTGCCAGCTCTGTGGCTAGCACCATGGACAGCTCCAGTGGACCAGCCCAGCTGAGGCCATCCCCCTCCTCCGTCCTCCATCCTTCTATCTCCTCTTCCCCCTCCCTCCCCAGACCAGAAACCCCAAGGTCTAAACTGAATGAGGCCATCCTTGAGGAGACAGTATAGTGGACTGGCTAGAAAGGAGCTCTGGAGCCAAGCAGACTGGATTCGAATGCAACCTCTAGCTACATAGCTATACGGTCTTATTCTTTCACTTTTAGACAACTCAGTGCCCTCATCTATAAACAGGGAAAATTTTGTCAGCTACCTCAAAGGTTGGGAGGTAAACTTCTAAAGAACTTAGCTCAGTGCTTGGCTCATTGCAGATTCTGAATAAATGAAGAACACTAATTAATTTCTGACTAGAACCCTCTCTCAAGTGAAGGTGTCATCACATGACCACTGGCTCAGTACAGGAGGCCTCCTTTGGGTGTGGGAATTAGGAGTTGGCTTGGATTCAGGTATGGTAAGGAAGCTCACCTTTGACCGGTCCATGAGATTCTGTCCCTGTGAGGTATATCCACATTTAAGAATTTTTGAGTTTGTTTTAGATGTACAGAGGAGTTACAAAAATAGTACCAGGAGTTCTCATAAACACTCTTCCCAGCTTCCCCTCAGGTTAATGTCTTATATGACTATAGACCCTCTATCAATACTAAGAAGCTAACCTTGTATGTCGAACACAATTAATAAAAGTACAGACTTTAGGTTTCACAAATTTGTTTGTTAATGTCCTTTTTCTGTTTCAGTATCCAACCGCTTTCCCAGATCTGGCTCCAGCCTTTGACCACTGTCTTCAATATTTAACATTTAGGTTTTAGAAATCTCCAATAGCATTTCTTTCCACTTGGCCATGTATAACTCCTTGCTGCCCACAAGCCCTTATCCATGAACTTCCCTCCTCCCTGAACCACTGCAAGGCTCTTTACTCCTGGGAGAGTTGCCATCAAGAGAGGTCCTGCCAGAAGGGCAGACATGCAGCATTTTTCCAATTGATTGTGTATGGAGAGATGTGCTCATCCAAACCTCCTTTTTGTCTCCATCCACCCCAAGTTTATTCCATTTCCAAGTATCCTCACACTCCCCCTGCAGATGATGATGGGCCACAACCCCTCCTCCAGGCTCACACGGGTTCCCTTTTTTAAAGCCTCTGTGTCAGATTGTGTTAAAGTCCTCTGAAAGCCTTAGGAGATGCCCTCATCAGTCCCATTCCCTCTTCACCCTTTGTTTGGTTACTATTGCCATGTAAGGAGTTACCCCAAAATGTTGGGGTTAAAATAACCATTTTATTTTGTATATGGTTTTGTGGGTTGGAATTCAGAAAGGGCTTGATCAGGCAAATTCTAGCTTGGGGTCTCTTATACAGTTGCATTCAGATGTTAGCCAGGGCTGCAGCCATCCAAAGGCTTGAGTAGGCTGGATATTCAAGAAAGTGCACTTCATGGCTGACAGTTGATGCTGGCTGTCAGCTGGGAGCTTGGCTAGGTCATGGGCCAGAACACCTATCTATAGGCTGAGTGCATGGACTCTACAGTCTCAGGATGGAAACAGGCAGAGACTGCATGGCCTTTTCTGATCTTGCCTCAGACCAGATTTAGAACCAGAGCTAGATAGACCCTGCCTCTCCTTAGGACCAGTATCAAAGAATTAGCGGACATATTTTAATCATCCCTACACTCTATCCTGGGTCTCCTCAGTACCTAGAATATTATTCCTCCAGGACCACATCCTCTGACAGGGTTGTGGCCACTCTCAGTCCCATCCTATCTTCTAGGCTAGGAGTGTCTTCCTCTCATTCCTCTGGGACAGTGACTCATCAGTCCCCACTTCCCTTGGTCTGTGGCTGCAGGGGCCTGGATTCCAGTCTAGACTCTGTTAAGTGTGATTTTAAGAAAATGGCTTCACCTCTTTGGGCCTCTGGTTCTTCCTCTGCAGAGTAGGAATTAGGAACAGCCTCACTTCATAGACTGTTAGGATGAAAAAAATAATGTAAATAGTACACTTTGCCTGTAGTAGGTGCTCCTGATTGTGGTAGAAATGACTGTGGCAAGATATCTTCCCTCTTTCAAGAGAAAAAGGCTTAGTTTATTTCTCTCTGAAATAGGGATAATAATTCCCCTATCTTTCACCATGCAGATGAGAGAGTTCTTAAATGGGCTGCCGGAAGGGCCAGCCCAGAGGTCACACTCTGGCCACACCTGAGTGAGATGGCCCCTATGTCTGCGCCCTTGAGGTGGGGTGGGGTGAATGCAATGTGGGAGGCAGGCAGCCAGGTGTGACTCAGGGAGGGGACAGGCAGGGTGGGGCTGTTATCTATCCAACTGTGCCTTATCAGATCCGGCTGGCCACAGCTGGGCCCCATGAAACAAAGAGGCTTTAAGAACAAGATCCAGGGTGGCATGTGGGTCTGGGGCTGAGCCCCAGAAGATGTAGCTGCCCAGGGGTCAGAGGGCACTGGTTGCAGAGCTGCTGCTGCTAACCCTATCAGAGAGGTCTCCCGAGATGGGGCACCCTCCCAGGTAGAAAGCTGGGCCTGTGCTGTCACCCAAAGGCCTCCATTGCTAGAGTCTGCTTCTTGGGGCACTTCCTACAGGGACACTTTCCCCTAGGTCACCATGGGGTACAGCACTTCTCCCCACTTCCCATTTTGTAGTCTCCCTTCCTGACTATACTTCTAGACCCAAGTACACTGGCTCCCAGTCCTAAGGATGCCCTGAACTTCCCCTCTGGGCACCTGCTCCTGATAATCCATCTACTTACCCTGTCCAAGTCACTCATGCCCCAGGAGCCACCTCCGGGAAGTCTTCAGGCATGTAGCATCCAGCCCCAGCCCCTGGATGAAGGCCATGCCCTCCCTCTGATATTGCACTGTATGGAGCGTGCTGTGAATCTTCATCCCCAGCAGAATTGGCTGAGCCTAGCAGAAAAGCTCAGACCCATCAGGACCTGAGTTTGAGACTGTATAAGTTGTACACTGCATAAGGGCTCCAGGTTGGGCAGGCCAGGGTGGCTGAAATCACATGTGCTGCATGCCCCAGTGTGCACCCTGTGCTAGGCTGTCACCTAAATGGACTTCCTCCTCCAGCTACAGACCAAAAGAGTTGCCTAGTTGGTTGTCTCCAAGGGGTAGCTGTGTGCTGTTTTTCAATGGAGGGTGCCTATTTCCAGTTGCCATATAGGGGCCATGGTGCTAGTAGCAGGCCTGATTCCTAAAGCCCTTTCCAACAAGGCATAGACAGAGTCCCGAGGCCCATGTGTTGAGGGCTGCATGCAGGCCCACAGGGCTTTCAAAGAACCATGCTCTGCACTAATTGGAGCTTTCCAAACAAGAATGAGCGGCTGCAAGGTCAAGCTGGGGACAGGGGACCCATGGCAAGGCCCCAGCACAGCCAAGTAGAGAAGCCAAGGTACAGTGATCCCTTGTGTTGAAGGCAGTTGGTGTAGACAAGTTCACTATCCACTCTGGTCTCATTATCTCTAGGTCTCCCCAGGGAACCTGTGGATTTAGGCATAGGCCCTTTACCTTTAGGACTAGGCTATTGGAGACTACTACAAGATTCTTCCCAATGCACTTCCAAGGTTGAGGAGGAACAGACAGAGAGAACAAGAGCATAGAGGTCACTTGAACCCTGGTAACAAAGACAGAGGATATCTAACGAGAAAGCCCTCTACATCACCTTTACAGGTGCAGCCACAAAGGCCAAAGAAAGGCCAAGGTCAAGGATACTGAGGAGTGAGGGATCTGGATCTCCTGCTTAAAACCCTAAAGTTGATTTGGGCCCTTTCCTTCTTGCCCAGTTGTAGCATCCTCACTTTCAGGAACTTTCCTATTTACCAGCTGTTCCCTGGTGTTTCCATAGCCCCTTCCAGGACGTCAGTCATAGCACTTCATGCATGGTGTGGACAACCCTATTTCCCACTATTCTCCCTTCTTCCATAGGAGTTCACCCAGGGCAGGCACCCATCAGGCACAGTGCCTGACACAGGCTGTCCAGTAAACATCTGCTGTGAGTAAAGATCACAACTGTGGATACAGCAGCCCTGGAAGGCTGAGCCTGGGCACAAGTGGAGAGACAGGCAATCCTCAATCACCTGGGTCTTGGCAGAACACAGAGCATGGGAGGGATTGGGGACAGCATGCTGCAGAAGTGAAAGGTGACAATCAGGACACCCTATCTACTCATTCCCTTGTCTCTTTAGATCTAGGCCCAGGTCCCCAGAAAAGCTGTAGGGCCCCATTCCTACCCTAAGGTTGGACTTTTGAGGGCCTGAATTGGGACAAAATTTTTTACTGAGTCTCTTCTTTTTTTAAATTTATCTAAAGAATAAACATGTTCCCTGAGAAGGCCCATCTGGAAAAGAAAGGTCTGGAGTCACCAAATGGCTCTGTGTCTGCTGGACCCAGTGTACCCAAGTTCAATAGGATAGTCAGCCTCTCTCTCCCCTCATTTCCTCTAAGACTTGGAGAGTCATCCACTCTATGCACCCACACTTACCAACAGCTGTCACTATAATCAGATTTCCCAGGTAGAATGTGTACAGGGAGAGAAAATATAAATGAATGGACAAGAGCATATTTACCTTGACCTTATATTTCTCACTGTAAATGAATTCATGGTCATTTTCCCCGTGGGCCTGGTCAGTGAGAGTCTGCTGCAGAGAGGTGGGTACACTCCAGAGGTGCTGGCAAAGCTTATTTCCAGACCTGAAGTACTGAGCAAGACTTTCTAGAAAAGACCCAATTTCCTCAAAGGAAAAGCTGTGTAGTAAAAGAACGGGTCCAAGAGCCAGTCTACAAGGATTAGAATCCTACTTCTGTCACTTGCTGTCTAATCTTGGGCAAGTTATTTAATTTCCTTGGGCTTCCGTGTTGTAATTGGAAAATGGTGACCTTATAGTATACACTGCATAGGGTTATTGCCAGAATTAAATGGGCTGCTAAGTGTACAGATACAGAATAATGCTAGCAATGGCTAGTCTTCATTAAACAAAGCAATTGTCATTATAACCTGTGGGGCCTAGTTCTCCAGATGCCACAGATCCCAGAGTACAAAAGCTTTCCCAGGAGCTTTCTTCCACAGAGATGGGTGGGTATGGTTAGAGTCTGAGCAGTCATCCCTGACACTCCCAACACAATAGTCTAGGTGAGAAAACAGGACCTGGGCAGTGGTGTGCTTTAGCAATGGACACACTTCAAGGTGGGGGAAGCCCTGATTTGCAGCACTTGCCAATTTCCACAGTGTCCATAGCCACGATGCCTATTTTAACTGGCTCACAAAATTCCTGAAAATTGAACAATTGTGCCACTGGATCTAGACCCTCAGCTGATCCTTAGTGAGTAGGGACAAACTTGCCTTGGACAGAGGGATTGAAAGAAAGTGGAGAAGAGGGTCATCCTGTCTTGGCAATAAACCAGATCTTCTCTAGACTAAGCAGTGTTTCTCAAAGTGAGGTCCATGGTCCATTTGCTATGTTTAGTGTGTTTGTAAAAATAAGTTCCTAGGCTTTGCTGGATCTTTTAAAGCAGAATCCCAGAAATGGGGCCAGGAATCATCTTTAAGTAGCTGCTTGGGTGATTCTGGGGTTTGAGAACGGTTAGGTTAGGGATCTCTAACCAGTCCAAGAAGTCAGAATAGGCCATAAGACAAACATGAATTCTATGGGGCCTTTTCATATTGCTGTCCATAACCAACAGCAAAGAATTGGAACCAGGCCCAGGAGCACACTGAGATGGTTATAGGTAAAGAAAGGGACCATGGATTAGTACCTTTAGTTCTCTCTCTGGTCCTGCCGTGTTTAGAGTGACTTTGGGGTCAGGATGGAAAGGCCCTACCCAGGGCAGAGCACAGCTGTCTGTGGGGAATTTGCAGTGTTTCTGGATGAGAAATGGCCTGCAGAGATGGTGGAAGCACTGAAGGTTTGGTCCTCAGAGCAAGGTGAGCCAGGCTTCACTGAGGAGGGGAGCAAACCCCTAGACACACAAATCCGTGGCTCTAAACTATCTGTGTATTGCCCCACTCAGCATCCTAGACTCTATGGATCTAACAACTTAAATAATTTTTATTACAAAAGGAAGAAAAGACCAAAACATCTCCCAAATTTTCCCATGGGGCTTCCCCCTCCGCGCCAATAAATAAGGTGGGGGAGACTGACCGGAGGAGGAGGTGGGGGTCAAGGTTCAGCAGAAAAGGGAGCTTAGCCTGGGCAGTGGTGGCAAGGACACCCAGTCTCAGGCCTTATGGTCACATTAGCTGGAACACAGAACTCTTGCCTGCTGACAGCAACAGTCTCTGGATGCATATTGAGGAGTGTGGCCAGGGAGGAAGGTAATACTTCATGAGGGCCAGGATGGCTGCCCCACCTCTGTAGCCTTCTTGGTTCTGGGCATCATTGAGTCCAGCCAGCTCCCTGCTGGCTCCCAGGGAATCTAGCAGCATCATCTGAGGTGCAAGCCCACCTAATGGGGCCTAAGACAGATGGAATAGGCCCTCTCCATCAGGGGAGGCAGGGTGTGAAAAATTATAGTGAGAGCTGGCTGGATTGGAAGCCTCCATGCCAGCCTCAAGGTCTTTAGGATAGAAGGATAGATAGATCACTACCCCCTCACCAGCTCAGCCTGCAGTTCTATCACTACACCAAGATGGGGGTGAGGGACGCTGGCATTGCCCAGTCAAATCTCAATGGTGTGTCTCCAGGGTGGAGGAGATGGCAGGGACCAGTGCCCACAGCTCAGGTCCCTTGCAGGGCCAGCACTTTCCTGGCTGGCAGGTCTCTGGACCCAGTATGGCAGTTCTGGAAGGGCAGTGGTGGGATCCTTTCAGCTCCCTGTCCCAGACATGCCCAGTGGGTGGAAGCTGCCCTCTTCAAGTAAGAGATGCCCCAGGCGGTAGAGCAGCTGGGGGTACCAGTGCACACCCTCTCCTAGGGGCCAGCTGCCCCATGCCAAGCTGTGAAAGAGTCGCAGGGGCCAGAAGGCCAATTGAGCCAGGTGGTGGTCAGCCACAGCTGCGAAGCAGGAAGCCACCACATCCTCTACCACCAGGGTCCCATGCCTTGTGAGTGGGGCATAGGCTCCAAGGGCTACATGTGTGGAGACAGCTGCTACTCGGGCAGGCTGTAGGCCTGGTACCCCGGCCACCAGCACATACTGGCCAGGCTGCACATGGCTGGCAAATGTTGCCCGGAAGTGGGCCGCTGGCTCTGTGTGGTTGTCAGCTGTAAAGAGCAGGTGGGCAGGCGTGAGTGTCAGGCGGCGTGGGGGGTCCCGGGTCTCGATGACCTGGAAGGCCCTCAGCTTGTTGGGCTCACGGTCCAGGAAAATGAGCACATCACTGAAGGTGGGGTTCCCGTCCTCCCCCATGGCCAGCACCCGGTCTCCCAGCTGCAAGGCTGACAAGGCCACACGGGCCCCACTCTCCAGGCGCACCTGGGCTCCAGCAGGGAAGCAACCACCTGTCTTGGCTGCAGCCGAGTGCTCTGTAGGAAGAAGGGACACGAAGATGTTACTATTGCGGAGTTCAGCCTTCCCACCACAGCCTGCTCCCCTGGCCAGCCCACCCAGGCAGAGAACTTCTTGCTCCCAGAGAGGTCCCCATCCCCATAACCCAGCCTGGCTTCCACCTCCTGTGCAGGCTTGAAGCCATCCCAAGTCCAGCATGAGCTCCTGCCCCCTTCTCTGCTGCCTAATCCTATGCCAATAACAGCAGCACACTGGGGTTTTAAGACCCAGGGGGTAGAAGAAAAGGAGCTCTCCCAAGGCATAGGTGATGCCCCTCATTTGTTCACATCCTGACAGTGCTATGAAAAAGTCAGGCTGTGGTTGGCTGTGATATGACAACAGAAAAGCTGCAGCCTCATGGACAGGGGAAGCCGCTTAGCTCCTCTGGGTCTAGAGGTCCTGTATTTCTCACCCCTTGCTTAGAGGCTCCTAAAACATGGTCCTCTCAGTCTGATACCCCAAGTTCTGCACCAGAGCTGACTCTTTGAATCCATAGACTTGAGAGGAGGGCCAACCCATGGGGCAAATACAGACCTCTGGGGCAGCCTCAGTGTGAGCACTCAGGTCAAGGGTGCATCTGGGGGAGGACACTTATCATCTTCAGTTTGAGTGCTGGGTCCTTGTGCAGGGACACAGTGGCATCAGCAGGGAGGATGGGAAACAGTGTTTGGAGGTCAGGACTAAGGAATGGAAGTGGCCACCCTGGAACCTGGCCCTGAGTCGGTGTTCACAGGTGCAGGGTGGATGGGACTCAAGGTAGACATGCTGGTGAGGGACATGCTGAGTGGAGGGGCCAGGGTGTGGCTTTGGATCAGGGTTGGATCATCCAGGGAGCCCAGCTAAGATCAGGAATATAAAAATTCGGGCTTGGGCTCAGTGTGCTGGGTCTGTGCATGGGACTACTACACGGTACCAGTGTGGAGGACTGAGCCTGCAGCCAGGAGGGCCAGGCTGGGACCCACAGGAAACATTTGAAGCACCCATGACCAGGTTCAGTGTAGGTGACAGGGACACTGACAAGACTTGAGGAAGGGGCGAGGCCCCAGTGCCTGCCATTTGTGATCAACAAGGCGGCCAATCTGGGTAAATCCACTTTATTGAGTCCACTTTTTCTTTTTTTTATTCTGGCTCTCACGGCTGGCTTTGACCCAAAATGTCCAGCTCGAGGGCTCTGGGGGGAAAGGATGGGGACGCCTGCGCCCCAGGAGGCCTGACCTGCAGCTGAGTGGTAGGTTTTGAACCTCTGAACTCCTGGTCAGGCATGCTGGTATCTGGGCACACCCTGGCCCCTGGCCCCCACCACTCTCCTTGTTCTGCACCAGGCTGGGTGGGGATGCATGTCTGTCAGCCTGGCTTCCTCCATCTGTCCAGTTTGCTCTGTCTTGCACCTCCTGTGCACTGCCAGGTCAGCACCCAGCTGTGCTAGGACAGGACCTATCTCGCTAGGCTTCCCCATGACACTACTGAGCATGCGTGGGATGAGCAGGCAGTCACAAGTAGCTGTGGGGAGCGCCGCTGACGTCCTCTTCCCTGGGGTCCCTGCCTCCATCCCTGGGCGGGCCTCTTCACCTTCTCAGCCCCAGCCGGCACCACGCTGCCTGCCCACGCCCTGCGGCCCCGGCCCCGGGCCCAGTCCCCTGGCGGCTCACCGGACTTGACGGAGCAATGCACGTGGGCCTTCGACTCATAATACACCCAGTCGAAGCCGGCCTCCACTGCCAAGCGTGCCAGCAGTCCATACTTATTGCGGTCACGGTCCGATGTGGTGATGTCTACTGCACGGCCCTCATAGTGTAGGGACTCTTCTGAGTGATGGCCGTCTTCATCCCAACCCTCGGTCACCCGGAGCTTCACGCCGGGCCACTGATTCATCACTGAGATGGCCAGAGAATTCAGGCGGTCCTTGCAACGCTGCGAGAGGAATATGCATGAAATTAAGGTTCCGGTGCAGGTACAGGCGCAGCCTACCTGCGAACTCTCCAACCGCACCCAGTGGAGTGGGAAAGCCGGGCCGGGTGTTCTGTCCCTTTCTCTTAGGAACAGAAGGCCCTTAACATGCTTCCTCCTGTTCTAGCGTCTAACTGCTTCCAAGAATGGGGACCGCACGGTGGCGCCACAAATCTGGAGGGTGCATCGAGACACCCTAGGGGGCACCCTTCTGGTAAAGGTAGAGGATCCCCTTCCATCCTATGGTCTCTCTTCCCAGCTCAGGGTATCAGTACTTGCACAGATAGAGCTCTGACTTTTGAGCTCCCGGTCCCTCAGTCTTGCCAAAGCGAAGAGGGAGGAGATGGTAGGGGAGCTAACTGCCTGAGGCTAGCCTGCTAGGCGTGCAAGCTCTGAGGTGCCCAGTAGGTGTCACCGCAGCCTCAGGGCTGAGGTCTGGGGACTGCTGGCTCTGGAGGCGCGGCAGGTGCAGAGCGCCCTAGCAGCGTCGGGTGGAGGGGTGTGTTGGAGGGGAATCCCAAGTCTGCCGAGATCCCTCCAGTGACACAGAGCGTTTCTACTGAAACCTTAGGATCCCAAACCGCCCCGAACAGACATCCGCACCCTAGATTAGGCTGCCCAGGAACCAGAAGTTAGTTGGCTAGTGCCTGAGCCCTCCCGATGGGAGGCAACACGTGGTGCGCACACTGAGTTGAAAATTTCAGAGCCCTCAGCACCTCTGCGCCAGTGGGCCACTCCTGTCCCGGAAGGGATGGGAGAAACTGAGCTTCTGCTCTCAGAGAGCCAGCTCCATGATCCTCCTCACGTAGAGTCGCGCCCTGGGGGAAGGACGGAAGGAGCCATTCATCGTTCCCACCTTCCCCGTACGCCTGGGTCCTGAGCGCCTAAGGGACCACGCAGCCGATGGGGCAAGGGGGCGCAGGGCCTGGGGCCTTGTAGTGCAGGGGAAGGGCCCTACCACCAGTCCTTGACTTTGAAGTAGGAGGCGCCTCCAAGTGTGGGCAGCCCATCTCTCAACCCACCCCCACGCTGCAGAACCCGGGCCCCACAGACCCTTGGACTCGGCCTCCCAGGAGCCAAGAGCCGCTACAACGCAAGGCCAGGCCGATCCTCCCCAGCACGCTGCATGGCTGGGGGCGCTCACTGCGCAGGGAGGGAACTCCGCCTGCTCCTTCCTGGCCCTTGCCGTCAGGCTTCTAGCCCCCTCCTAAGTCCGCCCCGCAGGCCGGCTCCCCGCCCCTTTCTCCCTCACCGCCCCCCTCTTCGAGTCCAGAGCCCGGGCGTGCGCTGTCAATGATTGCCCAGCCCGTGGCCCGGATCCTTATCTGCATTCCTCGGCGCCCGGCCCGGCCCGGCCACCAGCCAACCTTCGGCCCGACACCGGCCGGCCAGCCCCGGCGCCAGGGCGCATGCTGAGGGCCGTGGTCTAGCTGCTTTTCCTCATGTACCTAGAGAGCCTACTCCCTGCTTGCGGGGGAAGCCTTAGGAGACCCCACTGGAAGCGGGCATGGGTTTCTCCTCAGGCGGACCCGGCTGCAGGGAAGTTTGCGCCCTTGCCTTGGGCGGAGCGCGCGAGTCCTGCTCCGAGCCTGCAGATACTAAGCTTTAGCTCTGCTCCTTGCCTCCCTCGGGCATCTTACCCCTTCTCTTCCACTCCTTCCTGTCCCCGCAGCAAGCCCAGGGATCCCCTAAGTTCAGTCCCGGAGCCCGAAGGCCCTAGTTCTCCACCCTTTAACCACAGCCGCGCCACTCGGTTCTCGGGACAGACGTGTGGGCTCGCTCAGCGGGTTCCCTTTCCCACCTCCGCCTCCCTGCTCAACTCTTCCTCGCTGTTCCTTAATCCAGACCCAACCGGGACACTGCTCCAGGAGGGGGTAGAACATCGAACCCAGAGCTCAGCAGGGAGAAAAGGCGATGGGGGCCATCGGCACCCAAAACTTCTTCGCCTCAGGGGTGCAGAATGGCTTCAAAATGAAAAGGGCGCAGTTGTGCAGGTTAGGCCAGGAGGGACTGCGTGGGTCCCGGAGGCAGGGGAGGCAGCCAGGTCGAGGTACCTCCGGGGGCCGGGTCTGGGCTTAGCTGCCAGCACTCTGGGGCAGAGGAGCCGTCGCCAACCTGCTGGGATGTAGGGCTTGGCAGCGGGAAGCTCTTCTCTCAGTAACCCGGGGGCTTGGGAATGCCGACACCCTCGCCGGGACCCTTGGCCGGCCCATCTTGGGCAAGAGGCAGCCGGGCTTGGCGAGAGGGGCAGGTGCCAGAGGGCGTGCCCAGGTAGTCCAGAGAAGATGCTGGGGGGGCGGGAGGGACGGGTAGGGCCGGACAGGTGGCAGTGCTTCGGCCGCAGCGCGCTGGGAGGGCAGATCGCGCTCACCTGGGTCATGAGGCGGTCGGCGCCTGTGTTCTCCTCGTCCTTGAAGATGATGTCAGGATTGTAGTTGGGGGTGAGTTCCTTGAAGCGCTCCGAGCTGCGCGCGATCTTGCCTTCGTAGCGCCCGCTGGCGCCCAGGGTCTTCTCCGGCACGTTGGGGCTGAACTGCTTGTAGGCGAGCGGCACGAGTTTGCGCGGCGGACGCCGGCGGCTGCCCACCACCCGGCCCGGCCCGCAGCCTCGTGCCGCCGGCACCACCAGCAGCAGCAGGAGCAGGCAGAACCGCAGTCGGGGCCGGAGCCGGGCGGGAGACATGGCCAGGAAGCCCGGGAGAGCGGCGGGCAAGGGCGCCTGGTGGGCTGATGGGTAGGCGGGTCGACGGGAGCGCCGCAGGAGCTTAGGCGTCCGGGTGGCTCTTGGGGGCTCCAGGCGGGGGCGCCATGGGCGGCGCGGCGCGGCGCAGGGCCGGCGGGACTCAGGTGCGGGGCGGGGGCCGGGGGCCCTGGCTGGTGGCGGCGCGCTGTCCCCCTCGGCGCCTCGACTCTGAGCTGCCGGGCCCGCCGGCCGCCAATAAATAGGCCGGCCCGTTTGTTTTGGCAACGCGGCGGCGGCGGGGGGCGGCGGGCGGCGGGGCTGCGGGCCGCCGGGCTGGGCTGGGCTGGCCGGGCCGGCGGGCTGCAGGGCCCCGCGGTTAGCACCCCGGCCGAGCGGTCAGGCGGCTCGGGCGGAGCGGGAGCTGCTGCCGTCTGCGGCGCAGCCCGGGGCCGAGTGAAAGGGGAAATGGAAGAGATCCGGGCTCGGGCCCCGCTCAGACCGCACCCTACCCATGTCCCTGCCTCCTGTGCGCTTGACAGCAAACCTGCAGCAAGGGCAGCACAGCCTCCTCCCCCTCGGGCGGGCGGCCCCGGCACTAGCCAGCCCTCGTCCCGCTCGCTCAGCGGCAGCGCGTCCGCCCGCTGCCCTCTGCGCCCCCTGCACTGCCTGAGTTTGCCCTCCCCGCCCGGACGCGCCCCACCCCGCCCTGGTCTCGCCTACCGGCTCCTCGCGGCTCTGGGGTGCCCCGCCAGGCGGGAGCTGCCACCCCCACGGAGACCGCAACCCACGGCGCGGCCGGACGCGAGGGGCGGGGGGTAGTGGCCGGACCGCACAGCCGCCTACGGTGTCCCCTGCGGGGAAGCAAACCCAAAAGGCAGGAGGCCGCTCATAACCTGGCGCCGGACCCTAGCCCAGGCAACTGCGCCCTCTCAGCTCTGTGGAGCTGGATTCCATACCATTCCAGGGCACATCCCATGGCCTGGGCCTGGTGGGTGTGAAACTGGGGGTGAGGAGTGCTGCCTTTTGCAGAGTCAAACAGGGGTTTCAAATTGGAAAGGCTGTTAAAACAAACAGCATGAAGTTGCAAAGGGATAGGCCAAGATGCAGAGAAGAGCAGCTGAAATGGTGGCACCTACAGAACATAGAGGAAGCCCTCTGGTCCTGGTAAAGAGGGGAAGCAGAGATCTCAGTACCCGGAGCTTGAGAAAAATGCCCAAATGATTCAAAGCTCTCTAGGATCTACATTACAAATTTAAAAGGGCAGAGAATATGTAAAGGTAATTAGAGACGTGAACATCAGTTATGTATTTTAACATGATATTCAGGAAAACTGAATAAATTGGGATCCATGCTGCCAAAACAAGGAAAGGCCAGTGTGTTAAAAACAGAAAACATTACCACCATAATACCAAACTATATGATTTGGTTGCAATATATTGTACAAGCTCAGTAAAGGTAGAAATAAAAGGATGAGAAATAAAAAGCCTTAAAAATTCTCATTATTCCAATAACGTTAATACAGTATGTACCATTTTATTGGTTATATATCTGATACATGTGAACTATTAGATTTATCTACTTACATTATCTAAACTCAATAGCCAAATGAGCTATTATACTACTGCTCGCATTTTACATATGTATAAAATTTTACACATTTTACAACTTCTCTACAAGTTCAGAGAAGATAAGCAAGTTGGCCATGGTCAAGAAGCAGTGATTCAAACTCATTAGCCCCTCTCTGTATGCAGGATTCATCCATCAGCACGCCCTGTGTTTGTGGCTGAGGGAGCTTTTCACAAATTTACTTATACTCTCTCAGGATCAGTTTTGTGCCCACAAATTCAGGATTGGAAGAGACTCAGAGAGTGTTTAATTAAAGCACTTGGTATTACAGAAAAGGAAACTGAGGCCCACAGAAGGAAATTTAGGATGGCTCCACCAGGGCTGGAGTGGCACTTGCAACTTTCCTCCCCTTTTCTCACTCTTCTTCCCCACCTTCCCCATGTTCTTTCTTACATTAGCATTCAGATTATGTTTCTTAGTCATAGATTGTTGCTTCTTTTTTTTTTGAGATGGAGTCGCAAGCTGGGCACAAGTACTGTGGCAGAGTACCCTGGGTAGATTGCTGTGGCAACATAGTTCACAGCAACCTCCAACTCTTGGGCTCAAGTGATCTTCTTGCCTCAGTTTTTTCTATCTTTAGTAGAGATGGGGGGGGTCCTGCTCTTGCTCAGACTGGTCTCAAACTTATGAGCTCAAGGGATCCACCCACCTCGGCCTCCCAGAGTGCTAGGATTACAGGTGTTAGCCACTGCGCCTAGCCTACTTCTTTTTCTTGAAAGCTTTCTAAGTGTTTTAACTTTTATTTTCCTGGGCTCACAAACTATCCCTGCAATATTCTCCATCCTCTTTCCCTCATGTTCCTCCTACCTCAGATTTCTGAGGCTGGGTCAGTACCACTCCCAGCTCTGTTTCTACAGAGCTCCAAACCAGAAAATTCCATAGGCTACTGAGGTTACCTATCCCAATATTTCATGCTAATCTTCTAGAGAAGTTTTGCCTGCAATTCAATCTTTCTCTCTCCCTCTCTAACACAAATTCAACCCCTTTCCTCATTTTCTGGCTTTAGCAGGTGATTAGGGCTATTATCCCACGTATTACCCCACATAAATGGTCTTGAAGAGCCGTTAAATTGTCTCCAAGTGAGGCTGGGCAGGTGGCTCATGCCTGTAATCCTAGCACTCTAGGAGGCCAAGGTGGGTGGATAGCTTGAGTTCACAAGTTTGAGACCAGCCTGAGCAAAAGGGAGACCCCATCTCTACTAAAAATAGAAAAACTGAGGCAAAAGGATCGCTTGAGTCTGAGTTGGAGGTTGCTGTGAGCTATGATGCCACGGTACTACCCAAGGTGACAGCTTGAGACTCTGTCTCAAAAATAAGTAAATAGTCTCCAAGCGGAAGACAATTTCCTTAAGTTCTCTGAGAAGTTCTAGTTTATAAAATATATAGCCATTTTATTAGTTTTGCCATTACATCCCCTCATTTCTCCTCTAGTAAACTGTGACTCTTTTCCTAATGGATACAAATCTGGTAAAGACCTGATCCGTGTGAAACAGGAAGTACATACGCTACAAGGGCTGCTGTAGCTTTTCATCAGGTGTGCCTCTGCAGAGCACCACCTTGTTGGCTGAGATTTAGCTTCACCAAGACTAGACCCTCTTTTGCCAGGATAACTTTGGAGCAGTGATCAAAGTGTGCACCGGAAGAGGCAGATGGAAGCTAGCATGTATCAAGTCTTTTCTGTGTGCCAGGTGCTTTACACAGAGAAAATCTATTGTAAAAGCTTCACGGTAACCCTGCAATTATTATTCTCATTGTACAAATCTCTAACTCCAACCTCTAGAAGTAATTTGCCTACAGTGGCTATAGCCAGTTCCACAGCGAATATTTGAAACCAGAGCTTTTTTACTCTAAAACTATCTCTTTTCTCAGGGCACAATGGGGCTCCAAGATCTGAATCTCAAAATTAGATCAGCACCAGTCCAACATCCTTCTACGGAGGAAGGGCCAGAGGAGGGTGGAGATTGGAAACAGCATAGTTTCTACAGCAGTGACTGAAAGCTTTTAATGCAAGCTTTAAAGGTCCCATGTGCCTTGGTCATTTATTGGCTACCTTTGTTGAGAACATGCAGGCCAGTTCCTTAGACCCATCAAATGAAGCATGGATTTTTTTTTTTTTCTAGTCATTCTAGGCTTTGCCAGCAGTAAAACTGGAGAGTGATCATGTGCCACTCTGAAGGCCTTAATGGCATGGGACATCCCTTGACTCCATCATTAAGAGCAAGCTGCAGCAACAAAGCCTCATCAGGGCACTTCAAACCTGAGTCCTGGGCCTGTTACTAAAAATCACTTCCTTATCTCCCCTTTATAAACCTCTTCTACCCCTTGGCCAGCTCTATTTTGAAGATTTGTTGTTTTGGATAATATGATTAATTTTTTTTTCTAGAAAAGTGAAAGTTGGCTCCATGCCTGTAGCTCAAGTGGCTAAAGCACCAGCCACATACACCAGAGCTGGCAGGTTCAACCCCAGGCCAGGACCGCCAAACAACAATGACATCTACAACCAAAAAATAGCCAGGCATTGTGGCGGGCGCCTGTATCCCAGCTACTTGGGAGGCTGAGGCAAGATAATCGCTTAAGCCCAGGACTTGGAGGTTGCTGTGAGCTGTGATGTTACAGCACTCTACCCAGCATGACAGCTTGAGGCTCTGTCTCTCTCTCTTTTTTTTTTTTATTTTTTTATTGAATGGTAACTATGTACATTAATGCAATTCTGAGGTACAGTGTGGTGTTTTCACATACAATTTGAAACATTTCCGTCAAACTGGTTAACATAGCCTTCATGTCACCTTCTTAGTTGTTGTGTTAAGGAGGCTCTGTCTCAAAAAAAAGAAAAAAAAGAAAAGTGAAAGTTGGAAACAGAAAAACACATCATAGAACTTGATAATTTAATCATCTGTTTAATAGACTATCATTAGTCTATTTACCAAGTAATTTTGGTAAATCTTAATTTAACACTATAGTATAAATATAGTATACTTATAGTAGATAAGTATTAGATTCATATATACAGGATGTCCATGAAGTTTGTGTGCAATTTAAAATAGGCAACTAAATTGCACACTAACTTTATGGCCACCCTGTATATGTGAAAAAATATATAAATACATAACTTATATATTCACACACACATACATACTGCCTACATCTATTCTTCTATAGTCAACTAGTCTTTTTCCTCCTAATCCTGCCACTTGACTAGATCAATCCAGCTCTAAATCCAGGGGTGCTAAGCCACAACCAGACAAGTTTCAGGAATGAAATTAGTTGAATGTCCTCCAGTGACTCAGTGTGGCCCTGAAGGTGACAGACTCATGCCTGAACACTGTCTTTGCTACCTTCTACTGGTATGACCTTAGGCAAATCACTTGACTTCTCTGAACTTCAGTTTTCTCATCCATACAATGAAAATATCACCTATTTCATAGAAGTTGTTAGAGATGGTTAAAAAATTCAAGCTGTACAGTATAAATATTAGTATAATTTGCTTTTGAACCTCTGCTGGGTTCACTTAGGGGTAGCAGCAGTTCTCCGATTTTTATTACCTGTCCAGGGGAATAGATCAGGATGCTCCCATGTGTGTGCCCCATGTGTGATTAGGAGGCCCTACATCTTTCTATTAGGGAGCATCTAGTATAATAGGCACAGAAGGATAGAGAATGCAAACAGAAAAGTAGAAGATGCAGTTGTCCTCAAGGAATTTAGATTTAATCTTAAAGATAAATCATGAAAGTAAATCACAAATGCCACTTATAAATGACTACAGAATGATGCATTATAAACTAGATAGGCCAAAAGTAAATTTGGTCTAGGAGAATATGGAATTAAGAAATAATTAGCCTTGGGTTAGACCTGCTGAATGAAATCAGTTATGAAGGAGGGAAAGGAATGAAGAGGATACTCAGGAAAGGAGAGCTGTACAAGCAAGATGATGCCGTAGGAATGATGAAAAGCCAAGTCAGATGATCTAGACAAGGGGGGAAACCCTAATACCATTTCATGAAACCTTCACTCAAAACTCTCACCATTATCTTAATTTTACCACTGAGGAAACTGAAGTTCAGTGCTTGTATGCAAGGGAGTTGGAGTTGGAATCCAAGCCTGTTTGACCCCATAATAATACAGTTTCTTGGTGAGTGACTCCTAGGGCAGGCAAGCTAGGCTGTTGACCTCTGTTCAAGTCAATCATTTTCTCTTCTAAATCTAGGGAACTGTTTTTCCTCTTTTAAGAGTTCTTACCTTCTTCTTGGGCTTTTAAGACCTCATACTTTATTTGACTGACCATTTCCTTAACCAGTGGGATCACTCTGATTTCTGCTGTTAATCTTTTGAAGAGGTTAGCAACTCCAAATTTGGCCCCTATGCAGAAATGAAAGCATGCCTGTCTTTCGAGACTCTGATCAGTCCAGGACACAACTGGAGATCCAGTTAGAGCTACTCAAAATTAACAATGCTTTGAGAGCTATTTATTGATTAGAAATGGGGATGTTGGCCAGGTGCAGTGGCTCACGCCTGTAATCCTAGAGCTCTGGGAGGCCGAGGCAAGTGGATCATCTGAGCTCATGAGTTTGAGGCCAGCCTGAGCCAGAGCAAGACTCTGTCTTTAAAAATAGCTGGGCATTGTGGTGGGCACCTGCAGTCCCAGCTACTTGAGAGGCTGAGGCAAGAGAATCGCGTAAGCCCAAGAGTTTGAGGTTGCTGTGAGCTGTGACACCAGAGCACTCTACTGAGGGCAACAAAGTGAGACTCTATCTCAAAAAAAAAAAAAAAAAAAAGGAAAGAAAGAAAGAAAAATGGGGATGTCAAGTTGCCTTTGCCCAAACAATAAGCTCATTACTAGGTACTTCAGAGAGTCAGGTACTAAAAAAATGGTAAAAAGATGGTACTCAACCCTCATCCTCACCCTGCAACAGCTTGCACCAAATAACCAAGACTGCATTGTTTTATAGCCAAAAATTTCTAAAACCACCCCAAGACACTGACGATGTGCACAGGGGTGTATGTGTAGTCATCTTTCTTCATATGTTCATTCAACAACAACAATAAAATCTTTTTGAGAACCTACTAAGAACGTACTCTGTTCTAGGTGTTTGGAATTGAGAGAACACAAAACAGGCAAACAAAAAAGGATCCCTGTCCTCTTGGAGCTTTATTCTAGTGGGGAGGAGTTGAAAAAATAGACAATTAAAAAAAAACATTAAAAAAACCCCAAACATAAAAAAGTAAAATAGCAGTGTAACCACAATGAATCCCCCTCCAAAAAACTTAAAAAAGAATAAGAATAAAAAGTAAAATATACAGATGCTCCTTGACTTACATTGGGCGTATGTCCTGATAAACACATTGTAAGATGAAAACGCATTTAACACACCTAACCAACTAAATATCATAGCTAGCTAGCCTTCCTTGAACATGCTCAGAACACTTACATTAGCCTATGGCTGGGCAAAATCATCTACCACAAAGCTGTTTTATAATATAGAGTTAAATATCTCATGTAATTTATCAAATACAGTGTTGAAAGTGAAAAATCGGAATGGGTACTTGAGATACTGTTTCTACTTAATGAGTATCACTCATCATTATAAAGTTAAAAAATTTTAAGTCAAACTATCATACATTGGGGACCATCTGTAATAATACTAGTGTGTCAGAAGGTAATAGGAAGAACTATTAGTGAAACACGTAAAACAGAGTGAAAGAATTGGGGTTGCAGCCAGCTTGTTGAGGGAGGGGGATGCAAGGTCAGAAAGCAGGTTCCAGTAAGTAGAATGGTTGGTATGGGTCTCATGGAGAAGGTGCCATCTCAGCACCTTGAGTGAGGTGAAGATTTCAACCATGTGGATACCTAGGGAAATTGCATTCTAGGCCTACAGGACCATGTAGAGCAAAGGCCTTGACAGGCTTGTTTTGTCAGAGAAATAGCAAGGAGACCCTTGTAACTAGAGAAGATAAAGCAGGAGATTGTGGGGAGGATGCAGAGCCAGCAGGGAAAGGGAATAAGTGAACTTGAATTTCAGCTTTCTGATCATAAGGATGTTTTTCAAACTTTTTATACATATGTACAGCTCAAAGCAAGTTATTTACCCTTTAAAAAGATTTATGTATTGACATGTAAAGACAGACCCAACGTCACAGTTAAGTAAAAGTAGGTTTGTTTTTTTTTTTTTTTTTT
>NW_003852408.1:13334668-13342119 GCF_000181295.1 Otolemur garnettii | reverse complement strand
GCCTTAGCCGGTTGAGCTATAGGCGCCGAGCCAAGTAAAAGTAGGTAACAAAACATTTATACATATGATTCTTTAAACTTGAAAAACAAAGAGAGACACATTGTCATGGCTCTCACTATTTCATACACCTGAAAAAATTGGAGGGAAACACTATCCTTTAAATATCAACTTTAGACTGTAGGCTTATTGAAAACAGGGAGTATGTCCTTGCATCCATCCACTGAGCATAACGCCCCCATTGGTGGGGATGGGGATGCTAGTGGATAAGCACTCATAAATATGACTTGAGTTAATGCCTATTTAATGCTTCTTGTCTTTTGTTAAATATGGGTTTCTCTATCTCATTCCCAACATATCTCTTACAAGCCTGTGTCATTTCTTCGACATCTGGAATGTTTTCCTGTTGGATTTTTCTATTTGTAATTCAAGTCTATGAACAACCTGAGGTTTAACCAACTAGTGTTGGCTTCCTAGATCCCTTTTTCAGGTCGGTAAATGGCCCATTCTCTAGAGATTCCAGTGAGGGTTGTCTTCCTGTGGAATTCTTCATGTTAATTATCCAAGGTGCTTAACCATTGAACTATTGTCCACTGTCTTTAGATCATTTTTATATCAGTTTCTCTACCTGCTTCTATTCCATTTGATGACTGCCATTAGGTTATTTTTTGAGATTGCCATCCACAGCATGCATGCCTCTTAGATTCTCACTCCCAGGAAATGTTTCCCAGCTGCCTATCTGCTGTGAAGCTCAGTTCCCACCAAGCAGTCCGTGCTTCAGAATAGCTTTGATGAGTGACCTGCAGGGGCCATGCCAGAGCCTTAACAGTCACGTAGCAGTCTAGGTGAAAAATGTCTTCAAGTATTATCTGCTGTTGCTCCACCCCCACCCTATATGAAAAGATTAAGTAAATAGTTTCGTTTGGCACGGTTCTGCTATTTCCATTCTTCACATCCTAAAAACGCACATACACTTTGACCGTTCAATAGTCCACAGTGCTAGTAGTGGGGCCTCACTACACTTCACCTCATTGACTAGTGACACCTCCAAAAGCAGTGTGGCTGCACCTTGTGCCCAGTGCATCCTGGGTGCACAGCAGCCAATTACAAACTCAAAGTCAGCCACTTCGCACACACCATGCCTGGGTAAGATGAATCTTCTCTGCTTTTTGCTGAACATATCACTATATTAAATTTCCCCTTTAGCACAATTCAGACAAAATACCACAATACAGCTTTTCCTTCTCAAAAGATTATTCCCTTTGTCTTGCTATTCTAATTATGTAAATTATCCTGCCACATTTAATTCATACCTATTTAAGAGAATGACACAATGGACATTACCACTACCAGAAAGCCACTCAAATTGGTGGTTGGATCATCAATATCACCTTCATCTATCATCCCTCTATTATTATTGATATTGCTGTTAGGTTATTAATGAAACTGAAAATGTTTATTACCAGCCAACTAGTGCATTCCCATTCCTCCCATATGTAACACAGGACCAATTGGTATTGCTTTGTGCCCTGAAAGCACCAGGTAACAATAATTAATGAAACTGCCAGTCTCTCCTTCTCATGTGGCATTTGGCTGCTTCTGTCTTGAGTAAGGAACCTCCTTATCACCCAGAATTCCCATCAGTACTGCTCTTGACCCCTGAGTGGAGACCCACCCACTGTGGTGCTTCCCTACCAGCCTCAACCCTTCTCCCTACCCCCGATCACTTTTCAAGGTCTGAGGTGGGAGGGGAAGGCAGGATGGAGTGCCAGTCAAGAGGATTACCCTTCCCCTACTCCATTCCCCCTCTCTTGTCACCCATTTCTGACTGGCCCTCGATCCTATCAGGGGTCCATAAAGCTGGGAGGACTCTGGCCCAGAACAGGGGGGTAGGGGTTAGGCAAACAGGCCAGGGAGGCAGTTGGTTGAAATTTAACCACAATATTCTTGGTCTCTATTGTTCTGAGTGAGGCCCAATATTTCCACAGCAGGATTATAGGATCTGATTAACCATGTTAGACAACAATGCCGAGCTGGGATGGGCTTCCCCTTCCAGCTGCCAATATGAAAAAGTAAATACAACACCCAGATTTCAGAAGGGACTCTCAGCAGCCCCCGAGTCCTACTCCCCAATTTTAACCCTGCTACTGTTTTTGGCCCCAAAGTGGGGGAGGGAGGAAGAGTGTGGCACTGCATGCTCCCTTAACTACTGGCCCTTGGCCCAGCAGGGCAGGTAATCCTGGCACAATCTTCCCAGGTGAGTCAATGGCTGTGTGTTCCCCACACCCTGGAGTTCTTCCGTCTCTTCCGGGTTCCCCTAGTAGGCTAGCCCAGATTCTCCAGAACCCATGAGAGCTGGGTGCCGGGGGCTAGCACTCATTCAAAGGAGCCTGTAGGGTGGAAGGCTAGCAAAATCTGTTGGGCTTCAGTTAGAGAAACTGAGTGAGGGTGGGGCTTAGCTCTTCACTAGAATACTTTGGTGTTACCTAATGACTTCCCATGGGCAAGGGTAGAGAAATGAAGCCTCAGAACTGAGGGGACACAGAAAACAGCACCATAATGAAAGTCTCAGGAGAAAAAGTATTCCTCAGTGGGTCCTGGGATGAAAGAAAAGGAAGATAGACTTCTCATTCCTCAGATACGAGGGATTCCCTAATGTCCCTCCCCTCACACTCTGACAAGCTGCCTCATACCCTCTCCTCACTAGACATTTCCCCTCATGGTGGGATTTTCTGAGACCTGGGCCCAGAGAACAAGGAAGAAACATGGAGCAATAAGGAGCCCTGACTAGAGTATCCTATAGCAGCTTCCAGGGGTCACAGCAACTAGGGAACCTCATTCCTTCCAAAGTGTGGGTGCCCTTCTCTTCCTACCTTTCCCCCTGTATCTAAGGACCTTGTATAATCCTTAAGAATTTTGCCAGCCCATACAGCTATGGACATTAGCAACAGGGACTGGGAACCAAAAGTTCCTGAACTCTGAGTGTGGGGGCTTCCTTGTAGTATGTCACTTACTCCTGAAGTTTCTTCTTCAGGCAAATTAGAAGATAGAAATGACTTCAGAGCAGAGCTTAGAAAAATATACCCTAATTATATCAAAATCCAGTTAAAGTTTTTCCCTGTAGTAGTAGTATACCATCACAGTGGTATTTTCTGAGTTAGGGTTAAAAACTGACCCTTTTTTCATAATCCAATGAAAGAATGAAAACAAAAAAAGTGCATAGGAAATGTATCTATTAGCACAGACTACATTAATAGCATAATTAGTGACAGGGAAAGCAGAACAGATAGAGTGAGCTTCATATATCTTGGAGGAAGGGTTACTGAGAGGACTTGGGCTGCTCCTATACTCTCTGGAGCAAATGTTTCTAGTTTTATAAGAAGGAGGAAGTGAGGAACAAAACAAGTGGAGAGAAGAAAATGCCCCTGGTGACAATGTTAGGAATGAGACCAAATTCAGAGCCAGGAGGCGAGGCCTAGCCTTTCTACTACCCACTCTACCTGCCATCTTTGTACAGAATGGACACAGGGGCTGCTGCTTATCTCCCAACAGGCCTGGACTAAGGAAGAGGCAGAAGCTTGGGAAAATGGGAGGTTTAAGTGAACAGGAAGGAAAGAAAAGGGAGTCCAAATGTGCCACAGGATAAAAACAAGCAACAGTAGGGCTGAGGATGTGAGCACTTCTTCCCCCAGTGCTGACTGGGAATGTACTGGGCGAGGCCCGTGGAAGGGTCTTAATCTGACCAGGCTAGATGCTTTCTCGGTCCCAAGCACAGGAGCACACATCTCACTCTTTGCCACTGTACACCCCAGGAATTCCAGGGATAGCTCCTTGGGACTCAGGAGAAGATGAAAACAAGAAAGTCCCTTGTCAATAACTTTACTATCCTTTGGAAATACTCCTTGATCTGGGAGACTGGCCGCATGGTAAATGGAGAACAGAATGACCCTGATGGGATTTTCCAGGGCCAGGCTTGGGCTCTGCTTTTAAGGGTTGTTGGCAAATCCCACAGTGAGGCATGAAAAAAGGAGATGCAACTGGGGTAAAGTGCAAAGGGATGAGGCTTTCTCTCCTAGCAGTGTGTGCCTGTCCTAGCTGACTGTGGGGGGGACCAGTCAGCAAGGCCAAGTAGGCCTTGCAACCTAGGTGGCGCTATTTCTCTACTTTTTAAGTCAAATTCCTGCAAGAACTTCCTCGAGGTCCCCAGTCCTACTCCTGGTTTGCTGGCTTGCTCGTGTAAACCACCTTATATTATTTTTTTTTCTAAAAATACTCCAAAGCAATTGAAAGAGTCCCTTCTCCCACCAGCCAGCCCCTGGCCCCAGCCCCGGCCCCGGGGAGCGGGTGGGTAGGCGGGGAGGTGGGCCACTGCTTTATTAAACACAGGGAAAACTAATATTTACGGAATAAAATTTATGGAGCAGCCACGAGAATTCGACCCTTTTATGTGCATGTGGAGTGGGGGTTGGGCCAAGCTGGGGGCCTCAGGGAGGGGCCCAAGCCAGGGGGCAGGGCTGGAATACAGCCTGGCTAGGCCAATTTGTCAAAGCAGGGATTTCCCTGGAGTTGCCTTGGGATGAATGATTCTCAACCACCACTCCTAGCTTTGGGGGATAAAGGCTTCAGGGGCAAGAATGCCTAAGTCAGAGCCTCAGTTTCCCTAAGGGCCTATTTAAGCAATGTCCCAGTGGAGGCAGCCACCCTTGGGAAAAAAGCGGGCAGCAGTAGGAAGGTTCCCAGTTATACTTTTAATCTTTTTAAAACTTCTCTCTTAAACACACTCTTTTGACAACATGAACAAAGTTATGCTCTTAGGGTTTTACTTACAATTTTTAGGGATTCACAAGCCCCTGGTTCCCCTAAAATTAAAAATGCCTGCTCTTGAGACTGTGGTCTTAAAGAAGAGGGATTATCTAGGGCAAGGAACCCACGTTCTCTTCAAGCTTGCTGGGGAGGCCTTTCTGTTTTCCATATGGTCTCATGCCTTGTAGACACTGAAATGTGGCTATCCAAATTATGCTGAAAAGAAACTAAAGAAGAAAGCGAGCCAGCTGATGGACCCTTTGGTGGCCGTCAGGACCACAGGGCACACCCTGGGGGACTATGGTCTAGTGGCAAAGAAAAGTTAGCAGTAGCAACTGAGAATGAGTCCTGCTGTAGTTTTCTGACTATGTATGCAGGAGAAGGGATGGGGGTTAAGTCCTGGAGTCTTCAAGGGTATAGTATCCTATTACAAGGAGGCAGGAGCATAGGACAATGATGGGTACAGTGGAAGATTGGAAAGAAGGACCTAACATCCTCTGGGAAATATTTTCATTAATGTATATATAATAATGCTGTCTAGGTTCAAATTCTGGCTGTCACTTATTACCTCTAATAAGTCACTTAATCACTTCAAGACTTGATTTCCTAGTGGGTTAACAGTGTCTTCCTGATATGATATTGTGAAGATTCAATGTCAGGTGCATATTAGAGTAGCTGGTATACAATAACTACTCAATAAATTTTAAGTTTTTTATTATTGTTGTTGTTTTTGTTTTGTTTTGTTTTTTGAGACAGAGTCTTACTTTGTCACCCTCAGTAGAGTGCCATGCTGTCATAGCTCACAGCAACCTCAAACTCTGGGGCTCAAATGATTCTCTTGCCTCGGCCTTCCTAGTAGCTGGGACTATAGGCACCTGCCACAATGCCCAGCTATTTTTAGAGACGAGGTCTCACTCTTGCTCAGGCTGGTCTCAAACCTGTTAGCTCAGGCAATTCATCTCCCTCAGCCTCCCAGAGTGTAAGGATTATAGGCATGAGCCACTGCGCCTGGCTTGTTATTGTTGTTTTTATTATAATTATTTGATTATTGTTTGATCATCCTCTGCCCATGACCAGGACAAAAACACCAGTCCCAGCTAGAGAGGATATATAAATGTGGAGGCATTTGACCATCAAAAGTAAATAAACTAGAGAAGTTCTCTGTATTACACTTCTGACCCTTTCCTCTACTTAGCATTTCCCCAAGAATGAGTGCTACTTTTGTTCCTATGTCTCCAGAGTAAAGTTTCAGATGTTCTTACCTACACAGGAAAGTCTAGCAGAGACGGTCAAGGGACTTTGCCAATCCTAGGGTGCTGAAGAGTCAACTTTCCTAAGATTCTGCCTATCTCAGACAACCTTTATGTTTTTTCCTGCTAGGCACTATTAGTTCTAGAGGCCAACCTGTTGTCCCTATGAACTCCTGCAGCCATTTCCTGTTCCTGTCATCCTTTCCTATCTTTCCTACTTCTAGTTACATGTTATTTGAAGTGAAGTAGAGAACAAGAAAGAAAAAGTTCCTTTTTCTCTCACCCCAGTGGGAAGCTACCTCGGCCTAGTGCTTGAAGCTCTTTGTAATTTCAACCCACACTGGTTTAACCTATTGTCTATGCCTTGGGAACAAACAGAAAAACATATCCAAGTTTGGCAAAGGAGAGCAGCAGTCATTTGTTTGTTTTGTGCCCACAATGAAGAGAGTTCTTGAGACCAAAGTTTCTGAATGGAGACTTAGCTCAGTCCGCAGCAGAGAAGTTTAAGAAGAATCTGAAAGATTGTACTGAGGACACAGATTCATCCAAAGATAACAATGAGGTGGGGCCCAGTGAGTAGGTTATGAGTTCTACAGAGTAAGTAATCTCAAAAGCAGGGGTGTGTGTGTGTTTTATTATATTCCAAACTACAGAGAGAAGTGGGTGTCTGAGGAGCACCTGGGACTTGCTAGAGACTCTTGAGAAAGACAGCCATAGCTTGCTGAGCATATTGTGCCTAGAGTTCATGGTAGGGTCCTAGGCCTAGAGAACTAAAATAGAGGAGGGCACAGGGTTCTCAGAATCTGGCTTCCACTTAAATAGGGAAAGCCAATGCCCAGTGGGTTGGAGCCAAGCTTCCCTTGGTTAACAGTCCTCATTCAAGTGACCTGTCAACATGAACTTCAATTCTCTTGCCCCTACAGTGGCCCTCTGACTGTATAACCCTGTTTTAAAGGTGTTGCTGTCATGTGAGCTCCTTTGAAGGAGAAGCTTGGAAGCTATGTTCCAAGTCCATCCTCAGCAGCTGAGACCATGCCAGGTTAACTGAAGAGCCCCCTTGGCTTCTTCCTCTTGAGCTTTGACAGCTGAGGTCTCTGTATAGGGCCTGAAGTACCCTAGAAAAAAAGAAATCCAAGTTAATAGGAGTTTTGAAGAGTTCCACTTAAATTTAGAAAGGAACTTTCTTCCTCTCATGACTCCTGGTTAGAATAAGACCTTCTTGAAGTATCTGACATGGGTGTTTTGAAGTATATGTCAGGCAGTAATTGTGATATAAAGATTCTAAGAGGGCGGCGCCTGTGGCTCAGTGAGTAGGGTGCCAGCCCGATATACCGAGGGGGGGCGGGTTCAAACCCAGCCCGGGCCAAACTACAAAAAAAATAGCTGGGTGTTGTGGCAGGC
>NW_003852408.1:13319814-13334639 GCF_000181295.1 Otolemur garnettii | reverse complement strand
GGGCCAACTGCAACAAAAAATAGCTGGGTGTTGTGGCAGGCGCCTGTAGTCCCAGCTACTCAGGAGGCTGAGGCAGAAGAATCGCCTAAGCCCAGGAGTTGGAGGTTGCTGTGTGCTGTGACACCATAGCACTCTACCAAGGGCAACAAAGTGAAACTCTGTCTCTAAAAAAAAAGAAAAAAAAGATTCTAAGAAGGAGATGATGTATGTCCCTTCTTCCCCAAGGAATAACCTCAAGACCAGCACTGAAAGTAGGATAAGGTGAAAAGAGAGTCAAGGTTCATCATTTAGTACTAGAACTGCAGAGTGGAGGCAGCAAGGAAAGATGTGGCTGACTATGACTCTCCATCTACATATCCACAATTTGGATGCTGGTCACAAACGTCCCTCAACATTGCTGAGGCAGTGTCAACTAAGTGGCAATTCCAGGAGCCACTGGCTCAGAGGCTGCAGATGTCAACCCCTCCAAACTCTCAGAACACTCTCCAGGAAGCTACACATGACTCACTGTGGGCTCTTTCTGAGGTGCTGAGAAGTCTGGTGCTGAGGAGACCGGTTGTTCTGGCTGGTTTGGAAGTTGGCTTTCAATTCCTTTCAGGAAGGCACTGCTTGAGGTCTGAGGGTCTCCTGAAATCAGAAAGATCAGTAGAAGATAGCAATAAATGTCTTCTTCTTACCAGGAAGACATTAGCATTTATTAAGCATTCTGATAAAGGCCAGGGTTTGGTACTAATACATAAGCAGATAGAAGTAGCTGCAAATCCAATTTCCAACTGACTTTCAGAAAGGTCTGTTTCTATAATGAAGATTCCCTAGGGCCACATTCAGCAGGTAGGATAAGAATTTCCTTGACTAAAATTAGCCTATTGGGCTGGGCATGGTGGCTCACTCCTGTAATCCTAGCACTCTAGAAGGCCGAAGCAGGAGGATCCCTATAACTCCTTCCTTATATCTGGAGTTTCTAGGCTCTCACTTCATACTGCCCTGAGTTCAAAACCAGCCTGAGCAAGAGTAAGACCCCATCTCTACTAAAAAATAGAAAAATTAGCCAGGCATTGTGGCAGGTTCTTGTAGTCCCAGATACCTGGGAAACCAAGGCAGGAGAATGGCTTGAGCCCAGGAGTTTGAGGTTGCTGTGAGCTAGGCTAATACCACAGTACCCTAGCCTGGGCAACAGAGTGAAACTGTGTCTCAAATTTTTTTAATGAATTTAATTTAATTTAATTTAAAAAATAAAAATAGCCAACTATTTTTCTACATATTCCCTGTGTCAGATAGGGAGATTCATCTTTTTTCCTGATTCTTTCACTAACCTTCCTAACCACCTATATCAGTGCCATCTAACAGAACATTCTGCAATGATAGACATGTCTATTAGCAATGTCCAACTTGGCAGCCACTGGCCTCATGTGACTACCCTAAGTACTTGAAATGGGGCTAGTTAAAATAAGAAAACACATTTTAAATTTTATTTAATTTTTATTAATTTAAATTTAAATAGTCACACACAGCTAGAGTGATCATATTGGACAGCACAGAGCTAGACCTGCTAACACTAATCTAGGCGGAACAGATATCTCTAGATACTCACCAATGTTTTGATGCTTCTGTCCCATTTGGAACTCTTGTTTGGTGACTGCCATATACAGACTCTGCAGATTCAGGACAAAGGGCCTTCCATCACTGAGACTGCACACCTCTGGTAATTTCTGTAGAGGAAGGATTCTATGATTGGTTACACTATATAGCCAGAGAAGAGATCTGATCCCACTGGCAGAAATGACATCCCCCCAGACAAATTTACATTGAGCAGTTAGATCCCTCAGAGGCCATCCATATCCAAGCCTGTTGGAACCAATATAAAGACTTCTTGGGAAGTCTTCTCCTCTGAAAGGCAACTCTAAACAGGTATCTTTATTTCTCCTAATCCCAACTATGTTTTCCCATGAATACCCTATAGGTCTCTAGGTTCTTTCTTCCAAAGGGGTGACTTCTCAGAGGGCAGTTTGAGGAAATCACATTCCTTATATTATCCTTGAGTTGTACAGATTCCTAAACTTCCACACTTGAGAGAGAAAAAGGATAAAGTCCAGGACAGGGGAGAGAGAGAGAGAAATGGAAATGACAAACTGAGAGACAAGAAAAAAAATCATAGAGCTGTAATGCTCAGAAGAGATGGGAGACATAAAGTAGACAGAGCTTTTGGGGCCCGCCTGCCATTTTACATTCCCTACTGCAGTCCCATTGTGCTTTACCAGAATCCATAGACTCTCTATGGGGGTGGTATTTCCCCCAACGGGGTGAAAAACATACTTTTTTAAAGTATGAAGCACAGATATACATAGTATACACAGTACATAAACAGACTTTCGGTATATCTGTGGCATTAAAATTTCCTGAGAGGGGATGATGGGGGGAAAAAATCTTAAAAGATTTCTTAGGGAAGTAATAATGAAAAGAGGACTGAGAAACACTGCTATAATTATTATTTATCTGTTTCCTTCACTATGGAATGAACCATGGGTTTATATCCACAGCAAAATGCTCTGTCTGGTTGAAGTTTCATATACTTGGCTGAACTGAGTTGAAGTAATAGCTGAAGACTGAACAAAGTGCAATAAAAACAAGATGAAAGTGTACAGTGTCCTGTAGTCCCAAACCTGGCTGTACTTTAGAATGTTGGAAAGGGACCAGAACTACTTCACCTGTCCCTAAGCATGCAAATTATCATGGTTCCCACCCAGTTAGAAGATCCCCAAGAGCAGTCATGCCAGTAGCTCCCATGGGAACCCACCCAAGAATCTTGGATTGGCCCTTTTTTGTGCTGTAAGAGCATTCATTTCTGAAAACTCTCAGTGGGAGAAGAATGAAAGAGAAAGTATGAGAGGCAGGGAAATAGGTGCTGAACCACAGTTAGGATTGTGTGTTATCTTGCCCTGAGTATGGAGGTAGCTGAAAAGCTTGATCATCTCCAGGATCTTAGGGGATTCCCCAGGACATCTTAGACTGTCCCTGGAAACTAGAGACAACAAACCAGGAACCTTGAGTCAAGCTTTGCCACTAGCCGGCTATGACGTGAGGAGTACAGAAGCCCTCTTCCACAGCTTTCTCTGAGGAATTCACTGCAATAGGGAAGGCAACCTTTCCTTCCTTGGTTCAGCTCTCTAGCCCTCAAGCCCCCCACTGCAGATGAAGGTCTTCTCATCTGTAGCCAGAGAGCCCTGAGAGTAGAGAGGCATGCCGCTCGCTGCGTTCCTTCCTTATATCTGGAGTTTCTAGGCTCTCACTTCATACTGCCCAAGAAATGCAGCCTTACTTAGGGTCATTCATACATTGCTTTGTAGGCACTGTGGTGTCTTTTCAAATTGATTAGGCAGAATGTGGCAGTCTAAGGTCATTTCCCCTGTCTACAGAACTGAACAGATACATACATTTTCCAATGTGATCTTTTCCCAGCTAGTGTATTTAACCTCAAAATGAAGCACCAGAAATGAAAGGTCATTAAAGCCAGTGCTGTCCTGGATCTAACAGCCCTTTCTTTATCCTTTCCCTTCTGAGAAAGCTGCTCTTGCAGTTGCTGGCAAAGGTTGCTCACTAGAGTATCCACGTAATCTGACAATTAAGTTCATGAACTGGTCCTAGAAAAAGTGCTATATACCTCACTGCTGAATATCACTATGGTTACCTTTGAAGCACTCCCTGTGGGAAACTGATGCCAGCACCTAGTCCACCCTTCAAAGCAATTTTGGAACTCTTTTTCTCAAAAGACCATCAGAGCCGTTGTTGTATGAGGTTCGACAATTAAGTTCGCAAACTTGCCACCATGCACTTACATTGGCAGCACTATACAAACAACTTGGTAAGGTTTCATAATTTTGGTATAGTGTCTCATAGCTGCATTTGTGTTGACATGTGGCAGTATCTTGCTTAGTTGTATTCATTACTGTTATTGAGTGTTTTTGTGTGTCACACACTGACAGTTCTGATGGTCATTCCAGAAAAAGAGTTCCAAAATTGCTCTGAAGGGTAGACTAGGCATAGGCATTAGTTCATAGCTTCCCAAGGGGAGTACTTTGAAAGTGACCATAATAATGAAATATGTAGCAGTTTTTCTAGGATGAGTTTATAAATTTAATTGTCAGAACTCATCTTTTCAGAAAAATACTGGGAACAGAATATTACCATATTTGCTGAGCACTCACTATGTGCTAGGCACCACCTTAAGTACTTTAACTGTATTAACTTGTTTTTGTCTTATTCACTACTCCTTCCCTGGGCTCTAGAACATCCCCCAGAGCATGACAGAGGCTTAATAACTATTTGGGAATGAATGGATGGTAGGCACTAGCTGACCTGGTTTGGCTGAGGTACTTAGTCAAAGCTAGTAAGAGGTGGAGCAGGATTAGAATCCAGGCAGTCTGGCTTCAGGGCTTACACATATAATAACAACTCTATGCACTTCTCTGAACAACAAAATTTTAGTCAAAAGGGCAGTCCCAGCCTCTCCCAGGATCACAACCCACAATCCCTCATATGACAAATCATCTGCCATCCAGCTAAGAAACAAACTCTCTAAAGTGACAAAGAAAAAAGCAAGTAGATAAAAAGGAGGCAGGTAGTCTGGACTGGAAACCTTAGGGGCTGAGAGGCCATACCTTTAATCCCATTCTAGCTGTTTCCTATGACCTTGGATTCCTTGGGCATCTTTCTCACAATATGCTAGCAGGTAGAGAGCCTGAGCTTGGGAAACAGAAACATTAGCTCCTGGGGCAGGACAATGGCAGGGGCTGGTTGGGGCAGGCGGCAGAGATCAAAGGGAGAATGTTGGAGTCAGGACTAAGCAAAGCAAATAGTACCCCCTGTTATAAGTATGATTGAGCCAGGAGCACAGTGTACCAGCCACAAAGCGGGTCACTGCCCAGAGTGGGGAGGGAGAGACTCAGGTCAGCTTACTCACATAAAGTGTTCATCTGATTAACCCAGAATCAATTCTGGTCAGCAAAAAGGTTACTGAGATTCTACTACATGGCAGGCACTGCAGGACCGGGGGCAGGGGACACAGATGAATCAGTCCTTCCCTCCTCCTAACAGGTCTGAGTTAATGTAAAGATAAGTCAGAGTTCCTACCTCAGAGTTCGTATTTGCACGCAGGAAATAGGTAGATATATGTTGTTTTGTTTTTGTTCTGTTTTCTGTGACTTGCTAAACTCAAATGATAAACAGAGGGTAATGTGAATCAAGAGACGGAGAAAGGGATGAATTTTGACCAAGAGTCCTACAAAAAGCTTTAAAGGTGCTGACATCAAGGTAAGCCTTGCAAAGTTAGACTCCGAGTGTGCTACAAGTTTGTGAAGCACAGAGGTGTGAAAAGACAGGATGTCTGGCTACATCTCATGGGAAATGAGACTAGAAGGCTAAGGTCACATTCGCTAGATGGATTTTTTGCAAAGGACTTTTTGTTGTCTTCTGAATTAAGGTTGCACCTCTGGGAATTTCCTTTTGTTTCATAAAGTGGCTTTCTCTAATATATAACTAACCATTTGCCAGAGCTTCCTTGGCTCCAGACTTCTATTGACGATGATGAAACAGAAACTTCCTCTAGGTTTCCTTTTCCAGGCGGTTACACTCACTTAAACTTCTTTAGTACTTCTTCACTACTTCTAGTATAAAGGCACAAGAGCTATTTACTCTCCCATCTCTTACTCACTAAGACTTTGGATCCTGCTATATAGCCATATCAGAAACTGTAGGAAAACCAAAGTTACAGAAATCCTATAGGGCACTGTATTACCTCTTCTTGTCCCTACTGCTGCCCATGTTGGTTCTTAGGGCCTATACTCCGCGTAACTCTCATCTTCATCATGTCTAAAACTCATTCCCAGTGGTCCAGAAATTCTAAAACTCTCTCAGCATTTGCTAGAGAGACCCCAATGGCCACTTTCAACTAGAACTAAGTGGGTAAGTCTCACCACCTGACTCTCACCCCTCCTTTTCCTCTTGAGACTGTTTCAGAAAAGAAACTTTTAGGCCTATGCAGTGGCTCACACCTGTAATCACAACACTTTGGGAGGCTAAGGCAGAAGGAATGCTTAAGGCCAGAAGTTGGACACCAGCCTGGGCAACACAGTGAAATCTCGCCTCTAGAAAAAAATAATTAGCTGGGTGTGGTGGCAAGGACCTGTGGTTCCAGCTGCACAGAAGGCTGAGACATGAGGATCATTTGACCCCAGGAGTTGAAGGTTGCAGTGAGCTATGATTAGGCCCCTGCACTCTAGCCTGGACAACAGACAGACCCTGTCTAAAAAAAAAAAAAAGTTTTAGAATCCTGGGTAAGGAAAGGCTAAACCCTGATACACTTCTGCTTACCCTATAAGTGCAGGTTCACAGTCTGAGGATACAGATTTCACAAAAAGAAGAAAAAGGGAAAACAGACTAACTGGAGCTTTTAGCATCAACCTTTGAGCAGGTCTTTGATTCTGGCACCAGCCTCAGAATTGGCACTGCTCCAAAGGCCTGGCACTGAATGTCACAATATCACAACTGCCAGGGCAGGGCCCCCAACACGTGACTTCCCTAAGGGTAAAAATTCCTCTCCTCTCTCTTGCAATGTGGCAAACACTGCTGGTCTGGACACAAAATTCCTTTGCTAGGCAGCCCAAGTCTCAGTTTAGGGAATCGTGGTAATATCCATCATTAGCATCTCTCAGGGATAAGAGCACATTAGAAAACTCCTCTAAGGTCTCAAACCGCCAGAAGGTTTGCCAAAATACAGAGAAAGGAACAACAAAAATGACTTAGGAAGAGGGCTTTAATGAGAAAAACTCTTCAAAAAATACCACTCCCCGGCGGTGCCCATAGCTCAGTGTGCAGGGCGCCAGTCATACACACCAAGGCTTGCAGGTTTGAACCTGGCCTGGGCCAGCTAAACTAACAACAAAAAAATAGCCGGGGCTCAGTGAGTAGGGCTCCAGCCACATACACTGAAGCTGGCGGTCAGTCTGAGGAAGAGTTTGAGGTTGCTGTGAGCTGTGATGCCACCACACTCTACCCAGCTCTACCCAGGGTGACAGCTTGAGACTCTGTTTCAAAAAAAAAAAAAACAAAACCCACAACTCCCCCTCTGCAAACTCGTTCATATTTTACACATATTTAATAACATCCATAGTGTTCAAGACTATTTAATAGATGCTGGGAATATAGTGTGGTGAACAGGAGATAAAAATCCCCCCTTCTTGATCTCCTTCTAGAATGGGAGGTCAACAACAAATACACAGCTAATTAAAACTTGTACTCTGTCAGATGGTGATAATACCATAGAGAAAAATAAATCAGCAAAGGTGTATGGAATGAGGGCAGTAATATGCGACAATTTTAAACAGAGGTAAAGGAAGGCTTCACTGAGAGGGTGACATTTCAGAACAATGGAAGCGAGAGATGATCTATGTGGTTATCTGGGTCAAATGACCAAATTTCCAGTTTCCCCAAGACAGTCCCAATTTGTATTTATTGCTCCAATTTAATTATTAACAGGGCTCTCTTTCTCTCCTATAAATGTCCCGATTTTAATGATAAATTAGACGGTTACCCTGTATTAGAGGAAAAGCAGGGCAGGAATGTGGATATGTGTCCATGTTTGGGTGGAATCATGAAAGAATACAGCATATTACCTTTTATTCTATAAGATGGGAAACCATTAGAGCTTATGAGTTTGAAATGATCTAACTTACATTTTAAAAGGATCATCTTGAGTGTAAAAGGCCAAGTGAAAAAGCAAGCAGACCTAGTGAGAGGCTGCTCCGACACCCAGGTCAGAGATGATGGTATGGATTGGTAGCAGTGGAGGTGGAGAGAAGTAATGAGATTCTAAGTAGATTTGAGGGTATGGCTAATATACCTTCAAGCTGATGGACTGGTGTAGGGTGGGAGAGGAGTCAAGGATGACTTCACTCTAGAGAATAAGGTAGATGCTACAAAGGAATGACTCAGAAACCTAAAATGAAGCTGGGTGCCTGTAATCCTATCCTAGCATGCTGGGAGACCGAGGCAGGTGGATTGAGGATTGCTTGAGCTAAGGAGTTCAAGACCAGCCTCAGCAAGAGCAAGACCCCGTCTCTAAAACATAGCCCAGCATTGTGGGAGGCGCCTGTAGTCCCAGCTACTTGGGAGGTTGAGGCAAGAGGACCGCTTTAGCCCAGGAGTTTGAGGTTGCTGTGAGCTGTAACACCATAGAACTCCACTGAGGGCAACAAAGTGAAACTCTGTCTCAAAATAAATAAATAAATAAATAAATAAAGGAAACCTAAAATGAAATTCCTAAATTAAAGATAACCAGAATTGGCCTCTGAATCTATAACACAGACCCAGCTTCATTAGTAAACAGGTGAGAGTCAACAGGAAAGGTGAATCCAAGCCCAAGGAAAGCATCAACATTTAAAAAAAGAAAGTTGGCCCGGCACAGTGGCTTATGCCTAGCCTCCTAGCACTTGGGAGGCTGAGGCAGATGGATTGTCTGAACTCATAGGTTCAAGACCAACCTGACAAGAACGAGACCCCATCTCTTAAAAAACTACTGGGTGTTGTGGTGGGTGCCTGAGGCAAAAGGATCACTTGAACCCAAGAGTTTAAGATTGCTATGAGCTAAGACTGCACGGCACTCTACCAAGGTGACCAAGTGAAACTCTGTCTCAAAAAAAAAAAAAAAAAAAAAAAAAAGAAAACTGAAAGTAACTTCTCACTCGAAGAATACAGACTATCCAGGAATTAGGAAAGAAATTCTTTTTTTTTTTTAGACAGAATCTCACTTTGTTGCCCTCAGTAGAGGGCTGTGGCATCATAGCTCACAGCAACCTCAAACTCTCAGGCTTAAGTGATTCTCTTGTCTCAGTCTCCTGAGCAGCTGGGACTACAGGCTCCTGTCACAATGCCCAACTATTTGTTTGTTTGGTTTTTTAGAGGCAGGGTCTTGGTTTTGCTCAGGCTGGTCTCAAACTCCTAAGCTCAAGCGATTCACCCATCTCAGTCTCCCGAGTAGCTGGGACTATAGGCTCCTGTCACAATGCCCAACTATTTGTTTGTTTGGTTTTTTAGAGGCAGGGTCTTGGTTTTGCTCAGGCTGGTCTCAAACTCCTGAGTTCAAGCGATCTACCCATCTCAGCCTCCCAGAGTGCTAGGATTATAGGACTAAGCAATGGTGCCAGGCCAAGGAGAGAAATTCTTAGGAAAAAAGGGAAATAGAAATGTACTTTAAGTTTTGTCTTTAAAATCTCATATACTTGGATTTATACCTAAGGTAGTCTTCTATTTGCTAGCTATGACACTTTGGGCAAATTATTATACTTAATGTCCTATTTTGAGGGAAAGAGGAGAAGGGAAAGACAGAAAATATTAGGAGTCAGGGGCCTGAGACTAGCAACATTTTCATGGTAAAGTCTGTGAAAGAATTAATGAGAGAATAGAGTAAGTTCCCAAAAAATGTCTGTTTTTTCCCTTTGCAAGGTACACTGAGCCAAGTAGGCTCAAGAAATGTCCTAATGCTAAAGCACACGGAGAAATCAGGTCTGATCCAACCTCAGGTGGTCGTTGACTTAAGATTTTTCTCTTTTACTGATGACATGAAATCGATAGACATTCAGTAAGCTCCTTTGACTTACAATTGGCGTTACCTCTGGATTAATCCATTGAAAATTTAAAATATCATAAGAAAAATACACGTTGACTCTGAATATTTTCAACTGAGAATGTAATCCCAGTACAAATCGAGGAACATCTGTATTAATTTTTCTCTACTGGCATCTCAAAGCATATGATATTCTAACAGTTCAGTAACTAATCAGGGCCCAAATCAGGCAGACAGGATCATGAAAGTCTAGTTAGTAACTTGAGAGTAGTACACTGTCGAACATCACCACTCTAGCCTACTCCTCAGTCTCTAGAAAAGACCAAGCCACATGGCTTTTGTATCAGAAGGCCTGGGTTTAAATCCTGGCTTTGCCAGCTATCATCTGTGTTACAGCCTTCTTTTAGCTTGTGTTCCTTCACCAGAAAAACAAGACCAATACCCAAGCAAATGGTGCATGCTCAGTGTGCATCATGTCACCTTACCTCCTCAAAACAGTTTTTGTTGCTTCTCAAAGATCTCTGTTGTTCCCCCAATTCTTCAGGATCTATCCAAGAGGCCAAAGTTTTACCTTCATTCTCTCCACTTTCTTTTTTGGGAAGCAGGTGTAATAATGGAGGTAAAGCTACTACTCTCTGCAGAATTGCATAAAGCACATGCGGGTTGCTTTCCACAACATTTTAGCACAAGTATTCTACATGGCCCAACTTCTCCAATGTTATTTCACCAGGAACTCCTTCTCATCACTTCCTTCTTCCCGTTGTGGCTGGTGCAAAACACTCTGCTATGTCATTTCCATTTTTAAGTTATATAGACTCAATTTGGGCTATTTGGAAAATAGCAAAACATGACCTGGGGATATACCATCCAAAAAGTTAATAGCCAAACAATTTCTGATGGGATTAATCTCACAGTTTCTTCAGGGTCTGAGAGAAAAAATATTAACAGGACTGAAAAATCTGGGAGTGCTGTCTAGACTTTCAAGGAACAACCATTTCACTTTCCTTTCTCTTCATTTCCTCATCTAAGTTTTCACTTGGGTGAGTTGTCTCTGAATTCAAGGCAAGATCCAACCCTGAGAGGTCCCTCTCTTTGTCCCTCACAGTTCACCTATCAGTGAACTTTGTGATTAGGGAAAGAACACAGTACCCTAAATACACAAGGCACATTGCCCTTGAAGGGCCGTATGTGAAATCAACGAGACAGCTGACCCCTCCTGTGTTTGGTCTGATTCAGCTTTGTTTGGGTCTATCCTGCAACTAGGCCTTCCCTGACCATTCTGCCCACCCCTGCTGGTCTCGCCATGCTCTGTGACCAGCCCTTGCCCCCTGAGCATCTACTCAGTGCTGGGCTAGAAGGAAAAAGAACGTGAAGAAGCCTGAACTTGATCTTGTATTTAGGAACCTTGAAGATTAATTATAGTATAGGACCTTACAAATTAATTATAGTTTAGGGACCCTGCAAATTAAATAAATTATAGTCCATCTCTTATAGTCTCTTCTCCCTTTTAAAACAAGGTGGGAGAATGGACATATGCATGTATGTAATCTAGTCAAGTCACTACACTTTCTTCGTGTCCTCCCTCCAGATTGGGATAATCTTGCCGCTTTACTCTCTCTGGAAGAGAGGCTGGACATACAATGGAGTAAGATAAAGTGCAGAGTTCAAAACAATTTGAGATAAAGTCCAGGTCCTACTTACATGATTCAGATTTTTCTGGTTCAGCTTGGGGCCTTGCTAGCTCCCTGGACTACAGAGTCAAAAGAGGGGGGTGGGAAGAAAGGCCAAAAAGAGGGGTCCAAACAGAAGGCTTGAATAGTACTGGTGAGATTAACTGACTTGTTTAATGCTTTCTATGTGCTAGGTACTAGGATATAAATTTTAATACATTATCTCAATTAACCTTCATAGTAACCCTATCAGCTAGGCATTAAAATTATTCTCATTTTATATACAAGAAAACAAAGACTCAAAGACGTTAAGTAACTTGACAAAGAAAACAGCAGAATGGGAAGCAGGAGACCTGGGAAGTTGAACTGTAGAACTTTACACACTTGAACCATTATACCAAAATGCCTCTTAGAGTCACCCAATGAGACATCCATTTCTTTCTCCTGCCCCTGACCCCATAAGGAAGTCGGTCCCTGCTCTGAGGTCTAGCAGTACTAGAAGCTAGCTCTCACCACTTTCTTAATCCTCCAAATAGCTTGACAGGCAAGAGAGAGAAAAGACAAAATGCTCACTAGAGAAGGAAAGCCTTACTTCACCCCTTGAGTATCCTCCAAGTGTACTGGAAAAATCAGAAAAATGAATCTCTGGTATGGGGAAGCTCTAGAATCTGAATCTCCTTTTAAAATAAGTACAGCCCCCTCAGAGTCATAGCAGGAAGGCCCCTCAGCTCTGCCCCAAAAGAAAAATAATGGTAAAGGGAGTGGAAGAGGAGGTGGGGGTAGGGGTAGCTGCTCTCATAAGAGCCCTTTGTGGTGGCTGCCTCTGAAAGGAGGTTTTGCTAGACAAGGTGGAACTTCTCAAGGTGACAAGCAAATGGTACAGACTGAGCTGTGACCCTCTGCTCACTCCTAACCACCCCCTCCCCTTTGGAGGGCCAGAGCCTAAACTGTCCCTGGAGCCCCACCCAGCCCCAGCACAAACCATGGCTTTCTAGTCTGGAGAGCAACTAACGAGCAGCAGAAGGGCTCAGGGGACTAAAGTGGTTTGGGGGTGGGGGGGAGACGGATCCTCACAGCCCCTCAGAAAGTGCAGTAGCAACTCTCATTCCTTCTTTTCTCTACTCCCACTCCTCCAAGAGGAACAAACAGCTCTGTCAGCTCTGGCTCAGGGAGGGGGCTCTGACCAGCCTAGCAGGGGGACAATAGGTCTGAACATTGAGCAACCTCTCTGAATTCAGCCACCTCTGCATCCTTTTCCCAAATGGAAACAAAAAAATGTGGTAGAAGTCGGAAAGAAAAAGGCATCAGGTTTATTAACAGAAAGAAAACCACAGCCATCAGGCAGGCATTCTGGCTCTGAAAGCTCTTGATCCCTGCCCTGTGCCACTAGCACTGTACAGGAATACAGGTTTCATTTTTTTTTTTTCCTGTTTAGTGGAAAAGAAAAGGCAAGGATAGTCAGCTGGGACCATAGGGCACAGAGGTGATTTGGAGGACTCAGTAGTCTCTATAGGACCTCCACTACCAAAGGGATTCTCTTTCATTCCAGATTACACGCTTGACAGCTGGGAACACAGCCCACAGCGGCTGCGTTCCCATGGGATCCCTACCCCACCCTGCCTGCTGCCTGCCTCTCTATATGGTGACAGTGTCTTCTCTGTCCTGAGCGAGCTTACTCTGTAACAGTGGTTCTCAACCTTCCTAATGCCGTGACCCTTTAATACAGTAGTTCATGTTGTGGTGACCCCCCAACCATAAAATTATTTTCGTTGCTACTTCACAACTATAATTTTGCTACTGTTATGAATAGTAATGTAAATATCTAATATTCAGGATATATTTTCATTGGTTGTGACCCATAGGTTGAAAACAGATGCTCTATAGGGTGACACATCACCTCCTTATACATATACACACACTCATCTGGATAAGGGCCTGATCTTCATGACCTTGAGTAGGTAAAGATTTCTTAACAGGACACAAACCATAAAGGAAAACCACATGCGGCAAATTAGAGTAGATTAAAATTTGGAACTTCCATTCATCAAAAGACACACTGAAGAGAGCAAAAAAGCAAGCTACAGAGTGGGAGAAGGTACATATAATGAACAAAGGACTCATGTCCAAAATATATGAAAAACTCTCAGTAAGAAAAAAAGCCACCTCAACAGAAAATCGGTGAAAGACTTAGTCATATCTAAATGACCAAAAATTATAAAAAATGTACAGAACCTCACTAGGGAAATTAAAACCATAATAGGATATCACCACATATTAACCATAATGATTACAAGGAAAAAAGCAGAAAATAATAACAAGTGTTGGCAAAGATGTGGTACAACTAGAACTCTCATATGCTGCTTGTGTGAGTATAAACTGATATAGTCATTTTGGAAAACGGTTTGGCAATATCTACTAAATCAAATCATATGCTCACCTATGATTCAGCTATTCCTTTCCTATGTATATACCCAACACAAGCCGATAAATAGCTAAAGTTAGTCTGAACAACGAAATGTTATACACAAATGAAAATGTAAATAATGCTGTTACATTCAGCAGCATGAATGAATTTCATTAACACTTTATTGAGTGAAAGAAGTCAGACACAAAAGGGTGTATACCCTATGATGATAAGACGTTCAAAAACAAACAAAATTAATGATCATATTAGAAGTCAGGATGGTGATTACCCTGTGGAAGTGGAAGGTACTAAGAGAGAACAAGGGGGTGTTTCTGAGTACTGAGAATTTTCTAGTTCATGATTTGGGTACTAGTTACACAGCTATGTTTATTTTATAATAATTCCTAAAGCTGTACACTTATGGGCACTTTTCTATATGCATCTTATGTTTCAATTTTTAAAGTTTATTAACAAAAGAAAAATCACTATAGAAAACAAGCAGTTACCCCCAAATTTAAACATAAAGTTACCAATACTAATATGAACCTTATAGAAAAACAACTACATGCCCATACAAGAGAATAACACAAGTATATTCAAGTAGGGAGAGCAGGGAGGGAAAGGGGAAAAGAGAGCCGGGAAGGGGATTGGTAAGGTCTCACCTGATGGACACATTGTGAGGGTATATAGCACACCCCCAGGATGAAGGGCTCAACTACAACTTGAACTTTATCTTAGCAACACAAATAATTATTCTAATTCATACTTTCATATTAATCTGAATATAAATAAATAAATAAATAAATAATTAGAATAAATAAATAAATAAACAGTAAAATAAAATAAACACAGTGTTACTATATGACCCAGCAATTCTACTCCTACATTTATACCCAAGAGAGGTGGGGTAATGTAAATGTTCTGGAATCAGACAGTAGTTAAGATTGCACAACCTGGCTTGATGCCTATAGCTCAAGTGGCTAAGGCACCAGCCACATACAACAAAGCTGGAGGTTCAAATCCAGCCTGGGCCTGCCAAACAACGAGAACTACAACCAAAAAATAGTCAGGCATTGTGGCGGGTGCCTGTAGTCCTAGCTACTTGGGAGGCTGAGGCAAGAAAATAGCTTAAGCC
>NW_003852408.1:13315458-13319440 GCF_000181295.1 Otolemur garnettii | reverse complement strand
GCCGGTTGAGCTATAGGCGCCGAGCCAATAGTTTTTTTAAAGGATTAAAAAAAAGATAAAAATCTCTCCTCTCCCATTCTCCTTTGCCTATTCTCCATTCTGTTTCCTCTTTTAGGAATAGATTCTCAGGCTCTCTCGACAACTTTAAAAGGACATTAACACAGTCAGTGGAGCAGATATGTGTCCAGTGAATGAGCAACTAGGGTTAGCATAGAACGGTGAAAGACCACACAATCTAGAGCAGACATCCTCAAACTACAGCCCGTGGGCCACATTTATCTGGCCCGCTGCGTGTTTTTGCCGCCACTGCCTATCCTGCTTAGCAGCCGACTCGTCCTAGGGCCTGCAGTCCGGCCCTCCAACAGTATGAGGGACAGTGAACTGGCCCCCTGTTTTAAAGTTTGAGGACCCCTGAAGAGTCAGACAGACCTAATTTTGAAAATAAATCCACCACATACGTGTTCGTTTTATGATCTGTGTTTGAGCCTTGATTTTCTCACTAAAAAATGAGTAAAGTAATTCCTATCAATGAGGGTTGTGACAAGGATTGTTAAAATGAGATAATGTGTGTAGCATATTAATTCTGCCCTCTTGAGCGTTCCTATCTCAGCTTACTTGAAAGCAACCAGGAAAAGCACTTTATTTCAGCAAAACAGTATGGATTCTGGAGTTAAATTGCTTATATTCAAATCCTAGGTCCATTGCTTCATCTCTCTAAGTACCTTAGTTTCTCTGGAAATAATACTACTACCTGCAGGCTCACACCTGTAATCCCAGCACTTTGGCAGGCCAATGCAAGAGGATCAGTTGAGACTGGGAGTTTAAGACCAACGTGGGCAGCATAGTGAGATTCTATCTCTATAAAAAACAAAAATTAGCCAGGTGTGGTGACGCACGCCTGTAGTCCCAGCTATTAGGGAGGCTGAGTGGGAGGATCACTGGAGCCCAAGAGTTGAGGTTATAGTGAGCTAGGACTGAGCCACTGCACTCCAGCCTGGGCAACAAAGTGACTGCCTATCTCTTAAAATAATAATAATTTTACTTGTATTATAGAGTTATTATAAGGATTAAATGAGAAAATGCATATAAAATGCTCATTATAGTGCCTGGCACATGGGAAGTACTCAGTAAATATTAACTGTTATTACTAATTCAAATTGTTAAACAAAATTGTTGAGTATGCCAGATAGTGTGCTGTGCCCTAAGGATAAGACAGGGTTCACTGCCCTCAAGGAGCTCATAGTCTGGTTGGGGAGTCAGACACATAAACCAATAATTGTTCTTCATAGCCAGCCACACACTGGAGCCTTTGATTCCCAGTCAATAGCGCTGGGTCTGAGGCATTACAAACAAAGCTGGATATGTACAGAACAGTGTGTGGGGGCGGGGGACAGCAGTGAACAGATTAACCATGAATCAACAGTAGGCCCTTCTTTTTCCACAAATACCCTGTAAAAATCTAGATCAATAGGCACGCAGACTTTCTCTCAGCACTACTGCTAACTGGGTAAGGGCTTATGGGCGTCTCCTACATTATCTGTGTCCCCCAACTCTTGAAGTGGCTGGTTCCTTCTCATCTTTCAGGCTTCAGTTTAAATATCACTTCTAGCACACTGACCAAACCATCAGAAGTATTTGCTCTTACAGTATTCTATTCTTTTTCCTCAAATAATTATGTTATGTGTCAATTATTTGTTTACTAGTTTCCTATCTCCCCCACTGGGCTGTGATCTTCTAGAGTTCAGGGTCACTCAGCCAGCATATATATGCCAAGTATCTAGGCTAGGCACTGAAATATGTGCTAGAAATTCAGTTTGAGGGTAGAGACAAGGCCACTGCCTTCATGGAGCTTATGGTCTCTATTTGTGGAAAAGATTTGGGATTAAAGTTTATCCTAATCCTGGCTGAAGACCCCCTTCTAACTAGGCCAGTTAGATATGAGCCCTTGGTTGCCAAGCCCTTGCTGAGTCCAGAAAGCAAGAAGCTGGAACTTTAGGAACTTCTCAATTCTTTCTTCCATAGTCATATGTTACAGTGCCTACAGCAGGTGGAATTTAAGCTAGAGCAAAACCTCAGATCGTTTCTGCAAATTCTTCCTTATAAAGCTATTTGTATTAGCATTCTAAGGGCAAGTGTGTTCAGTATCAGGCAAGGTATATGTATATACTAGCTGGGGTAAAGGGTGGGGTAGGGGATAGAGTAAGGGTCTTCCTAAGTCCTGTAAAGATGAAATTACTGAACCTGAAAGTGCTGAGCCCTTGAAACCTTTCAAATTTCAAATTCAGTGTCCTGAATTTGATGGCTCCTTCCCATTGTCTGAGCTTCTCTACCCTTGAATCTGACTTCATCCCAAAGGCTACTTCCTGCTAAGCCAGTCTGAGGTCTAGGGATGTTGAATTAGACTCTAGGAAATATATTCTGTACAAAATCTCTGGGGAAAGGCCAAGAGAACACTGTTTTCCAGGACTGAGAGATAACAAAATTCAAAGGGTTACTGAAAAAGCTGCCTTAATTTTTTTTATTAATCAAACAAGGGTGTATGTATGTATGTGTGCATAAAATTAATAAATAAATACTAGCTTGATAGCAGGAGATAATGTCCCTAAAAGCAGAATTAGGGATAAAGCCTCAGGCCACAGAAACAAACGCATTTATTCATTTAAGAACCACCTGGTACCTTTGCTGAGCTAGATTATTCTAGGTACAAAAAAATAAATGAATGAATGTAGGCTTATCAAGATACGTTCATTTCTCTGATATAGGTCTGCATAAAGTCTGCTTAGAGAAAAGAACAGAAATCAGATAGAATTTTTTTATCCCTATCAAAGATTTTCTAGCCTCAGCCCCTAACAAATGTGTGCTAGAGGCAAACGGAAGCAACTCTGTTGACGTGGGTCGGGAGGATGGGCCTGAGGTAAATGTATGTCCATAAAATCAGAACATATTGAATTAAAAATAGGGAGGAAATCCACAGGAAGTAGCCAACCATTAGCCTTGGTCCAAATCATTGCTGCTAATGATCTATCGGAATTAATGATGTGACTGTAGGAAAGCTGGGAAGAAGCAGCAGCATTATGTGGGAAATGATGTTTTGCAACTAAATCTGTATGCAAATGTCCCAGGAAAATGAGATTCCCTAGAGATCCTTGCACTCAAATTGCTAACTCACCCTTATGTTAGAAGAATGCATGTCCTCAGCATTAATCTTCTTTGCCCCTCTTTGAGCAGGTAAGTATCACATTGTTCTCCTGGTATAAGAACACTGCATATTCTGTAAATATACTGAGGCAATGATCCATTACAGGTTTACCATAGAACAATCTATAATTTGGAGAAAATGGGTGCAGAAGAATAAGAGCTCTCCCAGAATCCAGTAATCCTGGGGGAGGGAGGAGGAAATGTATTTTTTCATTCAACATCAAAACTTTGCTATTCTAATCCCTTAATGTGTATTCTAACCATAATAATGCAACATCACTTAGTGCCAGCAGTAGGGCTCATTCTGGAATCATACTGATCCAGCTACACTATTACCTTATTCCTTTGATGACTAAATGGACAGTACAATATAACTACAGAAAGAAACCATTCTCTATATCAAATACAAATGACTACAAAGTAAACTAAGGGGGGGCAGCTCAGTTATGCTCCCTTAATGTCCCACAAGAGGAATGTCTTCTCGTGGGTGACTATGTCCTTGAAAGGTCAACAAATGGGGGAATGTCTATACTATAAGACACTGACCCCGTAGTCCCAGCTAGTTAGATTAAGGGTGGACGTGTGACCCAGGAGAAGTCAATCCCTATGCCAATCAGATTCTCTCTACCAGGCATGTGATCCAAAAGCCACAGTGGGCTCGGCGCCTGTAGCTCAACGGGCTAAGGCGCCAGCCACATACACCTAAGGTGACGGGTTCAAATCCAGCCCAGACCCGCCAAACAACAATGACGGCTGCAACCAAAAAATAGCCAAGCGTTGTGGC
>NW_003852408.1:13310177-13313051 GCF_000181295.1 Otolemur garnettii | reverse complement strand
CGGTTGAGCTATAGGCGCCGAGCCGAATTTATCATTCTTTATACTGTCTATATGTGATATGTTCTTTCTGTATATTATTTTATAGTAAAAATATTGTAAGAGACACAATGAAACCAAATCAAACCAAACATCCAAATGAGAAATGAAAATTATTTAAAACAACACCAGCAGTGACTATCAAGGTCCAAGCATGGACAGTCTGTTAAGGACCACACTCTCCAGACCTGTGCTAGTGCCTGGCACCACTGGACTCAAAGTTTAATGACGGGCAAGGATTCTGAGGAGAGGACCCAGAGAAAAATGAAAAAGTTCTGGATACACAGTCACTTTCCAGGAAAGGAAACACTGGCAGGTTTTAAGGTTAGGAAGTTGAAGTGATAGAAGGCCAGTTGATAGGCCTGAGTTGTCTGCCATCAGTTTAACTCAAAATACTCATTCTCAGCAGGGTACCTGCCTAATCCATTGCTGAGATGGTGATAGAGGGACCTGACCTGAAATTTGCTCAGTGATGACCCTAAAATCCAGTACCTGAGGAAAATTAAACAGGTCTGACTAGTAATTAAGGAGATTCCAGAAAAAGACAGAATATAAGGAGAAAAGAAATAGAGGTGAAAAGATACATTTCAATTTAGACACTGACTCAGAACAGGAGTGGGTGGTACCATGGGAGAGGTGTGGGTGGGTGCTGAGAGAAGGGGCCTGGAGAAAGAATAAGTATATATCTGCAGAGGAGTCAAGACAGGCCTGATTGGGAGGAAATTTTCCTAAATGGATGTGATCAGGCTTGAGGTAAAGAGCTACTTCCTCAGACTTCTAGTTCCTCAGTTCAGAATTTCTGTACTCCCTTGCCCTCATTCCTGGCTACAGTCCAGGTACTCTGAAATGCCCAGATTGTTTCTAGATAGAGTACATCTCACATTCTTTTGGATCTAGGTTTCACTAAGCAGGAGAGTACCCTGGTGACTTAATTTAGCATTTCTTAACTGATAAACTCTTTATTTCCTTGCAGGAAGGCATGGCTTGTTGAAGTAAGTTTCCCACTAAGTGTGCTAACCACTATCCTTAGGTTTGCTTAGGAGGCTAGAACAGGCATCCCTGACACTGGGATGACCCTAGGCAAGAGAACAGCTACTCCAGAGTTCATCTCCAGGTGAGGGGATGAAGGAAGGACCAAATCTAGGCTCTGGTTACAGAGCATCTTGAACACCTGCTGATAATAAAACATTATCTGTCAAGGCCTTGGCCCTCCAACCCACCATAACAGAGGAAAAGGGTGGGACAGGAATTTTATTTCCTTTGATTTCCACCTCAGAAAATGACAACCCCTCACTTCACCCCAAAGGCAACTAGCCAGAGCAGAAAAGCTCCTAAAGGAAGACCTAAAGAAAAGACTGACCAAGAGATGCTAAAGACTATATAGGTCCCATCCTAGAAAGGGAAGATGCGCAGTGGGTAAGGAGAAAGGCTAAGGAAAAACTTGGCCAGATCAGCTTTCATCCTTTCCTATTTCCACTGACCCTAACTACCATGGTGGCTTTCGTAAGATCTGTAGGAGAATAAAAAGAAGAGAATGCAAATAAAAAGAGACCAATGTGGTGTGGAGAGTTCTGCCCAAGATGTCAGGTCTCCAGTGGTGAGGGGTATATTTTTTACTGAGAAATGATCAATTATTTGGTTACCAGTAATCCTGACTGTTAAAAGATCTCACCACACCTTGGGTGGTGCCTGTGGCTCAAGGAGTAGGGTGCCGGCCATATATGCTGGAGGTGGCAAGTTCAAACCTAGCCCTGGCCAAAAACTGCAAAAAAAAAAAAAAGATCGCCTCACCAGTTCTTAGTATGTATTTCTGTGCAATATAGTACAATGCTTTACACCTAATGGTCACTTCACTGCTATCTTCTCTCCATAACATCATACAATCCATACCTTAGTTTATTAAGACTCCTCAGCCTTTGCCAATCTGGTGGTGCTCAGGCCCAATCTGGTTCAAGAAAGCCCTTCCCACAAGGATGAAAGCTAATAGCCAAGGAGATGGTATCAACCATGACAGGGATTAGTTCCTCAATCAAATTCTTAATAGCCTGGGATCTAGTTCAGGGAGGAGGAGTATGGGCATGATTATAAATGCAGTCAGAGAGTTAAGGGGCAGGTTTCAAGGTAGACAGGAAGTACAAAACATTTTCAATGATTTAATGAGGTGGACCAAAGGTAGAGAACCAGATAAAAGCTAGGAGAAGCAATAAATGTATCAATTAGACTGTATCTGAGTTGGGCCTAGGCAGAGAAGCTTTTAGAAACTGGCAATGAATAAGTGGGTCAATAAACCAGAATTTAGATTGCAGGAGAGTGGTAAAGACTTATTTATTAAGGTGCTTCTTGGTACAAAGCATTTTGCCTCATCCAGAAATATTTCTTAAAACTGACCACCAAAGCCTAGAAATCAAGGAATCAAACTTAGGAACAGGTACTGGGAGAAAGAAGGAAACATGGAGCCCTAAGAGCTCCTTCTTTTTAAATAATTCAAGGCAGGCAGGAAAGTTAAATGACCTACCTTTTGCTATTTATGTCTTTTTTAACTCTTTGAATTTTTTATTATATAACATTGATAGAATTTTATAAGACTAATCCCCAGGAGACTATCTGAGCAAGCAGGAGAAAAAGAGTTGGTAATGACCTGGGAAAGAGTCTGAAAGCAGAAGGTGTCACAGAGATATATGAAATTACCACTCAATGGACTCAAATTTTCGGTCACCTGTGCTCTGAAATCATGCTGAAATTACATGAGTATTAATTCAACAGATTTTTTTGAGACAGAATCTCACTATGTCACCCTCGGGAGAGGGCCATAGCGTCACAGCTCACAGCAACCTCAAA
>NW_003852408.1:13305583-13310122 GCF_000181295.1 Otolemur garnettii | reverse complement strand
GAGGGCCATAGCGTCACAGCTCACAGCAACCTCAAAAACTCTTGGGCTTAAGCGATTCTCTTGCCTCAGTCTCCCAAGTAGCTGGGACTATAGGCACCCGCCACAACGCCTGCTATTTTTTGGTTGCAGTTGTCATTGTTGTTTAGCTGGCCCGGCTGGGCTCAAACCTGCCAGCCTCGGTGTATGTGGCTGGCACCCTCACTGAGCTACGGGTGCCGAGCCTCAACAGATATTTTTTGAGGGTCTACTATGTCCTAGGTACTGTTCTTGGCTACTAAGACATAAAAGTAAACAAAGCCTACAAAAATCCTTGCCCCTGTGGAGCTCACATGTTAGTGGTAGAAGACCATCAGTATTAAATAATATCTTAGGGGACATTAAATACTATGAAAAAAAGAAAAGAGTAGGGTAAAAGATTGGAAATGTAGACATGGAAGGGTAGGTTGCAATTTTAAATAGGGTAGTCAGGATAGGCTTTGATGAGAAGACATTTGAGGAAAGATTTGAAGGAGTTAAAGGAGTTAGCCCATGGACATTTGGAGGACAAGTGTTGATGGCAGAGGGACTAGCTAGTGCAAATGCTAAAGGCAAGAGTATGGACAATGTATTAAAAGAATAGTAATATGGCCAATGTGGCCAGAGTGAAGTGAAGATGACAAAGACTGGAAGACATGGGGTCAGAGAGGTTATGGGGATCAGACGATATCGGGCTTTGTAAGTTACTGTGAGGGAGCAGTTTTACTTGGTGTAAAATGAAATCTACTGCAGGGATCTGAGTAAAGCAGAACCATGAACTGACTTAGAACTTTAAAGAATCACTCTGGCTTCCAGGTTAAGAAGAGATTACAGACAGTTTCTGGCCTACAATTTTTCTGCTTCACAATGGTGCAAAAGTAATATACATTCAGCAGAAAGCGCACCTCAGTAGTCAATAAATTGCATGAGATATTCAACACTTTTACTATAAATAGGCTTTATGTTAGATTATTTCTCTCAAGTGTAGGCTAATGTAAGTGTTCTCTGCACATTTAAGGTAGACTAAGCTAAGCTATAATGTTCAGTAGGTTAGATGTATTAAATGCACTTGTAACTTACAATATTTTAATTGTACAATGGATTCATCAGGACATAATCCCATCATAAATCAAGAAGGATGTGAATAGGAGAACAAGCGAAGAAAGCCCAGAGACCAATTAGGGTAGAAGCCCATAGACAACTGTAGTTATCTAAGCAAGAAATGATGGTGACTCAGATCAAGGTAGTAGAAGCAAAGGCATTTATTGTATTTGTTTTGAAAGAAGAGGCAATAGGAATTTCCTGATGGATTGGATGTGGGGTATGAGAGAAAGTTAAAAGTCAAACATGACTACAAGATTGTTAACCTGAGCAAGTAGAAGGATGGAGTTGCTATCAACTGAGGAGAAGGGTATATAGGAGAAGCAGCCTTATAGGGTGGGATAGGGAGAAGAGGCAGAAGAAATCAAGAAATTTAATTTGAGTATCTTGACTTTGACATATCTGTGAGACTTCCAAGTGGAAATATTGAATGAGCAATTAGATACACAACTCTGGGGCTTGGAAGAAAAAACTGAGGTGGAGATACTGGCATAAAGATGATGTTTAAAGCCATGAAACTGAATGTGATTATTAACAAAGCCAAGGTAGGTAAAGTAGAAGAGGGCCAAGAACTGGGCCCTGGAAGTAGTGTAGAAGAGAAGGAATCCACAAAGCAGTTTGTGAAGAAGTGACTGATGAAATAGAAAATAAAGCCAGGAAAATGTATTGCTCTAGAAGACAAATGAAAAAAAAGGGTACAAAATGCTGCCTGTAGACAAAATAAGATAAGAAATAAAAATTATTTATTGGATTTTGCAATGAAAAAGTCCTTAGTGACCTTTTCAAGAAAATTTCAATGGAGCTATGAAACTCAAACCCTACTAGGAATAGTTTTAGGAGAACTGAAAGAGAACATAGTGAAAATAGACAACTCTTGTAAGGAGCTTTGTAGAAAAGGGGAGCAAAGTAGGGTGGTGGCTGGTGGGCAAATTGGGGTATCAAAAGAAGTATTTTTATGTGTATGTGTGTAGAGGTGGGGTCTAGCTATATTGCCCAGGCTGGTCTCAAACTCCTGACCTCAAGCAATCCTTCTACCTTAGTCTCCCAAAGTACTGGAATTATAGGCATGATCCACCACATTTGGCCAGAGAAGCGTTTTAAAAATGGAAAAATAATAGTACATTTGTATGTTAATATAACTTATAGAAAATAAAAATCAAGAACCAGAGAATTACTGGAGCAATTTCCTCGACAGGGGAGAAGAAATCTAACGCAGACCAGGCTACTTTGTCTATGCAAACAGGTAGGAAAGCGGTGTCTAAGGTATCTATGTTAGCAGGAAGTAGAAGTAATGACTGATGTCTACAAAAGTACATTTCTAGCTGATTCTTCTTTTTTAGGGAAATATACTATGATCTGCCTTAAGGACATATTCGAGAGGCACACTCAAGAATTTAAATTGAAATTAGTCTGCATGGCTGTATGTTTTGTTTTGCTTTGTTTTCTGACTACATTTGGTTGCATATGCAGGTATGGCGGAGGCAGAAAAGTTGAGTTTAAAAGTACACAGCACAAAAGATGGGCAATAGCATTAGGTGTGATTATGACTTACCACAGAAGCTGGGTAAGGAAGGGAGGCAAGACATCAAAAGAGTCAAGACAATGAAAAGGAAGGTAAGATTGATGATGGACTGGATCTCTCTGTGGGATTAAAGGAATACTGAAGTTTAAAAGAGCTGGAAAGACAGGAGAGAGACGTGGTCAGAATGTAGGATATATAAAATTGAGATGATGGAGGAGTTGCAGCTATTGGTGATGGCAAGGTCTAGAGTAGACTCTAGAGCAGGGTTTCTCAACAATAGCATTACTGACATTTTTCCCTTTCTTGTCTTTTCTCTTTTTTTTCAGACTTAGCCTTTCTCCACATGTTGTAAAACTATTAACAGTTTGAGCTGGACAATTCTTTGTGGCAGGAGCTGTCTTGTCTTCTATAAGATGTTATGTAACATCCTTGGACTTAAGGCCACTATGCTAGATGCCAGTAACATCTTTCAAGTCATGATGTCCAAAAATGTTTCTGGACATTGCCACAGGTTCTGTATGGGGCAAAATCTCCCCTTGTTAAGAAGCACTGCTCTAGAGTATTCTTGGAGATGTCAGTGAATGAAACAGAGCAGGAGTCAAGATTATCAGAGAAGTACTGGTGAAAGTGGCAGTGAGTCAGGGGCTAAAGTCCTCAAGAAATGAGTGGGGATAACTCAGAGCCAGTGCATTACAATAACAATGAAGAGTACAGGATGATATATTCTGATAACACAAGATTCAAAGCCAGGCCTTTCAGGGAGGAATGAAGGAGAACGGTGAGAAAGCACAATCAATAGAAAGAAGGAAGACTCAGTGGTAAGAGAACTAGGAGAGAAGAAACAGCCACCATGTGAGAATATAACACAGAAGACATGTGATGAACTTTTAAGGGAAAGGCAGGTTTCTGACCAAGAATGAGAAAAGTAATGCTCAGAGAAGAAACTGAAGATAAGATTTTCCTTATAATGAACTATAAATTGCAAAAGGCACAGTGGAAGTGTTCAGGAATTAGGGAAGGAGAGGGAAAGAGAACAGAATGGGGAATGCAAGATGTATTTCTCAAACTGGAAGGCAGAATCCACAGGGCGGTCCACTAAGGAGAGGGGTGGTACAATGGAGGCAGATCTTTAAAATGGGAAAAGAATGAAGATGGATATAAGGTAAAAATCTACCAGGAATATGGCACATGCCATACCACACTGTAATCAGGAGTCACACACTGTAATCACCAACCCTACACAAGAACTAATCTAAAGTCAAATGATAGGTTTCTAAGCTTCACCAGCTTTAATACAAGTAAGTCAACCAAACAAACACAAACCAGGGTTGTCAAGGGTCCAGGAGCTAAGGAAACCTTTAAGAAGGGTGAAGTTTGTGTTGAAGTTAGTGCAGACAGGCCTAAAGCCCTAAGTAGGATCCTTGGGGCTAGTCAGAAAAGGGCCTTCTTTGTTAGAGGATCTGAAATTAGGCTGATCTAGGAGTGGCAAAGTATCTCTAAAGAAGCAATGAAATATGACCAAGAGTCCAGATAATCTGATTAAGCGCTTATATACTTCAGAAAATAATCAGAATGTATACTCTCAGAGGAACTGAGAATCCCACCAAGCCAGACAGGGTTGAGGAAAAAAACTTGGACTAGTGAGGCCAGGAAGACAAACCAATCGACCTAAAAAATGGCAAAGAACTATATCAAGATAAAGAATTGGTGGTGGGTAAATTCGTCCATTTCCTTTATTGGCATTTCAGAAAATTCAAAAACATATTTCACACAGTGTTTAAAAATTTAAACACTACAGAAGTACACAAAGAAAACACCTGACTTCTTTACCTCTAACCCACTCCTCAGAGGAAACCACTGTGATGTGTATCCTCACAGACTTTTGTCTATTCACATACCAA
>NW_003852408.1:13302366-13304928 GCF_000181295.1 Otolemur garnettii | reverse complement strand
ATATACGAGGGCTCGGCGCCTGTCACTCAGTGGCTGGGACACCAGCCACATACACTGAAGCTGGTGGGTTTTCAAACCCAGCCCCTGCCTGCCAAACAAAAATGACAAATACAACCAAAAAATAGCTGGGTATTGTGGCAGGTACCTGTAGTCCCAGCTACTTGGGAGGCTGAGGCAAGAGAATCACTTAAGCCCAAGAGATTGAGGTTGCTGTGAGCTGTGTTGCCACAGCACTCTACTGAGGGCAACATAATGAGACTGTCTCGGGGGAAAAACAACAAACAACAACAATGAAAAGTATATACAGGCCTGCACCAGGAAGAGTGGCTCATGCCTATAATCCCAAGACTTTGGGATGCTAAGGTGGGAAGATCTCTTGAGGCCAGGAATTCTATACCAGCCTGAGCAAAAACGCAAGACCCTATTTCTACAAAAAACAGAGAAAGTTAACCACCTATGTGGTGTGAAACTATAGTCCCAGCTACTTATTAGACTGAGGTGAGAGGATCCCTTGAGTCTAGGAATTCAAGGCTGCAATGATCTGTGATCATGCCACTGCATTCTAGCTGGGACAACACAGCGAGACTCTGTCTCGAAAAGAAAAAAAGGGGCATATATTCTTTTTAATGGCTTCCCTCTATTACATTGTATAGAAAAACCATAATTTATCATATCCGTAACAATAGACATTTAAACAGTTTTCAATTTCCCCTATTATAGACAATGCTGCTTTGAATATGTTGGTACATGTGTCTTTGCTATAGATTAGTCCAGGCTCTGTGACTCTGCCTATACTCCCAGAGCTTTGGAAGGCTGAGGTAAGAGGATTGCTTGAGGCCAGGAGTTCGAGACATGCTTGGATAAAATAGCAAAAATATTGTACAAAAATTTGCAAAAAAAATTTAAAAATAATTCTACAGATTACATTCTTACCTGCTAAAGAATATATCTGATCCTGTCAAAAAAATGTCCTCAAAAATGTATCAATTGGTTTAGTGCCTACAGTACGGTGGTTATGGCACCAGCCACATGCACCGAGGCTGGCAGGTTTGAACCCAGCCCAGGCAAGCTAAACAACAATAACAACTGCAACAAAAAAATAGCTGGGTGTTGTGGCAGGCGCCTATAGTCCCAGCAACTTGGAGGCTGAGGCCAGAGAATTGCTTAAGCCCAAGAGTTTGAGGTGGCTGTGAGCTGTGAGCTGTCTACCGAGGGTGACATAGTAAGACTCTGTCTCAAAAAAAAAAAAAAAAGAAAAAAGAAAGAATAAATAATACCATGAAATGTCACATGGAAAGTGTTATAAAAAAGTATCAATTTATCTTTCCATCAAAATTATATAAAGCGCCCAATTCCCTATATTCTTGTCAAAGCTATAATAATCTTAATTTTCCCCCAAAATAAGACACTGTTTTATATTTATTTTTTCTCAAGAAGACACACTAGGGCTTATTTTCAGGGGATGTCTTATTTTTATTAAGTATAATACAACAATCTACATTTATTCAAATACAGTTAAGTCAACTTCTTCTGGAAACTGACAGGGGGAGCTGACCTTGTCAGTGAGGCTGGCACTAGTGATGCATGAACTCCTCTCCCCTAGCCGTTTGCAAGTGCACAAGGTGATTCCTGCGACTGCGGTTATCACACATGCACCCGGGCAAGTGTGAACAGCTCGGAGAAAGGAGCTATGGCAGATAAAAGGTATTCCAGTCTTCCTTACCATTCCGCGCCAAAATACCTTACCGATACGCAGCATCGCCATGCCCATCACTAGGTCTCATTATAGGGGTAGGGCATAACAAATGCATAGAAATCCTGCTAGGGCTTATTTTGGGGGAAACATGGTAGGAGAAGAGGATCTCATTGTTTCAAAGTGAACTTCTTTGTTTTTGTTTGTTTGTTTCTTTTGGTATGTGTGGGGGGGAATATGTCAGTTTAAGAATAAGGAAAACTATTTTTTTTTTTTCAATGAGACAGGGTCTTGCTATGTTTCCCATTCTGATCTTAAACTTCTGGACTCAAGTAATCCTCCCATCTCAGCCTCCCAAGTACCTGCAATTATAGAAGCAAGCTACCGTACCCAGCTTGAAAACTATTTTCAAATTCATTTATATGCCTAAACATTGAACCAAGAGGATACCACTTTTTATTAAATAGACTGATTGCTAAATGGAAGGAAACCTGAGAATAAAAATATTACACACATATACTTCTAAATGTTTATAATGTGCCAGACACTATGAAAAGCACCAAAGTATATTATTTCATTGAGCTTTTACAACTTTATAAAGTAGAGAGCATTATCCTCATTCTACACCAAAAAAAAAAAAAACTGAAGCCAGATAGGTTAAATAACTTTCTGAAAGTCACATGGCTAGTACTTGGGTAGAGCCATGTTTTAAACTCAGACCAGCTAACTCTGAAGCCCTATGTAGGGGGCTCAACCAAAATCTGCTCAACCAAAATTGAATAGCCAGTGAGTACAGTCAGGATTTAAACTCAAGTCTGCCTAACTGTATAGCACACATATATAGGGTGTTTGTTTAACAGAATTTATAT
>NW_003852408.1:13298100-13302271 GCF_000181295.1 Otolemur garnettii | reverse complement strand
TTTGGTATTTTTTGGTTCTGTTTTGCCTAAGGTTTTAAAAAAAATACTGACATTGTCTTGGTTGAACTAAAGGCACAGCCCCTTAACTATACAACTCCAGTAGAGAGCTGGAGTTGTGAAAATGGAACCCGAGTTGTGCAGAACACAATCTCCAGGGTCAAACCTGGTAGCCCCAGGACTAGAATGACTAAAGGAGAAGGGAGAGATTTCTGCCAGCAACCAGGCCAAAGGAGCCAAGGGAAATTGAGTGTCCCCTAGTGGTTGAAAACAGCATTGACGTCTGTGAAAGGCTAGCGAGCTCCCCAGGACAATTAATTGTGAGAATTAGGGTAGCTGCTTAAGTGAGGTCAGAAGACATGAAAACTTTAACTGATGGACTCTCAACCCAGTGTGCTCGCCTACAAAACAGTGCAAGACCTCTCAAGCCTACTCTTTGGAGAATCAATGGTTACTTAGGAAACAAAAGAGGATAGAGGATAAGTATTACCCAAAACTGAGGTCTCAAGAATAAGATGCCTACACGGTAAACAAAGAAAGCAATGGAAAACAATTCCTACTGTATGAGAGAAGATTGTAGAGAATGGGGGAACATACATAAATAAATCCAAGACTAGATAATCAATCCTGGAAACTTCTCGGTAATCTTCCAAAAAGAACTCACCCCCCCCCCCCAAAAAAAAACCCACTAGAAAATTAGGAAAACCCTGAAAACGTTCTCAAGGGGGAAAATGATGCTAAAAGAAACCCAGATGTGGTGAATATAAAATGAATGGAATTTTGGATTCATTCCTACTGACAGCCTCTCTTAGAATTGAGGCAAAGGCAATTGCAGACTTGGGAAGAAAGGCTTAAGTTGACCAAATTAAAATGGCCTAAAGCCATGAAGAGACCATGGGTAAAACAGAAACACACACCAGCTGGGGCCAAAGATAGGCACTCAGAATCAGCACAGTAAGTGAAGGAAATGGAGAAAATTCAGCCAGTGCATTTTCTGGCTAATCATATCTTCTAGTTTAATATTTACCATTTGTTTCTTATACCAATTTTCAAATAATTAGACAGTATGTTACAAAATTAAAATAACACTAAAATGTAAGATACTTCATAAGTTTCCAATAACATAAGGTGTTCACCAAAAGTACCATTTGTCACACAGGCATCCTCAAACTACGGCCTGCCAAGGACATTTATCCGGCCCGCCAGGTGTTTTTGCCGCCGCTGCCTGTCCTGCTTAGCAGCCGACTCGTCCCAGGGCCCATAGTCCGGCCCTCCAACAGTCTGAGGGCCCCCTGTTTAAAAAGTTTGAGGACCCCTGAAAGTTTGTGCTATATCTTTTTCTTAGCCAAAGACTAAGAAAGACTAAGAAAGACATAGATGGCACCAAGTAAGGAGAGAATAATGTCCAAACAGGAAAGAGATATATATATATATATTTTTTTTAGTTAGAAGGATTCAGTACAGTAAGAAGTATGGAAAATTATAATACCAATGGGACAGGTGGGGGGGAAGCTACATTCATTTTGACAACTCATTAGATTGCAAACTCTATGAAAGCAAGGACTTTGTTTTGGTCATTACTATGTCAGTGCCTCGAGAACGGTGACTGGAATATGGGCATTCAAAGACTATTTAAAAAGAAATAAGTGCTGTTCTATTTAATATACCCTTTCCCATTCTCTTAAAAATATTTCCTGAAAGAATGAATGCTGTTCGCTCTAATATATGTTTTTCCCAATCTCTAAGTAGGGAAAATTATCCTTCAAAGTCCAGTTCAACTTCTTCTTTTCCTCAAAGTCTTCCCCTATCCTTTCCTGCTGCCTGCAACCCTGATCTTCAAAAAGCCAGAATTAAATCTTCTTTATTCTTTTTCCCACAGCATGTCACTTAGACCTATATTTGCTCCCATTTCATTCTATATTGTATTATAATTCAGTATTCACATGTCTGACCCTTTAGACAGGGTTATAAGCTCTTTGAGAGCAAGGTTTTGGTTTCTGTTATTCTTGAGCCCCCATCTTCTAACATAATGCATTGCAAATAGTAATTATTTAAATAAAAGATGCGAACATATATACTAAGTGATAAATGTTTATTACATAAATGAATTGAAAGAAAGATAATACCAACAAAACTAAGTCCCCTCAGCTTGGAGCCTATAGCTCAAGTGGCTAAGGAGCCAGCCACATAAACTGGAGCTGCCAGGTTCGAATCCAGCCTGGGCCTGCCAAACAACGACAACTATAACCAAAAAATAGCTGGGCATTATGGTGGGCCCTGTACTCCCAGCTACTTGGGAGGCTGAGGCAAGAGGATCGCTTAAGCCCAAGAGTTGGAGGTTGCTATGAGCGGTGACGCCACGGTACTCTACTGAGGGTGACAGCTTGAGACTTTGTCTCAAAAAAAAAAAAATTAAGTCCCCTCAAATCTCAGGGATAGGAAGCATCACACCTTGAAGCTGAAGAAATGATTTCCTCTTCTTTCCTTTTGGTTCTAAGGAGACCTTAGGTGGTCCCTATGCCAAGCGTCAGGCACTGTGAAACCAAAACTGTAGAGATAAGTCTGAACAAGTTCCAGGAAATGTAACATAATTAACTTGGAGTGGGGGAGGAAAGGATAAAAAAGGAGCAATTCGGGGCTCACACTAGGCAGATGGCCTAAGAACGTCTGGGACTAGACATGATAACCTTCTGCTAACACTGGGAGAGTGTAAACACCCAAGAGGGGAGGAATTGTTTAGCCTGGTCCACAGAGCTCAAAGTAGGAGAAAGGATGAAACAAGGGACAGATCAAAGCCCTGTGACAGGAAAGCCATCCAAAAGAGAAACTGTTCTCCTTGGATTCAGAGAAAACAATGCCATATACATTTCCACAGATATCAACAAGTGTTATTATCCTCACCTTCAGGCATAAAGGAAGTCTATAAACAAATGGATTATTGAAATATTGAAATATTATTGAAATATTGAAATTATTCCTATGCTTGGAACAGAAAGTCCTTTTACCATTAGGCAAAATATAGCCCCATGCTCGGTGCTATTAAAGCAGTATACCCTACAAAAAGCACTGATATAGACCATGCTGCTTTGAATATGCTTGTACATGTGTCTTTGCTATAGATTAGTCCAGGCTCTGTGACTCTGCCTATACTCCCAGAGCTTTGGAAGGCTGAGGTAGGAGGACTGCTTGAGGCTAGGAGTTCAAGACGTGCTTGGATAAAATAGCAAAAATATTCTACAAAAAATTTGCAAAATATTTTCAAAAATAATTCTACAGATTACATTCCTACCTGCTAGATTAAAGAATATATCTGATCCTGTCGAAAAAAAGTCCTCAAAAACGTATCAATTGGCTTGGCGCCTGTAATACAGTGGTTACGGCACCAGCCACATACCTGGAGGCTGGTGGGTTCAAATCTGGCATAGGCCAGCTAAACAACAATGACAACTGCAACAACAACAATAACAATAAAAAATAGCCGGGCATTGTGGTGGGTGCCTATAGTTCTAGCTACTTAGGAGGCTGAGGCAAGAGAATCGCTTAAGCCCAAGAGTTTGAAGTTTCTGTGAGCTGTGACACCATGGCCCTCTACTGAAAGTGACATAGCAAGACTCTGTCTCAAAGAAAAAAAAACACTGATTCAGACTGAACCCACAAGTAAAAGCACCTCACCTTTCAAGAGAAGATGACAGAAGAGAAAGCAGAGAGAAAGAGAATCAGCCAAGCAGTGGAACTGGAATCCCATTACTCACTAAAATGCATGAGATCTCCCAGTTGTGTACTCACTCAGTGTTTTTCAGTTTGCTCTAAACAAAAACACCTCTCAAACCAGAGTCTATTGAACAACTTTTCACTTCTTCCTATTTCCCATTCTACTCCAAGTCTGCCTGTCTGCCTTCCAGTAACTTTTAGTGGGCTGCAACTGATAGTGAGTGCAGCTGAGTGATAGATAGAGAAGCTATTCAGGTGTCTTGCTTCAAAGAACTTGTAATCTACTTGAGGAGACAAAATGTAAGTATGTGAAAACAGCAAGAAAATAACTGACAAGGGCTCAAGCGGCTAAGGCACCAGCCACATATACCTGAGCTGGCGGGTTTGAATCCAGCCCAGCCCACCAAACAACAATGGCGGTCGTAACCAAAAAATAGCTGGGCATTGTGGCATGTGCCTGTGG
>NW_003852408.1:13290498-13297648 GCF_000181295.1 Otolemur garnettii | reverse complement strand
AAAAAAAAAAAAAAGAATCATATGACATGCAAGAGAAAACAGGATAGACTATTTATAAACTGCTAATGGTCTGTGAAGTAAGGGTGTGATAAGATTGAACTGATAATTCAGTGAGGGCTTCCCAGCAGAGATGAATTTTCTTTCTAAAGAGGAAAAACAGAAATTGATTGATTGAAAGCTATTTATACTTTATAAAAGCTATAAGGAACCTCAGGGTGTATTCTATCAAAATTGCTCAGTTAATAGCTGAATTAAATAAAAACCCAGAAAGCTTAAATAATATGCCCAAGTGACAAATCAAATAAGTGGAAGAACTGGAATTCAAATCAAAGTATTCTGATCTCAAAATCCAGGTCAGATGATAGAACAAGTGCAGGGAAGCAAGAAATAATAATGCCTATAAGAAAGGTAAGCAGATAGGCTTGGCTGGGACAAAAGTACTGTTCAGTGAATAATGAGAGGACATCCCATTCTTCTCCCAAATTATCTCTTTTAAGGAACATTCACCATACTTAACATTAGCAGCAGGGGCTCTACAGGCCACTATCTGTATTTCCCATACCACACGCCCTACTCTTCAAAGGGCCACAATTCTCACTCCCAGATGCCTTACTGGTTCTGAAGGCCCTAGAAGTGTCAGGATACACATACGGCAAAACTAACCCAGAAGTTACTCCACATATGAACTTGTTCTGCTCACGGCCTCACCCTCCTCCTTTGCCCCCACCAACATTGAGGAACCAGATGTACAAATGGTTAACAGAGAAAAAAAAATCCCACCCAGACCACTTGAAACGCGGCTAGTCTGGCTGGGCTTTGAGTCCGCTCAGCAACTGCACCATGACTGCTATTTATAGCCTTTGGGTGCCCAGCCCAGCTTCCAGGTCACTAATTGTGGCCCAGCCCCAAGCCAACCCCCCACACCACCTCCTCCACCCTGTAACACAAGGAACAAGAAGCAAATCCAGCCTGTCCAGCCCAGGAACACCAGCCAGGAGATCTGAATCCAAGACCCTGTATTATACGACTTGTGTAAGGTATCAGAACTGTCCAGAAGGGTCTGCCTTCATACTATATATCTTGCAGAGTTGAGTTGGGTTCTCCTTCTATAGCAGACTCCTTTCTTGAATTCTCAAATTCATCCAAATTGAATCCTCAGTTCAGTCTAACCCGTTCACATACTAGAGAGGGGAGATAGGGGTTTTGTCTACCAAGCACAGCCAGCTAACAGCTCAATAAAGAGCATATCTCTTTGAGCAGGCATTTAAACATCCATGGACTGGTATGTTTGCCTCCTCTTGGGGTTTAATTTGTTAAATTATCCACCCGTTTATTTATATTACTACTCTAATCATCCACAGAAAAGTACCTAGGAAGGAGGCAAGCTCAGAACTAAACTTGTAAACATTTTTTCTAGTACCCACTAAATACAGTTTAAATCCCCCATACTCTTAGTTTCAGATATAAGCCTTGAACGTGATGGTTTTATGCGAGTGCTATAAATAATCCCTTCTGATTCCAAGATGCTATTATTTGAGCATCATTCTGTTTTCCCCCTGGAGATGGAGATTTACTAAGATGGGCAGTGACAACTTTTTTGGCATATGAGTCGTTAGGAAATTCTCCTAAATGGAGAAAAGTTTTTTATAAAGCACAAAAGTTAATGGCAAAAAGACCTCACAAAAAGACTCAGTGATTCTATCCCTGTTAGTTCTGAACCCATGCTAGACTGGGCCAACCACCTAGGACCACATCCTCCCCTGTGAATTCCATATCTAAACCCTTATTCCTACACCAATTAAAGTTGACCATTGTCAATGATATCCATATTCACACCAAAGCACTGGGGCTAGAGCTGAAGGAAGAGTTAAGAGGCTTAAAATAAGAATGAGATGTCTCCTTCTTTTCCCAGTGCCCCAACATCCAAACTATAGTTACCATTCTTCTTAGACTGTCCAACCAGCTCCCAACTCTCTATATCTTTGACCCATGCTACCCAAGGACTACACATCCCAATATCAGTCTTCTCATTCTTATTTTGGGGTTCATTTGGGCCACTGGATAATATGCCAGGGATTCTGGTTATTGGAGCCAGAACCAGAATGCTGCTGTGCTATCTCATCATCACCCACAAATACCAATTCCCAGCCCCAAATGGTCCCAAATCTTTCCTCCCGAGACCACAAAGGGAAAAAAGTTTCCAAATTAAAAAACTAAAACTGGCAACAAAGGTGCCCCATGGCAGTAACCTTTAAAACTGGCCATTAAAGTTTATAAGTCAGACGGGCACCAAAACGAACGATCAAGAAGAGAAAAACAGCCCCCTCCCTTGGGGACCTGGAGCCACAGCCTTCCCCCTAAAGCCACAGAGCTGATGTCACAAGAAGCGCTTGCTGCCATCAAGGGCTCTCTGTATCCCCACTGCAACTATTCACATTGTAGGCAGCCTTTGTGTGCTGGAGGCAGGCGGCTGTCTGGCAAAGCATAAAGGAAAGGGGAGGGGCAAGGAGTCATGGATTGGTGCATATATGAAGTAAGGAAAGGTGAGGAAGGGGAGAAAAACAACAAATCCCCTCTTAGCCATGAGAATTGCCTTGCAATTCACAGGTACTGTGAGACGGCCTATGACAGTGGTTTTCAATATTTTTCCCACCTAACACACAAGAAGCATAACACAGATTCTCACCAATAACTATGGTGCATCATATAATGCTTTTTTTAAAATTTTTTTTATTTTGAGACAGAGTCTCACTCTGTCCCCCAGATAGAGTGCTGTGGCATTACTATAGCTCACAGCAACCTCAAACTCTTAGGCTCAAGTGATTCTCTTGCCTCACCCTCCCAAGTAGCTGGGACTACAGGCACCTACCACAAAGCTCAGCTAAGTTTTCTATTTTTTGCAGAGATGGGGTCTCCATCTTGCTCAGGCTGGTCTCAAGCTCTCTTGAGCTCAAGTGATCTACTCACCTCAGCCTCCCAAAGTGCTAGGTTTACAGGCATGAACCACCACTTCTGGTCCATATAATGCTTCTTAACTATCTTGGCGAAGAGAGGGAATATATCAGATTTTTTTTTTTAGTAGTTTAGTAGTTTGAAAAGACTTCCAAATCATTCTATCTCCCCTACTGAGTAGGTACCACATGAAGAATCATGAATTTAGGGAGCCTATTTCTCCTTCCCTCCTTTCCTTCCTTCCATGCATTTAACTAATATATTTTGAAGGCTAATATGTGCCAGGCATTGTTCTAGGGATACTGAGGAGACAGCAGTGAACACACAGACAAAAATTCCTGCCCTCATTGAGAATCCATGCCTTCAAAGGGGAGAAAAACAACATAATAAAAAGGTAGAATCTGTGGCATATTGGATCATGATAAATGCCAAGAAGAAAAACAGAACTGGGAAGGGAATAGAAAGTGGGGTGAGGCTGAAATTATAGATAGGGTGGCATGGAAGTATTCAATTAGAAGGTAGCATTTGAAAAAAGACCCAATGGAAGAGAAGCAAGGAGGCAGGCAGATATCTGGGGAAAGAGCATTCTTAGCAAAGGGAACAGCAAGTACGAAGTCCTAAGGTGTGGCACATATGTAGTATGTTCAAGGAACAGTAAGGAGGTGGCACTAGGGTTGGAACTCACATGCCACTGTTCATCACAGAACTCCTCCTCCATTTTAGGACTTACCGCGCCGAGGAACCTGGGCTGACTGCCTGGTGGACTAAACTATCCAGGCCAGGCATGCTCACAGCAGAAAGAACTTAGTGAAAGGGGACGTGGTAGGTAAGATGAGCTTAGTGTTAAAGGATTTCTCTTTATTGAAACAGCTCAAAGTTCCTTTGGAGAAAATCTCAACCATACGCACAAGATCCTTGTAAAGAACAAAAGTTATATCCCCTAACTCAGCGGTTCCCATCATGACCCACAGGAACTGTATTAAAGAGTTGTGGCACTAGGAAGGTTGAGAACCACTGCCCTAACTAAAGATGAGAGGGAAAAACATCATTTTAAAAATGACTTTAAAGGGCGGCGCCTGTGGCTCAGTGAGGAGGGCACTGGCCCCATATACTAAGGGTGGTGGGTTTGAACCCATCCCCAGCCACACTGCAACAACAACAACAACAAATAGCCAGGTGTTGTGGCAAGCGCCTGTAGTCCCAACTACTCGGGAGGCTGAGACAAGAGAATTGCCTGAGCCCAAAAGCTGGAGGTTGCTGTGAGCTGTGACGCCACTCTACTTAGGGTGACAAAGTGAGACTCTGTCTCTAAAAAAAAAAAATAGACTTTAAAACTAGAACTAGAATAGAATTTACTCTTGATACCCAGTGCAATGCTCTATTATTCATAAAAGCATAGAATATTAAAAGCTGGAAGACAGATTACCTTATCCATTCCCCTCATCTTACCCAATCAGTAGCTGCCAAAATTAGAACCCAGGTTTCTTGCATAAGGAGTTAACACTCCTTTAAAAGCAAACTAGTGACACCAGCTCTCTCAAAGAACCAGATTTTTAAAAGAGGGAACCAGTTCTCTGAAATCCTGCATTCTAGAAATTCTCCTACAAGGCAAAGATATGGTGATGACATTAGGATTATAGAAGACTAAACAGTGTTCTCTCTGTCCCCTGACCCCTAGAAAAAGTCCAATTATCTCCACATGCTAGGCCCACTGCCCTTTATCTAGATCCTTTCAGCTTCAAATGTCCTTCATGAGATAGAGTGTGGCCAAGCCAGTGTGCTGCAGGTTCTGAAGAACAGAACTAAGTCTGCAGTGTGAACACAGACATGCACACACACAGACACATACAGTCAGTGGGAAGGAAGGGGAAAGGAAAGCACACACAACACAACACACCAGGGCAGCTGCAGAAAACAACTGCTTGTTAAGTTAAAATTAAACTCTGTACAAATATTGACCTTTGGAGGGGACAGAAACCGGTCCCATATTTACCAGCTTTATAAATGGGACTGACCACAGCTGCCCCACGCGCTTGGCCAGCTTGATGGCAGGATGGGGCGAGGCCACGCTTTGGAGGTGGGGGATGAATGAGAAGGGCAGGAGACATTTTAAACACTCTCTTAAATGTAGTTACTACTGGTAGGTCAAAGTTCCCAAAAGCCTTAAAAGAGGAATTTCTAGGAAAGCAAATAAGGCAGTTGCTGAAAGTGGGGGTCAGAGAAATAGAAATAGAGAGGAAAAAGAAAGTTTCAGAAAGAAAAGAATTGCTAAAAAGAATGAGAAATATAACAGAGATTGAAACTGACTGGGGAGCTTATCCTTTTGAACCCTGGCCCTTGGTCAAATCAAGAGTCATAAGGTAGAAGACCAGGTGACCAATTTAAGTAACCTAATAGAACAATCTAAACTGACCTTATTTAAGTCTTGGCTCTGCCACTTAGTTGCTATGTCACCTTGGGAAACTCAGGGACTTCCAGTTATATAGGGATAATAATACAAAAACATCTCCCCAATTTACAAAGACCCGACCCAACCATATATATCACACAGACATAAATTATCATTATTAATTCTAACCTAGCCAACTATGCACCTTTACACTTCATACTAGCCAAGAAACTTCACTCTCCCTAGGAGCAAAGTTAGGTGCTAGAAAGAAAAGCTAGAACTTGCCTTGCACTTGTTAAAAGCGTCCTAAGAGCACACACCTAAACTCTTCCTTGTTGCAGGATAACAAGGAGGCCAGCCTGCCAAAATAGGCTTCCAAAGCCATATTCATGTTGCAAAGGGTCCAGATGTGAAGGAGGAGAAAGGACTTGTCAGTACTACTTCCCTGAAAGCTGATCTCTGGCAACCCAAAGTTTTTCAGGAACAAACATCACAGATGCTGGGCAACTTAGCTCTTTTCTGACCCTCTAATGCCTTCACCCTTTTTTATGCCCTCCTTTACACTCATGACTTTCACGATGAATAATAATAAGCATAAAAAATCTGGATCCATTGCTAGATAATAGGAGATCTCTCATACACTCTCTCACTGACACACACACACATACACACACACATACCACTGTGCCACCAAGAATCACAATTCTGAAAGGATTTCAATTATAAATACATGAAAAGATTTTGCCAAAATTAGTTGTCCAGTTTTATAGAAAGCTCCTGTGCTTTTATGTGGTATACAGCTTATACCATACATCTTAAAATCAGAAGGCAGATAAGTGACTATCATTTATAACACACAAAAATGACAATAACCAAGTTAAAGTTGTCTCTCTCCCCAGCACTAACCAAACACATGTCATTAGTATCTTTCTTTTGACTCTGTTCACTTGTTAAATGTTTTACCTTAATATATTACAGTTTATATTGTTAAACGTGTGTCATAAAACATAAACAATGTACAGCAGAACCAGGTCAGCAATTCAGGAAGAATTTCCAACGCTGCAGTCTCTGTGGTCACGCGGCAGGAAGGTGTTTTGCATTTGGTGCACCAAGGAAAAGGGTAGGAAAATGGGGAAATTATACTCCAGGTGGGGAACCAGCTTCCTTAAATTCTGGTATAATCATTATTAATTTCCATAACCCTCTTTATCCTTCTTCAGGAGCTCCAGGTAAGTGATAAAGCTCCAGGTTCAGCCACAGCAAGCGCCTTTTTGCAATTCTTTTCTTTTTTTTTTTGAAACAGAGTCTCACTATGTTGCCCTTGGTAGAGTGCTGTGGCGTCAAAACTCACAACAACCTCAAACACTTGAGCTTAAGTGATTCTCTGGCCTCAGCTTCCCAAGTAGCTGGGACTACAGGCGCCCGCCACAGCACCCAGCTATTTTTCTGTTGCAGTTGTTTAGCTGGCCCTGGACGGGTTTAAACCTGCCACCCTTGGTGCATGTGGCTGGCACCATAACCACTGTGCTATGGGAGCTGAGCTACTTTTGCAATTCTAATATACAAAAGAGTCCTTTCGGCTTGGTGCCTGTAGTTCAGGTAGGGTGTCAGCCACATACACTGGAGCTAGCAGGTTCAAATCTAGCCAGGCCCAAAAGTAGCTGGGCATTGCAATGGGCACCTGTAGTCCCAGCTACTTGGGAGTCTAAGGCAAGAGAATTGCTTGGGCCCAGGAGTTTGAGGTTGCTGTGAGCTGTGACACCAGGGCACTCTACCCAGAGCAACAGCTGGAGACTCTATCTCAAAAAA
>NW_003852408.1:13279556-13290330 GCF_000181295.1 Otolemur garnettii | reverse complement strand
AAACCTATTATGCTATACCCAGACCAGATAGTATCTTGAAGATATTCCATATTTCTTAAAAAAAAAGAGGGTTATCATAAGTAAGACTGTCATCCATTTAATATTCCAAAAAAAGTTCATCTGTCTCATTCTTAGCACCAGTAAAGCTGAGAACAGAAATCACAGTCTCACTCTTCAAGATCTTCTTTCCAAATGCTTTAATGCAAATAAAATCAATGGCACAGATGGGGAAGTTTCTAGGATAGGAAAATGGGATAGGGGTTGAAAACAAGCATCTTCAAAAACAAAATATTCTTAAGGAGAAATTCAAGGCTTTGAGCAAGCTAAGTAAATCTCTAACAACAACAACAACAAAAGCCCAAAATGGAACAAGCAATTATCACCCAGTAATTAAACCAGACATGTCCAAGGGATGCTTTGCTTTGAGGGGTCTCTTGGCTCAACTCAGAGATCCATCCGTGAGACCCTGCTGATCCTCTCCCAGGCTAAATTCAGGCTGCTGAAATTCAACACAATTCCAGCAAAATGCAACCCCACAGATTTCTAGTTGAATATTGTTTCAGTGATCTCCTGTTCTCTTCTAGCCAAACTTCGAGATTGGTCTCTCAAAGAAGTCCTTAAACAGATAACGTGCCAGGGCTGATTTCTGCTCATAACATCTAAGCAAGCAAGCAAAATATCATTCTGGGGGGCTGTAAAACAGAAGGGCAGGCCGGGCAAGGTGGCTAAGGCCTGTAATCCTAGCACTCTGGGAGGCTGAGATAGGTGGATTACCTGAGTTCATGAATTTGAGATCAACCTGAGCCAAAGTGAGACCTCATCTCTAAAAATAGCTGGATGTTATGGCAGGCTCCTGTAGTCCCAGCTACTTGGGAGGCTGAGACAAGAAAATCGCTTGAACCCAAGAGCCTGAATTTGCTGTGAGCTATGAGGCCACGGCATTCTACCAAGGGCGACAAAGTAGGACTCTGTTTTCAATTAAAAAGTAAGAAAGAAAGAAAGAAAAACAGATGGGCATTTGAATATTGAAGATGACAGCAACATAAGCACTTCATAGGCATAGAAGAGGTAATGCTTACATTGGCCTAAGAAATAGAAAATGGGAGTCAGAATCCCAGGAAAATACTCTGATGCAGCCCAACAATAAGGATGAATAGGGACTCTTAACACAGAAATCGGATAAGGCTGGGGTCAGGGTGCAAGCACAAAAAATTGATCCACAGGCCTGGAGAACATCTTCACACACAGTGCCCATCTATTTTATACCTGAGGCCCAGACAGTACAGAAGTTTTTGATTTTATGAGAACCATGTCTACAATCTGGAAACAACTAAATTTCAGGCCTACTGAGAAGCATCCCTCCACTGTAGTCTCTGAAGCCCCTAGAGAAACAAATAAGGAAACACTGCTACCGGGTACCAGTGAGTGCTGCCGACTTACCAGGCCTAGGAAATGTCTGAACAGAGTCTTATTCAAGCCAAGGGAAAACGCTGTTAAAACACACAAAACTCCTTTGACTAATGTGAGGGGGGAAAGAACCTCTATAATTAACAGAAACTGTCACAGGCATTGGGGGCCTCCGACGTGTACAACGCAAACCACTTGAAAAGGCCCGGTCTTCTAGGAGAAGGCTGGGGTTTGTGAGTGGGGCTCCAACGGGCTGGGGACAGCTTTTCCAAAAGAATCCCACCATATTAAAAAAAATAAAAAATAAAGAAAGACAGAAAGAGAAGAAAAGGGGGCAGGGGGAGAAAGGAAAAACCCAAACCTCAGCTTAATGTTTTTCCACCACTGGAACTAAAAAGCAAAAAAGGAGAAAAGTTCAAATGCAACCAGTTTTCAATTAGGGCCTAATTAGAAAGAAAAGTGGCAGTGCTATTACAGATCTGGGGAGGAAGAAATGCAGTCAACAACTTAGTTTGGGCTGAGCCATCCACTTGAAAGCTGTGATGATTAGAGGGACAATTTATGGTGAGAGATGGTGGAGGAGAAGGGAGGGACAGAAGAAGAGAGCCTGGGGGCTGACTGATCATGCAAATCAAGAGCCAGAGCAGATAGTCAGAAATATGTATTGACTGGCTCTGTCATACAAAGTATCACACAAAGGGCTGGGAGGAGAAATAAAGATCACAACAGATAAAAATCTGACCTGAAGAGGCTTATAAACACTGTCCCTCTTAACATTCAGGCACTATATAGGACACGGACTATACACAGAGAAAATTTAATCCTGATGTTTTTTACATGCAAAGTCCTCTGACAACTTATGTAGTCTCTCTTTGCATTTCTCCAGCTCCCTACTCATTTCCACTAATGATATACAGAGACTCAAGAGAGAAAATGACGCTATCATCAAATATAATTCCTGAACGAAGTGATTTGGATTTGCCTCAGTCCTGAAAAGCAGCCAGTCAAGGGATACCTTGGCTCAGGCAAGCCGAGACGCCAAATCAAGACAGAGAATCTCAGAATAGCTGGAAGGGCATTTTCTGCTTTCTTTATGACCCCAAAGGACTCAGGTCAATTTTCTATGCAAAGCCCATAACATAAGAACAAGCAGAAAGGAACTAGAGATGAGCACCCTTATATGTGGCTATAGGAAGGGCAGGATCAGCTGACTCCATTCCACATTTGCAATAAACAAAACAGTTAGATTGGTAGAGACGTGGAATTCTTTCTTCCCCTCGCTTTTGCTCTCGGGTACCCTCTCCCTTGTTGATTTAGTTCAGGCAACTTGGAGGAGGGGCAGGAAGGGCTAGGGCAAACATGTCACAGCCTGTAGTGAATAGGGCCAACAGAAAGGAGAAGCAAAGAACAGAGCTGAGAGGAGAGGAAAAGAGGAGAGGCCTCTCTTCCCATCCCACAACCTGGGCTCCATCCAACACAAAGTTAATTCCTAACCTCGGCTTCACCACCCTGCCCACTGCTTGCATGATTTATCCCCCTATCTGCCTGCATCGCCTTTACAAGCCTCCCAGCCCTGCACACCATTATAAAAGCTGTCTGTGCTGCTGGCTCGACCTGGCCTGGCCCGGGCTCCTGCCACGGTAACCCTTCCCCACCCCTTCATTTTACAAGCCTTCCGCCATCATGGAAATCTGAAATCCCACGAAAGAACAGTAAACATCACAGGGGAAAGAAAATACCTAGCCAGGCTACTCTGGACAGCAGAGTCACAAATGAATTGATGTCTCTAAGCCAGGTATGAACGCCTCTCAGCAACAGTGAGCTGCCTTCTTGCCTGGAGTCACCTGGACAATAACAAAGAGATGCACACACAGATGTGCCAATCCTTTTATGGGGCACAGCCAAGCATCCTGGTGCCCTGGGAATTCCCAGGCTCAAGGAATCAGCCAGAATGTCGGGGCAATTCACAAGTAAACACAGGTGTCAGGTTTAAAGAACCATGTGGAAATGTGAAATTTTAAAGAACGGAAAGAGACTAAACATTATTCAAACCACAAACTAAGAATCAGCTCTGCCACCTTCTATGGGCTCCATAGGGAGGCAGCGTGATTCAGTGGAAAAAGCATGGGCTTTGGATTCAGCAGATTGAGTCTTAAAGCTAGCTTCATCATTTATTTATTAGCTATATGACTTTGGGCAACTTATATTTTCTAAATCTCTGTTCTACTCTCTGTACCATGAAGGAATATCAACTTGTAAAAAGGTTCTAAAGATTAGTAAGATTTTCAGCCATATTGCCTGACACACAACAGTTATAAAAATGATAGCTATTAAGATTATTTGAGATGGTCTCAGTGCCCATAGATCAGTGGTTAGGGCACCAGCTAAATACACTGAGGCTGGAGGGTTCAAACCTGGCCTGGGCTTGCTAAACAACGACAAGTACAACAAAACAATAGCCGGGCATTGGGGCAGGTGCCTGTAGTCCCAGCTACTTGGGAGGCTGAGGCAATAGAATCACTCAAGCCCAAGAGTTGGAGGATGCTGTGAGCTGTGACGCCACAGCACTCTACCAAGGGCAACATAGTGAGACTCTGTCTCAAAAACAAAAAACAAAAAACATTATCTGAGATGTCAGACATCCTAAAATTGAGGGTGGGAGGACGGGGAGGGCCTATTCCTTCCTCATGCAAATTTCACCTTTTTAAATAGATTTTCCCTTTATTCCACGTAAATTTTCCCTTTCTAAATCAGATTCTACTGTTTGATCTCCTGGCCAGAGAATAAGCTAAAGGGAGTACCCTGGGGAACTTGCCCATTATCTTGAGTAACCTTGTCCCTTTATAACTCTGAACTCATATAACCTAGTTCTGCTCATGGTTCTCCTTACAAGGGCCCCATTGGCTCCTCTAGCCTCCATTTACAAAGATTGTTCTTCTTTCTCTTCATATGCCTCAAGAGAAACTTCTAGCACCCACTAGATTCCATTCTTTTCATGAAATGCTGGACTGCCCTATTACAACAGTCTTAGCCAGAAGTCAGAGTTCATACCTTCCTCAACCAACTCAGTGGAGAATGGACACTAGGGAAATCTTCATGAGTCTCTAAGGGACCAAAATGCTCTGCCAATGGGACTGAGCGCTCCCCAGAGCTCTGTTATTCACTTGGGAGTAGGTAGTAGGGAGGGGGTGGGAGAAGGCAGGAAGAGAAGAGAGCCTTGATTCAGGGGGCCAGACTAAGCCCGCTACAGGCCAGGCTCCGCTGAGGTTTCTCGGGTGAAACACGCCTCTGTGGTGGCTGTGTCTGTAAAGCGGATGGAAATGCCCATAAAGCCGTATCAAACCCTGTGCAGAGAAGGACAGGGATATATATAGAACTAGGAACCAAAGGGGCCACAGGGGATTCAGGCGGACAGCTCCGCCCAGCCCTTAAACCCGCCCCAGGGAAGTGGGGAGGCCCAAGGAACAAGCTCACGGAATGAAGGTTGGAGACAGCTCGGCGGGTTTAGGGAGGGAGTGAGGAAATTAGGGGCGTCAGGGACAATGCTAGAAGAGAGCTAATGGCCAAGCTGTGAGAATCAGTGAGGGCTGGAGGGACCTGGGCCCACTCTAGCACAAGGATGCTGAAGAGCACACTGAATATTCCCAGATCCTGAGATGACTTATAAACCCTCTGCTTTGGTGTCCCACAGTCTTGACAGTATTCTGGTTCCTTCTCAGAACCAATGAGCCTCTAATAAACAGGCTTTCCCTGTCTTCTTCTGTTGTCCCAACTGGCACCTCCAGTTTAAATTAGTCCAGGGGCTGAAATCCTCCATTCCTCACTCCCTTAGCCCTACGTCCAGACTCCCAGAGAAACTGGAGTTGGGGACAAGTGGAAAAAAGAAATCTAGCCATAGAGAAACATCCTAGAAGATGGAAAGAAATTCATAGAAAGGGAATAAAGCCTAACAGAATGAGATAAGAGCCTTAGAAACCTTGGCACATGACAGAATCAGCACTAAAGGAGATAGTGTCACCAAGGACAGAAAGTAAACTAACTAGCTCTTCTGTTCCAATTTTCTGGGATTCCCTCCTCTCTACCAATCTTCTTGCCAAAGGAGGATGTTAGAGGCACAGATCCGGGTGATGGGGAGTTAGAAGACACTAAGTCCACAAGAATTCTCACTCTGGTTACCAACCCAGTAACCAATCCCCTGTTGTCTGGATCCCCAATCCAGAGAATCTTCCTCTCTGAATCCTGATTCTTTCCCTCAGACAGCACAAGTACGACAATGTTTTGGCGCCACCTGCTGTCCTTTCTTGACAGCTGAGTGGATCCTTGAACTGGATGGGCGACAAGTTTACCTTCCTTAATTCATCATAAACCCTAAAGGAATTGAATCCAAGAAAACAAAAACTATAATATAGGGAATATTCCTACAGCACACACTGGAAAAATCTGATGCCTGGGTTTTCTTGTTTCCTAGGACAGATGTCATAAGAACTCCCATTAGCCAGAACTTTCTCATGAGTTTTTTATTTCCAGTCTTGGTCTTTTGAAGTTCCTTCTCCAAGAGTCTTGTTGATTTGAGAAAAGCAAATACTCAAAATGACTTTCTATACTTTAATAGAGTCCATATACATTTATACATATGTGTAGAGACAGGATCTTCCTCTGTTGCCCAGGCTGGAGTACAGTACTGTGATCATAGCTCATTGTAGCCTTGAATTCCTTGGGCTCAAGAAATCTTTCCACATCAGCCTCCAAAGTAGCCAGGACTACAGGTGTGTACCACCACATCCAGGTAATTTTTTTTTTTTGAGACAGGATCTTGCTATGTTGGCCAGGCTGATCTTAAACTCCTGGCCTCAAGTGATCCTCCTGCCTCAGCCTTCTAAAACATTGTGACTGCAGGCATGAGCCACAATGCCTAACTACTTTTTTTGTTTCATAGACAGAGGGTCATTTTTCTTTTTTTGGCCAGGGCCAGGTTTGAACCTGCCACCTCCGGTATATGGGGCCAGCACCCTACTCCTTGAGCCACAGGTGCCACCCTAAGGGGTCTTGACCTTGCTCAGGGTAGTCTTGAACTCTTGAGCTCAAGTAATCCTCCCACTTCAGCCTCCCAGAGTACTAGGATTAGAGGTGTGAGCCACTGTACCCAGCCTCTATTTTTAAATTATTTATATATCACACTGTTTTCATTTTCTTCTTTTTTTTTTTTTTGGAGACAGAGTCTCACTATGTCACCCTTCATAGAGTGCTGTGGCGTCATAGCTCACAGCAACCTCAACTCTCAAGCCTAAGTGATTCTCTTGCCTCCCAAGTAGCTGAGACTACATGCGCCTGTCACAATACCTGGCTATTTTTTTGTTGCAGTTGTCACTGTTGTTTAGTTGGCCCAGGCTGGGTTCGAACCCACCAGCCTTGATGTATGTGGCTAGCACTATAACCACTGTGGTATGGGCATCAAGCCTCGTTTTCTTGTTTTTAGGCAGAAATTCTAATTTTGCACCTAGATAAGGCGATCTAGTGTTTGTTATCAAACACTATAATGAAGATAGTGTTATCCAACAAGCAATGACTTGGATAGTTTATACTGCTCTACCATTCCTATGGCTCTTATTCTGGGAAAATATTCTAATATGTAATAAGCTCTTTGAGAAATCAATTCATCTCACAAATACAGACACTTGTTCATTCATTTAAAAATATATTTCTGTACTACCTACTAGGTACCAGGCATGAACTGGAGGTACAGTGGTGACTAAATTGTATGAGTTCATATCCTCGGAGGCTACATTCTAACATCATTTATCTGACTTATAAAGGTGAGTGCAGCAATTTCTTACTCATCTTAAAGAATAGCTTTGTGAACAGCAAAGATCAAGACAAAAATAAAGAGGAGGCGTGGTGGCTCACACCTGTAATCTTAGCATTTTGGGAGGCTGAGATGGGAGGATCGCTTGAGGCCAAGAGTTCATGACCAGCCTGAGCAACATAGCAAGATATATTTTTTATTTAAACAAACAAACAAACAAACAAAAATTAAAATTAGCTAAATGTGGTGGCATGTGCTGCAGTCCTACCTACTTGGGAATCTGAGACAGGAGGATCATTTGAACCCAAGTTTGAGGCTACAGTAAGCTACGATCAGACCACTGCTCTTCAACCTCAGCAACAGTGAGATTGTCTCTAAAAAATACACACACACACAAAAGACGACTTTATAAAAAGACAAAAATGAAGTAATATAAGAGAAAGGATATACAGAGTAGGGGGCAATGAATGGGTATATAAAAGGAATTATTAATATTATTCATCTGGAGGCATTTTTTCCCTAAAACTCATTCCCAAACCTACCTCTAGGAACTGTATGCCAGCTTCCAAGGTCAGTTTCCTCAAACCTCAAGATTTACAAGTCTTTAGTGGAGAGAATGAAGGAGAGGTTATATTTTATTCAATACTTAGTATTAATAGCTTAAATTATATGCAAGTATTTTCCCAAATATCAACTCAGGAAGTACCTGGGGCCCACCAAATGTATTGTCATCTTGCAGATGAGAGAAAAGTTTCTGACAGGCCCTCCTATGAGCCAGTAAATCAAGCGGAATAGAGTCTGCCATAGAATCTCAAGGCTGGCCATGCATTCTTCTTAATTCTGCTCTCTAACTGTTCCCAAGCAGGACTATACTATACCAATAATTAGGGAAAGAATCTTAAAGAATTCTAGAAAAGAAGTTTCCAGAGCTTCCCTAGTAACATATTCTAGTCAGGTGAAAGATTCTTCTTTCTACTTTCACTATACCCTCATTGCTACAGTTTAAGTTTATCCTTTCTTGTACTATCTTGAATGAAATATGCAGGAAGGCTATTTACCATCCTACCTGTACTAATTACTCATACTTAAAAGAAAGAGCTACCATTCGATCTAATCTCTGAATTATATAAATTCCATTGTCCTTGGATTTTTCCTTTTTATTTTATGTCCATCTCTTTTATTATTGTCCTGAGTTCTCTATGGGCACTAGACCCTGATGCATCTTTCATACATGATGCCAAATCCTAGGAGCCCAGCTAATGCCAAATACAACAGTAGCATGGTCTGGGGTTCTCATGTTATTCTTTTAATTACAGTCCAGAATTACATTCACATTTTTAAATACTCAAATTATGCCAAGGACTATATCGCAATTAGGAGCTCTTACTAGTTAAATCTTTCAGGGAAAAACAGGGGGTTGGGAGCACAGTTTCCCACCAAAAGAGCAGAAGACTATTTCATAGGAAAGAAGTCCTATTAAAACAAGATAGTGGACCAGAGCTAAAGGATCTCAAAAGGGAGCAGCAAATAAGGCTGCTAAGCAGGGAGCCCAGGAGAGTGTTTATAGGGGCTTTATGCTTTGTTGATGGTTATTAAAGAAGTCACAGGAAATTTTACTTTGCTTTCTTTAGATCCACCTCCCTTTTAAGAGCTCCCTGGGAATCCCTCACTAACTTGCCCACAGACAATGACTTCCTCATCTGTCCTTCAGCACTTGGTGTTTATCTCTATTACAGCATTCTTACCTAGGTAAGGTAAGTGTGTGTACGCTATCTGTCTCCCCTTCTGAGCAATAAGCTTCCTGTGGCAGGAATCATGTCAGTTACTTTTGTTCCCCTAGCACAGTTAGGACTTAAAAATGCCAGTTTCCTATCCTCTATGGTACCAGTACAAGAATGTAAACCCAGTGGTATTCAGTAAATGCTGTATAAAGATGATAACATTAATAACAGCCATCCAGCACAACTCTACTAAGTTGTCAGACCAGTTTAGGATATTGGCATGAAAACTCCTTTTTTTCCTGGCCCAGACATTTACTCTTAAGATTTGCCTACTCCTCAACAGGCTCCAGGAAATAGAGTTGGTTTTAAGTTCTAGAAACTCTAACTATTCCTGTTTTCTCCAAGCTAAGGGCCGAAAGGAAGACTGCAGATACCTCATGCATATTGATGAGCCTCTGCGGTCACATGAATATTAACAACACCCTGTGGCTTTCGGGAATAGCAGCCCTGCTAGAAGGTCTAATATTAACCTTGGCTAGGCTGAAAAGGTGGGAAGAGTGTATGTCCATACGTCCCCATGGGGAATAATGAGTGGACAGCAGAGTCCAGACTGGAGGTCAGTCCTTACGCAAACACTAGGCATGCAGGCGGTTAAGACTAAATATTGTGCTCTATATCCTTGGTACCAGTGGCTCTATTAGCCCTAGACAGGAATCCCCAATTCTCAAGCTTTGCAGAAGTTAGGATGTAGAAACGAAATCATATTCAATTCAGAAAAAAACTGGTAGAGACACCGCCCTAGTTCAATAGCTACAGCAGATGGGGAGGGAAGGTTAAAAGATCACATTGGACAAAAACCAGAATCAAATCATAATGCTTAACTAGATAACAAAGACATATTTTGTAGGCGACATATTAACAGTACTGAAAGATCAGAGTGTGGCGTTTCCAGCCCCATACCCTCCATGACAGTAGTAGACACAGAGAACAATGGCTCAGGTTGAAGAGGAAAGCTATTCTAGGACTGAAGCAGTAAGAGACAGAATGGGTCAGGTTTTTCCCATACCTACAGATTCTGAATCCAGGCGACATTAGAAAGAATGATGACCATTATTAAAAACAAACAAAACAAAACAAAAAAAGCCATCAAACCAACAAGAAATACTGTGAATCAGAGTCAACCAAAGAAACCCCAGCCCTAGATCTAAGTTCAAAACCTACTTCTATGCCAGAAGACAGAACTATTAGAAAGAAAAGCAGGTTAAATAGCCCCATGCAGTGGTTGGAATTAATGCTAACAACCTCCGCTACTAATACAGCAGGACAGACTATGCTTACGACTAGAAAAGCACCTCTTTAATACTCTAACCTGATCTTACTCAAAGTTCTTGACCCCTTAGCTCTGCCTGAAAAGCTGACCCAGTCCCCTGCACCATCTCAGGAGCAACAGAGAGGTCTGTGGGCCTAGTTGAAGTGGTTAAGAGGCCACACCTAGGAAGAGGGTGGGGGCTGCTCCACAATTACCATATTATGTAGCTCTAATAAAAAGAAATACTTGAAGTTTTATTAGTGCCGTATAATAAAGTATTTATAGAATTCAGATGAGGGGAGGCAGAAATAGAGAGGGGGGGGAGAGAAATCAGAGGAATCAGAATTGTTAGCCCTGGCAACAACAATTCCCAGTATTCACCATACTTAGTAAACTTCAAAGCCTTCAGCTGGGACATCAGGTCCCCTCTCACTAACCCAGATCAAGGTGGCCAAATGTCCACTCCCTCTCCATTACAGAATGTCTCTGACTTCTTCCTGGTTAAGAAAGAAAGAGGAAACTGGCTCGGCGCCT
>NW_003852408.1:13258717-13279323 GCF_000181295.1 Otolemur garnettii | reverse complement strand
AAATAAATAAATAAATAAATAAATAAATAAAAAGAAAGAGGAAACTAGGAGGAACAGACAGGAGGAATAAGAAATATCAAGAAACCCATGCAGAGACTAGGCCTGAAAATGCTGGGGCAGAGGAGAGGGCATCAGTTGAAAGAATGAGTGGAATGTGAGCTTTAAAAGGTTCCATTCTGAAGCTAAACTTCTAAGTTCTCAACATCCAACCTACCTGACAGCTTTGAAATTTACCAAAACAGTGTTTTCCATCCTTGTGCTGGCCCCTCTGCACAACTTTCACACTCCCCACTCCAACCACACTCTGCACGCACCGCCACCACCACGAAAGCAGTGTACCCCACACCTACTCCGACCACACAGCACACACCCATAGCTTCTCCCACATGACCCCCCCATATACACACATGGTTTTCACAGCCACAGTGCACACACACACAGCATGTTCACCACAATACACTCCTTCCCAAGGCCATGGGCTGCCTGAATTCCCTGGGGATCTTCCCAACTTAAGACACCTCGTAGATAAAAACATTCTCTGAATCTACAACCCTTTTTAACATTTCAAAATTCTCTATTACCCAGAAAATCTCCGCAAAGACAGAGAGAGAGAAGTGAGGGCTGTGACATTATTACAGAGAAGACTATAAACGGAACAAATATAGTGCTGCTTTATTACAAGGCAGTGTGGAGTTGGTGGCTGGCTGATTACAGGGACACTCCCCAGAACGCTCTGCAGTCCCAGACCTCAATAAAGCCCTTCAACTGAGGGGCAATTGGATCCAGAGGCCCCATAGAATCCCTTTAGATTCCAGTCCAGGATATGGTATCTGCCTTGGTTGAAGATAAGGAGGAAAGCAAACACAATCTAAGAACACTCATGCTTGGCAAAGAGCCACCAGGCTATCTTCTCACAGGCAAACAGAATTAGTATGATTTGGGTGTTTGACATCAATAGATTCCAAACTTCAGAAAAAAAAAAAAAAAGCCCTACAGAAATCAAGAACAAAATTGATAGATTTAAAACCCATACATGGTGGAGCATGGTGGCTTGCTTCCATAATCCTAGCTCTCTGGAAGGCCAAGGTAGGAGGACTGCTTGAGCTCAGGAGTTCAAGACTAGCTTGGGCAAGAACAAGACCTTGTCTTTACTAAAGACAGAAAAATTAGCCCAGCATAGTGGTAGGCCCCTGTAGTCTTCACTACTCAGGAAGTTGAGGCAGGACGACGACTTGAACCCAGGAGTTTTAGGTTGCTGTGCGCTAGCCTGACATCCCGGCACCCTAGCCTGGGCATCAGAAGGAGACTCTCAAAACAAAATAAAACAAAAGAAACAAAGAAAAACACACACACATCAGGGATAGTGCAGACTAAGGGGTAAGAATGGATTAGAGGATAGAGAAGCAGACAAGCTTAAGTAACTAAAGCAACCCATATTACACATAAAATAGAAGGAAAGAGTGGGAAATCCACAAGTCCTCTCCTCTGGGCTCTGGGAACACTGCGTCCCTTCTTGGGTGACTCACAGTGGGATCACCTTCACCCCCTGCTTCATGTGGTAAGGGCCTCTTTATAAGGAGACACACCGCGAGCCTTCTCCTCCTCCATCCCTGCAAGCCAAGGGAATTGCGTCACTGACCTCCAACACACACTCACTCCCTCCTCTTTCTAGCCGGCCACCACACAAGGGATCTTGTCTTGTGGTCCCTGAGATCCTTTCATCTGAGCTCCAAACCCACTGTCACCTTGGCCCTGAATCACTCCCCAGGAGACACTGGGAAAACAAAGCCGGACAAAGAGTGTCTGGGTCCTGTATGGCTAGAATTTACTGATCCCTGCTGGTGAGGGAACCTGGGCTATGCTCTTCCTGGGCAGAGCACAGGAATAATTTTGAACTTGGCATTGTGACCAGGCCTGCCTACAGACTAGGTTTCCACTGATTTGGGAGATACCAATTCACTCCAGCTCCCAAGAGCTTAAGGATAAAAAGGGCTGAGAGACATTCCCAAAGTTCTAGCTCCTCTGCCTTACTTGTTCAGTGGCTGAGGAATTGCTAGGGTTGGAAAAGGGCCAGCAAGTACCCCACCCCCAGCTCTGTTCTCATTCCCTTTGGCTATTCTGTTTTGAGGGTAGCCCCAAGGAAAACATTTGGGCAGCTGAAAATGTCACTGTTTCTCAGATCCCTTTCCAAGACAGAGGATTCCCTCCAATTTAGTCTCAGCTCATTTCCATGTCTCATGGTCCTGACATTTTTCCTTGACCTTCTATGTGATGATACTCCACTTTGGGGCTTTGTCATTTTTATCTAATTTCAGAACCTGTGTTTCGATGGGCAGATTTAAGATGAGTTATAGGAATGCCGTTTACTCTCTGAGTTTTCTCCCTTCTCAAATACATTTCGTTAGAACAACGCTTCTGAGACCATGCGGGATAGTTGAGGAAACTGCTGTACTACAAAGTCAAAGGATGAGGTTCTGGTTTCCACCGCAATTACTTGTGGGACTCAGTGTCACTCAATTTTTCTGAGCCAACCTATCATATCTCTTCATCCTTAAGTGGCTCTAAGTATGCTTTATAAAAAAAAATAACTATGTCAATTCAGTCTTCTTTTTATCTGAGTAGGTAATCAATATTCAATTTGTGTTGAATTTTGCTCAATGAATCTAGTGAGGGGAGCCAGAAAAAACATCAGTGGTGATTCAGCCTGTGATAGAGCAAATAAAGCAGCACCTGAGGGCAACTAAACCGAACTCAGAGGGCCCAGGAAAATCTCCTTGAGGATGTAACATCTTCACCAGAATCTGAACAATGAATAGAAAGAGAGCTAAGTGAAAAGGTAGCCAGGGGTTTCCAAGGATGGCTCTAGGAACTGACATCAGTTCACTGTGACCAAGTGTAGATTTGGAGAAGCAAGGTAGAGTGTGGATGGGAGTGGGGGGTGAGTGTGGCCTAGCAAAAGAGCAGGGGATGGGCTCAGCGCCTGTGGCTCAAGCGGCTAGGGCGCCAGCCACATACACCTAAGGTGGCGGGTTCGAATCCCCAGCCCGGCCCGCCAAACAACAATGAAGGCTGCAACCAAAAATTGGCCAGGCGTTGTGGCGGGCGCCTGTGGTCCCAGCTACTTGGGAGGCGGAGGCAGGAGACTAGCTTGAGCCCAGGAGTTGGAGGTTGCTGTGAGTGTGATGCCATGGCACTCTACCTAGAGGATAGCTTGAGGCTCTGTCTCAAAAAAAAAAAAGAGCAGGGGATGAAGATGGGATAGTGAGTAGTGAAGTAGTGGCCAAATCATAAAGGGCCATCATGGTTTATTAAGAAATGTGTACTTTACCAATCAGAAGCCATTGAACAATTCTAAACAGGGACATATGACCAGATTTACTTTGAGCAGAGGCTTTGGTTTCTTTTCTTGATTGCAGGGTTAGTGGGGTATTAGAAACAGAAAAGAAGCAGAGGTTCAGACCAGATCTACTTCTTACCTTTCCATGGAACCCAGCAGGCCCCCTTCCATCCTCACAGGACTCCCCAGTCCTTTAAATTCTTGGCTTACTTTCCAAACAATCTTCCCTCTCAGCAAAGAAAAACCTTTCACTGTGTGGCAAGTTCTTTCCAGCTAGCTGTCTATTGACCTGAGGTTTTAGTCTCCTTTCTTTAATATTACCAGCATCCTCCAAAAGGGCTATCAACTAACACAGACAATAATCCACATTTCTAATCCAAGGCCCATTTCTTATCTCTTTCTCAAATTCCACTAACTCTCTCAATATTTACCTTTACCCACAATCTTTCAATCTCTGAACAATATGGTGGCCTCCTAAGGAAGACTAAGATAATGTTGACCAAATAAGTGATCAATCTACATGAGAAAGACTTTATATCTAGATGATAATGACAGTCTAGCAAATGAACTCTTTGAAAACATCCATTCCTTCTCTTTCTTCTTTATCTCATAAAGTCCTGTAAAGCTACAGTTTAAGGTTTAGAATCAATACCCTACATGGAAATCATCATGGTCATTAACTTTATCTCTCAGCCTTATGCCATTTTACTAACCTTAAAATTAAAGAATCTTGGGGAAGAAAGTGTTCTACTTCAGTGTCAGAACTCTTTGGCATGACTTGGCAATCGAGATCAAATTACATCTTGCTGCCTGAAATTTCCTTAAGAATTCCTTATTCTGTCATCCCCACTGAACAGATTTAGAGTAGGACCTCTATATCCAATAGGAAGTAACTCAGCTCACTAGGTCTTAAGGGTCTAGAACAATACTATTCAAAGTGTGATCAGCAAACTGGCGCTGGTCTGTGAACTCTTTGTAATTAGCCCATGATGAGGTAAGTATAGAAACTCAATGTAAGCATTTTAAAACTTTTATAGCAATTTGACATTGCCAGAACATCCAAACACATGTTCAGAGGGCTTATCTCAGTAAACAGGGCATAAAACAGATTGAGCATTGTTGAACCTGTCCATGTACAGGTTTGTGCTGCATATTAGTTATGCACAGTAAGATCATAAGTCAGATTGCTTTGAAAAGCACTGTTCTAGAAGGTTTATAGAAGGGAAGAGAAGAGAGATGCTAGGAGGACTAGCTTTCGTCTTTTTTACCTCTTCTGGGTTCAAGAGAGAGTGAATCTGCTGCCTATGAGGAACAGGAAGCTGCTCCCACTAAGCCACTGACTGTATGGGGTGAAGATGAGGGCAGGAGTTGGTGGCCAGGTTATCAGGCAATAACAAACTCAGCATCCAAGCACGCGACTTCCAGCAATGCAAGGAGTTTCCTTTGTTTTGGGAAAACAAGAGCCGCAAGAAGCCTCTCCTTGACACGTTCTTGCCTGGCCTCGGGAGGAACCCAACCACCCCCAACACACAAATAGGACAGTCCTGGCCAGTGACCAACAAGCCAGTACCCTGACCACAACCCCTGTTTGCTTTTCCTTTTCCACCACTTCCTCAATTCAAGGGCCACTGTGGGGCCATAGGTAGCTGCCAGCCTAGGTCACCCTTCATGAACTTCACCCCCCATGACCCACTACCTAGTCCATACAACCCTTCTAATGTCCTTTCTACTGCCTACTTTCTCACTATGGTTTGGTCTGAGAGTAAGGGCTTCTGGCCCCTTCCCTAGAGTTGTAGGTAGTTATGCTTCAGAATACCATTCCAGCAAAGGCCATGGTATGCTCTAGCAAACTAACCCAAGAAGATCAGCATGTAGCCAAGTACCCAAGAAGAATAATATTTGAGGTTTCAACAACCTCGACTATTCTGAGTAACTATTTTTATGTTATCTGAATACTCAGTTGAATACATTAGATTCTCAGCTTCAAGAACCCAGTTATCAGCAAGACTAAAATAGATAAAACAGTCAGCACCCATAGCTTAGTGGGTAGGGCGCCAGCCACATGCACCAAGGCTGGTGGGTTCAAACCTGGCCCAGGCCAGCTAAAACAATGACAACTGCAATGAAAAAAATAGCTGGGCATTGTGGTGGGCGCCTGTAGTCCTAGCTACTTGGGAGGCTGAGGCAAGAGAATCTCTTAAGCCCAAGAGTTTGAGGTTGCTGTGAGCTGTGACCTCCTGCCATAGCACTCTACCAAAGGTGACACAGTGAGACTCTGTCTGGAAAAAAAATTAGATAAAACAATGCCCCTACTCATGATGCAGAATGTCAAAACTAAACTTCCAAGGAGTTAGCTAGGAAGCTTAGGGCCAAAGACCAAAAAAATACACCACTACTTTTGAGCCTAGCCCTTTGAGGTATAAACTGAATAAATGTCTCAACCTCTCAGACTCACATGAAAGTGCTATCTAGGACCAAAAATGTCAGGATCCTTTTCCCAAGAACTCTGAGAAGTAGGGCTAGCAAGTCCCGCTTATGACTTTACTATGATAAATCAAGAGCCTGGGGACCAGCAAAGCTTCCTCCCTCTCTGATTAATCAAGGAGCTTACTCTTTACCCCGATGGTACAAGTTTCTATGAAGACTAATTTGTCCAGTAAGGGGAGGGATATGGAGGCGGGACTCCCCCACTCCAGGCCTCCTCTGTGCCAAAGAAGGAGGAAACAGAATAAGCAAAATAAAATTCATAAAGTGAAGCAGTAATTATGGTGTGGTCAACAAGAGGCTGCTCCTCAGGCCCATCATTATGTGGCTAAATTTAACGCCCTGCGTGGCCAGGGGAGCTGTGCGCCCCGGGCACCGTGTGTCCACACAGACGCCAGCTCTGCCACCTTTACCCGCTCGACAGCCGCCAGGACTGCCAGAAAGCAGGTCACAATTTTTTTTATAGTCTGTTTACCAAGATGCTGTTTTTACTGCCGAGGTTTCTCTCATTTTATCTTTTTCCCTTTTCCCCAAACAGACTGGCCTGTATTTTCTGTCCTGTTTTTTTTTTTTTTCTTCTTTCTCCCTCTCTCAGTACTATTTTCAGAACTCTAATTTTATATGGTATGTCCCTTTTTTTTTTCGGTAAATATTTGCCATAACTAAGCCAGGCACATCCAGTTTAAAAGGCTCCGTCCCACAAAACATCAGGCCTTTAATGATACGCATCTCATTAGCTCGTTCTATGAAAGAGGGTATAGAAAAAAAAAAAAGCAACTTACAGACTCTCTCACTTTTTATATCTAGAGAGACCTATATTTATATATGAGGACAAGCTGAAAACTGACATTCTGAGCCCCAATATGAAGCCAGTACAATGGCCATTTGATTCGGGCCTTTAGGCCTCAGAAGCAAGTTTCAGGAGAGAAGGGCTACTGGGCTGTTTATCTTTTCAGGTCCACCCAGGGGGTTCTGCCCCAATAAGTACAGGACATACAACAATCAGTTCTCAAACTCTAATGTGTTAGGGTTCTGTATATCAGAGCAATGAAATTCTGGGACGTCCTCTGACACTAAACTTCTAAAAATAGCTGTAAGGAAACAAAGAGGGGCAGGCAAAAGAGCACCAATATTTCCCTCCTTCACTGGCCAAAAGTTAAAGAAAGTTAAGAAAATGATCAAAGAGATTCACTCCCAAGTTAGAACTTCCACACCTCCTACACACCATCCAAAGGGCTTCTCCAGCTCAGCAAAGCCCCAGAATTGAAGGGAAGATTTCTTTCTGTACATGTTAGGTTCTTATTGCCCTGAGCATACGGCACAAAAGTACTCTCCAAATACTTGCCTGTGATGCTTTTAAACCCTGCTTGATACTCTTAAGATGGTGCTAGAGGAGTCCTCACTATTAAATGTTTTTGATGAGACATGTTAGGAGGGGGAAATAGGTACCTGGATTGAAAGATCCTGCATGGCTATTCAGGCAACACATCATGGGGAGTCTGTACATTTCAGGGACCTACATAAAGGTTCAGAGTCTTTAGCTTGGTTTTCATTAGATCATTTAGCAAAGACAAGATGATAGAGGATTAACTGACGCTAACTAAAAATCATAAGACACTACTTCCTTTTTATTTATTTATTTATTTATTTTTTTGAGACAGAGTCTCACTATGTCGCCCTCCGTAGAGTACTATGGTGTCACAGCTCAGCAACTCAAACTCTTGGGCTTAAGCAATTCTCTTGCCTCAGCCTCCCAAGTAGCTGGGACTACAGGCGCCCACCACAACACCTGGCTATTTTTTGGTTACAGTTGTCAATGTTGTTTAGCAGGCCGGGGCCAGGCTCAAACCCACCAGCTTCAGTGTATGTGGCCAGTGCCCTACTCACTGAGCTACAGGCGCTAAGCCATAAGACACTACTTTTGAAATTAAAATGCCAATTTATTAGTTTACAAAGTGAAGTTTATTCCTGAAATATCTTCAGCTGCTTTTTCCTGGGAAGCTGACTAAATACGAAGTGCTACTTATAAAACATAGAAAAAGGGCAAAAATCAGCAAATAGCTTTAGGGGATAGTTCATATATTTTGCACAAATCAAACATTCATCCTATTCTACTATATCATTGCTTTGCAGTGTGCTAGATAAATTAATAAATAGGCTCGGCGCCTGTGGCTCAAGTGGCTAAGGCGCCAGCCACATACACCTAAGGTGGCTGGTTCGAATCTAGCCTGGGCTGGCCAATCACCATTGCTGGTTGCACTGAAAAATTGGTTGGCTTTGTGGCGGGCGCCTGTGGTCCCAGCTACTTGGGAGGCTGAGGCAGGAGACTCACTTGAGCCCAGGAGTTGGAGGTTGCTGTGAGCTGTGATGCCACGGCACTCTACCCAGGGTGACAGCTTGAGGCTCTGTCTCAAAAAAAAAAAAAAAAATTAATAAATAGTTACTCCTTGGTTTTTCTTTGTTTTGGATTCTATAAAACTCTGTTACTCTGTTAGTACATCTTCTCAAACATCATGAATTAATTATGTACTAGTTTTCCTTTAATTGCTTATAAAAGCCTTGCAGTGTACAAGACCAAGAGTTGCAAGAAAGTGATGTAAAGTAAGAGAGAAGCCAGAGTTATTTAGCTTTGAATCATTTTCCCTTTTTTTTTTTTTTAATGTAGAGACAGAGCTCACTCTATTGCCCTTGGTAGAGTGCTGTGGCATCACACAGCTCACAGCAACCTCCAACTCCTGGGCTTAGGCGATTCTCTTGCCTCAGCCTCCCGAGTAGCTGGTACTACAAGTGCCCGCCACAATGCCTGGCTATTTTTCTGTTGCAGTTTGGCCAGGGCCGAGTTTAAACCTGCCACCCTTGGTATATGGGGCTGGTGCCCTACCCACTGAGCCACAGGCACCACCCCTCTTTCCTATCTTTTAAGTTAGACCTCCATACTGCTCACGAATTGGCCTCAATCTTGCCTACTGCCCACATAAAGTTCCAAACATAGCTGTATAACATGTGACAAGACAATGGGGACATGATATAAGAATACTAGACCATAAAGTCAGAGTCCTAAGCACTGGTACCAAATTCTACAACTATAAGTCCTCTTATAGAAGACTTATTTTGTCCTTATGGACCCTAATTTCTTCATAAGTGAACCAAAGTGGCTGTGGTTTCTCTAACACCTGGTCATCCCTAAATGATCTAATGAAAACCAAGCTAGAGACTCTGGACTTTTATGTGGGTCCCCGAAATGTACAGACTCCCCATGAGGTGCTACCTGAACAGCCATGCAGGGCTGTTAGACTGATAAAATCCCTTCAAGCTCATAAATTCTATACCTCCAATCTTCTGGACAAGATAGTTGAGATTCTGCAATTTCCTTCTTTGAGGTACTAGCGCAGGCCCTTGAGATTGTACCCTAGTCTTATAAGCAAGATGTTTATAAACTGCTGGATGAATTACTCTGTAGATAGCTAATTTCATCCATTTTATGTTGATTCTTCTTTACCTCAGTATGAGAAGTTACCCCAAATTGGGGCAGGGGGAGGCTACTTGCAACTAAATTTAGCAATTTTACTCTGTTCTCCCAGCTCCTGAGGGCTGCAGAAAACAGAATGCAACTTCTATCAGCTATTTCTTATTTAATGCAAACAGTATTATCATCCCATCTAAAAGTTCTTCCTCATTCATAACTTTACCCATACTAAACGGGAACAGGTTCTTTTGTGTAAAAGATTCTAAGAGGGTACTGTATAACATTAGAATTGGTCACTTTCACTTCAAGCATAAGATTAACAGAAGCCAAAGAGCTTTTGAAGGATTCCCCCAAACCACCACACCTCTGGAAAGCCTATTAGATTGTGTAACTGAATAAAGCACCTAATTGTGCCTTTTTCTTAAGCAGCTATTCACCATACAATATTCCTCTGAACTCTGAGCTCAAAATCAACCTCGCCCAGAAACACCTTTTCAAACTATCTTGGTAGGAACACCAGATCCCAGTCAGGTGAATCTGTTTCTTCCTCCTCTCAGGTAACATATGTATTTTATGTATATATGAATGTTCTTTATACATTTATAAATTCCAGTGGCTTAATCTTCCTCAAAAGTCCATCTTTCAAGGGCAGAAAGGATGTTTTAACTTTTAAGTACAACTCCACCATGTTTATTATTTTCAACATTGCTTAGTAAGTGTCACCCATGTGGAGTCTAAACTTACAAAGAAAAAAACAAATAGACCAAAGATCTCTCACATTGAACGAAAAATACTCTTCCTGTGACCTTCTGGTAATTTCCTCCTTAACGGGAGATACCAAGGATGCCCAAGAATCCTGCAGTCTCATTTCCTAAACACTATACAGCTAAGCTGCCAACCGTAAGCTGACTCTTAAGGACTCAATCTCTATAGAATTCTCACTTTTCAATGTGGCTCACTATCCTAAAGAAATATTAACCGTAAGTGAAGTATATAAGAAAATGGTTTATGTGTAATTTTAAAATTACAAAGCCAACAGACCAGGAAAAACTTAAAGGTAAGGTGTTTGATACTTTTCTTTTTCTCTCTTAATTTTTATAACCACAGACATGTAGGAATGTGAAAGATGACTCAAATGCCAAGACCTTTAAGTTACAACCACTCATTTGTGTACCCTGTCTTTAAGATGGTGAGGTAGGTTTGAAAGAGGAAACAAAATGAACGAGAAGTTAAGGTAAATTCTTACAATATAAGACAAAAAGTGATAAGTGACACAGGAAAGACACAAGGCCTTGTGGGAGTTCAGAAGAGGAAACTAATATACCTTGTACTTTTACTTCTGTCCATTTCACTATTTCTATCACAACAGAAAGGTCAGGTAATCATCTGACCCTATTTCTAAGAGGGACTGAATGCCCTTAGAAGGGACCTTAAAATTCTTGGATGAAAACTACCTCTCCTGGGGGAAAGAGGTTGAAAGTATGCAGTAATCCAGTCATCTACCTTCAAAATATCACCTATCCCTTCACGCTCTCCACAAATTCCAGAGGAAGGACTAATATTTTCACCACTTTGCTCAACTCCACAGATCTTCATTCTCACACTATCCATTTCCCTTCACCACCATAAATTTCTCCTTTTCCACAGGCTTCTCATTTGCCTTCAGATACATGTGTCTTTCCATCTTGTTTTGCTTAAGCCACTTCTAGCTATCTCTCATTTCCTTTTCATTGTGAAATTTCTCTGGAGACAGTTCTACATTCGTTGTCCTAATTACTTTATCTACTGATCCTTCTTTAACCAGCAAAGTTATTTGAGATGTAACCTGCCTTACTGCCCAAGATCCCGAATTGCCTGATGATCTTTTCTGTGTCATTCAATCACCCCTCTCTTTGGTCTCTCTCCTACATGTGGCTCTGTGGATAGACTGCCCCAGTGATGGAAACAGCATGTGGTTTTGAGTCAAGACAAATATGGGCAAATCAGCTGAATGGCTTGAAGCAAATTACTTCACCCCTGAGCCTCTGATTCTCTACCTTTAAAATGCAGATACTACCTTACTCACAGGTTTGTTGTAGGATTAAAAGTGATAACTTAGATATGGAACTCAGAACTGTGTCTAGCACACGTACATTATGTACTTTAAATCTGTTAGTTCCCTTTTCTTGGCTTATCTACTACTCTATTCTGATTCTTTTCCTGTCTCACATTTCCATCACTGGCTGCTGTTGTGATTATTCCTTAAATCTATTCATTGGGCCTTTATTCCTTTCTCCTAGCAAAAGATGCAGCCATTCTCATGGCTTCAAATATCACTCCTTTGGAGAAGACTCCCAAATCTATTTCCACAGGTCTTTTTTTCAACCCAAGCTTCAACTCTACTTTTTCAACTCTTGCCTGAGTATTCCCACTTGGATGTCCCATAATCAACTTAAATACAACATATATTTTAAAAGATTTTCATCTTATGTCTTTAAATTAGCTCTAATTATAAACAAACCATTGATTTTTTTTGTATAGGCTAAGGCATTATTAAATGGCCATACTGTTATGAGTGCACTGGTATGAAATCCTTCCTCTACTAAGGAAAAAAGGAGGGAGACTCAGCTGTTATGATGCACCACAAAATACCCCAGAAATACATGGAGCTTACAGGTTAAGCCCAGAAGGGTTAGACATTTACCAGAAATAAGACATCAACCAACACTGCTTCACAAATCTGAACCAAATAAATTTTTCAGACTGCAGATTCAAACCAAATGAAAGAATAATAATGTATTTTGTGGAACAAAACAGAGAATAAAAAAGTTTTCATTTTAAGAGAGTTGGTAACTTCCTTTGATTTAAGTAAGATACACGGGCCCCTGAAACACAGTCTGTTAAACCGTGCTAGCCTATCTGGGCCTAGATACAGGAGCATGATTTCATTTTTCACAAGCCCTTATAACCTCTATTATCTTATATCTTATACGCTTGGCCTCTGTAGGAATCTAAGTTTGTAACAGCTGGTTTTGAGTTAGGATAAGAGAATTTGAGATATAGGAAAGTCCTTCCCTACTGGGGTTCTTAGAAGCAGAAACCCATCCCTTGGTAATGGATAATTTTATATCATTTGTATTATCCATATTGATTTTCTTTTTGTTTTCCCTCAAAATTTTAATAAATTTTCTTGTGAAAGTGTGCTGCTGCAGAGCCTGGATCTTGCACTTTATATCCTTGATGGTGGTGATCCAGGGGCCATGGTGCTTACCCTGCTCCTGCTGGAACTCTAGTTCCTACCTCCTCCCCTCAGCCACTCTTTTTATTTTTTTATTTTTGAGACGAGTCTCACACTGTCACTCTGGGTAGAGTGCTATGGCATGATAGCTCACAGCAACCTCAAATTCTTAGACTTGAGCAATCTTCTTGCCTCAGCCTCCCAAGTAGCTGGGATTACAGGTGTGCACCACTATACCCAGCTAAGGTTTTTAGTTTTTCCTATTTTTAGCAGAGATGGGGTCCTGAGCTCAAGCAATCTACCCGCCTCGGCCTCCCAGAGTGCTAGGATTATAGGCATGCCACTGCACTTAGCCACCCACTCTTATTCTTATTTTGCATCCTTTGCCCATTAGCTTCCCACTTAAAATACTTCCTCATAGTTCCCTCTCATAGCCTGAATGAACCATTCAAGTCCAGTTCAAGTCCTGCCTTTTACAAGAATCTTATTCTGGCTCGGCGCCTATAGCTCAACCAGCTAAGGCACCGGCCATGTACACCTAAGGTGGCCGGTTCGAATCCCCAGCCCGGACCCGCCAAACAACAATGACAGCTGCAACCAAAAAATAGCCGGGCGTTGTGGCGGGCGCCTGTGGTCCCAGCTACTTGGGAGGCAGAGGCAGGAGACTCTCTTGAGCCCAGGAGTTGGAGGTTGCTGTGAGCTGTAATGCCACAGCACTCTACCCAGGGGGACAGCTTGAGGCTCTGTCTCAAAAAAAAAAAAAATAGAATCTTATTCTAATCATTCCACTACTATGATCCTTGTTATCATTCATTGAGCACTGTGAGCTCTTTGATGACAATATTATCATACCTTACATTTCCACAGAAGCGGGTATCACATGTGTGCACTATAATAACTACTGAAAAAATGAATTAACTGCAAGTTTCTCTAGGTCAGAGAACTGACGCACACAATGGTAGGAAGTATATTCTCATGCATCTAGATTTATCCTTCCTTTTTCTTTTTCTTTTTCTTTTTTTTTTTTTTTTTTTTTTGAGATAGAGTTTTGCTCGGTTACCCCTGCAGAGTGATTAGCTCACTGCAACCTCAAACTCTTGGACTCAAGCAACTCTCCTGCCTCAGCCTCCTGAGTAGCTGGGACTACAGGTACCTGCCACCATACCCAGCTAAGTTTTCTATTGTTAGTAGAGAAGGGGTTTTGCTCTTGCTCAGGCTGACCAACCCTTAGGTGATCCTCCTGCCTCAGCCTCCCAAAGTACTAGGCATGAGCCACCAATCCTGGCTAACTTATCTACTCTTATGATGCTCACAAAAGATACTAAAAAAACATACTCTGAATCCTATGCCTTCCACTACAGAATGAACAATAGATACATGGTAAAGAGACAGCCCTTCTAACTGTAGAAGTAGAACCCTGTGGCTCTATGACTAATTTTCTTTCCAGGATTTTGTTATGTATGTATTCTTTTGTTTTTTGAGGTATTAATCTATTAACCGGCTCTTAAAAAAGAGGTTCTGGGATCTCTCAATAACAAAAGATTTGGGCGGCGCCTACGCTCAGTGGGTAGGGTGCTGGCCACATACATTGGGGCTGGCAGGTTCGAACCTGGCCCAGGCCAGCTAAAACAACAATGATGACGGCAACAACAACAACAAAATAGCTGGGCATTGTGGCGGGCACCTGTAGTCCCAGCCACTTGGGAGGATGAGGCAACAGAATTGCTTGAGCCCAAGAGTTTGAGGTTACTATAAGCTGTGACACCATGGCACTCTACCCAGGGCAACAGCTTGAGATTCTGTCTCAAAACAAAAACAAACAAACAAAAGAAACCACAAAAGATACAAGGTTTATACCTCACCCCAAAGTTGGGATTACCTCTCAGAAAATGTAAGTATCAAACAAATAAGGTAGGTAATAGAATGGTGATACAATAGCTTTTCCCTAGGGTAAAAAAACATACTCTGAATCCTATGCCTTCCACTACAGAATGAACAATAGGTACATGGTAAAGAGACAGCCCTTCTAACTGTAGAAGTAGAACCCTGTGGCTCTATGACTAATCTTTTCAGGATTTTGTACTCATCTATTTACACATAGGGCAGTCTATGTCTAGGCTACCAACAGGCAATCATTTGATGGTCTATTCATAAAATGGGAAAAATAAAGAAGAGTGAGAAGATTTGACTCCTTCATCCATTCAACAAATAGTCACTGAGTGCCCACTCTGTGGGGAAACATTATTCTGGATACTTGGGATATAGACCACTGCACAAAACATACATCTTTGTCCTTGTTGAGCTTATACTCTAGCGGACGGAGACTAACTGTAAACAATAAGTATAATAAAAATAGGTACAGTTTATAATAATATGTTAGAAAATAGGTACTATGAAAAAATAAAAAGTAAAACATGGGGACTGGGCACGGTGGCTCACATCTGTAATCCCAGCATTTGGTAGGCCAAGGTGGGTGGATTACCCGAGCTCACAGGTTTGAGACCAGTCTGAGCCTGAGTCAGAGTGAGACCTCATCTCTAAATAAATAGCCAGGCATTGTGGCTGGCACCTGTAGTCCCAGCCACTTGGGAGGCTAAGGCAAGAGAATCACTTGAGCCTAAAAGTTTGACGTTGCTGTGAGTTATGACTCCACAGCACTCTACTGAAGGTAACAAAGTGAGACTATGTCTCAACAACAACAACAACAAAAGTAAAGCATGGAAAAGTGAAACAAGAATGCCAGGTGCCTGGGGTGGCACCTATGGCTCAGTGAGTAGGGCACTGGGCCCATATACCAAGGGTGGTGGGTTCAAACCCGGCCCCAACCAAACTACAGCAAAAAATAGCCGGGTGTTGTGGCAGGCACCTGTAGTCCCACTACTCAGGAGGCTGGGGCAAGAAAATCACCTAAGCCCAAGAGCTGGAGGTTGCTGTTAGCTGTGACGCCACAGCACTCTACCAAGGGCAACAAAATGAAACTGTCTCTTTAAAAAAAAAAAAAAAAGAATGCCAAGTGCTGAGGGGCAGGGACAGGAATGTGTCATTTGAACAGACACATTGGCTCGGCACCTATAGCTCAACCGGCTAAGGCGCCAGCCACGTACACCTCAGGTGGCGGGTTTGAATCCCCAGCCCGGACCCGCCAAACAACAATGACGGCTGCAACCAAAAAATAGCTGGGCGTTGTGGCGGGCGCCTGTGATCCCAGCTACTTGGGAGGCGGAGGCAGGAGACTCGCTTGAGCCCAGGAGTTGGAGGTTGCTGTGAGCTGTAATGCCACGGCACTCTACCCAGGGGGACAGCTTGAGGCTCTGTCTCAAAAAAAAAAAAAAAAAAAAAGAACAGACACATTATTGCAGTCTATGTAGATGGATGTAGTCTATGTAAATATGTTCCCAAATTCTTTGGCACATATCCTAGCTTAATTACACTCCCCTTATATGTGAATTGGACTTAGCAACTCATTTCCAATAAAGAGAATACAGCCAAACAGTTATGGAATGTCATCCTGAAACTAGGTTATAAAAAGACTGCAGTCCATTCAGTCTTGGTCTCACTCTCTCTGTCTCTTGGATCACTGGCTCTGGAGGAAGTGCCATGTGAGCAGCCCTATAGAGAAGCCATGTGGCAAGGAAATGACTCCTCCTGCCAAAAGTCACTTGAGAGAGCTTGGGTGCGAATTCTCTAGATCTTACTGCATTACCAGCTGACATCTTAGATGCCAATTCCATGAGAGACTCTGAGGCAGAGTCACTCTACTAAGCTACTTCTGGATTCCTAACCCTCGAAAACTGTACAAAATAAACAATGTCTGTGATTTTAAGCCATTTCATTTTGGGGTAATTTGTTACTCTGTAATAGATAATACTACAGACTTAAAGGAGTCATGCCGACTGAATGGAGCTGGAGTCTTTTTTTTAATAATTATTTTTTATCAAATGATAACTTTGTACATTGATGCATTTATGGGGTTCAGGGTACTTGCAGTCTTTTTATATCAGGATGACATTCCATAATAGAGAGAGTTGACCATACAAATATATGAAGAAAGAACATTCCAAGCAGAGGGAACAGCCAGTGTAAGGCCTAAAGGCAGGAGATACTTAGTGTTAAAAAAACAGCAACAGGCCAGTGTGGCTGCAGTAGAGTGAGGGAGGGAGAAAATTACAGGAGATGAAGGCCAGAAAGGTAATGGAGTCCAGATCATGTACGGTCTTACAGTCCATCATAAGGCCTTTGGATTTTACTCTGTAAGTAAAATGTTAGCCAATGAAAGACTTTGAGCAAAAGAGTCTCAGGATATGACTTATGTTTTGATAAGATTGATCTATTAGTAATGGGCCAGCAGGGGGTAGGAAGACCAGCAGAAATACAAGTGAGAAGGCTTTTGCAGGTAAGAGATGATGGTGGCTCAGACTAGTGTGGCAGCAACAGAGGTGAGAACATTTTTAAGGTAGAGCCAAAAGGATTTCCTGCTGGACTGGATGTAGGATGTGAAAGAAAGACTAGTGTCAGGATGACTCCCAGGTCTTTGGCCCAAGCAACTGAAAGGATCAAGTTTTCATCACCTTAGATGGGAGAAGGTTGTTGGAAAAGCAAATCTGGGGGCAAGATTGGGAGTTCAGTTTTAGACATGTTGAGTTTAAGGTGTCTATTAGACTCCCACATGGAAAGATTGAACAAGCAGCCTGGAGTTTTAGGATAAAGTCTACAATGATGATTAAATTTGGTATTCAATTGCTTCTTGGTCTTTTGGCTAAGATCAAGTATTTGAAATTTATCAACAGATAGTATTTAAAGCCACAGTGCTAATTGTGATCAATAAAGGAGTAAGGAGAAAAAGATAAAAGCATTAAGGACTGAGCCTTGGGGAACTCCAACATTAAAAGTTAAGAAAGAAGGAGAACTATGAAAAGACCCAGAGAAAGAGCAAGAAATGAGGTAGGAAGAAAAATAAATGAGTTAGGAAGAAGAAGGTTGTGGTGCAGAAGCTGTGTTTAAAAAGCATAGCACGGTAGCTCACACCTGTAATCCTAGCACTCTTGGAGGCTGAGCAGGAGGATCACTTGAGGTCTTAAGTTCAAGACCAGCCTGAGTAAGAGCAAGACCCTTTCTCTACTAAAAATAGAAAACTTAGCTGGACATGGTGGCAGGTGCCTATAGTCCCAATTATTCAGGAGGCTAAGGCAGGAGGATTGCTTGAGTCCATGAGTTCACAGCTGCAGTGACCTATGATCACAGAGGGACAGAGTGAAACCCTGTCTCTTAAAAAAAAAAGAGATCTATCTATAAGGATAGATCCCCCTTATATGGGATCTATCCTTATAGATCCCCCATATAAGGAATACAAGGGAAAGATTTGGGAGTACACATAGATAATTCATTCTAGACATGTTTAGGATGTGGTATGTGTGGGACATCCAGGTGGAAATAATCAAATATGCAGAAAGAAATGTGAAACACAGTGGAGATATAAAATTGGTACTCAGTGATATAATAATGATAGTTGACACTAGCTTCTGGATAAGACAATCCAGAAAAAAGGAAAGGGCCGTGGATACAATCTTGGGGAACATTAATGTTTATGGGGCAGGTATAGAAAATGGAGAGCCAGCCAAGGAAACCAAGTAGAACTGTCTGTGGATGAGCTTAACAGGATGGTAATTTTCAGGGTAAAAGGCTTTCCATCTTCCCTACATCATTGATATAACCCCTAGCTTCATAAGAACAGCAACAAATACCTTCATAGCTTAAATTATCTGCTCCAGAATCAGGCTGCCACCAGACAAGGAATGAATACAGTAACTAAAACTAGACAGGATACAATGACCATGGCTACATTTAGGATGCTGAGTCAAATGTCAACTATAGCCCCCAAATATCTTGGCTGACATATTACAGTGAACAGATTATTTAAGTCTTATAAAGCATTCAATAAGCAGTAGTGGGGATGATTATTATACCGAATACCCTCCTATCAAGAGAGAAGAAGAGAATTGCAAAACCTAGCTCTCTTTGCAAAGGGCCCCCTCCCAAAGGAAGCCAACTTCATGCAACTGCCCTGATTTCAGTGTCAAGGGCTGATTCCTAGCCAGGGGTTGCCAGCTGTAGAGGGCGGGGCTCTATTTTGGGCTGCCTGCTGTCCCTGAGCCTGGCCGCGTCTGGTTTGAGCAGCATGCAGCCCCAGTGACTCACACACCCATGCAAACCGCCTGTGGCTCAGTGGCATGGCCTCGGAATGCCAGCCTTAGGCCAGCTCCCTCCTCACCCCATTACACTGGGATAAATAAATAAAGAGCCAGCCAGCAGCCACACAGCCTGATGGCAACCAGATGGAGAGAGAGAGGCAGGGGCAGGGCCACGGGAAGGAACTCCCTCCAGTGGACTAGTCTGAGAATGGGTTATGCCAGCCCATTCATCCTAAACTTCCTCTTTAATACAGTTCCTCTCCCATATAAGAACAGTCCCCAATTCTCTGACTTTTCTTCCACTCCCAAAGGTGCTGCTCAATAGGGACCTTGCCCTATTTAAGGATCATGCCAACAGCCACCTCACTCAGCCCTGACTTAAACAGATATTGCTAGTATTCTCCCTGTAGTTAGGCCATTGTTGTTTGGCCCCCTTGGGTTCCCTGGAAGTGAGAAATGAGAGACTCTTAGAGGGAGAAGAAAAATAAAAAGACCAAATGTGGGCAAGTAATCCCTTCTCAATCCTTATGCTTCCTAGCCTTAGTAGCCTAGAAACCTGTCTGTCCTACTGAGCCCTGTGCCCTATGTGTACAACCTCTCCCTAGCAATAATCCCAATGAGAATTTTATAAAGTGACCCCAAGCAATGACCGCATGGCCCTCTGACATCAGCCCTGGCCCCCCTGCACCTTCATCCCAAGTTCTCTCCCTAGTTTGTTTATCTTCCTATTCTATGTTGCTTATTTTGATGGCACATCCTTTCAGTTCAATCCTAGGTGACCCCATGACCCTTCTGTGTCCTGTTTGTAGGACCCCGGGCAAGCAGAGAAACTGAAAAGATGCAGCAATCATAAGAAAGTCCTTCAGCCCTAGTAGGAAACCTTTCAGTTCCATGCAGGACATTCTGAGGACAGACAGTGCAGTGACCACAGAGGTCATAAGAGTTCCATGTTATCCTAGCCTGTGTCTCCCCTAACTTTTGTGTACAACCAGTTAAAGTAGTTAAACAAAATAGGGATCATCCTAGATGTGAGTCAAGAAATATGGGAAGTCCTAAACTTACAGCTACAGCTACACGACCTTAAGGCAAATCACTTAATCTCTGTGAGATTTCTTCATCTATAAAATGGAAAGCTACACCTACCTATCTCTCAGACCCTTTCCAGTTATAATAAAATTGTTAAGTGTATGAAGTTGACCTACTCAGAACATAGAGGACTAATACTCTAGAAGTTGGCTCAGGAAAAAACCCTTCCTGCACTAGCACCTGGATTTTATATGCTTTCTTATTCAATTCTGCAAGGCTCCCTACCACCCCAATAGTATGAAAGAGTGAGCCTCCAATTTGACAAATGAGACAATAGTAGCTCCAAGAGAAGTGATTTATCCAGGCCAGGCACAGTGGCTCATGCCTTAATCCTTGCACTCTGGGAGGCCAAGGCAGGTGGATTGCTTGAGCTCACAAGTTCAAGACCAGCCTGAGTATGGCTTGGTGCCTGTAGCTCCAAGCAGCTAAGGTGCCAGCCACATACACTGGAGCTGGCAGGTTTGAATCCAGCCTGGGCCCACCAACCAGCAATGACAACTACAACCAAAAAATAGCTGGGTGTTGTGAGAGGCACCTGTAATCCCAGCTACTTGGGAGGCTGCGGCAAGAGAATTGCTTAAGCCCAAAGAGTTGGAGGTTGCTGTGAGCTGTGGTGCCACAGCACTCTACCCAGGTGACAGCTTAAGACTCTGTCTCAAAATTAAAATTAAAATTAAAAAAAGAGACCAGCCTGAGCAAAAGTAAGACCTTGATGCTACTAAAAATAGAAAAACTGAGGCAAGAGGATCTCTTGAACCCAAAAGTTTGAGGTTGCTGTGAGCTATGATGCCATAGCACTCTACCCAGTGTGACAGCTTGAGACTCTCT
>NW_003852408.1:13245478-13258555 GCF_000181295.1 Otolemur garnettii | reverse complement strand
AGAACTTACTACTTCTAGGAACCATGCTCAATGCTGGGAATATAGAGATGAATGCAGCATGGTCCCTGCCTCAAAGAGTCCATAGACCAGTGGAAGAGAAAGCCATACTCTTGCAGACAAATAGTAATATAACAAGGTTATAAGTGGTAAAATGAGAGATATAAACCAAGGTACTATAGTAGCAGAGAAGAAAAATTATCTTTATAAGTCCAGAAAGATCTCCCAAAGAAGTTGAAGCTGACATTTAAAAGATTAATAGAAGTTGGCTCTGCACCTGTAGCTCAGGAGGCTAAGGCACCAGCCACATACACCAGAGCTGGCGGGTTCAAATCTAGCCTGGGCCTGCCAAACAACAATGACAGCTATGACCAAAAAATAGCTGGGCATTGCGGTGGACACCTGTGGTCTCAGCTACTTGGGAGGCTGAGGTAGGAGAATCGCTTAAGGAGTTGGAGGTTGCTATGAGCTGTGATGCCACTGCACTCTAACCCAAGGCGACAGCTTGAGGCTCTGTCTCAAAAAAAAAAAAAAATTAATAGAAGTTTATAAGGTAGATAAAGCTAGGGCACTGGGCAGACTAGATAAAGGGGATGATGTATATATAAAGGCAAGAGAAAATAGCATTTGAGGAAATTAAAAGTTATTTCATATGGCAGAAGCATAATATACACGGAAAAATATCAAGAAATCAAGCTGAGTAGGTATGATGTAGCTGCTCAATCAGGAAAAGACCTCTCTGCTCAGCCAGGAATAAGCCATGCATTGTTTAACTAAAGGCGTGAGATGGGGAACTAGTACTTATCCCCAGCCTATGGTAAGCTCCCTTTATACCCAAACTTATAGGCAGGTGAAGCCATCTGACAGAAAAATGGTTTAGGAGACCTCTTTCTGTCATAGGCTTAGGTTTAATAGTATCCCCATCCCTAGAAAGACCCGACACCTATTCTGGTTCAGGACGTGGCAATCTATGTTTTCCTCTCTAGAGTTACAAATCCTTCAGCGCATGGCTGAGCACACACCTCACGTTTTGTGTTCACAGTGTTCAGACTGTAACCATTATAGCCCAGTCAATGTACAGAGGGAAAACAGAAGGTTCCAAATCAAGAACACCTGCTTTATGTCTAGCCCAATGAAAAGTGCTCATTTAAGGTTCAGAAGAAATATGAGACACAGACCCTGTCCACAGGAGCTTACAAATTACCTGGAAGACAAGACAGAAATATGAACAGTCTCCACACAATATTATTACAGCATTATTCACTCACATAATAAAGTACCAACTTGGGTAACATATATAATTTGAAAAATGGGGCAATAATACTAAGGTACTAACATACAACCAACAAGTCCCAGAAGAGTAAGAGAAGGAGAAGATCAATATTGACTGGTATTATCAAAGGTCACTATTATTAATAACACTCTCCCTGTTTTGGCATTTAATAGATGTTTCCTTTGGCCAAGCTCAATCCTTAGAAAGGAAACCTAGGCAAGGAGCTTCTGACAGGCCACAATTATCTACTCCCTAGTCATTCCTTTGCCAGTCCCCTTATATAAACACTGTGATTTTCCACAGCCTACTGTGCCCACGGGATAGGCCCCAAATGGTAACCCTGAGCTTTTTACCTTCCTCTACTGTTGGATGCTGAAAGGACCTGGACAAGTAATAAGGACTACCTTTCCACTCTGTAGTCCAGACCTTGTGACCAGATCTCAACAAGCAAAATTTTAACAAGTGGTCAACCAAGCTTTCCAAGGTTAGAGAATTCCAAATGAAATCCCAGGGTACTTTAACAGAGACAGTTTTTTAAACATTAATCAGCCTACTCTCATCTCTTATATTCCTTCTCCCTTCACCTCCACTCTATCCTCCCAATGTACATCTCAAGCTTTAAGAGACTTTCTATAGACAACTATTTCAGACAAAGGGCTTTTTAACCACACAAGCCACCACAATTTACCTTTCAGGAACCTGGAAAGAGAAAGTAAAGCACAATTGTACAAGGATATAACAAATACCCTACCTCTACCATAAATTGTTCCAAGAAGGAATTTTCTTCAAATGGCTCTGTCTTCAATCGATCTATAAGGAGAAGGAATAAAGAAAAGAAATATGAGTGTTATGATAAGCTTCTTACCTGTGAGATGGAAAGGGAACCCAGGACTTCTTGAAAAAGAGAAGAACAATGCAACATCCAGAGACACCTAGTCTAGGGGGAGAAGAGTTGAGTACAGGTGGGCAAACAGGGAGGAGAGGACAATTAGCAACAAGTGCCAGGTTCACTGGCAGCATCCAGTCCAGGAGTTTTTCCTGCCACAAAGAAAAGGTCAAAGTGAATTTTTACTCTGAAGTTGGAGCCATGCAATTTCCTAAACTCCCAAGTTCATGTTGCCTTAATACAATTTGTACAGTGATTGGCCCCTTTACAAAAATCTTTCCTTGCTATTTGCCTAGGGCATGTCTGGACTCAGTTATATATTTTGGTCACTTGGGTCCCAGCCAGGTACTCAAAGCAGAGAAAAGTGTTGCCTAGCATCAAGTCTCCAGTTTCTGGTCAGCATCCAGCATCCATACTGGGGGAAACACCTCTCTGATGCAAATAAGCCTCCTCCTTCCCTTGACCCCTTGACTATCTATACCATTCCCTACCCAACTCCTCCAAGAATGTCCTCTTACCTCGGCTCAGTGTAGCCCCACTCTCCTGGTAGTCCTGGATTTCTAGATCTTTCATACGAAGCAATGTTGCTAGCTCCTTCACTTGACACTGCAATGCCAGGCTCATGCCCATCAGAGGACGAATCAAATGTTGGGAGACCTTTGATGGAAGAGATATCAATTAGCCAATAGATTCTTACACAGTATTTCCTAATATTGTATGAGGCACAGGCACTCGAAAGAATACTGAAGAATAAGCGTTTTCACAGAAACTTACAGTTTTATAGGTAAACAATCCACTTATATGAATGTAAACACAAATATAATAAACAAGTATACATGGTATTAAATACGTTCAAGGATTTTCTTTTCTTTTTTTTTTTTTCATTCAAGGATTTTCTTTGTGGTTCAGATAAAGCATAGGAAGACTAAAAGAGAGCACCTATGGAGAGATAACCTAGAGTTGTAATTGAAAGAGAAGGATGTGACACAGTGGATACGCGAAAAGTGCTGACTATTCAATTCTGAGCAGAAGCTGAGAGATAAAAGCAGAAGATCCAAGTTACACATTGCCTTCAAGAAAGCAGGTATGGTGAAAACAAGTATAGTAGCAGGAGTAAAAGAGAAGACAAAAGTAGAGAGCCTTGAAGGTCAAATTAGATTCAGACACTAATTAAGACCCATTTCAAGGCTAAAAACAGCCCAGAATGAGCCCAGAGTTTTGTTTCCACAAATGGGGCGGAGTCTAAAGTTATCGTTGTTACAGAAGCAAGCCAACCATCAAGAGACAAACCTAAGAAGGTATAAACCAATGCTCTCTACATATACCTTGCTTTTGTCAAGAGACAAGAGGAATGCAAGCACAGTCATACCGCAGTACAGCTAAAGTAATGCTCTCCTATGATAACAGAGCTGTATAGAATAATTTAATTCAACTATATAACGTATCCATTAGCTTGTCAAAAAAAATAACTAAAATTAATAATCTATTTGTGGCCAGGGGATTTTTTTTTTTTTTTTTTTTTTTTGCAGTTTTTGGCCAGGGCTGGCCTTGAACCTGCCGCCTCCGGTATATGGGGCCGGCACCCTACTCCTTTGAGCCACTGGTGCCACCCTGGTTAGGGGATGTTATTAGAGCTCATCCCCCAAAGAGATGAGCTAAAAAGAGCACTATGAAGAAGAAATGTGCAGGCCAGGCTCATGCCTGTAATCCTAGCACTCTGGGTGGCTGAGATGGGCGGATTGCTCAAGGTCAGGAGTTCAAGGCCAGCCTAAGCAAGAACAAGACCCCATATCTTCTAAAAACAGAAAAATCAGCCAGGTATTGTGGTGGATACTTGTAGTCCTAGCTACTTAGGAAACTAAGGCATGAGGAATGCTCAAGCCCAAGAGTTTGACATTGCTGTGAACTAAGATGATATACCCTGGCACTCAACCCCAGGGTGACAGAGACTCTGTCTCAAAAAAAAAGAAAGGAAGGAAGGAAGAAAGAAAGAAAGAAATGGGGCACCCCTAGTTCAGTGGTTCAGGTGCCGGCAACATGCTCCAGGGCTGATGGGTTTGAACCCGGTCCAGACCTGCTAAACAAACAACAACAACAAAATAGCCAGGTGTTATGGTGAGTACCTATAGTCCCAGCTACTAGGGAGGCTGGGGCAAGAGAATCACTTGAGCTCAAGAGTTTGAAGTTGCTGTGAGCTGTAATGCCACGGTACTCTATCTACCATGAGTAACAAAGTAAGAGCCTGTCTCGATAAAAAAAGTCCTAAAGCAGAGGTCAGCATTTTTTTTCTGTAAAGAACCAGATAGTCAATATTTGGGCTATGTGGCCCATAGTCTCTGTTGTACTCAACTTTGCTGTTGTACCATGAAATCAGCCACAAACAATATGTAAACAAATGAGATGGCTGCATTCCTCATTATTTTGTAATATAACTTTACAAAACAGGCAGCAAGCCAGATTTAGCCCATGGCTATCGTATGCCAACTCCTGCCCTAGATCTAAAAAGGAGTATTTTAGACAAGATATCCCCACGCTGGCTTGAAATGAGGAAAAGGAATTATAGTGTCCCCATAAGATTTACAAGCCAGACTCATCTGGATCAGAATCTGGTGTCTGGACTCTTCAGACTTTTGTGTTTTCATTTTCCAGGTAAATGTTACTACTAAAAATTCTAATCATGCTATGGCTCAAATTAAGAGGAAAAGACTTTTTTCCACATTTCTTTAAGGATAGAAAAGGAAAGACAATGTGGGGAAGTAGTACCAGCACCAAGACCCAGGAAATGTAGGGGTCCTGGCACAGAGAGGAAGGCCAGAAATCAAGCCCAGCTACAGATACCAGATACTTCTTTCTATCACTTAGTGTACTCCAACCTGGCACTATCTCCCAGCTCAGGTCCTTAGAAAAAACTTAAGCCTCCAGGAAACACTGTTCAGAATGTAGCAGAAGTTTAGCTTTGAAAAATGTATTTGCTCTAGGCCCAATCTTCTTTTACCTAGGAACTGTTTTGACTTGGTCCTATTCAAGGAATATTGGGAGGAAAATTAGGCAAATACTATATGTCAGTCAATGAATGGGTGGTGGGTTGAATTGAAAATAAAATCCATTGCTAATCAAGGAAGAACATCATCCATTTGATGGCAGCATTCAAATAGCAGACTCCTAAAGTTTTGTTTTGTTTTGTTTGAGACAGCTTGAGGCTGTCTGGGTAGAGTGCCATGGCATCACAGCTCACAGCAACCTCCAACTGGGCTTAAGCAATTCTCTTGTCTCAGCCTCCCAAGTAGCTGGGACTACAGGCACCCGCCACAATGCTCAGCTATTTTTGGTTGTAGTTGTCATTGTTGTTTGGCAGGCCCAGGTTGGATTTGAACCCTCCAGCTCTGGTGTTATGTGGCTGGCGCCTTAGCTGCTTAAGCTACAGGCATCAAGCCCAGACTCCTAAAGTTAACAATCAGCTTCTCTTGGGTGGTAGAGGAGGGAGTAACCTAATAGCAATTTCTTTGAGTGATGGGAACTATAACAACATGAAACATGACAAGGAATAGTTTTTAATTAATGCTATGTCTAATTAAATATGATAATACTATACTAGGCAACTGAAATATTCTATAAGATCCAAATGTCCATACAGAAAAAAATAAAATTTTACCAGTAAGTATTTTAACTGATAAAATAATTTCATAGGACTAGGTTACATCACTCTGAATCACTGAAGTATAATTCATCCCAAAGTTACATGAACGCTAAAATGATTTCCCTTAGATAAGATAACCTTGTTTTTATCAGACTTAAATTAATGCTGAGTAGAAATCTTGAAAATATGTATTAATGTGTTAATAAGAAACACTGGTTAAAATGTATAAATGATCCAAGCAAATCCACATCCATGATAAGGAAAAATCTTTGAGTGCTTTAGGAGGTCAGGGAAGCTTTCCCTAACCTTCAGAAGCAATATATAAAGAAATACAGTTTATCAAGTCAATTCAACTAATACCTACCTGGTGCCTAATATGTGTTCTGACCCTATCAGGCCTCTCTGCCCCAAAACAGCTCACACAGTAACAGAGGCCAGGAAGCATGGTGGATGCAGAAGCAGGAGTTGCCAATCTTTCTCAGAGGAAAAGCTATTTATAATTTCTCCTTCCCCCCAAGGCTTCAGATTTCCCATAGGAATGTTCACAAGACATAGGCAGGAGAACAGAACAGTTCTCAATCTCAACATGAAACATGATGAATGATATACTGAAAAGGGTAACAGACTGGGAACTAGAAGAGCTGGATGCTAGTAGTCCTGACTCTGATAGCATCTAGATACGAAAATGATTTAATCTCAACTACTCTCAGGTTCTTTGTCTTTTTTGGGTTTTTTGAAAAATCTTAAGAAAAATCAATCTGTCTTTTTTAAAAGAAAAATTATATATTTAGAGTTAAAATATTTGTTCTCACAGGTCCACTATAATTCTAAAGAGGAATTATATTACATATATTCTCTTATTTAATCCTCATACCCCCCACAATAAGGTTGTATCTGGTTTCTCCATTTAACAGGTGAAGAAACAGAACTATAAAAACTCAATACTTAGGGCGGTGCCTGTGGCTCAGTGAGTAGGGCACCGGCCCCATATACCGAGGATGGTGGGTTCAAACCCGGCCCAGCCAAACTGCAACAAAAAAATAGCCGGGTGTTGTGGCGGAAATCATAGACCAGAAGACCTATATATTTCTTAACATTCTGCAGAGACTTACAAACCATTAACTTATTAATGTGTAGAGGGTGAGGGGAAACAGGTACTCTCCTGCTCTCCTGTATGGCTAGTTGGAGTTAAGTTACATAATGCCCCTAGAAGACAAGCTGGCATTACAATTAGCAAGACCAAAAGATACAAATATTCCAGGGCCAGGCCTGGTAGTTCACGCCTGTAATCCTAGCACTCTGGGAGGCCAAGGTGGGTGGATTACTTGAGCTCAGGACACCAGCCTGAGCAAGGGAAAGACCCTATCTCTACTAAATATACGGGAAAAAAAAAAAAACTAGCCAGGCATGATGGAGGGCACCTATAGTCCCACCTACATGAGAGGCTGAGGCAAGAGGATTGCTTAAGCCTGAGAGTTTGAGGTTGCTGTTAGCTATGACATCACAGCAGTCTACCAAGGGCAACAAAGACTCTATCTCCACAAAAAATAAAATAAAATAAAATAAAAACGAATAAAAGATGCAAATATTCCTTGACCTAACTATTTCACTTATAGGAATTTACTAACATTTTTACATGCAGAAAAAATAAATACAATATTCACTGTAAATAACAACAAAAAACTTAGGTATCTATTAATTGCAGACCAAATACATGTTGATACATTCATTAAATAAAATGCTATGCTGCCATTAAAAATATTAAGGTAGGTTGCCGGGCATGTTAGGCATGTTAGTTCTCATCTGTAATCCTAGCACTCTGGGAGGCTGAAGTGGAGGATTGTTTGAGTTCAAGAGTTCAAGACCAACCTGAGAAAAGCAAGAACCCCCATCTCTACCAAAAACACAAAAATTAACCAGGTGTGGTGGTGCATGCCTTCAGTCCCAGCTACTTGAGAACTGAGACAGGAGGATCATCTGAGCCCAAGAGTTTGAGGTTGCTATAAGCTAGGGTAAGAACAAGGCACTCTAGCCCAGGTGCCAGACCAAGACTCCATCTCAAAAAAAAAAAAAAGGTAGGGCTTGGACATGGTGGCTCATACCTATAATCCCAGCATTTTGGGAGGCTGAGACAAGAGGATCACATGAGCCTAGAAGTTCAACCAGCCATGGCAACACAGCAAGATCGTATCTCTACAAAATTTTTTTAACTTATCTAGGCATTGTAACAAATGTCTCTAGTCTCAGATGCTCTGGAAGCTGAGGTGAGAAGATCACCTGAGCCGAGGAGTTCAAGGCTACAGTAAGCTATGATTGCACAACTACAGCCTGGGTAACAGAATGAGACACTGTCTCTAAACAAATATGTATGTGTGTGTGTGTGTACTTAGGCAGGTCTTCTAAATGTATTGATATGAATGATCTCCACGTTCTATAATTAAGAGAAAAAAGCAAGGTACTGAAAAGTGTATACAGCATGATACCATTTGTGAAAATGTACATATATATACATAAACAGACATGCATTTGATTGTGTGAGGATACATATACAGAATATTATATATGTCTGTGTGTGTGTGTGTGTGTATATATACACATACATATATACATAGACATATATAGTTTTCTTTAAGGAAGCACAAGATGGCTCAGCACCCATAGTTCAGTGAGTAGGTCACCAGCCACATATACCAAAGCTGGTAGGTTTGAGCCCAGCCTGGGCCCGCTAAACAACAATGACAACGGCAGCCAAAAGACAGCTAGGCATTGTGGTGGGCGCCTATAGTCCCAGCTACTTGGGAGGCTGAGGCAAGAGAATCACTTAAGCCCAAGAGTTTGAGGTTCCTATGAGCTGTGACGCCATAGCACTCTATCAAGGGTGACACAGTGAGACTCTGTCTCAAAAAATAAATAAATAAAAAGAATGCACAAAACACTGATATCGGCTCGGCACCTGTGGCTCAAGTGGCTAAGGCGCCAGCCACATACACCTAAGGTGGCGGGTTTGAATCCAGCCCAGGCCCACCAAAACAACAATGACGGCTACAACCAAAAAATAGCCAGGCATTGTGGCAGGCGCCTATGGTCCCAGCTACTTGGGAGGCTGAGGCAGGAGACTCACTTGAGCCCAGGAGTTGGAGGTTGCTGTGAGCTGTGATGCCACAGCACTCTACCCAGGGGGATAGCTTGAGGCTCTGTCTCAAAAACAAAAAAACAAAAAAACACTGATATCAGTAGTAACTTTAGAGAAGGAAAATAAGGGACTAGAGAAAGGGGTAGGAAAGAGACCTATTTTTTCACTGTATATACTTAAATGCTATTTGAAATGTTCGCTTTTTGCATGAAATACCCATTCAAAAGAATTAAAAACAAAAATGAGTAATAAACAAAAATTATGACTGTGTGACCTCACAGACACGCACACAAACCTGAAATAGTATCCGCCTACCTCCTTGCCAATGTCCACTGGCTCTAACTCTTTCCTTTGTAAAGCTCCCTTAGGTTCAGGGGTTTTCTTGGGAGTGCGCTCTTTTTCTTTTAATGGTAAATATTTTAACTTAAAGCAAACTTGTTAATCAATTGTTCAAAGCTAATTTCTCCCCATGGCCAACCAAGACTCATCCTTCTGTAAACACTGTTGCCTCTTTTCTTATTATAGCTTCTCAATTAGAGGAATTTGCCTAGAATAGCTAGTTTTTCTTCACATATTTTCTTTAATTATAACATTAACATACAAATGTTCCTTACAGTATTCTTTCAAAAGAGGAAACTTTTAGAGCCTATAAGCCAAGGAGAACTACTTATATAATCACGACATTCTGAATTTCTAGGTCCACATTCAAAAAAGGAGACTAATAAAGTCTGCCCAAATGGTTTGGTCCCAGAACAATCATTACTAAGGGAACACTGCCCTCTGGTGTTACTTAGAAAGCTGCAGGGGTTTAGGGAAAACAGGTAAATTCTCTATAAAGCAGACAGAAAATTTCACCAGAAATTCAATTAATATCAACAAATGTGAGTGACTACTATATTCTAAGCACTACCCATAGGCCTGAGAAACTCAGACATGAATGAGAAGTAGTTCTTCAAGACTGGCTTTATTGGGTTCCAAATAAAAAGTAAACATTAGTGAACAGTTTCTCAAAGTCTTCCTTTGGTAGACTAAAAAAAGGAAATACGCCAGCACTTTGGGAGGCCGAGGTGGACGAATTGCTTGAGCCAGGTATTTGAAACTAGCCTGACCAAAATAGTGAGATCCTGTCTCTACCAAAATTAGAAAAATCACCTAAGCCTGTTGGCATGGGTCCATAGTCCCAGTTACTACAGAGGCTGAAATGGGAGGATCACTTGATCCTAGCCCAGGAGTTTGAGGCTGCAGTGAGCTATGATGACACCACTCACTCCAGCCCAGGCAACAGAGTGAGACTCTGTCTTAAAAAAACAAATAAATAAAGAAGGGAAACAGGAAATGAGGCCCATTTGTCTTCAGATCCCTCTGCTGATAAAACTATACCATAGGCCGGGGGTCAGTGGATCATGCCTGTAATCCTAGCACTCTGGAAGGCCAAGGTGGGTGGATTGCTTGAGCTTAGGTGTTCAAGACCAGCCTGAGCAAAAGCAAGACCCTGTCTCTACAAAAATAGAAAAACTGAGGCAAGAGGACTACTTGAGCCCAAGAGTTGGAGGTTGCTGTGAGCTATGATACCACTGCACTCTACCCAGGGCAACAGCTTAAGACTGTCTCAAAAAACAAACTAAATAAATAAATAAATGTACCATAGGCCTCCCATAAAAAACTCTGTCCTCTGAGTACTCTTGACAGAAGCCCTATTTGTTATTCTAGCAAACTAATTCTTAATGTCAACTCTAAATTTCTAATAAAATCTGAGATACATAAAGCTATCAATGAGTACAGGACATTACCTTCCTAGTCCCTGAAAATGGGCTCTTAGCCCAGACCAATCTAGGGTTCAAATTCTAGGTCAGGGGTGGGGAACCTACAGCCTCAAGGCTACCCATGGCCTTTTAGGTTCTTAAGTCCTGACTTTTGACTGAATCCAAATTTTACAGAACAAATCTTTTTATTTTTATTAACACATTTTTATTTTTTATGTTTTTATTTTACTTTTAAAATACCAAAGAATAAAACAAATTTTTAGTGAAATAATCCTCCCAGATTGAGTAAGGCATAAGAACTAAATTGATGGATACAAAGATCATGATTTAGTTCTAACTTCCCTCATCTGGTCATAAGGCCCAGCACCATAAGGCCTAGCTGTTGCCCTGGGTAGAGTGTCATGGCATCACAGCTCACAGCAACCTCCAACTCCTGGGCTTAAGCAATTCTCCTGCCTGGGACTACAGGCACCTGCCACAATGCCCAGCTATTTTTTGGTTGTAGTTGTCATTGTTGTTTGGGGCAACAGTTTATAAGGATCAAGTTCGCCAGTCTGTTATCAGTTTTGTTTTGTTTTGTTTTGTTATCAGTTTTTGACAACAGTGCGCTATTTCTCTTTGAAGTGGAATCTGAGATTAGTTGCACAGCTCAACAGTACTTTTAAATTCTGTCTACTTAACAGCCCATCATGTCAAAGAAGACCAAGAGAATGGTGAAGAAATGAAACAGATTTTTTTTTTAGTAGAAACAGAGTCTCCCTTTATAGCTCTTGGTAGAGTGCCGTGACGTCACACTGCTCACAGCAACCTCCAACTCCTGGGCTTAGACAATTCTCTTGCCTCAGCCTCCTGAGCAGCTGGGACTACAGGCGCATGCCACAACACCCAGCTATTTTTTTGTTGCAGTTTGGCCGGGGCCGGGTTTGAACCCACCACCCTCAGTATATGGGGCCGGAACCCTACCCACTGAGCCACAGGCACTGCCCTAAAACAGATTTTTTAATGAGCATTGAGAATTTCAATATCATCTTGTGTCTGCTAAAAGTAAGATGATTTGTTTGCTCTATGACATGGCAACATCAACATTAAACAAATTCAATTATGATATAAGAACTACAAATTCTCTTATAAGGACTAATTAATTGGAGAAAAAGGTTATACTGCAGAAATTAAAAGACAAAAAGGAAAAGCAAAGATAATTCTTTTAATAGCAATAAGACCTAGAAATAATACTCCTGAACCAACTTATAAAGCAGAATGTACTCAAGAAAAAAGGGAAGTCGTTTAGTGACTCAGAAATTGTAAAAGAATACATTGTCAAAACTGTAGGATACTTAGACCCTAATAACATTTCAAAGTACAAACAACTGCCTCTTTTTTTTTTTTGAGACAGAGTCTATGTTGCCTTCAGTGGAGCACAGTGGCATCTCAGCTCACAGCAACCTCAAACTCTTGGGCTTAAGCAATTTTCTTACCTCAGACTCCCAAGTAGCTGGGACTACAGGCGCCTGGCACAATGAGGAGCTATTTTATTGTTGCAGTTGTTTAGCTGGCCTGGGCCGGGTTTGAACCCGCCACCCTTGGTGTATGTGGCTGGCGCCGTAACCACTGTGCTACGGGCGCCAAGCCACAACTATCTCTTTTAAGGAAAACCATAACTGAGCACCAGTATGAATTAGCCTTCAACTTAACAGAACAACTTCATGCAATACTTCAAAAGGAAAATTATTACTCAGTCCCTTTGGATGAATCAACTGTTACTACTGACTCAGCACAGGTTTTATACTTCATTCAGATCATAACAGAAGATTTTCTTTGCTCAGAAGAGTTATTTACTTTGGGCACTCTTACAAACAGAACAAAGGGAAGAGATAAATCTTCAACAACTTTCAAGATAAATGTTGTAAAATTGGACTGAATTTGGTAAATTTAGTGCCTATATGTACAAATGGTGCACCTTCTATGACAGGAAAACATGAAAGGTTTATTGCTCAGATAAAAAATTATTAACAGATCTAGATACTCTCCTTTCTTTTCATTGTATTTTGCATCAGCAAAATCTCTGTTCTAAAGTTACTATTTTAAGTGACGCTTTGCAACAAGTTATAGGTATCCTTAACTATATTCCTGCAAGTGCCATAAGGCATGGTCTAGTAATATGCTAAAGTTGAATAATGAGGTATTCAGTGTGGATTTGCCGTATCATTTTTTTTTTATTGTTGGGGATTCATTGAGGGTACAAGAAACCAGGTTACACTGATTGCATTTGTTAGGTAAAGACCCTCTTACAGGGCCCGCCAAACAACAATGACGGCTACAACCAAAGACCCTCTTACAATCGTGTCTTGCTCCCCAAAGGTGTGGCACACACCAAGACCCCACCCCCTC
>NW_003852408.1:13240789-13244776 GCF_000181295.1 Otolemur garnettii | reverse complement strand
AAACTGCAACCAAAAAAAAAAAAAAAAATAGCCAGCTACTTGGGAAGCTGAGGCAAGAGAATCATTTAAGCCCAAGAGCTGGAGGTTCTATGAGCTGTGACACCACGGCACTCTGCCAAGGGTAACATAGTAAGACTCTGTCTCAAAAAACCCAAAATTTTATGAAGAACAGAATTATCAATGTGAATTACTAAAGAAGATTTCTATAGGAATATAGCATTTCGGTGTGACATCATGTCAAATCAAAATGACTTGAATATTTCTCTGCAAGGTAAAACTAAGTCTACATATATGATATGTAGAAAAAAATCTAAGCATTTAGGGAAAAAACTATCTTTTTTCAAAATATTTCTTCAAAAGGAAATTTCAGATGAATAATTTCCCCAGTTAGCAAAAGTCACTGATGAGCAGGATGATATGTGTGAATCATTTAAAGACTACCCAATTGTTATAGACCTATTAATTGCAGTGAACAATGAACGATTCATTGACACTGAGAATCATGACATCACATTCAAATTAGCATTTCATGGTTCTCATAGCATAGCTCTTTGCACCTAAAGAACTACATATGGAATCAATTGAGCTCTCAGTAGAGGCTATTTTAAGGACATTGTTTGATGTTAAGGAAGATCCAACTGAAATATGGAAAAATGCAGAATACCCATCCCTTTGACAACATGCCCCAGAAATGCTTTCTTGTTTTTCAACCACTCATTATTGCCACTCTACATTCTGCTACCTAACCAAATCATGATGCCTTCAAGGTCACAAATGACTGATCTCCATCTAGGGGATCATCCAAAACTCAAGACCTCCATGCTGCAATCAAATATTTAAATGTTTTCCAACAAAAAGCAGATACAATAAACTAATTAAAAGGTTATTTAGCCTTAAAATTAACAAATAGTTTTCATTTTTTGAAATTACTAAGTACACAGTAGTTACATTTTTATAAAAATAATATACATTTTTAAATACATCTAATTGAAGTTTCTCAAATGTGGCCTTATTTGATTATAGCTAAATTAATGCAGCCTTCCAACATGAAACAGTTCCCCACTCCTGTTCCAGTTCATTCATGTATAAGCTGATGACAGACATGTTACTTTCTCTTTTTTTTGAGATAGAGTCTCACTTGGTTGCCCTCGATAGAGTGCTGTGGCATCAGAGCTCACAGCAACCTCCAGCTCTTGGGCTTAAGCAATTCTCTTGCCTCAACCTCCCAAGTGGACATGTTACTTTCAATTTTAGTTTCTATTCTGAAAAACAGGGATAATAACACTTAAGTTGGTCTGAAGATAGTGAGTTATCTCATGTGATTGCTCACAGTTAGTTACAGATTGAACTCCTTGCTCTACTCTTTCTCCTCTTCTCATGACTGCACTTGACTAGTCTTAAAAAACAGAAAAAATAATAATACTTATCCTTCGAGACAGTTGTGAATTAAATGATGAGATCATGTTTTCTTTGGGGTTGTTTTGTTGTCGTTTTTTGAGACAGAGTCTCAAGCCGTTGCCGTGGGTAGTGTGCCATGGCATCATAGCTCACAGCAAACTCAAACTCTTGGACTCAAGCAATCTTCTTGCCTCAGATTTTCTATTTTTAGTAGAGACAGGGTCTTATTCTTATTCAGACTGGTCTCGAACTCGTAAGCTCAAGCAATCCATTCACTTCAGCCTCCCAGAGTGCTAGGACTATAGGCGTGAGCCACCACGTGCCCAGCCAAGAAATGTTTAGAAAGGAACCTAACACTGGTGCATATTCTCTATCCTGTGACCAGAGTGATCTTGATAAATTACAAATGGGATCATGTTAAATCACTGGGTAAAGTTTTCTGATGGATCCATGTTGCCTTTGGGATAAAATCTAATTTCATTAGAAACCTTCAAGATCTGCCCACTGCCTACCTCATTTCTCATACTTTCCTATCGATACTTCAATCATGAAGTTCCTGAACTTGCCCTATCCTTATACATCTCTGCACATGCTGCCTGGAGTGACTCTTCTCTTTACAGGAAGTCCCCAAGTTATAATCATACAACTGACTTACACTTATGAATAGAGGTTTTTACTTATGAACAGAGGTTATTACAGGTAATAGGTAAATGAACCCATTCCAACTTACATACAAATTCAACTTAAAAACAAACTAAAGGCTAGGCGTGGTAGCTCACACCTGTAATCCTAGCACTTTGGAGGCCAAGGCAGGTGGATTGTCTGAGCTCATGAGTTCAAGACCAGCCTGAGCCAGAGTGAGATCTCATCTTTAAAAATAACTAGGCATTGTGGCAGGTACCTGTAATCCCAGCTACTTGGGAGGCTGAGGCAAGAGAATCACTTGAGCCCAAGAGTTAAGAGGTTGCTGTGAACTGTGATGCCACTACTGAGGGCAATATAGTGAGACTCTGTCTCCAAAAAAAAAAAAAAAGAATCCTTTTGCTCTCTGTCTGGTTAAGGAAAGTTTTCTGACTGGAGAAAAATTTCAAACAAGGTTTGCAGAAAAATAAGAGCACCTAAAGCTTTCTCTCAAAGAAGTTGGCCTCCCTCTCCCCATCCCATATTCAAATTATACTTACCAGGGAAGGACGAGCTAGGATGCAATGGAAATTCCAATAAAAGGGAAGACCAGACAGCTCACTCCGTACCCGTAAAATCAGTGCCTCTGCCTCATGATCACAGGAGAAGGTAGCTTCACTATGGGGAGCATTGTCCTTCAACAGTGGGCGAAGCAGATTATCCAAATGACAGAGAAAAGCCTCAGGGGAAGCAGACAGTCGCTTGTTCAGCTCCTAAAGAGACAACAGGTATACAGAGTGGGGGTGACAGAAGGCCTTCCTAAGCAATAGCAAAGGAAAGCCCTAGATAACATGAAGACAATGGGCATGCAAGGAAGGAAAGTTAAAAACATCGGAAAGGGAAAGAAGAAAAGAAAGAGAGTCACAAAGATCATCTGGCCTATTTTACAATTCTGTCTGGAAGACCAATTTACAAAAGGCCTGTATAGATTAGATAATAGAAATCCTACCATGCATTATCATGCATGTGGAACAGAAACTCTCTTTCTCATAAATGTAAGCCAGCACACACACAGGAAAAGATCCCAGAGCTATGGCTAGAAGTGCAGGGTATTAATTGGAATTGTCTTAACCCAATTCAGCCTTCTTTGGCAACTATAGGCCAGCAAGCTGGTTGATGTTAATGTCCTCTAACATTCACAAGATAAGAATATCAGCCCCCCACACCCCACAACAGCACTTCTCTTTATAATTACCTTGGCTCGCTGGTTGATCACACTAGTGTCCACCTGTTCATACCACACCTGTTGAAGGTCTGAAATCAGCAAGGCATATCCCTGCTTGGTGATATAAGCCTTGGCCAAGAGGGAGTTCTCTGCAAGCTGCAGCCATGCCCATGGCTGCATCAACAGGCCCTGTTCCAGTTCCTCCATCTGCAGGAAAGTTCTAATTTAGCAGAGTACCTTCAGGGTCACGTAGGCCTAGGAAGAGCACCACTCAAACAGCTCTCTGTCAACTGAAAATCTCTTGAAAATGCTCCCTGATAAAACAAAAGGCATGAATTAATGTTCTTCCAGTATATAACTAGCTGAGCACTGACCTCTTAGGCACTAAAACCCTATTTAAAATCTTAAGGGTTTTTTTTTTTTTCACATTAAGTTCCTAGAGGGTAGAAAATCTTTCTTCCATAATGTTTAAGGTTCAGCATATTGCTGTTAGTATCTCTGCTTCTAATATAACAATGTGGAAACTTAAACCACGCTTGTTGCATCTTTACCACATTCTCAATAAGCAGTCAATGCTACCCTTTCCCAAAACTAGAAGAGAAGGAATAGATCTTGTGCTATAAAATATTGTTAAGTGTCATGGCCAGGAAATTCAAATTATTTGATCATTATCTAAAAACAAAGCTTTAAGGCTGGGCACAGTAGCTCATGCCTGTAATCCCAGCACTTTGGGAGGCTGAGGC
>NW_003852408.1:13207811-13239843 GCF_000181295.1 Otolemur garnettii | reverse complement strand
CTAGTAGATATTCAGTAAATACAGCTGGTGACAGAGTTTGATTACTTTTCCTTAAGGGGAAAAAGGTGATTAAATTTCCTTCATTATTCTCATCTACAAATACACAACGAAGAGAAGTGCAGGAGTGAGAGGTGTGGAATCTAGAACATAAAATTCTAGACTTACCAAATTCCTTGGTAAGTCTGATTAACATTGTCATTGGAATGGAAGATTTTCCAACCATAACCTAGTTTTTGATGCACTGTCTTGTGACATAACTTGATCTGCACAGTAACTGCACAGGTGTAATACTATGTATTAACTATGTATATATGTTGTGACTCTTTGCAGCAGCCTCAAAACCTTGTATTTGGAAGATGGTATTTCCCTCACTTTTCCCATGTGCTGTTCCTACTGGGAAGAAATGTTCTTGGAAATGTTCTTAACTGAACAAGAGATCCACATTGCCAAAGGTCACAAACACAAATCAAAGTCACCAATCCCTTTCTGTTATAGGCACTCCCCAGTGTACACTGTAAGAGTCATCAAAATTGGGTTTATCATTGGGCATGATGGCTCAGACCTGTAATCCTAGCAATCTGGGAGGCCAAGGCGGATAAATTGCTTAAGCTGACAAGTTCTAGACCAGCCTGAGCAAAAAGTGAGACCCCATCTCTAAATACTAGCTGGGCATTGTAGCAAGTGCCTGTACTTCCAGCTACTTGGGAGGCTGAGGCAAGAGAATCACTTTGTGCCCAAGAGTCTGAGGTTGCTGTGAGCTGTAACACCACAGCACTCTACCTAGGGCGACAAAGTTAGCCTCTGTCTCAAAAGAAAAAAATGGCTTATTATTCTAGTCCATTCCTTCAGAAAGCAGGGACGCATGGAACCCTCAAATTGATGGTTTTTTGTTGGGAGAGGGGGAGATTGGGGGTGGGGTGTGTAGTTAAAAATGTGGCCAGATGCCGGGCGTGGTGGCTCACGCCTGTAATCCTAGCACTCTGGGAGACCGAGGCAGGTGATTGCCTGAGCTAACGAGTTCGAGACCAGCCTGAGCCAGAAAGACCTCATCTCTAAAAATAGCCAGGCATTGTGGCTGGCGTCTGTAGTCCAGTCCCAGCTACATGGGAGGCCAAGGCAAGAGAATTGCTTAAGCCCAAGAGTTTGAGGTTGCTGTAAGCTGTGATGCCACACCACTCTACCGAGAGCAACAAAGTAAGACTCTGTCTCAAAAAAAAAAAAAATGTGGCCAGGAGCAACTTAGCTCTATAAAAAGGTCTGATACATTCAGCACCAGACCCGGCTGGCTGCTCCCAACATGAACCTCCCGTTCTTGTGCCTGAGACTTTTAAATGTTTCCTTTTCTTTCTTCCTTCAAAGCAGCCTTTAATATTCACGTTAACCACATTCACTTGTTCAGTACTCTTGAGTTAAGAGGTAGGGGCTCTGAGTGGCAACAGACAGGGTAAAGTTCACTGACACCAAATTGCTCAGTCCCTCTCTTAGGATAGTTCCTCCACTACCCTGCAGAGGGCAGCAAGACCCCAGAGACCATTAGGCTGGGTCACGCCCTGTCCCTGGCGCACCCTCTGTCCAGTACCACAGGCCCACCTCAGGAGCCCCGGCCTGGCGTCCAATCAACATCAGCCCTGGCTAGAAGTCCGTCCGTTTGCTGCACCGGCTGCACTAAGGTGTGACTCAGGGGCCTTCAAAGGGTAACAAAGCCAACCAGTCGCAGTTTTGTCACACCAAGCAGCTGGCGACAGAAGAGCTTCACCATAACCCCACAAACCCGGCCGTGCCGCCGGAAACGGTCTGCGCACGCGCGGCCCCGCCCACTCGGGGAGGCCTGCCCCAGATCCCTGGACACGCGCGGTCCCTCCTGGGAGAAGGCGCCCGTGCCAGGCCGGAGCTGTAGGGTCTGAACATCCCCTCGCTGCCCGGCTCCTGCCCCAACTCGATCGCGAGCCCACCTACCGTCCGCTGCCGCTAGGGCTCCCTCCTTCCTCGCGGCAGATAAGCCCGCCGGCGCAAATCGAAAGGCCAAGAGTAGGGCCAGATTACCCCCCAACATGGGAGGCGGGTCTTGGGGCATGGGGCGGAGCGCAGGCCCGGCATGGGCGGGGCTTCTGGGCCCAGCTAGTGAATTAGCGGCGCCCTGAGCCAAGGGTCACAGGGTCCCGCCCGTATCATTCTGGCGGAATAGGAACATCACCCGAAAGAGGTGTAGGAGAGGGAAGCCCAGGTTTGAGTTTGTCAAACTCGTTACTTCTGTTCTCTTCCCTCCTCTATATGTCCGGTTTTGTTTTGTTTTATTTTAATGTCCTCACAAGCACTGTAGCCCCCCCCTCCTTTTTTTGAGACAGAATCTCACTATGTCGCCCTAGGTAGAGTGCTATGGCGTCACAGCTCACCGCAACCTCAAACTCTTGGGCTTAAGTGATTCTCTTACCTCAGCCTCCCAAGTAGGTGGGACTATATGCGCCTGCTACAATGTCCGGCTATTTTTTGTTACAGTTGTCGTTGTTTAGCATGCCCCAGCTGGGTTCCAACCCTCCAGCCCCGATGTATGTGGCTGGTGACGTATGTGGCTGGCACAGTAACCACTGTGCATGGGTGCCGAGCCTATAATTACATAGGCTTTTTTAAAACTGTAAATGTGGGCTAGGCGCAGTGCTTACACCTGTAATCCCAGCACTTGGGAAGTCTAGTGGATTGCCTGAGCTCATAGGTTCGGCACCAGCCTGAGCCAGAGTGAGACCCCTGTCTCTAAAAAATAGCCGGCGTTGTGGCAGGTGCCTGTAGTCCCAACTACTTGGGAGGCTGAGGCAAGAGGAACATTTGAACCCAAGAGTTTGAAGTTGCTATGAGCTCTGACACCACAGCAATCTACTAAAAAAACAAAACAAAACAAAACTATAAATACCTCAAAAAGGCAGGGACCTATCTTATCCATATCTGTAGTTCCAGGATCTTGCACGTGGGAAGGGCTCAATAAGTACTTGTTAAGTGAATGAATGCTGGGGTTCAAATGGCATTGAGTAGTTCACAGGCAAAAATCTCATTCATTTATTCATGGCCCACTAAACCATATCCTCTGCTCTGAAACAGGCCAAATTAAGAGAAGGAAAGGCAACGCACCCAGTTGGGGAAATGGGCATTCTATGTGGACTCATGTTAGACACACACACACACACACACACACCCTCTCCCTAAAAGAAAGTAGAGCCTGGGAGGTAACTCTCTAGCAAGCTAGAAATTAGATTAAACTAACCAGAGCAGAAAGAGGAGTCCTGGTAATTATTGGGACCTAAGCCCTTCTCTGCTTGATTCAGGGCATGGTTCCCCAGAGCCAGGCAGCAAATCTGACATCTCTCCTGGCTCAGAGGACCCTCCTTCCTCATCCACATGGTCTTCAGGCAGTGGGCAGAGGCAACGGAGAAGCTGGGGAATGCAGGGACACAAGTTTTGGATAGGGAAAGGAAGCTCGTACTCTTGAGCAGTGTTCTCCCTGGACTTTTGCAGCATCTGAGCCTCTTGGGCAGTGAAAGATGATGGCAGCCTTTGACCCAGGCCTCGCTCAAGCTGTGTGCCTGCAAAAGAGAGGTTGATCAGGCCACTGCCCAACCCAGGGAGTGTGACTTCCAGACCTCTCACCAGTTTGCTAAAGCTTGACCTCAACTTACCAGGAATGGTGTTCTCTAGGAGGAAGCCCAAAAGTCCAGCCAGGAAGATGGGTTCTGTCAGCAGCGAGTGCAGTAACACATCCAAGGGGCTCCAGCCTACAAAGGGTTGGGGCCAGGCAGGGAAGGGAACTCATCCTATATCTAAGGCCAAGGAAGCTTATCCTTCCAGACCTAAACCTATGTCTTAGACTAGGTGTTCTCCTGTACTCTCTCCTGGGTTTCTTAACTTCCATACTACTGACATTTTAGAGCTGATAATTCTTTGTTTAGGGCAGTCTGTGCATTATAGGATGTTTAGTGGCATCTGTATGTACTAAACACTAGTAACAATCACCCGTTTTCCCAATGGTAACAGCAAAAAATGTCTGCAGACATTGTCAAATGTCCCAGGTGGGGCAAAATCACCCCCAGTTGAGAACCACTACTCTAAACAAACAAAGCTATTTGCTGCTCTCAGGACATATCTTATGGCTTCCTATTCTATGTCTTTGTTTATGATGGTTCCTCCATCAGGAGCCTTTTCACCAAATACTTTTAAAACTTTAAGACCACCCACATGTTACTGGATTACCTCAAACAGAAGCCATCTCTCTTGCCACTGAGCACCACAGCTCTTTATTTGAACCTTTCTTATTATTTTCCTGCACATCCCACCTCTTTTACTAGACTGTAACTCCTAGAGGCACCTTTATATCCCAGGTGGTTAGCATGATCCTCAGTAAATATTTGTCAAGCAAATGGATGAACTACTTACACCAAAGCTCAGAAAATGGTGTAGGTCCAGACGTCCAGAGAGCCTGAAGCCCCAGCCCCTTGCTTTCCCACTGCTGAGCAACTCTTCTTCCCCTCCCCATTCTACCCACCTGTGCTGAGTAGGACTGGGGCATCCCGAAACCATCTTGGTAGCAGCAGGGCCATGAAGATGGAGAAGCCCACAATGAAGACATTCCGCCCAGAGTCAATGTCAGCCAAGTGGAAGCTGGAGAATCCAGTGGACAGAACCACAGCCTGGGTCACCCCCAATACCCCACCTGTCTCAGAAGAAATCAAGGAGGTTTGGAGAGGGCATGTGCAGCACAGGGCATTGCAGGATGGGCAGGTTGTGATGGGGAGAGAGAACCAAAAAGCTAATTTCTGATTCTGCAAGAAGCCCAGGTGGCCAGTCAAGAGGCCAACATGCTGAACTGAGAAATTGAGGGCAGCTGACCCATCCATCCAGGGAGGCTATTTAAAAATAAAGGGTGGGCCGGTAAGGTGGCTCATTCCTGTAATCCCAACACTCTGGGAGGCTGAGGCAGGTGGATTGCCTGAGCTCATGGGTTTGAGACCAGCCTGAGCGAGAGCAAGACCCTATCTCTAAAAATAGCTGGGCGTTGTGCTGGGTGCCTGTAGTCCCAGCTACTTGGGAGGCTGAGGCAAGAGAATTGCTTAAGCCCAAGAGTTTGACGTTGCTGTAAGCTATGATGCCACATCACTCTACCAAGGGAGACACAGTGAGACTCTATATCTAAAATAAAATAATAGGCTCGGCGCCATAGCATAGTGGTTACAGCACCAGCCACATACACCAAGGGTGGAAGGTTCAAACTCGGTCCACGCCAGCTAAACAACAAGGTGACTACAATAAAAAAATAACTGGGCAGTGTGGCAGGCACCTGTAGTCCCAGCTACTTGGGAGGCTGAGGCAAGAGAATCGCTTTAGCCCAAGAGTTGGAGTTTGTTGTGAGCTGTGGTGCCACAGCACTCTACCGAGGGCAACAAAGTGAGACTCTGTCTCAAAATAAAATGATAAAATAAAATAAAATATAAATTAAAATAAAATAGTGCCAATCTGCACAGCTTGTTGGGCTACACTAGGCAGCACTAGTTCAATACCAAGCCTCTTGTTACATCCACTCACCAAGCACAGGTAGCGGGATGGTGGTGAGGAGCTGAGCCAGTCTGGGAGAGAGCCCAAGTCCCACACAGAGCAACCCCACTAAGTGGGCCACTCGCCGAGATCCAGCCTATGTGAAGAAGAGACACTAGAAACAACCACTTCCTTGGACTGTTTCCAGGTCTTTGCCTGGCCAGCTCCTTTTCAGTATTTAGATACCAACTCAAGTGTCCCCCTCCCAAGAAACATTACTGGCCACTTGATCTAAATGTGCCTCCTTACTCACTAGCCTGATTTTTCTTAATAGCACTTATCACTCTGAAATTTTCTTTACTTTCCCTTTAATTGTCTGCCTCTTCCTCTGTGAAGTCCCCAAGAAAGCTGGACTTTATGAGACTTGTTCTGTAGTCCAGCCTAATGTAATGCCTGACGAAAGTACTGATTTGTTCATATCCCCACACACTTACCACTTCTAGGTATGTCCCTTAGATAATTGATGTGAAGTTTCTGACCAGAGTTCTGGGCACAGCTGGTGATCAATCAGCATGAGTTTATTCTCCTGCACCCCTAGCTCCTGCCCTCCACCCTCACCCCAGGTCCACCTACCTGGATAAGACTCACTGTGGCCACATTGGGAAAGCTGGATGCAGTGCCCATGGGGCTGCCCAGCAGCCCGGCCAGCACACTGCCCAGCCCCTCCAGGCTCAGCCCTCGACTGCAGGCATGTGGTGGAGGAGGAGGTAAGTGCAACAGCTGGCCACACAGGGCATAGCAGCCCAGAGAGCTGGTGGAAGCTGCCAAGGCCATGGAGATGCCTGCAGCCAGAGCCCTGGGTGTCAGTAAGGGCCAGACCCACTCACCTGTGGAGGGAGAAGGCACCAGATTGGGACCAGACTCAAGTCAGGAGCATCCTCCTGCCTCTAATAGCCTGTGCCACATGATTGCCACAATGTGTTTGAAGATAATGTCTTAGAAGAAAACCACTGAATTCTTTGCAGAAAAATTAATCACTTTCCCATGGTCTACAGGGTCTTCTGACCCTTCCCTTTCTTTCCAACTTCATATCCTACCACACTCTACTTCACTTCTTTCACCAAGACACACTGGCCTTGTTTTAGGCCCTTGCACTTGCTGTGCTCTTGACCACCACAGGGCCTTTGCATATGTTATTCTCTCTACCCAGAATGTTCTTCTGTCCTGCCTTTGTCCAATTAGTTCCTACTTATCTTTCACATCTCCTCTCAATAATCACTTCCTAAAAAATGCCTTTCCCAACCTCCCTGCTAAAGTCGCATTCCCTATTATAAGCTCTCCTCACACAATGTATCTCCCCTTGTTTACACTTACCATAATGGTAATTTTTTTTTTTTTTTTGAGACAGAGTCTCACTTTGTCACTCTCAGTAGAGTAGCTCACAGCTCAAACTCTTGGGCTCAAGCGATCCTCTTGCCTCAGCCTCCTGAGTAAGTAGGACTACAGGCACCCACAAAACACTCGGCTATTTTTTTTAGAGACAAGGTGTCACTCTGGCCCAGGCTGGTCTCAAACCTGTAATCTCAGGAAGTCCACCTGCCTCAGCCTCCCAGAGTGCCAGGATTATAGGCATGAGCCACCACACCTACCCCCATGATGGCAGTTTTACATTTACTTGGGTGACTATTCAATTAGCATCTGTATTCCCCAATAGACTGTAAACTCCATAAAGGCAGGTACTGTGTTATGTTTATAACTACATTCCTTGCTACATGCCTAGCACATAATCATCACTCAACAGAGCCTTATTAAATTGGTGAATGAGCAAATTTCACATACAGTGCCTCAAAAACAATCTTTCTCCATAGGTTACCAACTCAATGCCCATGGGTAGGGTAACATAAGTGTGTAAGTTGGGTTAGGAGTAGCAGTAGTGAGTGGTGGGTATGTATTAATTATAGATGTCTGTCTCTCAACACTGTCCCTAATAAAACACCTGTGGTAAGGAGCTGGAATTGCCCATCAGATTGGCAGTTTCTCTTTGCGTGTTTTAAGAAAACACAGAATTTGACTCAGGAATGAAACCCTTTAAATCTTGAGTTCAAAAGAAATAGAGTTCAAAATAAATAAATCTTTATTTGAGTAAGAGGGTAGACTACCTGGGTAAGTAAGAGAAAACCTACCTGGGTGAGGCAGCCAAAACCATGGTGCCTTGGATGGGGCAGACAGCTCCAAGGGTATAACAGTGAGACCCAGAAGGGCAGAGGCAATCCACACACAGGCCACAGGGATCAGCACCTGAGGGGCAAGACTGAGTCAGGGGAACAGCTCCTCCCCCAGAACCTTCTGAACCAGCCTCAGAGAGCCAGAGGCCAAAAGGTAGGGGGCGAGCGAGCATTCCATGACAGCCCTTCTTAACCTCCACTGCCCTTGCCCAGACTCCTACATACCGAGAGTAGCCGGAGGGTAGGAAGGTGAGTGTGAGTTGAAGAGGTCAAAGCTGGCCTCCAGGGGCACCGGGGTAAGTGGCAGGAGCCCAGGTGCTGAGAACAGACCACCATGAGCAGGATAACCCTAGGAGAGAGAAAGAGCTTTAGGAGCAGACACCCTAAGAGTGGTATTGGAGGTAGGAATGGGCAGAATACCATAAAAGGGGATCCCAGAGAAGAAACCCTCCATAGATGGGGTGGAAGATTCCTTGGGGAATAGCAGAAGCAGTGTGAAAGTCAAGACCAGATGAATTAAGGAAAAGTCTTGGTTACCAAATATAAAGTGTGATCCCTCTTTAGGTTGCTGCTGACTCTGATAGGGCCAGTAGCTCTGCCCTCCCCTAGTCCCACACTCTACCTGGCACTGTCCCATGCCTCTGAGGACTCACGTACATCAGGGCCAGGACCCAGTGAGTGGAGCAAAACTGGGCCACCTCCCTGTAGGCAGACACCCCTGCCACAACAAGGCTGGGGGCCAGCACCAGGGGCCCACAGTGGGGAAACAAACAGCCTGGACTTCCCAGCAGCCCCAGTGCACCCTGCAGCAGCCCAGACACCACCACTGCTCCGGACACCTGGGAGAGGAGGGGATGGAGAGAAAATATTCTGTTCAATCAAGCTGACCTCAGCCTGGACTTCCTAACTAATTAGGTACAGATCCCTTCCCAGACTCCTTACCCAAAGCATCTTGGTCCCTGCTTAATAAAAACAAGAACCTCCCCAGGCCTGGCCACTCTTAGCCCTCCTGCTTCCTATCCCCATGTGCTCACCTCTTGGAGAGAAGTGTTCCAGAACTCCAGGCCATGGCAGCCAGGCCCCCGACATAGGTGCAGCAAGAGGGAGGCTGGGGGAAGTTCAGGGCATGGAGAAGAAAAAAATAAAGGGGATAGAGACCCATTGCTCTATAGTACCATCACTGCCCAATCCCAATCCTCTGCCCACCTACACCTGTATGGTCAGATGAGCACCCAACCCTACCTTTACCCCTTGCCCTTGTTCTGTGCTCACAGTTTGCAGGTGTCTCTATGGCCAGAGGTAGCTTTTGGCTGTTCAACACAAGAGCAGGAATAAGGAACTCTAAGGATGGAGCCTGGACAAGAGGCAACCTGTAGGAAAAGCAGCCCCAGCAGGTCTGGAAACATGGCAGCCAATAGGACTCCCCCACCCCTCTCCCCATAGCAGTTCCCCTCACCTGCTGCCCATCCAAGTTTGCAAGACAGTAGACACACCACATGAGAAGAAGCTGGAAGCCAGAAGCTGAGAAGGGGAGTAAGAGAGTCCTCCTGGGGTGAGACTGCGAAGCAGGAGCAGATGGGAGGCACAAAGCAGACATGCCAGGACCAAGATATGCTGCAGGTGGAGGAACAAGGAGAGGGAGTCTTCAGAAAGAGGTGGAAATACCTATTTTTAGAGGTCTTCTCATGCCACACCTCCTCCCCCAAATGCCCTCTTCAGCTGACACCAACTCCTGCACCTGTGCCTCCTACCTGCAAAGCCAGAAGACAGCTAAGGCCCCAGGGTAGAGGCCCACAAAGAGACACCCAAGAGTAGGAGGTACTCCGAGGAGCAGGCAGCGGCAGGGGAGTCAGAACATCCCGGGAGCCCACCGATCTGACTTGCATGGGATGGGGGAGTGATCGGCTCATGCTGCCCTGCCTTTTGTCTTGTCTTGATTGCTCTGGGCCAGAGTTAAGTAGAAAGAGTAAGAGGTCAGAGTTTGGGTGAAATTAGGGAGGGGGTGGAAAGGCATGGGGGTGTCAATGAAGCAGAGCAAAGGGATGAGGAATTTGGGGCAGAACGCAGCTCTTTCACCTTTGCCCAGCTCTTGTGCAAATTCCATCACCCATTAACTGGAAAACCAAGTTCTGGACCCCTCCCCCAAGAATCTTCATCCAGATTTCCTGCTTCTAGACCAGTTCTGGAAAGCAGGATAGGAAGGGTGGGAAGGAGACCCATTAAAATAACCTGGGGAAAATTTGCAGGCTTTCCCTCTCTCCCACCACCAACATTCAACTATTGCTATTAGATCCAGAGTTCTTAACCCTTTTAGACCAAGCCCCCTTGAACTACATGACAACAGCCACAACACCATATAATGTCCTCACTGTAATGTAGAAACAAAAGTAATTTACAATAACATGTATTTTATTAAATGAAAGCTTTGCACAGTTAAACAGAAGATAATGAAGTAGTCCAATCTCCACATCCATATGCAGAATCACTGTGGATACAACAGCTACAATGCTAGCTGATGCAAGTGCTTTATGGTCATCACAAGCAGTGTTGACACTGGTAATCTGATTTTCCAAAATGGAGGAAAAATTCTTGGTAAAGTGCTGAGCAAAATGAATTTGTTCTAATTTACATGGAAACCCATTCCTGGCAAGCTGAGTCTTTTTCCAAAATGTACAAAAATTACTTGATTTTTACATGTTAAAACTACTCCTAGGCTTAAAAAGAATTTTCATATACATGATCACCAGCCAGTCATTCAAACATTGTCTTGGAAATTCTTCATGGTAAGGGAGGTCCTAGCATTTTAGGGTGTCTTAGCATTCCGCCTAGGCCAACTAAAATACCAATGGCATCCCCTCAAAACATAAATTTCCAAAATGCCCCCTAGAGGGCGATACGACCCCCTCCTGTGAGTGATCTTCGGCAGTTCCCTGGACCCTCAACTGTGCTGCCCAGACTGTTCTTATTTTTCCAGTAATGATCCAGGCTTGGAGTTCTTAACAGTTCTTGAAGTTGTTAAACAGACATCATGTGACTACCACGTGTGAGGCTAGTGAGGCGGTCAGGAATAGAAAGAAGCATCCTTGTGGCTTCCTCTCAGGGACCTCATGGGCCACTGCTGGATATACAGCTGGGCTACTCCCTGCAAGGCCTACTTCAGGATCCCCAAAGAAGGTGCTCACCTAGAACATGACAAATAGTACCAACCCTAGGCACAAGACAATCACTGTTTATGTCCCACAGCACCTCAAGTTAAGCAGCACTAGGGACCCATGATGTTGGGAGCAGGGATGAGGGGAAGTTGGAAATGGGCGCGTATGACAATAGGGAATGTCTGAAATGGGAGTTAGAGAAAATGATTTGCAAGATGACAGGATCAGGAAGTATGGAGGCTTGGAAGGCAGATATAGGAAGAAAAGATCTTTAAGGGCTGTCGCAGAATAAAAAGTCCAGGCCATGCAACTGAACCTTTTATTGAAACCTCAGTTCTACAAAAGCATGAAAAACCCAGATACAAAGCCAAGGCCAGAGGGGCCTGGGAATAGATCACCCAGGACAGGAACCAGAAGAGAGGGAACCTAGGAGCAGGGCACTAAGAAGAAAAGGTTGGAAGACAAAAGGTCAAGGTTGAAGGCCCCAGTAGTCCTTGGTTCCGTGTGACTACATCTAAGGGATGGGAACAGAGAGAGTTTCCCATCTCACCTGGCCTTCCCTCAGTAACTCCCACCATGACCCTGTCAGTCCCTGGTTTTCTTACCCCAGGGACATCACACAGGTCATGTCAATATTTTCTTCCTCCCCTTACCTCACTTCCTGCATCTCCCATCTGAACTCAAAAACAAAAGTCTAGAAGAGCCCAAGAGAGGCAAAGAGATGGGCTTCTCCTATGTCCATCATAACATATACCTGGTCACTGAGCATAAGTTTTCCCTGGCACCATCACAGCCCTGGGCAAGCAGCCAGCCACTAAGGTCTAGGAGAGTGAATGACCTTCAGTCCTTCTGCCCCACCACCCCTTAAGCTCCTACCCAGAAGGACAGGGGACCCTCCAAGGACCCAGAGAGGTAGAGGATCTAAACCAAGCTTTGCTCCTCCAGGTTCTCAGGGACTCCCAAATCCTCTTAATGCATTCCTCAGAGCCCTACCTAGCCTGGGAAAATGAAAGACTTGAGGCGTGCCAGCTCCATGACACTGAAAAGGGAACATTGCTGGGGCTGGGGTAGAGGTGGGAGCACTGGGCTCCAGGGCCAGGGTGGAGTCAGGCCATGGGTGTGGTACCAGGGACTGGGAGGCCCAGTGGGGACAGTATGATTGGGGTGGTGGCAGGCACGGCAGGTTGGGGAATCTCTCTGGAGCTTCTGACAAAGGGGACAGTTATGGAGAAGAGTAGGCGGAGCAGGGGGTTCTGGGGGAGGCAAGGGAGGGGGAGTCAGTGAGGCCAGAAGACTGCCCCAGAGTGAACGCAGCCCTATATTGCCTTCTGGGCAGCTGGAGACGTTAGCAGGAAACAGCAGGCACTGTGGTACAGAAGGTACGCAGGGTTTCAAGAGGCACCAGGAAGTCAGTCCAAGGTCAGGGGGACCAGGTGGAGGGCTGCACGACAGCCCCAAGGACTGGTGTATTACAGCCACTGATGCCACAGCCAAGGTCACACTGCTCACATATGCCACAGCTAACAGGCAAGACAGCTGCAGGAGAGGAGATAAGAAAGAAACAGGATTCAGACTGTCCTTAACACACTAACCCCTTATCTCAGACTTGTGTTCAAGTTGGAACTCTCCATAGACATTTACAGCCCAATCCACCCATCTATTCCCAAATGCCATGTACTGTCAAACCCCATCTCCTGAGTCTTTCAGCAATTGCTTAACATCAACTCACCTTTCATACCAGCTCACGAAAGCTACCTATCCTTCCTAGCCCTTCCTCACCTTTACCAACCGCTGACAGAGGGAGCCCAGGGCCAGCTGCCAGGTTGGTTGCTCCAGCAGCACACACAGGTCTGTGTAGGTGTACCAGCCCCGCCGCCGTCCCTGCTGCTCAGCCACACTGGTGGAAAAAGAACAGTAACAGAGAGAGTCATAGATCTCCTGCAGCCAGGCCAGTGACACGCTCATACTCCTCAGGGCCCACCAGAAAGCACTGGGGAGCTTGTTAAACATACAGATTCCTAGGCTACATGATGGTCCAGAAAATGAGAGAAAGACTAAGAGATGCATTTTCAATAAGCAACTCCCACCTTCCCAAAGGTTATTATGAAGAAGATAGATAGGTTTGAGAATCACTACTTGATTATCCTTTTTTATCTTTTTTTTGAGACAGTCTCACTCTGTTGCTCAGGCTAGAGTGCCATGGCATCAGCCTTGCTCACAGCAACCTCAAACTCCTGGGGGGTTCAATCAATCCTTCTCCCTCAGCCTCCTACACAGCTAGGACAGGTACCCACCACAAAGTCCAGCTAATTTTTCTATTTTTAGTATACACAGAGTCTTGCTCTTGCTCAGGCTGGTCTTGAACCCATGAGCTCAAGCGATTCTCTCACCTCTGCTTCCCACAGTGCTAGAATAACAGGTGTAAGCCACTACATCCAACCTATCTTTCTTGTCTCCTCCTTCCCCCATTATATCACACCCCCCTCACCTCCTACAGCTCAGGCCTTAGTCCTCAAATCCCTTGAGGTCCTCTTCCCAACTCCTAGAACCTACCAGCTCTCTAGCCAGCTGAGCACCTCAAAGATCTCCCGAGGGTCAGTGTAGAGACGCCAATCCTATGGGTAAGAAGAGAGAAGGATGCCAAACTAGAACTCAGATATGAACCACAGTCATTTTACAGCAGAAAACTACAACCACCACTAAGGCTAATGCTTATTTGGCACTAACATGTGCTGGATACTGTCCCAAGAGCTCAGATATGAACTACAGTCTTTTTTTTGAGACAGAGCCTCAAGCTATCCCCTTGGGTAGAGTGCTATGGCATCACAGCTCACAGCAACCTCCAACTCCTAGGCTCAAGCAAGTCTCCTGCCTCAGCCTCCAAAGTAGCTGGGACCACAGGCACCCGCTACAGTGCCCGGCTATTTTTTAGTTGAAGCCATCATTGTTGTTTTTAGCGGGCCCGGGCTGGATTCGAACCCACCACTTTAGGTATATGTGGCTGGCGCCTTAGCCACTTGAGCCATAGGCGCCGAACCACAGTCATTTTATAGCAGAAAACTACAACCACCACTAAGGCTAATGCTTATTTGGCACTAACATGTGCTGGATACTGTCCCAAGAGCTTTTATGTATTAACTCATTTAATTACTACCTACCTGGCTTCACATTATATACTCCACTGTTAAGGGGAGAAAATGACCTTGACAAAAGTCCATGCCCATAGAGAACTCAGAGTGTAAAGACAAAGAAAGTTAAGAAACGAATACTCAAAAGCCCAGCAGGATAAGCTCTGACTCAGAGTGTGCCCTGGAAAGGCCTTGGAGAAGAAAGGAAGGGAGGAATTGTTCTACTATTGGCCTCACTGCTCTAGGAAGCCCCAAAAGTTGTGCTTGGTTCGGAAAAGGTGGGAAGAGAAGATACTAACAAAAAGGTACAAGGAGAACAGGCAGAGAAAGAAGAAAGAATGGAAGGCTGAGAACAAACGGCATAAGGAAGGTAAAGATGGGCCAGAGCCATGGAGAAAGAGAACAGACAGCTACTCACCATGGCACTCAGGAACCCCCTCTCCAAGGCATTGAGAGTGGGCACGGCCATACCCCCAGCAGCTCCCCATTCGTCATTGAAGACCTCTTCCTCCTCCCCTTCATCATAGAGATACTTACTGGCCACCATCTGCACAGGAATCAGAAGTGGTGTCAAGAGAGCTTCCACCTAGCTCCTGGCTCACTAGGGAGATGAAGGGGAGGGGTCATCTCACCATGGAGATCAGGAACAAGTCAGAGGATGACACATGCTGCAGGTAGTCTGGGTTTCGGTGCCGGAGCCGCTCAATGTACACCAGAGCCAGCATCATAGCACAGGGGGAGATGCATGCCTCCCTGGATGGTGGAAAGAACCAATAATTAAGGACTCTTTGGCTCTTACAATTCATGCTCATTTCTATCTTTACATTTTCTATTTAGAAATAACCATTCCCCTTTCTCTAGGACCCAAACGCTCTCATCCTACTCTCCTTAATGTCTCCCAGCTCACCGGGACACATGAGCTACATATTTCTTCTGGAGTCGGCGAATAGGGCTGGGGGCTGCCTTCTGGAGCAGTTCCACAGCAATGTCTGCACAGGACAGAAAGAAGGCAGAGTGATTACAAGGCTCCACTCATCAGTCCTCACTGCTATCAACAGTCCTCCCCTTCTATATTTTCTGAGGCCTTGAAGAAAGGACCATGGTAACAAAATAGAGATCAAATTCTCCCACACTGAGACAAAAAGCCCATTCCAAATCAGAATTTCAGCTCATACTAGCAAAAGGCTTATTTCCCTGTCACTTAAAATTAATCCCAATTTGTCGTTTACCATTGTTCATCCTGAGAAATATATATGCCTTGTTTACTTGGGGAATATGTAATCGAAATCTTTGGAAAATTTAAAGTTTCACACATGTGGGCGGCACCCATAGCTCAGTGGGTAGGGCACTGGCCACACACACCCAGGCTGGCTGGTTAGAACCCAGCCAGGCCAGCTAAAACAATGACAACTGCAACAAAAAAATAGCCAGGTGTTGTGGCGGGCACCTGTATGTAGTACCAGCTACTTGGGAGGTGGAGGCAAGAGAACCACTTGAGCCCAAGGGTTTGAAGTTGCTGAAAGCTGTGACGCCATGGCACTCTACCCAGGGAGACAGCTTGAGATTCTGTCTCAAAATAATTAAAAGTTTCAGATATGTAACTCAAGAGTGACAGGTTTGTGAGACAGCAATGTTTTATTACTCATCTGGGCTATAAGAATGAATGTAAACTGTGCTCTTGAATCAACTATCAACAAGCTAACTACGAAAAACAGTGCCACCCGTGGGGTAAACCTCCAGTCATTTGCTGTCTACTGACACCCAGTTTTCATGCTTCTGGCTTGCCCAGGCACACAACACTGCCTGACCTGCCACTGGGCTGGAGAGCTCCTCCAGGCTACAGTCAGCTTCCCAGTCCCAGCCATAGTAGAGTCTCCTGCGGATTCGGGCACTTAGCTTCTGGTGTCCTGGGAGGAACTGAAACAAGGCAGCAGGGCGGTGGAGGGTGAAGGGTAGAAAGGGTATGGAGATCCTGGCTCCTGGCTGGAAAGAGGTGTTCGAGAGGCAGGCCCGGTTCACCTAGCCCAGCTCTCTGGATTGTCTGCCAATGGTAGCCTGGTCCTTAAAGGAGAGAAATAGCCCCATCCCACCGAGATGGTCCCAGGAAAGGTTCTCCCAGGAAGGTCCAGGTCTGGCCACCTCTAACCCCGTTCCTATACCCGGCGGCTCTCCCTCAGGGCCTAAGAAACCGGGGCCTCGAGTAGGCACTGCTCAAGCGGCTGCCGCCCAGACCTGGGCACGGCAGTCAGAGGAGCCCGCAGCGCGGCCCCACTCGGGTCGGGAAGGGAGTGCCCGGGGTTCCCCGGCTCCGAGCGCCGGGAGGCTGAGGAGGGGGCGGGCCGCGCGCTCACCGTGAAGTCCTGGAAACCGGTGAGGGAGAAGGTGACTTCTTCGTCCAGTAGGAGTCCGGCCACGTCCATAGCGCCGCCAGCTGCCGCCCTGCGAAGGTGAAGGAAAGGGAACGAGCTGTAAGTGGGCCTCAAAGCCGTCCTCGCCCGCCTGTCCACCTGCCCGCCGGCCTCCCCGCAGCGGGCCGCCGCCCTCGCCCGCGCAACCCCCTCCCCTCGCGCTGGCGGCGACAGGCGGGGCCCCGGCAGGCGGGGGCTTCTTCCTGTTCCGCCCTGGGCGCGGCGCGGGGCAAGAGGCCTGAGACGTCGGACCTTGGTGTGGCGCTCAGCTCACCTCGCGGAATAGAGAGGAGCCAGCCTGCCAGGCTCGAGTTCTGCCCGCGCTGCGTCTGCCCAGCGTTTACAAGCTGCGGAGGTATAAGCCGGCGAGTCTGCGCCTGGCACTTCCTGCCGCCCGCTCGGCCCAGCCTCCGGCCCCTGCCGCCGGGAAACAACCGGACCCGAACTCTTGGTCTCACAGAATTGAGTCCCAGGCGCCCATGTCTGAAAAATGGGGACAACTCTAGGGGACCACGCCGCACTAAGGATAAATAAGCCAGGCACGCCTCTCTTGTAGCGATGTAGGTGTTAATGTGAATAAAATGAGATTAAGAACGAGTTGATCCCAATTGTTTTTTAAAAGGCAAAACAAACGCCCACTTAAGAGATACACAAGAAAGGCGGCGCCTGTAGCTCAGCGAGTAGGGCGCCGGCCTTATACACCTAGGTTTGCGGGTTAGAACCCGACCCGGGCCACCTAAAACAATGACAACTGCAACAAAATATAGCCAGGTGTTGTGGCGGGCGCCTGTTGTCCCAGCTACTTGGGAGGTTGAGGCAAGACAATCGCTTAAGTCCAAGAGTTGGAGATTGCTGTGAGCTGTGGTGCCACAGCCCTCTATCCAGGGTGACAAAGTGAAACTGTCTCCAAAAAAAAAAAAAAAAAAATACACCAAGAAACTGTGGACAAGATGGAAGAGAAATTTATTTTCTGCCATACTTTTAAGTACGGTTTGAAATTTTAAACCCAATTACATATTTTGTAGGGCTCTGAGGTGACAGTAAATACAAAGGGTCAAAAAGTGTCAACATGCCCCCCCCAAATAAAAAGCATCTAAACAAGGTTTTATTTTTAAGCTCACCTCCCGCCTCCCATCTCACGTTTGAGGAGGGGGGAGGAAAGAACTCTTGACACGCGAAGGCTGGAAAGTTTATGGAAAGAGATGAGTGGGTGAAGCTGTTTTCGAGTCTGTCGAGTCACGCGCTGGTGTTTGTTTACTCGTTGAGGGGAGGGAAGTAGGAGGACGAGTACGTTGAGTAATGGGATGGCCACCGCCCTTCCCAAGAGAAGCAGATCCAACTCGGGATACGCAGCGTCTGGAAGCCCACTTCCTGCCCCTCCAGTCGGGGATTACTCCGGGGACACGGGGACACCTGGCCAGCGCCAGACTTCACAGCCACCCTGTCCACTCTTCCAAAAGAAAACGGGTCCGTCTGCTGGGATCTGGACCCTGACCCGGGATCACGACTACAACAGCCAGAACACTTTAATAGCGTAGGCGCTGGGGCATTAGCAGCCGCCTGTGCGCACGCGCGGACCGCCCTAATCCAGGCAGTTAGGTCGCGTCACGCGACGCGCCCGTCGCCCGCCGTCACGTGACGCTGGTCTGCAGCCTCTGCTTTCCTCTGCTTGCGCCCCCTTCCGCCTGACGCGCCCCCGGCGGCGGCCGCGCAGCCCTGGCTCCTCGCGGGCTCGGGCGGCGGCTGCGGCGGGGCTATGGCGAGCGGCGGTGGGGGTGGTAACACCGGCGCGGCTGGGGGCCCGGGAATGGGACTGAGCATGGGCCTGGGCCTGGGTTTGGGCCTAGGCATGGGTGAGGCCACCGGCGAGGCGGAGGAGGAGGCGGCCACGGCTGAGGCGGTGGGACATCTGGCCACCACGCTGTGGCTGCGGCTCCGCGGATGGGAGGCGGTGCTGGCGGCGGCGCAGCGGCTGCTAGTATGGGAGAAGCCGCTGCACAGCCTGGTCACCGCGGCGGCTCTCAACGGCCTCTTCTGGTAACGGCCGCTGAGGAGGGGGGCGGGGCCGGGCTGAGCGGGGGCGGAAGGGGCCGGGAGTACCATTCCCCCTTCTGGGCTGTCACTTGGCCTGTAGGGATGATCCAGCTCCCAGTTTCTGAAGGCTGGTGCCTGCCTAGATTGTCCCAGTCCTCTGTCTCTGGGTTGGGAGTTAGGCCTAGAGGTGCTATTCCCTCATCAGTGGGCGCTTTTCTGCCCTGTGAAATGGATGTAGGAGTCTCTCACCCACACACCGCTGAGGTGTCTGTTTCTCCTTAAGGTTGCTGTCTTCGTCGTCCCTCCGGCCCATCTTCCTACTCAGCGTCTCATTTTTGGCCTATTTTCTGCTGGATCTCTGGCAGCCTCGCATTTTCCCTGATGTTTCAGGTTAGTGTTTATAAGTTCCTTCAATTATCACCCATTAGGTGCGTGCTTGGTGCCTGATCCCGCTGGATGGAGTTGAATGATGAGGGAATGTCCAGCAGGCCACCTGCCTCCTAGGCACACCTCCGCCCCTGCTCCCATTTTAGGAAATTATCAAAAACGAGAAATTCCCCTTTTCCAAAATTAATATTATGGTTGGTATATTGGTTAAGACTGTGGTGTCTGCACCAGATTGACTGGATTCCATGCCCTGCTCTGCCACTTACCCATGTGTATGACCTTGTTAAAATCAATCTGTTTGCCTCAGTCTCTTTATAAAACAGGGGTGATAGAACTTACTCCATAGAGGCCAGGCGCAGTGGCTAGCACCTGTAATCCCAGCACTCTGGGAGGCTGGGGCAGGTGGATTGCCAGATCTCACAAATTTGAAACTAACCTAAGCCAGAGTGAGACCCCATCTCTAAAAATAGCTGGGCATTATGGAGAGCGGCTGTAGTCCCAGCTACTTGGGAGACTGAGGCAAGAGAATCGCTTAAGCCCAAGAGTTTGAGGTTGCTGTAAGCTGTGATGCCACATCATTCTACCTAGGGGGACAAAGTGAGACTATCTCAAAAAAGGGGGGGGGACTTATTCCATAGAAAGGTGAAAATTAAATGAGTTAACACACGTTATATGCTTATGGTAGCACTTCACACAATGAGAGTTATATAAATATGAAGTCCTCATTTTCCTTGTTATCTGTGTATTTACTTAATAGCTATTTTGGAGCAACTAGAGGCCAAGCGATGTGTGAGGTGCTTAGCATATAAATATGATAAGATGTGTTCCTATTTTTGAAAAGGGTGAAGTCTAAAGAAGGAGACAGAGACACAAAAAGCAATAACATGTAGTACATCCTGCATTTGTCATCTGAAGAAAGTACTCTGGGACTGCAGAGAAGGGACATCTACTTGCACCTTGGAGTGTGTTTCCTTAGGCCCCCTACTGCTCAATAATCTGTCCCCCTTCTCTCTCTATAGCATCATCCCCAGAGGAGCCACACTCTGACAGGTGAGTACAGGCTACCTCTTGAAGACAAATTCTGTCTTGTTTGCTGGTGTTGATGTCACCATGGAACAGGGCAATGCTGCAGTTTCTGCAGGCATGGGCCCCAGCATGGTGAATAGACTGGTAATAAGCCATAGAGTTGTCTTGGTCATAGACTCCAGTGTATGTGTTTATGTGCCTGCTCCTTTTGGAGGAGAGGGTTGGGTCCACCAGTCTTTCCTTCTAAGACCAGGACAGCCTCATTTGGGGAAGTGGGGTTGTCTACCTTTTTAGACTGAAGATCTCATTGCCATTCTCAGAGGGATTTGAGTGTCTAGAAAGCTGGTGTCTGAGGCCTCCAGGGGTCATGTCATGTCTCCCCAGTGAGGGTGCGGGGTCAGGAGCCCGGCCGCACCTGCTGAGTGTGCCCGAGTTGTGCAGATACCTGGCTGAGAGCTGGCTCACCTTCCAGATTCACCTGCAGGAGCTGCTGCAATACAAGAGGCAGAATCCAGCTCAGGTAACCTCCTCTATGTAATACAACTGTTCCCTGCATTGGGGGGAAGGAAGGGGTTGATAGGGGAGGAGTGATGTATGAACTCCCTTATTGGAGTCCCTGAAGTAACTCAGGAGGCCTGGGTTCTTCCTTGAGGGATCATTCACAGTTACTCCCTGGTATAGGAGATAGGCTTGCTTAAGAAAATAAGGTTCTGGCTCGGCGCCTGTGGCGCCAGCCACATACACCTAAGGTGGTGGGTTCGAATCCAGCCCGGGCCGCCAAAACAACAGTGACGGCTGCAACCAAAAAATAGCCAGGCGTTGTGGCGGGCGCCTGTGGTCCCAGCTACTTGGGAGGCTGAGGCAGGAGACTCGCTTGAGCCCAGGAGTTGGAGGTTGCTGTGAGCTGTGATGCCATGGCACTCTACCAAGGGGGATAGCTTAAGGCTCTGTCTCAAAAAGAAAGAGAATAAGGTTCTGAGGGCCTGACACTTTGTCCCTTTGTCCTGCTGAGGCAGATTGGGTGAATTATAGATGTTTGGCAGTGTCTTTTACAAACTTCTTGAATTGATGGCCTTGAACATCTTGACTAAATTGGATCACACAATTCCTTGAAGGCATGTCTTGTCTTTCCACTAGCTGAACAATAGTTTCTTACCCAGACCTTGTGTTGTTCTGTGCAGTTCTGTGCTCGAGTTTGCTCTGGCTGTGCCGTGCTGGCTGTGCTGGGACACTATGTTCCAGGAATTATGATTTCCTACATTGTCTGTGAGTAGGGTCTAGCCCAACCCTTCTCAAAGCCCACTGGTGTGACTTGGAGTGGGGGGAATATGCTCTGTCAGCCCAGTTACTGATTTGTGGATGTCTCCAGGGATATTGTAGTATTGGTAACAGAGGAAGAGTCATCTGGGGAGGAAGGCCTATGGGTGTGGAGAGAAGAGGTTAGCACATCCTTGGAAAAGGACTTTATCTTCCTTCAGCCCTTTCTATTTAAGGACTAGGAGAATGAGGGCCCTTAGGAAGTTTGTATAGCTCTGAGTGGACTTTCTAACTCATAGTGCTCAGTATCCTGCTGTGGCCCCTGGTGGTTTATCATGAGCTAATCCAGAGGATGTACACTCGCCTGGAGCCCCTGCTTATGCAGCTGGACTACAGCATGAAGGCAGAAGCTGATGCTCTGCATCACAAACATGACAAGAGAAGTAAGGGGCTCATTAACCCAAAGGGGTGAAAGTAGGTGGGAGGGCCTTGGCTTTTGGCTTATGAGATGCCCTGAAATTGAGATCTCTAGGTCCTTGACTATGTTTGTCCCCAACCCTTTTCCATGCTTGGTCACTGCCCTACTGCTCTTAATTCTCTAGAGCGGCAAGGAAAGAACATACCTCCAGGAGGTGATGAGCCACTGGCAGAGACAGAAAGTGAAAGCGAGGCAGAGCTGGCTGGCTTCTCCCCGGTGGTGAGGTTTGGGGAGATGGGTGTGGCGAACAGAAGGCTGGGGGAGAATCTGTCTACTTTACAGTTGCCACTTCTCAAGAGGGTATGAGCCAGAGGTTTTGGGGGAGAGCATGCCCCTGAAAAATTGGTTCTTTTTTCACCCAGTATGTTCATCCTGTCTCTCCAGGTGGATGTGAAGAAAACTGCATTGGCATTGGCCATTACAGACTCAGAGCTGTCAGATGAGGAGGCTTCTATCTTGGAGAGTGGTGGCTTCTCTGTATCCCGGGCCACAACTCCCCAACTGACTGATGTCTCTGAGGGTATGGGTGCTACTTGCTCCTCCTTAGCTTCCTATTCCCTGCTGTGGGGTGCTGGTTCTCTTCTCTGGCCCCCTGTCAATGTTTTCTTTGGGGAATCGACCCTCTAATTCTGCTTTAAGCTCCTGAAAGACCCTAATAAGATTTGGTCCAGCATTCCATGTCTTGAGTTCTCATTCTTGACGTGATTGGTTGTTTTGGCTAATTGGAGTAGCAGGTTTGTTTCTAACCCTGTGTTCTCTACACAGATTTGGACCAGCAGAGTTTGCCAAGTGAGCCAGAGGAGGCCCTGAGCCGGGAGCTGGGGGAGGGAGAAGAGGCAGAGCTGGTACCTCCCGAAGACCTATTGGGCACCTCTCAGACCTTGTCTAGGCAAGCCCTGGACTCAGAGGAAGAGGAAGATATGACAGCTAAGGAAACCTTGCTTCGGCTGTCATCCCCCCTTCATTTTGTGAACACACACTTCAATGGAGTAGGGTCCTCTCCAGATGGAGTGAAGTGCTCCCCAGAAGGACCAGTGGAGACGCTGAGCCCAGAGGCAGTGAGTGGTGACCTCAGCGCTCCACCCAGCATCCTGTCACCCCCACTTTGCCTTGCTGAAAGTGACCCTGTCCCCTCCTCCGTGTTCTCACCTCTTCCCCAGGACTCACCCCAGCCCCTGCCTGCCCCTGAGGAAGAAGAGGCACTCACCACTGAGGACTTTGAGTTGCTGGATCAGGGGGAGCTGGAGCAGCTTAATGCAGAGCTGGGGTTGGGGCCAAAGACACCCCCAAAGCCCCCTGATGCTCCACCCCTGGGGCCTGATGACCATTCTCTGGTACAGTCAGACCAAGAGGCTCAGGCCATGGCAGAGCCATAAGCCATGGGGTAGGAGCTGCAGGCATAGCAGGGCTTCTGGCTAGGGGTGTCGCTATTTTCTCCTTTCCCTACTATGGGAAAGGGCGATGCATGGGGAAGCTGGCTGTCAGACAGTAGCCAGTCCACCCTCTGCCTGCCTGCCTGCTGTCCCAGGCATGGTGCAGAACCTGTGCCTGGGATTGGTTTTAAGTTTGTAAATAATTTTGCATTTGGGGTAGTGGATGTGAACAGGGCTAGGGAAGTCCTTCCCACAGCCTGCTCTTGCCTCCCTGCCTCAACTCTATTCTCATTCCACTATACCCCAAACTTTGGTGGTCTACCCCTTTCTTTTTCCTCCTATCCTCAGGGACCTGTGCTGCTCTGTCCTCATGTCCCACTTGGTTGTTTAGTTCAGGCACTTTATACTTTTTCTCTCCTGTCCCATGTTCCTTTGCTTTATTTCCCTGCTGTGTCCTGTCCCTAGCAGCTCAATCCCCAGCCCTTGCCACCTCCTCCTTCCTAGTGGGCACTGGCTAAGCTGTAGGGAGTTTCCTGGTCTGGGAGGTAAACAGTAAACATAGGGTGGTGGGTCAGGCCAGTAGTTACATGCTTTGGTCGCCAAAGTCTGTGTAACCTCCACTGCACCCTTGCCCAAGTTCAGCCTGGCCTTTCATGATGCAGGAGGAGAGCAGGAACAGCACATGCACCAGCCCTCAATTAGTGAGCACATTCTCTGTCTTGTTGAGATAGGGGGTGTCCTTAATGTCCTAGGGAGAAAGAAGGAAACCTACTCTGGACCTTGGATGGTCCAAGTGTGGGTAGGACCACTTAGGAAGTGGACAGTAACATCTATACAGGTGTCAACTGGAAAAATAAAGTGTTGATTGGCTAGAACTGTTGCCTGCCTGCCTCACCATGAGCTCCCTCCCACACTGCTCTTTATCCCCTTTCCACTCTTACCCTCTTCACCCCAATTGTGTTCCTGGCTGTTTATTTACCTTGGTGCAAAACAAGGCCAGAAGCAAGGATTACCCAACAACCCTAACTTCCTCTTAGCCATCTTTCCTGACAGTCCAATTTGTTTAGTGAGATTTAGCATGTGCAAATAAAGTGTATGCAGGAGGAAATTGCCTTGTCTTCCCAATCAGTAGAAATTTAGGACCATAACGACTGTTTTCTGCCATGTTGCCTACAATCCTAACACTGTTTTCTTAAGTCTTCGCCTATCTATCTAGTATATTAATAATTAGCTCATTCAGCCCCAATTTATCTATACTAGGGAAGCCAAACAAGCAATAGAGGTCCTATACCTATATTGGAACTGATTTGGGGCCAAGGAACACTAGAGGTAATATCTAACACTGAATACATAGTAGTTGCTTGGCACTGTTCTGATTTGTATGTATTCATGGTTTTTTTTTTTCACAACATATCTAGTATACATTAACTCCATTTTACAGACAGTACTTTCCCAAAGGCCACAAGGCCTAGTCAGAATCAAGCTGTTTGGCTCTAGCAAACATGGAACAGTAAGCCCATGTCCATTAATAGGATGCAAATGGGAAAAAGCTCAAGGACATGGAAGCTATAAAGAACCATTGTGGAGGGCAGCGTCTGTGGTTCAGTGAGTAGGGCGCCGGCCCCATATACTGAGGGTGGCGGGGTTTGAACCTGGCCCTGGCCAAACTGCAACAACAACAAAAAATAGCCCACTGTTGTGGCAGGTGCCTGTAGTCCCAGCTACTTGGAGGTTGAGGTTTTGTTTTTAGATGCAGAGTCTCATTTTGTCACCCTCGGTAAAGTGCTGTGGCGTCACGGCTCACAGCAACCTCAAAACTCTGTGGCTTAAGCAATTCTCTTGCCTCAGCCTCCTGAGTAGCTGGGATTATAGGCGCCTGCCAGAACACCCAGCAATTTTTTTGTTGCACTTGTTTAGCTGGCCCAGGCTGGGTTCAAACCTGCCACCCTCGGTATATGTGGCTGGCTCCGTAAGCACAGTGCTATGGGCACTGAGCCTATAAAGAACCATTCTGATATCCTGACTTCATGATGAGTGGAGTCCATCTATATGTGAGCAATAGCAAGACTCCATCTTCAAATTCACAAAAGACTTAAATCCTTTCTCTTTGGGGAAGAAAAGCCCAGAACTGAGCAAATGGGCCCTTCTTTGAGTTCATGTCCTCAGCCTTCAGATAAGCTACCATGTAGCAGTGCTGCCTTTTTTTCTTGAGACAGGGTCTCACTTGGTCACCCTCGGTAGAGTGCTGTGGTGTCACAGCTCACAGCAACCTCCAACGCTTGGGCTCAAGTCATTTTCCTGCCTCAGCCTCTCAAGTAGCTGGGACTACAGGTGCCCACTACAACACCTGGCTATATTTAGAGATGAGGTCTCACTCTTGCTCAAGCTGGTCTCAAACTCCTAAGCTCAAGCACTCCACCCATCTCGGCCTTTTAGAGTGCTTGGATTACAGGCGTTAGCTACCACACTTGGCAGCAATGCTACCTTTTTGAGGTTGACTTCTATGCCATGTCTTCGATAAGTGTGAGAAATTTTCCATTTGTTTTACATTTGCCTGAGAAAATTTTTTAGGGTTAGCTGAGGCTTTGACCTGTGCCATTATAGTTAAAGGAACATGAACTTTTATTGAGAGAATGGAAAAACAGTTTTTTAAAAAATATTCACAAAGGAACAAAGAAAAACAGTTCCAATCAACAAATAGGCAGTTTAAGAAAAAATAGAATTACCCAATCAAAAAGACAATGGTTGCCATGTGCCCTGCCTTTAATCCAGTTTCTTGTTAGACCTGCACTTTGAAGATAGAACCAGAAGATAACAGCTGGAACAAAACTTTGGAATTCCATGTGGATCCATTCTTGACATTCAACTGTGATTTGACAGTTGCTACTTGTTTGTGATTTTTTCCATTATCAGGTATCTAGGCCATTTCATGCCCCATGATGAAAGGGACAAGGAGAAAGTTTTCATATTTCAGTGAAAGAAAAATGAGCAGAAATGTGAAACCTGGGCAGCCCCAGTGGCTCAGTGGATAGGGCACTGACCCCATATACCAAGTGTGGTGGGTTCGAACCCAGCCCTGGCCAAACTGCAACAAAAAAATACCCAGGCGTTGTGGCGGGTGCCTGTAGTCCCAGCTACTCAAGAGGCTGAGGCAAGAGAATCACCTAAGCCCAGGACTTGGAGGTTGCTGTGAGCTGTGACGCCATGGGACTCTACTGAGGGTGATAAAGTGAGACTCTATCTCTAAAAGAAAAAAACAAGAAAGAAAAAGAAATGTGAAACCTACATAATAAAATCATAAAAGTACAGGCTGAGGGAAGAAGAATTGTCTACAGGTTTACATTGGGGGTGGAGCCACTGCACCTTAGTTCACTATGTGCTCAAACAACTAATAGTGTAATAAGGCTGCTCATAAAATTAATTTAATTTTACGCTGCATTAAAAGAATTGTCTCCAAAACAAAGAAGGCAATACTTACTAGTGTACTGTGCTCAAGTTAGAATACTGCCAGAGGATGGCTTAATTTGCTCAGAGAAATTGACAAATTGCAGTGTGTCCAGGAGAGGACTACTACAGAGGAAGGCTGAAAATTGTCATACAGCACCTTGCTGAAGAAACTGGACTCTTTAATCGAGGAAAAGAGAACTGAGTTGGGTCAAGTTATCTGCCTTCAGACCTCAAAGGTTTGTCCATAGGAGGGCAAGAATTTAAACTTTTAAATTGAGTTTGATTGATAATATTGCTTGATAGACTTTAGTTCTGGTCAAGGGATATTGCAAAATAGTAGTAGATTTCTTTTTCTTTGCTGCCTTCGTTGAATGCCATGTGTCACAGCTCACAGCAACCTCAAATTCTTGGCCATAAGGGATTCTCTTGCGTCATCCTCCTGAGTACCTGGGACTACAGGCACCTGCCACAATAACCAGCTAGTTTTAGAGACAGCATCTTGCTCTGGCTCAGGCTGTTCTGGAACTGGTAAGTTCAGGCAATCCACCCACCTCGGCCTCCCCAGAGTGCTAGGATTATAGGCATGATCCACTGCACCCAGCCCAAAATAGATTTAAATGATCTTCACAAGTACAACATCAAAAACAGTGATTCTAGCAATAATTCAGTCATGGAAGGACAACATATCACCAAGTTTTGCTGTTACTGTCTAACGTCTGCTTGAATTTGTTTCCCTCCATCTAGGTATTTTGTTGGGTGTCATTGACTCACTTTTCTTGTACTCTGTTCACTCATCCCCAGGCAGTTTCACCCATTTACTTTCCACATATCTACTAATAACCTCTAAATCAGGCGTCCTCAAACTACAGCTCACGGGCCACACTTATTCGGCCCACCGGGTGCTTTTGCCGCCGCTACCTGTCCTGTTTAGCAGCCGACTCGTCCCAGGGCCCCACAGTCTGGCCCTTCAATGGTCTGAGGGACAGTGAACTGGCTCCCTTTTTAAAAAGTTTGAGGACCCCTGCTCTAAATCTTAGTTCAGTTCCTTTCTACTTCCAAGTAGGCATCTTTACTTGAATGCCCCATGGGTACTGCTATGGTTTCAATATTTATTCCTTCCAAAACTCATGTTGAAGTTTAAACCCTAACGTGCATGTATTGAGAGGTGGGGCCATTAAGAGGTGGTTGGGTCATGAGGTACCTGCCCACACAAATGGATTAATGGGTTAAAGGGTTTCATGGGAGTGGGGCTGGTGGCTTTATTAAGAAGGAGAAGCACCCTCCCCTCCTTTTGTAATGCCCTACATCACCTCAGGTCTCTGCAGAGAGTCCCACTAGCAGGAAGGCCCTCACCAGAGGTAACCCCTTGAACTTATACTTATCAGTCTCTATAACTATAAGGAATAAGTTTCTTTATAAGTTACTCACTTTCCGGTATTCTTTTATAAACAATAGAAAACAGGCTAAGGGAGGGTGCCTTCTGCTCTCTATACCAAACTGAACACGTCCTCTTTCCACTCTGTATGACATTACCCACCTCCCCCAAACAGATTTTTTCTGTGTTTTCCATCTTCTTGTTGGCACCAGTAATCATGAAGACCTACTTCTCCCTCTTCCCAAACCCAGGCAGTTGCCTGTTGACTGCTAATTTGGTATCCTGATGATTTCTTGACTCTGTCACCTCCATCACAACCCTAACACTCTCCTCATCTCTCCTCTGGTGTGCTGTGGTAGTTTCCCTGCCCACATTCTTGTCCTCCACCCCAAATTTGGATGATGGCTAATGAAGTAGCTAGAGTATTTCTCTTGAAATACAAGTCTAAGGACCTTTCTGCAATTTAATATTAACTAAAGGCTCTCCACATGCACTGAGGCTGGCAAGTTCAAACCTGGTCCGGGCCTGCTAAACAATAATCACAACTGCAACAACAACAAAAATAGCCAGGTGTTGTGGTGGGCACCTGTAGTCCTAGCTGAGGCAAGAGAATCCCTTAAGCCCAAGAGTTGGAGGTTGCTGTGAGCTGTGACACCATGACATTCTACTGAGGGCAACATAGGGAGACTGTCTCAAATAAATAAATAAATAAATAAAAAGATAAAAATGAAAATAAAAGAAGTCTGAGATTCAGCCCTTTGCAGCAAAAGGAACCCCCAGACAGCTTGTCCAGGAGGCTGCTCAGCTGTGCTGCCCTTCTCCACCCCTTGCTGGACGCATACACTTTTGCTTAACAAAAGCTTCACTTGTCTTTTAAGACAAGTAAATAGAGTTTGGCAGTTGGTACATGGCTGATTATGGTAAATATGTTGCCTTTGTTCACTAGAGGGAATAGTAGCTAAAAGTTACAACAATTTACAGATTTGAGAGTTCTTTCTTCCTGGCTAGTTTAAAGGCAATATAAACAATCTAGATCTGTAAATTCAAATTTGCTGGTTTGGGACTAAAGTTTTTCTGAGTTTAAGGCAAGAGTGCCCAAGCAGCTTAAATTTCTGTGATTGCATCAAATTATCTTGTTATTTGGAAAATTTGTGATAAAACTATTTAGGCTCTTAACTAAATACTTTGATCAAAAATCCAGTTACTGGTCAGGTGTGGTGACTCATGCCTGTAATCCTAGTACTCTGGGAGGCCAAGGCAGGAAGATCCCTTGAGCTCTGGAGTTCAACACCAGCCTGAGGAAGAGTGAGACTCTCACCTCTACTAAAAATGGAAAAATTAGCTGAGTGTTGTACTTGGTGCCTATAGTCTTAGCTACTTGGGAGGCTGAGGCAGGTGGATTGCTTGAACCTAGGTATTTGAGGCTGTGAGCTAAGCTGATGCCATGGCACTCTAGCCTTGGGCAACAGAGTGAGAGTCTGCTGCAAAAAAAACCCTCCCAAATCCAATTACATGTAGTAAAGTTTGCTTGAAAAAATGATCTGTTGGACGGTGCCCAAAGCTCAGTGGGTAGGGTGCTGGCCACATGCACCAGGGCTGGTGGGTTCAAACCCAGCCAGGGCCTGCTAAAAAGATAAACAAAAAAATAGCCAGGCATTGTGGCAGGCGCCTGTAGTCCCAGCTACTTGGGAGGCTAAGGCAAGAGATTCACTTGAGCCCAAGAGTTTGAGGTTACTGTGAGCTGTGACACCATGGCACTCTACTGAAGGTGACAAAGTAAGACTCTGCCTCAATTTAAAAAATAAATAAATAAAAGAAGAAGAAGAAGAAATGATCTATTAGTCTAAAGAAATGGAAAAAATTAAAGAAATTCGAGTTTGTTTAAGTGTAAAAAGTGAGTTGATTTCACTTTAAAAATATTCATTTCATAAAAGATAATGAGAAGTGGAAGAACTCTTTAAGATTAAAAAGGAGACCAAAGAAATATGACATAAATGTAAGGTATGATCTTGGGTTGGATCTTAGGTTGGGCAAAAGCTACTATATGGACACTATTGAGAAAATTGTAAAAATTTGAATATGGATATTACCCTAAATAAAGATTGTGTCAAGGTCAAATTTCTTAAATTTGATCATTGTACTGTATGCAGTTACATCCTTATTATTTATTTATTTAATTAAATTTTTTTTTTTTTTTTTTTTTTGAGACAGAATCTCAAACTGTCACCCTGGGTAGAGCACCGTGGCATCATAGCACACAGCAACCTCCAACTCAGCTCAAGTGATCCTCTCGCTTCAGTTTTTTATATTTTTAGTAGAGATGGAGGTCTTGCTTTTGCTCAGGCTGGTCTGGAACTTGTAAGCTCAAGCTATCCATCCACCTTGGCCTCCCAGAGTGCTAGGATTACAGGCGTGAGCCACCTTGCACAGCCTACATCCTTATTTTTAGGAAAAAATTTTGTGTGTGTATGAAGAAAGTGAGAGAAAATGATAAAGCAAATGTGGTAACATACTGTAAAGAAATATTCAGATAAATATAACACATAGAAGTTTACTATTCAATGGATAAACATATGATGGTTTATTTAGACAACTGAATAGAATGAACAAACTATAATTAGACACAAAAATATGAGTGATTGCATAAAGAAAATATTGAGCCAAAGAAACTGAACACACACAAAAATATAATGTATGATTCCATTTATATAAAGTACATTTTATACCATTAGATGTCAAATTAGAACTGGGTGAGGTGGCTATAATCCCAGCACTTTGGGAGGCTGAAGCCAGGAGTTCAAAACCAGCCTGGACAAATAGCAAGACCCCTTCAATAAAAAAAAAAAAAATTGGGTATGGGTATGGTGGCTCATGCCTGTAATCCCAGCATACCAAGTTTACCCAGAAATTATATTATAGGTTTTGGACTGACAAGCTACACAGTAAAAGAAAATAAAGATGGGGTGGCACCTGTGGCTCAGTGGGTAGGGTGCCAGCACCATCTACCAAGGGTGGCGGGTTCAAACCCAGCCCCAGCCAAACTGCAACAACAACAACAACAAAAATAGCTAGGCATCTGTGGTGGGCACCTGTAGTCCCAGCTACTCAGGAGGCTGAGGCAAGAGAATTGCCTAAGCCCAGGGTTGGAAGTTGCTGTGAGCTGTGTGATGCCACGGCACTTTACCCAGGGTGATAAAGTGAGACTCTGTTTCTACAAAAAAAAAAAAAAAAGAAAGAAAAGAAAAGAAATAATTTATCAACACATGGGAAATGAACAAATTCAGTAATAACTAAAGAAATACACAAACAACTAATAATGTACATTGTTAATTATTTAGTCTGTACCAATCATAGAATTAAGTGCTTTACATGTGTCATTTTATTTGATCTTCACCACTACACATTGATATAGGAATTCACTTTTCCTCATTTTACAGAATAGGAAATTGAGGCTTACTGAAGTAAAATGACTTGCCAAAGTCACACAGCTGGTTGTGATTACAGTACTGCTTTTTAGTATTCTGGTATTCCCACATAGCCTCATATTTTAAAGTACCAAAATAGAATTTTAGTTTGGGATGAAATCCTGTCTACATTAAAAAAAGGAACTGAATTCTGGATCATTTATAAATGAGGTACAGCTGCATTAAAATTTTGAATACAGGTTCAAAGATTATTTTGTTTGTTTGTTTGCTTACATTTTTTGAGACAGAGTCGCCCTTGGTAGAGTGCCATTGCATCATAGTGATATGGGATTTTTGACTTTGGATTTCCAGGCTCTTGGTCTCGATGATTTGATGAATGAATTGATGGACCACAGGATGGACAATAACTTAGGTTTTATTTACAGAGGTATTATTACAGCTCTTACAAAAAGCCAAACCTTCCAGAGCAGGATAAGATAGGTTTTATATAAGTGTCACAGCTCTTACAAAGAGCCAAACCTCCTTGCAGGGCAGGATGCAAGTGTTACAGCTCTTGCAAAGAGCCAACCCTCCTTACAGAGCAGGGTATAAGTGTTACAGCACTTACAAAGAGCCAAACCTCGGCAGAGCCAAGATGGTGAACTGCAGCCAGCTTTTTACAGAAGCTCCCGTCCAGAAGGAGGCTGAGAGGACAGAACCTTAGCAAATTAGCTGATGGTTTGGAGCAGAGACAGGAGAGAAGATTGAAGAGTGCACTTCAACCTTCCTGAGGCGAGCTGCGACCCTGAAATTACAACCAAAAG
>NW_003852408.1:13199496-13203140 GCF_000181295.1 Otolemur garnettii | reverse complement strand
CCCAGCCAAAAAAAAAAAAAAAAAAAAAAACAGCCAAACCTCCTTAAGGAGCAGGATGCAAGTGTTATAGCTCTTACAAAGAGCCAAACTTCTTTGGAGAGCAGGAAGTAGTAGTCTCCCTCAGTAGTCTGCAGCAATCTGCTGAGGTCTTTGCTCTCCTGTCCTCTCTTCCTCAAAGGGCTGTGACAATCTGCCCCTAGGTGCTTTACTCAGGGGTTTATATGGGGGCAGTTGGCCAATGAGCTGAAAGCTGAGCTGATTGGTCTATTTTCTCTTAAAAATAGACCAATCAGGAGCAGGATGGAAAATGGACCAATGAGGGATGCACTGGAGGAATCACCAGTGTTTTGCCCTGCTGGGTCCAGTTCCTTAGGCTACTGTGGCCTCCGATGGGGGAGGGAAGCTCCCATCCGCTTGCTCCAACCTACCGGTTCCTTTGCCAACTACTGCCACCAAGACAGAGGTGGCAGGTCCCCAAGCCCTGCTCGGCTGAGCTGGCTGGGGTGCCACTTTTCTGGTATCAATAGCTCACAGCAATCTCAAACTCTTAAACTCAAGTGATTCTCTTGCCTCACCCTCCCCAGTAGGTGAGACTATAGGCACCCACCATAAGGCCTGGCTATTTTTAGAGATGAGGTACTCACTCTTGCACAGACTGATCTCAAATTCCTAAGCTCAAGTGATCCACCCCTCTCAGCCTCCCAGAGTTCTAGGATTACAAGAGGGAGCCACTGGGACTGCCTACCAAGGTTTAAAACATTGTTGCATTTCACAGACTTGAAGAGAAGGAAAAAATGTCAATAAACAAAAAAAGCTTTTGTTGGAAGAATAATTATTCTAGTTCAAAGACTCTTTAAACAAGTAGGAACAGGACATATAAAACTAATATAGGTTCCCTGCATCAGAATCTCAATCTATATTCATTGAAATTAAAAAAAATAGGGATACACAGATGTTCCTTTTGAAAAAAATTAGAGCAGCTCAGTGCCCGTAGTGCAGTGGTTAGGGCACCCACCAGGGCTGGTGGGTTCGAACTGGCCTGGGCCTGCTGAACAAAAATGACAACTACAACAACAACAATCAAAAAAAAAAAAATAGCCAGGCATTGTGGTGGGTGGGTGCCTGTAGTCCCAGCTACTTGGGATGCTGAGGCAAGAGAATCACTTGAGCCCAGGAGTTTGAGGTTGCTGTGAGACTCTGTCTCACAGTGAGACCCTGTCTCAAAAAAAAAAAAAAAATATATATATATATATATATGTATATATATATGCTCTCTGAAGATAGTGTATTATTTTTGATATGTTATATCCATTATGTTATTATTAATTTAGTTATATCAATTAGATGTTTACGTTCTTTGCTTGTGCTTATTTCCACCTCCACCCCCATTTGTGCCTTTATTTTGGTCTCTGTCTTTCATGGAAGAGACTTTCCTCAGACCTTGGTTTACTTTTTCATATTTGAGCAGAGGCTCTTAAAGGGCAACTGAATGATCACTAGAACTCATTAGTTGGTATCTTCTTTGTAGGGTGACATGGCAGAGATGACCATCTTCTTGGGAACCCCCAATGCCAATATCTGTGGAGCTTTTAGGCTGTTTTCTCCAAAGAAGAACCTGTAGTCTCCATCCAGGGGAGCATGAGCCTGGCTGCCAGAGTTCTCAAAGCCAGGAAAAGGAGGCTAAGTTTTCTCCTCCTCTCCACCCTCACTGGTGTCTGAGGATCTGAAGCCCAGTGTCCCTCTGACTCATTCTCTCTACGGTCTGTTCTTTGCTAGGGTAGGAGAGGGGCGGTCACTGCTGCCCAGGCTAGAGGAGGGAATCTGGGATCTAACTGCTCCCTACATAGACTTTAAATTTAAGCTCACCCTTCTTTTTCTAATCCTTTCTTTCTACCACCACCCTCTTCACAGGCACTGGACCCTCTAAGTCCTGAGCATTTTTGTGTCCCTCCGGTACTCATGGGCCTGCACCTGTGGTTTGCATTTAGATTTTAGCTTCCTAGATCCTTGGTCACCCCTCTTCCCTTAGCTTTGTAGCTTTCCAATGTTTTTGTCATATCTCCATGTATTGTTTGCTTCTGTTTTCCTTAGTCTCTGTTTCTTTTTTCTTTCTTTTTTTTTGATACTGAGTCTCACTATATCACTCTTGGTAGAGTGCTGTGCCATCACAGCTCACAGCAACATCCAGCTCTTTGGCTTAAGCAATTCTCTTGCTTCAGCCTCCCAAGTAGTTGGGACTACAGGCGCCTGCCACAACACCAGCTATTTTTTTATTGCACTTGTCATTGTTGTTTAGCTGGCCGGGGCTGGATTCGAACCCGCCAGCCTTGGTGTATGTGGCTGGCGCTGTAACCACTATGCTACGAGTGACAAGCCTTTTTTTTTTTTTTGTGGCATTGTTGTTTTAGCAGGCCTGGGCCAGGTTCAAACCTGCCAGCCCCTATGTATGTGGCTGGCACCCTACCCACTGAGCTACGGGTGCCACCCAATCAAATTCAGTTTTCTTTTCTGAAAAATGGAAACACTTGATATCTACTTCAAAAGGTTTCCATGGGTGATTAAATAAGCTAACACATGAGTAAGAACAGGACATGACACTTAACAAGTCTTAGTTTTTCCTTCCCTTTCTTCCTGTACTGTTTCTCTAAGAATCAATTGTGAAGGAAAACCACCAAGACAGATACCATTAAATAACATTCAGGTAGAACTGGGGCCGAGAATTGGGACATTGCTGACCATCTTCACTTTGATCTTGTCTACTTTAGACCTGCTGAAGCTGTAAATAAGAGGTGTTTGGCAATATCTACACTTGCTAATTTGCAGAGGAGCCAGTGACAGTTGTTTCAATGAGAGGCTACAGCTCAGAGTTTACCCACAGCTGAAGCACAAAGCTGCTTAGCAGGTTTGTGTATGCTTTGTTGGTCTACAATAAAAGAGATTTAAGCAACGCTCCACTGTTAATTGATATCATCAGAAACAACTGCTTATTTAAGTTGCAAACTACATCCAAACTATGTATTGGGAAATAGAGACTCTGGTTTGGGCATCACTCTTTTCCTATGTTGGAAAGATGGTATTAGTGAGAAAGAAAGTCCCTAGGTAGTTAAAGCATGGATAGCTTAGCCTGGACCATAACCTATCAGTTGCAGGGCGGAACCTGTTGCTCAGTGAGTAGGGCGCCGGCCCCATATACCGAGGGTGGTGGGTTCAAACCCAGCCCTGGCCAAACTGCAACAAGAAAATAGCCAGGTGTTGTGGCGGGCACCTGTAGTCCCAGCTATTCAGGAGGCTGAGGCAAAAGAATTGCCTAAGCCCAGGAATTGGAGGTTGTTATTAACTGTGTGACGCCACGGCACTCTACCAAGGGTAATAAAGTAAGACTCTGTCTCTACAAAACAAACAAACAAACAAAAACCTATCAGTTTGGAGATATTTTGCGTAACAAAAGAGATACTATGGGAGGCGCCATAGTTCAGTGGGTAGGGCACCTGGCCACATGCACTGGGGCTGGTGAGTTTAAACCTAGCCTGGGCCTACTAAAGCAAAAAAAAGAAAAAAAAAATAGCAGGGTGTTGTGGCGGGCGCCTGTAGTCCCAGCTGCTCAGGAGGCTGAGGCAAGAGAATCACTTAAGCCCAAGAGTTGG
>NW_003852408.1:13142778-13199169 GCF_000181295.1 Otolemur garnettii | reverse complement strand
AAAAAAAAAAAAAAAGTTATTGTGAGAGTTTCACTATCTGTTGTGGTCATTGGGGTTTCCAAGGTAAGTCTGTTAAGGCAGTTGAAACATTCTGGCTTGTGCTTAAGATAAAGCTCCAAAGATTTTATATTTTGAGTTCTTCAAGGCTTTGGTTATCTGAGTATTCATATAGTGGGAGTGCGGAGAGAGGCAGTATTTGTCTTTGTTTAGTCTGCTCCATACAAGGTTTCTTAAACTGGAAATTCTAAAGCCATCGATGAATGTAGAGAGAAAAAAAGAATAAATCTCTTGAAATGAAATGATTATCGCATGCTTGAAAAGAAATATTTAAAATCTGACAATCTTTTTTTTGACAAAGAGTCTCACTCTTTCCCTGGGTAGAGTGCCGTGGCATCATCTCTTGGGCTCAAGTGATTCTCTTGCCTCAGCCTCCGAAGCAGCTGGGGCTATAGGTGCCAGATACAACACCCAGCTAGCTTTTCTATTTATTTATTTATAGAGTGCCATGGCATCATAGCTCACAGCAACCTCAAACTCTTGGGCTCAAGTGATCCTCTTACCTCAGTCTCCCACATAGCTGGGACTACAGGTGCCCACCACAATGCCCAGTTACTTTTTAGAGACGGGGTCTTACTCTTGCTCAGGGTGGTCTCAAACTCCTGAGCTAAGGCAATGCACTGGCCTCAGCCTCCTAAAGTGCTGCAATTATAGGTGTGAGCTACTGAGCCGGGCCCTTAGTTTTTCCTTTTTTTTGCAGGTTTTTTTATTTTTATTTATTTATTTATTTATTTATTTTGGCGGGGCTAGGTTTGAACCCATCACCTCCAGTATATGTGGCTGGTGCCCTACTCCTTTGAGCCACAGGCGCCGCCCAGTTTTTCCATTTTTAGTAGAGACAGGGTCTCAGTCTTGCTCAGGCTGGTCTTCAACTCCTGAGCTCAGGCAATCCACCCTCCTCACCCTCCCAGAGAGCTAGGATTACAGGAGTGACCACCACACCAGACCAAAATAAAAGCATTTATAAAGTCTTGGAAGTAATTTAAAACAAAAAGAAGTAAGCTGAGTGTGGTGGCTCACACCTACAATCCTAGCACTCTGGGAGGCTGAAGTGAGAGGATCCCTTGAGTTCAGTGGTTGGAGACCAGCCGGAGCTAAAGTGAGACCCTGTCTCTAAAAAGAATAGTTGGGCCTTGTGGTGAATGCCAGTAATCCCAGCTACTTGGGAGGCTTAGGCAAGAGAATCACTTGAGTCCAAGTGTTTGAAGTTGCTGTGAGCTGTGATGCCAGAGCACTCTACCAAGGGCAATGAAGTGAGACTCTGTCTCAAATAAATAAATAAATAAATAAATAAAGTTTTTAAAAATGCCATAATGCCTCTGGGGTTAATGTCTTCAAGGCCACATTAGAAAAACACCATATCGGCTGACGCCTGTGGCTCAAGTGGCTAAGGTGCCAGCCACATACACCTAAGATGGTGTGTTGGAATCTAACTCGGACCCACCAAACAACAATGATGGCTGCAACCAAAAAATGGCTGGGCGTTGTGGCAGGCACCTGTGGTCCCAGCTACTTGGGAGGCAGAGGCAGGAGATTCGCTTGAGCCCAGGAGTTGGAGGTTGCTGTGAGCTGTGAAGCCACAGCCCTCTACCCAGGGGGATAGCTTAAGGCTCTGTCTCAAAAAAAAAAAAAAAAAGAAAAACACCACATCAATTTCTGCAGGCTAACATTACAGAGCCATAAAGCCTATGCTTTTATTAGTACTGGGTTGTTAATCAAATATACTATGACAACAGTTATATTCCCAAGAGTATTAGACAACGGTCAAGTAGGCTTATTAGACAAACTCTAGTATTATATGAAAAAAACAGGACAATCATCTTTTTTTGTCTTTTTTACAGTTTGGGATAAGTTTTTCTTTTACACATGAATTGTGGCAATAAGGGGAGTTTAACTGGCTTAGAGAAAGGGAGTTTTTTTCCACACTGCAAGTTGAAACTCATTAATAGCCTATAATCCCAGCACTCTGGGAGCCTGAGGTGGGTGGATTGCCTGAGCTCACAGGTTCAAGACCAGCCTGAGCCAGAATGAGAGCCCCTCACTTCTAAAAATTAGCCTAGCATTGTGGTGGGTGCGTGTAGTAACAGCTACTTGGGAGGCCACGGCAAGAGAATCGCTTGAGCCCAAGAATTAGAGGTTGCTGTGAGCTACAATGCCACAGCACTCTACCGAGGGTGACAAAGGGAAACTTTGTCTCAAAAAAAAAAAAAAAGGGTTCAGCACCTGTGGCTCAGCAGTTAGGGCGCCAGCCACATACACTGGAGCTGGCAGGTTTGAATCCAGCTGGGCCTTCCAAACAACAATGACAATTGCAATAAAAAATAGCTGGGCGTTGTGGTGGGCACCTGTAGTCCTAGCTACTTGGGAGGCTGAGGCAAGAGAATCACTTAAGCCCAGGAGTTTGAGGTTGCTGTGAGCTGTGATGCCACGGCACTCTACCGAGGGCAACATAGTGAGAGTCTGTCTCAAAAAAAAAAAAAAGAAAGAAAGAAAGAAAGAAAAAGAAATATTGTAGAATAGACTATCAGAATAGCCAGGCATTGTGGCGGGTGCCTGTAATCCCAGCTACTTGGGAGGTGGAGGCAAGAGACTTGCTTGAGCCCAGGAGTTGGAGGTTGCTGTGAGCTGTGATGTCACAGCACTCTACCCAGGGCAACAGCTTGAGACTCTGTCTCAAAAAAAAAAAAAAAAAGAATAGACTATCAGAGTGTATCAAACACAATAAGGTCAAGTTTCAGTTTTGTGCCTATGTATGTGTGTTGGGTATAAAATGCAGTTCCTAATGTGAGTAAAGGTTTAAAAGTTTGAAAACCACTGACTTCGGTCAGAGGCTGCAAAGGGATCAAAACCATACACAATTGCTTAGAGCAAAAAGATTAAAATCAGGGTTTTGTCCTCAAGGAGGAAGTTGAGGAAGTCTTGGAAGAATTTAAAACAAAAAGGAGTAGATCACGAACACAGTGGGCTACAAAATAGATTGACAAAATGGTCTTTGATCCTATTGCTCTCATTCTCAAAACCCAGGAGCTAAGATAAATGCTTTATACAATTTTCACTGTTGTGTGACTTTAAATGATTTGACACTTGTTTCATTACTTCAAGCTTAGGAATGGTCCAAATATCATCAAAGTCTTTCTTTATTTCTTTTTTTTTTTTGGAGACAGAGCCTCAAGCTATCCCCCTGGGTAGAGTGCTGTGACATCACAGCTCACAGCAACCTTAAACTCCTGGGCTCAAGCAAGTCTCCTGCCTCAGCCTCCCAAGTAGCTGGGACCACAGGCACCCGCCACAACGCCCAGCTATTTTTTGGTTACAGCCGTCATTGTTGTTTTGGAGGCTCAGGCTGCATTCGAACCCACCACCTTAGGTGTATGTGGCTGGCACCTTAGCCACTTGAGCCACAGGCGCCGAGCCACTTTCTTTATTTCTTTTTGTGACACTAATTAACTCCCAAATATCTATTCCCTTCCCTGACAAATAATTAAAAATTTATCTGGGCACATGCCTGGCCACCCAGTTAAAGACTACATTTCCCAGGTGGTGCCTGTGGCTCAGTGAGTAGGGCGCCAGCCCCATATACCGAAGCCCCGGCCAAACTGCAACAAAAAAATAGCTGGATGTTGTGATGGGCACCTGTAGTCCCAGCTACTGGGGAGGCTGAGGCAAGAGAATCGCCTAAGCCCAAGAGCTGGAGGTTGCTGTGAGCTGTGACGCTACAGCACTCTACCGAGGGCGACAAAGTTGAGACTCTGTCGCTTAAAAAAAAAAAGACTACATTTCCCAGCTTCCCAGGAGCTACCATTAATCATGTGACCAGGAGCCAGCCAATGCAACATGCCCCAAAGCGCACATTCAGTCATGAAAGCAAATTCAGTAAGGAAAGGGAGTTGTCATGCTCTTAAATAGGAAGGGTATGCATTCTTTTTCCTTTCCCCCATTCTGTTACTTGGAAAAGGATTTATCTGGGACCACATGGACAAAAGCAATACCTTAGTAATTTTGAAGTAGTTTGAGGTTGCTGTGAGCTGCGATGTCAGGCACTCTACCCCGGGCAACAAAGTGAGACTCTGTACACAGATTCTCTTGGCCTCACTTCCAAATTCCCAGGAAACTGGCCATATGTAGCAAATGCTCCTGATGCCCGATGACCGCATCTGCTGGGCCCATCTCTGACTTTAGCTACTGCTGTAGTGGACAGTTCCTATGAGCACTAAAGGCTTCCCGCCACCAAGCCCAGACTCAGTATGTCCATCTTAGGGTTTCCTCTAAAGTTGTCGTAGCAATCAACTTGCATACAAGTGTGACAGGCACATAGGAGACACAGTGTCAGATTTGCCAGATGACCCAAGTCAAGGCAATCTCAGTCAGAGCTTAGACTTTAATTTGAGAAACCAGAAAAGACAGTTTTAATTTCCACTGGCTTTAGCACTGTGAGGATGTAAAAGCAGACACAGAGGGAAAGAGAGCCAAAAGTTGGAGATGAAGAGGAATACAGAAAGAGGGAGAGAATGAGTGCAGCACCTGTGGCTCAGTGAGTGGGATGCCGGCCCCATATACTGAGGGTGGTGGGTTCAAACCTGGTCCCGACCAAACTGCAACAACAACAAAATAACCAGGCGTTGTGGCCAGCGCCTGTAGTCCCAGCTATTTGGGAGGCTGAGGCAAGAGAATCGCCTAAGCCCAAGAGCTGGAGGTTGCTGTGAGCTGTGACACCACAGCACACAGGACAGGGTGTCTCTTAAAAAAAAAAAGAGGGAGAGAATGACCCCTTGTTTCCAATTGTAGTCTGACTTCTCTCTCCAATTTGGAGGACACTGTTTAGCTTTAACCTTATTTCATCTGTTTACTTGTCCCATGCTCAGACTTACCGATGAAAAGAAGGCAACCAACTCCACTCATAAGGGGTGAGAAGCATGTGAAAAGCAAAATGTGAAGGTGGAAGATCTCAATCTGGAGCTTCTTAATGTAGGAGGACATCAATCTACAGACTCATGATTCATTCAAGTAATAGTTCATAAGCACTGAGAATATTCTAGGCTAGTGTTTTCCAAAGTATGCTACATGGGCAATCTGTGTCAGAAGTTCTTTGGGTGCTTCCTATTGACTTAGAATCTCCAGGGCCCAAGAATCTGCATTTAAACTAGCTTGGTAGGAGATTCGAATTCACACTCAAGTCTGAGAAACACACTGTTCTAGGCACTGTTAGGTGCTGGGCCCTAACACAGAACAAGGTAGAAGTGGTCTTTAACTTTCCAGTATATTCCAGTTAGTCATAATGAGGTGCTGTGGGTATTAAAACAGAAACAGAGAGATCACATAGCAGGTGTACTCGGCTCAGACTGAGGAGAGCATCAAAGCTGAAATCTGGAGGAAGGATCTGAAGCTCTGGAGAGAAATCTAGATGGCAGAGAAATACAGGAATTGCCAGCTCGTGGAAAGTAAATGTAGGGGGAGGGTGTCGAGTGAGAACTGAATTGTGAAAGACCCCAAACCACTTCAGCCCTCCACGCCCAAAATATTCCTCCTCGCTTTCGCCAGCCCTTTCACGAGCCCCTAAGACCTCAGAGAGACCTTTCCTGAAGTTACGCCCTCGCCCAGAATCCCAAAGGCGGGAATGGCCACCCATTCGCCTGGGGACAGCACCCAGCCTGGCGGAGCAGGGATGGGCGGGACTCAGCTCTGTCGGGACGCCCCCGCAGCTGCCAAGAGACTGCGCGGGACGCACCCGCCCTGCGTGATGACGTCAGTGCGCCCGCGCGCGCCGAGGGAGGAGTGGGAGCCGTGGGCCTGCAGGAGCTGAGGCTCCGGTAACCCGGGCTGGGCGGGGAGAAGAAGGGGCGGGGCACGAAGCCCCTCAGAGTGCAGGGTCGCACTCCGAACCCGGGGCGGGAGCCCTAGTGACGCTCAGCACTCGCTTCTTCTCCCAGCAGGCCCCGCCTATCCTAGAGATGGAGTTTCCGGACCTTGGGGCTCACTGTTCGGAACCGAGCTGTCAGCGTTTGGGTGAGGGGCGGAGCACGTGGGGGGCGGGGCCGAGCGGAAAGGGGCTTCGGAGCCGCGAGCCCGGCGAGAAGTGGGCTCCCGGGCGAGGAATGCCAGAGAAGGGCGGGGCGAGAAGTTGGGGGCGGTGGCTGAGGGGGCGTGGCTAAGGCGGACTAGGCACCCTGTGTTGTTCAAGGCCGTATTTTCCTTCCCGAGTGGGAGGCTTGAAAGGTCCCGGTGGACCTGCAATTTGACCAACTCCCTGCAGATTTTCTGCCGCTCAAGTGCGATGCCTGCTCTGGCATCTTCTGTGCAGACCATGTGGCCTACGCTCAGCATCACTGTGGATCTGCTTACCAAAAGGTGAGGGGGCGATCCTGAGGGTGAAAGCTGGCAGATGGAGGATGCATGCAGAACCTCCCAATTCTTTCTGCTTCACATTTCCTGTCCAATAACGGTATTGTCTTTCTGAGGCTCAGTCAATGCTGGGGAACATTGTTTTCTTTGGTGTTTGTGGAGTCATAGTCAAGTTCTTTAAGGACTAGAGATTTGTTGGACTGGGAATGGGCTACAGACTGACCTCTGCCCCTTACCTGTAGGATATCCAGGTACCTGTATGCCCCCTATGTAATGTGCCTGTGCCTGTGGCCAGAGGGGAGCCCCCTGACCGCGCTGTAGGAGAGCACATTGACAGAGACTGCCGCTCTGATCCAGCTCAGCAAAAACGTAAGGTAAGCACTGTAGGGGTCCGCCATGACCCAGCTGGGACTACAGATGCTTGGAAGTGTAAGCAGCCAGTTCCTGTGATGGGGCTGGAGAAGAGAGTCAGTCTTTTTTTTTGAAACAGAATCTCACTATGTTGCCCACTGTAGGGTGCTGTACTGTCACAGCTCACAGCAACCTCAAACTCTTGGACTTAAGCAATTCTCTTGCCTCAGCCTTCCAAGTAGCGGGGACTACAGACACCTGCCACAACACCCAGCTGTTTGTTTTGTTGCAGTTGTAGTTGTTGATTTTAGCTGGCCTGGGTCAGATTCAAACCCACCAGCCTTGGTGTATGTGGCTGGTGCCCTACCCACTGAGCTATGAGCATTGCCCTGGGAAAAAAATTTTTTTTTTTTGTTTTTGAGACAGTCTCAAACTGTCACCCTGGGTAGAGTGGTGTGGCGTCATAGCTCACAGCAACCTCCAACTCTTGGGCTTAAGAGATCCTCTTGCTTCAGTTTTTCTATTTTTAGTAGAGATGAGGGTCTTGCTTTTTGCTCAGGCTGGTCTCAAACCTGTGAGTTCAAGCTATCCACCCATTTCGGCCTCCCAGAATGCTAGGATTACAGGCGTGAGCCCCTGCACCCAGCCCAGGGGGTCAGTCTTGGCAGAGATAAACCTTCCCATTTCACCTCAGATCTTCACCAATAAGTGTGAACGCTCTGGTTGCCGTCAGCGGGAAATGATGAAACTGACCTGTGATCGCTGTGGGCGGAACTTCTGCATCAAGCACCGTCACCCACTGGACCATGATTGCTCTGGGGAGGGACATCCAACCAGCCAGGCAGGGTAACTGCAACCAAGTTTTGCCTTTAATATCATCCTGTCCTAGCTTTTTAAACACCCTGGAGTCCTCTCCCAAGCTTTGGACCCAATGGAAATAAAGCTTTGTAAAAAATATAAAAATCATTCCATCCTTTTGGAACTGATTCAGCCTCTATCATTACAAGCTGGGAAGCTTCAACCCTATCCTTGCTGGCTACAGAAGTCTTTTAGTATCCTTTTCAAGAGCATGTTTTTCCTACTATTTAGAGAAATTCCCCTCCTAACTTCCTGAGAAAGGGTTGTTCTTGGAGGCATGCCAAAAGTGTCTCTTCTCTACAGACTTGCTGCCATCTCCAGAGCAAAAGGTCTGGCTTCTACAAGCACCATTCCCAGCCCAAGTCGGACCTTGCCTTCCTGTACCTCTCCTAGCAGGTAGGCCTGCCTGTTTGTCCTCTCTCCCTTTTTCTCCCCTTCACATCTCTGACCTCAAACCTCTTCAATATCTGCCATAGAGCCACAACCCAATCTCCATCCCGGACAGCCCCTCCAGTGATTGCTTTGCAGAATGGCCTGGTGAGTTGGGCAGAGGGTGGACAGACAGAAGCAAGCACAGAAGCCAAGTGCCCTGAATCTGTAGTCTTTTACCTGTGTGTAAGAGAGTAAAGTCCAAGGAAACTGGTTTTCTTTCTCCCTTTACAGAGTGAGGATGAGGCTCTGCAACGAGCTCTAGAAATGTCCCTGGCAGAGACCAAACCCCAGGTTCCAAGGTATCTATTGTCTGGTGAAAGAGAGAGGGTAGGCTGTGGGCAAGGGCTCACTTGGAAGGTGGGAACATGGTGACCTAATGCAAAATAATCATTGGCAACTTGGACTCAAAATTAATGACTTTTGAGAAGTTCTTTAACCCATAGAAAGTTCTTTAACCCATAGAACCTTCATTTTCTTTATAAAATGGGGTCAATACTAATACCCACCTTGCAGGGTTGCTATGAAGATTGAGATAATACCCAGGAGTGCTCAGCACCATGGTGCTTAACACATAAAGACCAAATGGTCATATTTTAGACATTACTGTCATCCAACTTGAGCAATTTCTCCCTCCCAGTTCTCAGGAGGAAGAAGACCTAGCTTTAGCACAAGCACTGTCAGCCAGTGAGGCAGAATACCAACAGCAGCAGGTATGAGTATGGGGTCCTGTGCTAAGAGGCAATAAGTTAGGGGTGGAGATTCTGGGGCAGGCGTTCTTCTAAGTGGTGATCTTTGGAATGGTGGGTATCCTTTTGTTTTCAGTATGACTCCAGCCCTTTTTGTGCTGCGCTCTGAAATGAGGGCCATCCCCTCTCATTTCCTTGATGTCATACCATCTTCCTCTCCTTCCCCTTTCCTTGCTCCAGGCCCAGAGCCGCAGCTTGAAGCCGTCCAACTGCAGCCTGTGCTAGGGCCTTGGGCTGGGGAGGGAGGCTCGGCTGAGGAAGACTGTGGCCCTCACACCTCTAGGGTACACAGGGAGAGGAGGCCCGGAGCAGCAGAGACAAGCAGAAGTAAAGTGGAGGTGGCCTCCAAGAAGCCTCTGGAAGGAAGGCCCTGCTAGTGTTCCAGTTGCATGGGAGAGAGCAGCTAGCACCTGTTCCCTGGTAGGGCCCTCAGGGGATGTTGCCAGGCCCCACTCTAAATTCTCTTCATCATGTTGTCCCCCTAATGCTGGGGCTGCCCCCACACGTAGTGGGCAGGGAGGGGCCTGGAAAAAAAAAATAAAGGATCTTGGCAGTCAGTAAGACACACAAGTGGTATGGTTCTTTCTCCTTTCCAACCCCAAACAGAAAAGTCTTGGCAAGAATGCTTACCTGACTTAATAGTAGAGGCCCACTGCCATATCCCATCCGGAAAGTCATCATGAGCCTCACACAGTCCACACTTTTTTTTTTCTCAAAAAGGGCTCTTCTGAAGGGTTTCTTCCCTCACTGTAGCTAGCACCAAACCCCAAGACCCAAATGAAATAAGCCAGGGAAAAGGTATACATTTTATTCCCCTCTGAATTAGCCTTTGAGAAGGAAGTTATCCATAACTTTTGTCACCGTGCCATGTTCTCAGGCTGAATGTCTTCAGAGACTTCTTCCTGTCCCTGTTGCTGCAGCTGCCACATGCCAGCATACACTCCACCTCGGGACAGCAGAGCCTCATGCCTGGGCAAGGAGGAAAGTATAAGCCATCAGTTTTATTCCAAGGGCCCTTGCTCCAGCCCACAGAGGACAGAAGGGATGAACAGGGGAGATCCCCTCCAGAAGCTCTGGCACTAATCCCACATATCTCTTACTGTCCTCTCTCCACAATGCAGCCGTCCTTGATGACAAGAATCTGGTCAGCGTTGACCACAGTTGAGAGCCTGAAAAGTTATATCAGTTACATAGTAAACCATCAAAGTGGGCCCATGCTGCCAAGTGCCCCAAATCTGTATGTAGTCTTGTACCTGTGTGCAACAATGATGGTGGTGCGCTTGGCACAGACTTTGGCTAAAGATGCCTGGATGGCCCTCTCATTAGATGTATCCAGTGCAGATGTTGCCTACAGAAAGGGTCTGGGTAAAAGTGCTCTTGCCACTCAAAACCCCCCAATGGAAGGAGGATGCAGGCTGCTAGCTGAGGGCTCAGGAATACAGAACACTGGGCTTAAGAACTGCCAAGTGTTTTTGTGAAACATGGACTTGTGATATCTATTGGGAGGAAGCAGTGCCTAGCAGGAATAGCTTGGGCACATTCAGTAGGAAGGAGAGAAAGTTGTCCAGGACTCACTTCATCCAGCAGAATGATGTTTGGAGCCTTGAGAATGGTGCGAGCAATGGCGACACGCTGTTTCTCTCCACCACTCAACTTCAGTCCCCGCTCGCCCACCTGTGTCTCATAGCCTGTGGGTATTGCCCACCGCCCCTAAGTCAGTCACACATAAGAAATGTGGTTCCTTTAACAAGACAGGCAAGGAAGGGATGGAACAGGGGTCAGAGGGTTAATAGGACTACACTGGGCAGGGAAGGGGACTCTACAAACGAACCTCACCTTCAGGGAAAGCCATAATGGTGTCATGGATGCCCGCAGCTTGAGCAGCAGCTTCAACCTCATCATTGCCAGCTGTGACACGGCCATAGCGGATATTGTTGGCAATGGTGTCATTGAAGAGGACAGTGTCCTGGGGCACGACTCCGATATGAGACCGGAGAGAGGTCTGAGTCACCTGGGCAAGAGACCACATACCCTGACCTGTGAGATAACCTCCCCAGGCCTGGAAGGATGGGCCCACAGGAAGCCCATGGGATAAGAGACCCCAAGTAAGAATCCTGCCATAACTACCCCAAATCCTAAATGTATGGGCCAACTGCTCAAACTGTTTCCATATATATATATATAAAATAAATGCTTTCTCTACCAGCCTCACCACAGTGCTACAGATCTTTGTACTCTGTATGGCACCAAACAAATCATTCACAGGACTGCTTTACTTGTGTTAACTCTAGGTTATATGCTGCTAGAAGGGCCTCAGCTTTTTGTAAAGGTAATATCTCCTACTTGCTTTGGACATGTAGCCCTTACCATTCTTCCACATACAGAGCCCTAAATGACAGTCTTCTCCCAAGCAACCTTACCTGTGATATGTCTTGCCCATCTATTCGGATACAGCCAGAGCTGATGTCATAGAAGCGAAACAGCAGACGTAAAATTGTGCTCTTCCCTGCCCCAGATGGGCCCACCTGTTGCATTGGAAAAGAGAAAAGGAAGTTCTCAGATCCACTGGCTTTTAAGGCTTTCTCTCCAAGAGGCCACCAATGTCCATGGAAACTATAAAATTCAGTCCTATCTGGGATAGGATGTTGCTTGTCATGACAAGGCTTTCTGACCCCACAGCATGGGTCAAGAGTCACCGTAAGCACTGAATGAGGGAAGCTTGAGAAACCTGAGCCAAGTGGCTTTGTCTTTTCTCACCAGGGCCAGTGTCTGTCCAGGTGTCACAGTGAAAGAAACATCCTGCAGGGTCTCTCGTCTATAAGGAAACAAAGGAAGAGTCAGCAGGCTCCTGTCACTAGAGCTGCTGTGCCCCTCCCCTGCCCAGGCTCTCATCCTAGGTAGCAGTGGGCAAAGAAGTAGGGAATGTAGGAAGGCAGTGTGCAAATGGATCATAGGAAAGGAAAGAAGGCAAAAGGGAGGGCTCACCCATCAGTGTAGCTGAAATGCACATTTTCAAACTCAATCTGGCCCTTCTGAAAGTGAAGGGGCCCTGCTCCAGGAAGGTCCTTCACCTGGAAGAATGCCACCCACTCAGTGCTGCTGCTGCTGATCTGGTATTCTCTAGGCACAAGAAACCACACAGCTCCCCCTACCCCACACCCCACTCCTCTCTCTTCACTCACTTCTATCTCCTCTTTCAGCAAGTCAAACATGTTCTCCATGTCAATAAAGTTGGTCTGGATCATCCTGCAAGAAGAGTGCTCATTAAAGCTCCTCTGAGTAGCCAGGAAATAGCAATATACTCCAGACAGGTGAGGGGCCAGGAGTCAGGTTACCTATAGTAGGTGCCAAACCAGTTGAGAGGCATGTACAGCTGTATTATGTAAGTGCCAAAGAGCACAAAGTCCCCAACCTGTGAAATCCAGAGAAGGAGACCATGTCACAAGGGGCCTACAGGCTGCTTTTTCTGTCACTCACTCCACTTCCCGCCCAAGAGCCTACATAGGCCCCAGCCCCTTCTTTCCTGTCCCCCACTTCTCTGTCCATGATTCTGCCTCACCTGTAGCTTCTGCTCAGTGACAAAGTATGCGCAAAGCAGGGACCCAGCAAGGAGCCCGAGTCCAATCACCAGATTCTGGGTCTGATTTAGTACAACCAGTGAAGCAGTTGACTTCCACTCCAAACCCTGAGGGCAGTAACAAAACATGGAGGAATGTCCCATACACACTGACCACCATTTAAACGCATACCTGGGCCCAGGCACCTTTGAGTTCACCACCTGAATTTTGCTCCTAGACAGGGCAATTCCACCTAGCCAGCTTAGTGCTCTCAGAAGGCCTCAAACTAGCATCCTCACCTGATATTTGATGATGGCCTCTTGATAGCGGTCCACTTCATAACCCTCAGCATTGTAATACTTCACCTGATGAATTCAAACCACTGCTGTTTGGTATGGGCACAACACCACAGCAATCAGATCCCTCTCTCCAAATCCCTAATCCCTCCTTCCTGATTTTCAACATCACACTCACAGCTCCTCATCAGCCCAGGGGTCCCAGCCACATTCCTCCATATCTTTGTGCCTCACACTACCACCACTGGGGCCTGTTACCGTCTCAAAGTTTAGCAGAGAGTCCACTGCTCGGGCTCGGGTAGCGTTCTCCTGTGTGTTCATAGCCCGGCGAAACTTGGCTCTCCACTCAGTGACCACGATGGTCAGGACTGGAGAGTGACAGAAGGAGGGGAAGGATATCACCACAACAGTAGAATCCAAGTGTGAATATCCACTACCTGCCAGGCCTCCAGTAAACCTACATTACAGCCCAGGGACTCAGATCCAGGGGCTGAGAGCCTTGAGCTTGCTGAGGTAAAGAGCTGTGTCCAAGACATCTTTGCAAAGCCTCATGTATAGAAAATGCTTTTGGTGAACACATGAAGGCAAGATGCATCTTATCACAGATGAGGTTCTTCTTTGACCTGCATTCACCCTGGGGGCCTAATATAACAAGAATGCCCTTTCCTAGCTCTTTGCCTTAGCTTAAAGATCAACTTGACAAAGGAAGAGATCCACCATCACAGCACAGCAGTAGAAGCCCATTCATGTCGACTGATCTACAACCTTCCAAAGGTGGGTCACCTGAGTAGGGGCAGAGTTCATGCCCGAGGGAGTCCCTATGTAGTTCAGGGAGCTGGGGTCACCTTGTGGTGTTACTCACTGAGGTAAAGACTCATGCACAGGAACACAATGAGGCCAAACCAGGCATTGAAGAACATGCTGAAGTAGATGATGCCAATGATGATATCGGCCAGCGTGGGGATGATATTGAACACCAGGTAGCTAGGAAGGCAAGTCAGGTGTCAAAGAAAGGTTCAGGGTCTTAGACACAATAATCCTGCCTCTAGGAGATTCAGTGTAGTGTTTTGTTTCCAACAACTATAGACTGGACCCAACCTAAACTGATTCCATCCTCAAGAGGTAGATAGCTAAATGAACCATAGCACACCCAGTGGCAGAATTCTCTATAGTGATTATAAAAAATGAGATCTTCATGCATAGGTGAAAATATATCTTCGTAATGTCTTACTAGTAAAGCAACACCAAGAATGACACATGTCATGATACCATTTGTTTTAGGGAAACCCTCCACAATACTGCACGTACAGTATGCATTATATATAAACATGCAAGAAAGCAGAACTCAACATACTAAACAGAACGGGAAGCTCTGGAGAAATGAGCGACATTCAAAAGAGGTTTGCTCTCTGTTATTTGAGTCATTATGAGAGCATGTATACAATAATGCTACAATTAGAAACACATCAAAGCTGGAGGGACAGCTCTTTGGGCTGGGTCTGTTCTACTGACAGCCGCCCATCCCTGCCCCTCCAGCCCCACCCTCCCATAAGCCTTTTCCACTGGGGTGGTACCTCAGTAGCCCTGTGACACTGGACGTGCCCCGGTCCACTATCCGAAGCACCTCCCCTGTGCGGCGCCCCAGGTGCCAGCGCAGTGAGAGCTCGTGCAGGTGGGAGAAAAGGCGCAGCTCCACATGCCGCGAAGTGAACTGCTGCACCCGGATCCATAGGAACGTGCGCAGATTGCTCACGAAGCCTGGGGGGAAGCCGGGGGAGGCCTCAGTAGGGCTTGGGGGCTGAGGGACATCAGCCCAGCACCAAGATGCAAAAGATCTGAGAGCACAAAGGGACCTGGGTGAGGAATGCTCTAAGAAGCATGATGGCAGGGGATGTCTGTGGAGGGGCCAACACCAAGCAGCGTCAGTGCAGAGTCTCTCATACCTGTGCTGCCAGTGCCACCCCCCTGGAGGAACTTGAGGAAGACATAGGTGGTAACAGTCCAGGCCAGGGAGCTCCAAGGTGCCTTCTCAGTCAGCAAGTTCACTATAGAGAAAACAAGTCACAGCTCACTTACGGCACCCAGGGCTCTCTTCAGGCAAAACTGTCCCAGACTCTTTCTGATCACCCAGCTCCCAACTCTGTCCCACCTCCCTAAGGAAGAATTGCCCCAGCCACTAGGCCAAGGTAGGACCAGAATTTACTGAGCTGGTGCTCCTTCTTCCTCTCACCAATGTCCCTATAGAAGATGGGCACCAACACGTTGAGTGCCCGGTCCAACCCCATGAGCCCCAGGCAGATGAGCACAACCAGCTGCAGAGCTGGACTCCCCCGAGGCCACAGGTAGCCACTCAGTAGGCGGAGCTTCCTGCCAAGGTCTCTCCAGGTAGACCCTTGGTCTGCTGAGTGAACCTAGGATGGTGAAACACACAAGGGAGAGGAGCTCAAAAAGTATACTAGCCAGAAACCCTCTAAGGAAAATGTATTGGGTTACAGCTCTTAAGTATCTTAGACTCGTAAGTGATTGCTGATGAGGTCAGAAAAACTAGGCTTGGCGCCTGTAGCTCAGCAGCTAGGGTGCCAGACACATACACCAGAGCTGGCGGGTTCAAATCCAGTCCAGGCCTGCCAAACAACAATAACAACTGCAACCAAAAAATAGCCAGGCATTGTGGCGGGCACCTGTAGTCCCAGCTACTTGGGAGGCTGAGGCAAGAGAATCACTTAAGCCCAAGGGTTTGAGGTTGCCGTGAGCTGTGATGCCATAGCACTCTACCCAGGGCTACTGTCTGGGTAGAGACTCTGTCTCAAAAAAAAAAAAGAAAAAACTCAGGTCACAAACTGAGATTGGAAAAGTAGCGATTCATTATGGGGGGGAAGGGATAATGACAAGGAATGAAATTAAGATAGACGCCACGATTCAGAAACGGGTATACCTGGCTCCTTTCTACATCTTGTTCCTCTTCATAAATCTTCAAGGTGTAGGACTGGGGACGAAGTCCAGGGGCCCAGAGACCCAGAATAAAGAGCCCACCAGAGACCACATACCGCAGCACCCACAGGCTAAACTGAACCTAGAATGAAACATACATGTGGAGAGTATGTATCATGGAGGACCAAAATTCCATTGTATTACTACTCATAACAGAGCTGGGGACTGGAGTAGGGAACACACCCAGCTTCTCAGGAGGCGCCTTTAAGCACTATTATAGGCTTAAAAAAAAAACCCACAGTGACTCAGCATAGACACACCCCACCAGCTGGCTATCAGCTCCCAAAGCTTGGTGCCAGTATGACCAGACACTCAGTACTTCTTCCAAAGCCCTACCCTCAAATGTTTCCCCTCTCCCACAAGGTCCCTTACCTGCTGGCCCAAGTCCTCCCTTTTCCACCACCACTGTGGGCTGTTCCAAGACACCAGGGCCAAGTTCTCAGCTGTAAACGCCACAGTCCAGAAGAGCAGGAGACCGGGGCTGTGCTTGAGCTTGATCCAGATGCCCATTGCCAGATTCTGTCGTGCCTGGCTCCGTTCCACCCTGAGCAGCCACAGACCACAGGCGCTGGCCAGACTCTCCAGTACCGAGGCCAGCAGTAGGTAGCCTGGCAGCGGAGCCCCCCGTGCAGTGCCCACCCGGCCAGCCAGGCGGGCTAAGGGCAGTGCCACCTGCAGTGAGGCCAAGAGAAGCTGCAGCACATAGGGAGCGACATGCGGGTCTGCCCCCAAAGGCAGCGGGTCAGCGCCGACTGGCTGCTCCCGACGCTTGCAGGGAAGAGCCAGCATCAAGGCCAAAGCTCCCAGTGCCATCATCGTGGAGGGCAGGAGAGTGAAGAAGCAGCAAGGACTCAGGCCGTTCTGTGTCCAGGCCGGACCCACCGGCCCTTCGGCCTCGCAATAGTTGCCCACGGTCACCATGGCAATAAGTGAACGCCGTCTGAGGCTGCGAGCACTGTGGGACCGGAGAATGGGAACGGCAACTCAGAAAAGGGTGCGGACACCCAGCTGCCTCGCATCATCGGACCCCTGCGAGGTAAGCCGCTGGGGTCGCGGGAGGGACACACGTGGACCCGGCCTCCCCGCCCACTCGTGTCGCGCACGCGCGCCACCACGCACTCACGCAAGGCACGCACGCCGTCTCCGCCGTCCCCTCCCGGGCTAGTTGCTCCGGGACCCTGCTGCCAATTCTAGGCCTAAAGGAGTGTTTGGTGTCAGACTGCGGCTCCCGGGGCTGCAACCCCGCCCACTGGGCCGTCCCCACCCCTATCCAAGGTGCCTATGGGCCAGATGTCCCCTAAGGGGCGGGGGCAATGGTGCAAGTGTTGACTGCATACTAGAGGGGCAAAACCGGCTTGGTCACGTGCCCAGGGCGGGAAATCTGACAGTACGTCGGGCTGGAGACCTTGACTTCTACAGAACCGTGGGTCGGAAACGGCCCTTCCGCTATCTGGCTAGCTCCGTACAGCCGAGCGACATAACAGGCCCGCTTTCTTTCAGAGCCCTTCCCGGTCCCCAGGCACCTGGTGAATCACTCCTCTTGGTCCCAGGATCCTAGCCGCGCAAGACAACAAGAAGCCGCGACCTGTTCAAAGTCCCTTCTTTATTAAGGATTATCAAGCTGTACACGGTCCTCACCCTGTTTGCTGTGTGTTCAGACAACATAATTCACTCTCCCAAAGCGGACCCGAGCTGGGTGAGGGCTGGGCAGGGAGTAGAGCTGAGTCCCAGCATGCATTGCAGCAGCCCAAAGTCTAGGGCGAACCCATGGCCCTTCCATCACCAAGGGACAGAGAGATGCAGGCCAGAGCTCTCTTGCTGGGACGCAGGCAGCCGAAGTCACAGCCCAGCTCTGTCTGTCCCATGTGCAGATGGTGAGGAGTACAAAAAGCAGCAATGGGGGCCCAGGAAAGCCTCCGTCTCCCAGGGCCCCGTCCTAAAAGTTGGAGAGGGCAGGAGAGACTTTCCCATTTTTCTCTTGCAGGATGACCTTCTTTCTTAGTGTCACAAGATAGCTAGAGGGAAGCTGGGAGCAAGGGCCTTCACCCCAACGTAAAGCAAAAGCTGAACAGAAGGGGAGCAAGCGAACAAAAGGGGAGCAAGCAGCACACACATGCCAGTGATGTGCAGGAAGTAGGTGAGCTGGCTCCAGAACTGGGCGAGAATTGGGGGTGAGGTAAGGGCCACAGCCTGAGCTGCTCATCTATTTAGAGTGAGGGATAGACTGCAGGGGTTGAGGGTACAGGCCCAACCTTCCCACTCCACAGTTGGCACAGATTCTCCCTGCTTGGCAGCTTCAGCAATGGGCAGCCCTCGGGAGACTTGCAGGGGTGGGTGCAAAGGTGGCAGTACTGGGGCTGGGCTGGGGACCAGTTTCTAGCACCACACTCTGAGCCAAGGGGGTCCTGGGGATGAGGCTGAAGTCCTGTGTGCCCCTGGTTCCTAGGCCCCAGATTCCTCTCCTGAGGCTGTGGCAAGCCCAGTGTTGGCACCTCCCTTGGCCAGGCACGGACACACAAACACCACACACGTGGAGCCAGGCAACACTCAGAGGAACCCTCCTATGGCAGGCAGATGGGATGGCAGGGCAGCAGTGGCCTCCATCCTGGGACATAGGGACCCTCCTCAGCCTTGTCTATACCTGTGGAGGGAAAATGATTGGTAATGGAGATTGTCTTCAGCTATCTGCTTGCCCATAGAGGCCTGGAGGTAAGGAGAAAGGAAAGCTTGATTCTTGGGGAGGTAAGTAAAGGAAAATTCAAACTGTGGACTTTGTAGTAATCGAGGGAAGAGAGGAGAGTGTATTTTGTTTTTTTTGTTTTTGTTGTTTGCTTGTTTTTTTAAGATAGAATCTAACTCTGTTGCCCTAGGTAGAGTGCCATGACATCATAGCTCACAGCAACCTCAAACTCTTCCTCCCAAGTAACTGAGACTACAGGTGCCCATCACAACACCCAGCTGGTTTTTCTATTTTTAGTAGAAATGGGGTGTGCTGTTGCTTAGGGTGGTCTCAAACTCCTGAGCTCAGGCGGTCTATCCACCTTGGCCTCTCAGAGTGCTAGGTTTACAGGCATGAGTCACCATGCCTAGCCAGGGGAGTGTATTTGGAGGACAGGGTGCAGTATCTTTGCACTATGGGTGGTGACAACAGGGAGAGCACACTTTCTTTCACATGAAAAGCTGTAACCTCAGCCTGGAACTTACTACTTCGGGCAGTTGTTCTCTGCCAGAAGAGCTCTTACCTTGTGCACCTGAGGGGGAAGCTCGTCCTCTGAGCCCTCCTCAGGCACAGGCTCAGGGTGCCTTGATGCTGACTGCCCATCTTCAGCCCAGCCTCCAAGAGGTAGCCGAGAGAAGTGAGAGGGAGCCCGGGGCACTGTGCCAGGATCTAGAGAAACAAGTAAGCATATTCTCACAAGAAATACAAATAACCATGAGGAAAAGGGTTAGGGGCTGCTCAGATGTAATTTTTTATTTATTTATTTTTTTTGAGACAGAGTCTCACTTTGTCTCTCTTGGTAGAATGCCATGGTGTCACAGCTCACAGCAACCTCCGGTTCTTGGGCTAGGGCGATTCTCTTGCCTCAGCCTCTCGAGTTGCTGGGACTACAGAAACCCGCCACAACACCTGGCTATTTTTGTTGCACTTGCCACTGCTGTTTTAGCTAGCCAGGGCTGGGTTCAAACCCATCACCCTCAGTATATGGGGCTGGTGCCCTACCCACTGAGCCACAGGCGCCACCCTCAGATGTAATTTGTAGTTGGGCCTGTTCCCTCTGACCTCTTTCCTCCCTTACAGAGGCCCCAGAAGAACCACCCTTCCCTGAAGGTTCTGTTTCCTCCTGTACTCCCACTGGATACCTGTGATCCCCCCATAGCGCCTCTGGAAGCCCCCATGCAGTGCAGTGGTCTCAGGAGCTCCAGGTCGGGATGCTGCACAGGGATAGCTGGCAGAACGGGGGATAGGCTGGGGGGCCCGGGCACCCTCTGCCCCCTCTTCAGGGGCACTCTCCCCACTCTCATCACTCTCCCGGCGGTGCCACACATGCCGCTCAGGCTCAGCCTGGGCCTGCTGTTTGTGGAGCTGGAGAAGTTGAAGGGGGGGGGGTTATTAGTGGGGAACAGATGGATGTCTGTCTTGAACAGTTACCCTCACCGTGGTATCAGCCAGTTCTCATTTATACCCCTTCACTTAGAATCCTTATCTAGAACACCTATCACATTAAAAGTATGTAACACACTTTAGTGGTTACATTCGCAGCAGATCTCTGGAAAAAGCCTGTGTGTTGTAGATTGTAATGGCCTTCATTTCACCTATTCATTTAACTTAAGAACAAACCTATTTGTAGTTGCTTAACTGGCCAAAAAGATTTAAAAATTATGAAAGAAAAACTACTCGAGGCTCAGTGCCTGTGGCTCAAGTGGCTAAGATGCCAGCCACGTACACCCAAGGTGGCGGGTTTGAATCCAGCCCGGGCCCGCCAAACAACAATGACGGCTGCAACCAAAAATAGCCAGGGGACAGCTTGAGGCTCCCGTCTCAAAAAAACAAAAACAAAAACAAAAACTACTCGAGGGTCTAAGTGTCAGGCACTCCATTAGATGTTAGGGGTATAGCAGTAATGCCAGCCCTGTAGGGCTTATATACTGGTGGAGGTGGGGAGGATAAACAATAAACAATTTTTTTTTTTTTTTTTAGAGATAGTCTTACTTTGTCACCCTCGGTACAGTGCCATGGCATCACAGCTCACAGCAACCTCCAGGTCTTGGGCTTAGGCGATGCTCTTGCCTCAGCCTTCTGAGTAGCTGGGACTACAGGTGCCCACCACAATGCCCGGCTATTTTTTGTTGTTGTTGTTGTTGTTGCAGTTTGGTTGGGGCTGGGTTCAAACCTGCCGCCCTTGGTATAAGAGGCCAGCATCCTACTCACTGAGCCACAGGCGCCACCCAATAATTTTTTTTTATTAAGTCATTTGTACATAGATCATGAATACATTTATGCCATTATGGGATTCAATGTGTCGATTATTTGTACGAATAAACAAATTTTTAAAAAGCATGTCAATAGTGCTAAGTGCTATGTAGAAAAATGGAACAAGAAGATTCAGGAGAATGGGCAAAGGAGGCTTTTACTGAAGAGTGGTCAGAATTTCAGGGAAAAGGTGACCAACCGCAGAGACCCAAAAGAGGAGGGAGCCATCTGCATACTTCAGGGAAGAGGATTCTGGGCAGGGAAAAATATGTATGTTGAAAGCCCGGGATGAGATATGCTGGGCTAAAAAGGAAATTAAGAAGGCATATATGAGAATGGAGATTGCAGAGCAAATAAATGGCAGAGAAGGGATTGGAACCCTGAGCTTGCTTCTCTGCAGCAAAAACCCACTACCCTATTTGTCAACTGCCCACTCACCTGGTGCATATAGAGAGCATGCAGGCTCATCTCGGTGGATGCATATTCTGACAGCACCAGGCTTTGCAGCTGTCCTTCCCACACACTGCTCCCAGAGCTGGCTGTCCTGGCATCCACTCTGTCCCTCCCAGCACAGACAAGACAGTAATTGTCAACATTTCTTTTTTTTTTTTTTTGAGACAGAGTCTCACTTTGTTTCTCTGGGTAGAGTGCCATGGCATCACAGCTCACAGCAACCTCCAACTCCTGGGCTCAAGCGAGTCTCCTGCCTCCGCCTCCCCAAGTAGCAGGGACCACAGACGCCCACCACAACGCTTGGCTATTTTTTGGTTGCAGCCGTCATTGTTGTTTGGCGGGCCCGGGCTGGATTCGAACCTGCCAGCTCAGGTGTACGTGGCTGGCGCTTTAGCCACTTGAGCCGCAGGCGCCGAGCCATTGTCAACATTTCTGAGACCCACACAAGTTGCTGGAGCTATTTTCATGCCCTCCCATCTTGGACCACCTTTACTCACCCAGAGCCTGTCATGGTGCTGGGAGCCCGGCCAGTGGGAGCCTGCCCAGGCTGCAGAGGGGAGAAGGAGCGCAGGGCAGAGGCAACTTCAGCCCTGTGTCTGGAGCCCTGCAGGTCTCTGGGCAGAGGGGGGCCCCGGCAGGATGAGCCAGCTACCACATTGGCAATAAGGCTCAGTGGCTATGAAAGAAAGGGGTGGGAAAATTCTTAGGGCAGGAGTCTAGCCTTCAGGTCTCTCAGTATTCCAAACCTCAGGATATAATAGAAGAAAACCTTTCACCCTAAGCCTGATTCTCAACTCCCAGCTGCTGCCCATCATCTCCCAGTTCCAGGAACACACCTCAGACTCAGATTGTAAGGACTGGATGGATGTAAAGAGGGCATTTTCAGGAAGTAGACCTCCTTGGGCAAGGCTAGCAGCTGCTCCGTCCCGCTGAACCTGCTCCTTGAGGAAGCCTAGGAAGGCTGTGCTCTCACGTGGTGGCTGCCAGCCAGGGTTGGTGATGGCGAAGTGCATGAGTGACAACTCTGTCTTCCCATCCTCAGCTTGCTGATACACGGAGGCTTCTGTCTGCCCACCAGACAGCCACTGCACAAGGGAGACCACAGTAAGCAGGGCTTTCCTCTTACAGGAACCCTCACCTGTACCTTTCCTATTAGGGAGAAGCCTTTACCCTGGAGGACAGAGACTGCAATGCATTATTACATCTTGTCCAAGGGCCCCAGTGTTACCCCAGGAGTGGCCACATGTCAGCCAGTTGCTTGTATTGTGCCTTTCTCAAGGAAGCTTGGCCAAAGGTACAAATTAAGCCTTAAATTCAGCCCAGGCTTCTAAGCAGTGTGTCTCTGATACAAGACTACCTTTTTATGACTTGTTGGCTCAGAAGGGATAACTTTTTGCAGATTACCCAAAGACACTGTGTGTGCCAGCATTATCCCTGGCCACATGCCCTGCTCTTCTACCAGTACCTGGGGATGACCATGCTGGCGAACATCCATTTGAGCAAAGGAGCAGGTATCTCCAACACCAACAACCTCCACGGTAAAATTGCGGAAGAAGTCAATAATCTCCAAGGCCCGGGGGCGCAGGCAGAATATGAGGATAAGTGGGGTGACAATGGGGCTCAGCAACTCCTCCAAGATGAACACCTAAAAGGGAGGGGACCAAGGCTACAAGAGAGTAGAAGGGAGGCCAGCCCTCACCTCCGGGCTACCAGCCAGTCTCTAGCAGGCCCTAACTCCAACTCCACTCACTGCCTTGTACTGGAAGAGCTGGGCAAACTCGTCCCGGGTCTGCGAGCGGTGGGCATTACCCTGCCAGTGGTCAGGCATGTAGTGGATGTGAGCGAGGATCACGCGGAGCAGCTGCTCAGGGCAGAACACCATGTGCTGGTCCGGGATAAAAGACCTAGTGGGATCAGTGTCATGGTGAGATGTAAGCTTTTCCCCAGATTGCTAGTCTGCTTGCTTCCACTTGCTGCTTTGGCCTACCTGCACACGGTCACGGTGACCCCCAGGAGTGTGACGGTGGTGAGGACGTGTTCCACAGCCAACACATCTTCATCGTAGATGGTGAGGGCAATAAGCACAGCCAGGATGGAGCCAGCAAAGAAGGCTCCATTCTTGGCCAGCAGTGTCAACAAAGGTGACAAGAAGCAATTCATGTACTTGGAAGCAGGCTTGTAGCCTCTACTTAGGCGGGACTGCAGCTCATGCTCCAGCTCATTGAAGTGGCGGAGATAACAGCGGCCATAAAGTGACCAGCAGCGTGCTCCCAGGGCCCCTGGCTCCCGTTTCAGCACCTCAGCATAGCTGAAAAAGGCATAGAGGATTTGCCAGATGAGGATGAGGGGGCATAGCAGGAAGTTAGCGATGCCGATCCACAAGATGCGGTTGCTGAGGCGCTGGGCCAGCTCTAGCCGTTGCCCTCCACGTTTGTACTCAGCCTTGAGGCTCCATTCATTGAGAAACAGAGAGCCAGGTCCCCAAAAGAGGATCAGCTCAAAGTTGTACTTGAGGCCACGGGTGAAGAAGACGGCCTCCCCAAGGCCAGGCAGGCGGAAGCGCAGAGGCAGGAGGGATTTGTTAACCAGTGCCACCATGTAGTTCTGGAAACGGAGGATGCGGTGGTAGATGTCCAGCTCTGTCAGCTCACGTTTGTGGATGCAGATCTGGTGCTCTTTTTGGGTCTGCACTATCCGGGCCTGCACTTCCTGCCATGTGCAATATGGAAGAGCAGACTGCAAGGTGGGGTGGGGAAAAGACAGGTATGGAAAGTAGGGTTATTGCCTCGGCCCCTTGCCCTGCATGAGATTTGAGGCTCAGGGTCATGTACTGAGCTGAGTGGAGTCTTTAAACAGATGCTTCAATGACAGGTAAGGACCCCTGATGCCCAAGAATGAAACTATCCCTCCTATGATATCTTGGGCTGTGGGCTAACTGCTCAACTTTCAATCTTACCATGGGGATGCGCAGAGCATGAAGGTAGAAAGAATGGATTTCCCAGTAGCAGCAAATGTTATAAATGAACTTGATAAGCCGATGAATCCAAAAGACACCAGCAATGACCAGGATGGTGATAAGGGAACCATTTTCCTGAATCCTGGTGGAGAAAAAGGGAGGAGTAGGGTGGCCCTTGAGGAAATTGTCTTGGCAGACATGCTACTGTTCTGAAGGCCACTAAGCTGAGCCTGAGTCTGTGTTCTTGGGCATAAGTCTTTGCCTCATTCTCTACTCTAGTCCCCACCTCCTAACACAATGGTTCTCAACCTTCCTAATGCCATGGCCCTTTAATACAGTTCCTGTGGGTTGTGACCCACAGGGTGAGAACTGCTGTCCTAACAGAGCTATAAGGTCTACTATCCTCTGACTTGTAGCCCTTACCTGGCACTACAGACTTGGGCAGGCAGAAAGGCATCTGGCAGAGTGACCTTGATGGGTTCAGTAGGGTGAAGACTGTGGTTCACCATCTTGTTGGCAAATAGGATGTCATAGTCCACACAGCTGACCAGGAAAGTGGTGAAGGCAACCACAAAGAGGAACTGCCTAGGGATTTGGGAAGAGGGGTGCAATCTGAGAGTCAGAGAGGCACCAGTGAAATAAAGTAGGAAAAGAGAACAGTCTGGATGTGGCAAAGCAAGACTGTGGAAATGGAAGGGGCTGGAGAACTCCCAGTGGGCTCTTTCTCTACCCCTAGGACCTTCTCAGGAGTGAATCAGCTCCTATGGTTTGCTCTTAGTCTCAGTGTCATGGAATTAGCCTGCTTTTCTCACCCCATAGTAATCTCTGCCACCACTGGATGCTTTCAAAGTTTTTAACATTGTGGTCTCTCCTCTCTAGTCCCTGATTTCGTTCTGAGACAGTAGTTAGAAGACCTTTAGGAACTTGAATTCTTTCTTTTCTTTCTTTTTTTGAGACAAAAGTCTTCCTCTGTTGCTCAGGTTAGAGTGTAGTGGTCATCATAGCTCACTGCAACCTCAAACTCCTGGGCTCAAGTGATCATCTTGCCTTAGACTCCTGAGGACTTGGAACTACAGACATCCACCACTGCACACAGCTAATTTTTCTTTTTTTGAGACAGAGTCTCACTTTGTCACTCTAGATAGAGTGCTGTGGCTTCACAGCTCACAGCAACCTCAAATTCTTGGGCTTAAGCAATGCTCTTGCCTCACCCTCCCAAGGACCTGGGACTACAGGTGCCCACCACAATGCCTGGCTATTTTTAGAGATGTGGTCTCACTCTGGCTCAGGTTGGTCTCTAACCTGTGAACTCAGGGCAATCCACCCGCCTTGGCCTATTGGAGTGCTAGGATTAAATATTTCTATTTTCAGTAGAGACAGGGTCTTACTCTTTCTCAGGTTGATTTCAAACTCCTCTGCTTAAGCAGTCCTCCTGCCTTGGCCTCCCAGAGTGCTGAGATTACAGGCATGAGATATGACACCTTGCTGGCCTTGAACTATTTTCCTATTGAGGGAGGACTTCTCAACTCTTTCCCCTTTGGTAAGTCCCATATGACTCCTCTCTCCTAGAAGGTCTCTGTCCAGCAGCAGATCAAAGATGCAGCCAAGGCAAAACACAGAGTTTTTTCAGGAAAGTGGCTACTATGGAGGCTGAGGAGGGTAGATTGCTTGAGCTTACAGGTTCGAGACCAGCCTTAGCCAGAGAGACTCCATCTCTACTAAAAATACAAAAAACTGAGCCAAGAGGATACCTGGAGCCCAAGAGTTGATGGTTACTGTGAGCTATGACACTACAACACTACCAAGGGTGACAAAGTAAGACTCTGTCTCAAAAAAAAAAAAAAAGAAAGAAAGAAAGTGGCTGGCATCTCTAAGACCTCCTGACTGAATCCTGCACATTCCACTAGAGCGCTGATGAAATGATCAAGGTCTGAATTCTCTTTGTGGAAGAGATAGGACTTGGAAAGCTTTTTTTTGGTAGTGTTGTAGTGTTATAGCTCACAGCAACTTCAAACTTTTGGGATCAAGTGATTCTCTTGCCTCAGCCTCCCAACAGCTGGGACTATAGGTTCCCACCACAACAACTAGCTTATTTTTAGAGACAGAGTCTCATTCTGGCTCAGGCTGGTCTGGAGCCTGTGAGCTCAGGATAATCCACCTGCCTCAGCCTCCCAAAGTGCTAGGATTACAGGCATGAGCTATTGCTCCCAGCCAGTGCTTTTTTTTTTTTAAGAGACAGAGTCTCACTTTGTTGCCCTCAGGCGAGTGCTGTGGCATCATAGCTCACAGCAACCTCCTGCTCTTGGGCTTAGACGATTCTCTTGCCTCACCCTCCCAAGTAGCTAGGACTACAGGCACCCACCAGAATACCTGGCTATTATTTTTTGTTGCAGTTTGGCCAGGGCTGGGTTGAAACCTGCCATCCTCGGTATATGGGGCCAGCGCCCTACTCACTGAGCTACAGGCACCGCCCAAGCTTTTTTTTCTTTGAGACAAGAGTCTCACTCTGTTGCCTTGTGTAGAGTACCTTGGCATCATAGCTCAAAGCAACCTCAAACTCTTAGGCTTGAGCAATCCTCTTGTCTAAGCCTTCTGAGTAGTTGAGACTATAGGTGTGTGCCACTACACCTGGTTAATTTTTCTATTTTTAGTAGAGATGCTGTCTTCCTCTTGCTCAGGCTGGTCTTGAACTTGGGAGCTCAAGCAATCCACCTACCCTGGCCTCCTAGAGTGCTACAATTATAGATGTGAGCTGTCACACGTGGCCAGGAAAGCTTTTCTCATAAGAAAGGTGAAGCTGTAAGTTTAGTTGCCACACACAGTGCCTGAACTATAATAGTTTGTAGAATTTTAAGCCTGGGACTGAACTGAGTTGGCAGGTAGGGCCAGGGGTGAGTACTAGGAGAGGAAATACTAAAATGTATCCTTCTCTACATTATCTGTTCCTTCTTATACTTACATGAGCTCAAAGATCTCCCCAATGAGCATACATGTGAAGCCATTCTTTTGGTGTAGGTTATAAACGTGTAATTGTTAAGAAAAAGTGGTCAATAAAGACAGCGTAACATAGACTTTGGTGTCATACACATGAGCTTAAGACCTAGCATTGTGGCTTTCTAGCTGTGTGACTTTGGCCAAGTTTTTTATTTTTTTTGAGACAGAGTCTCACTGTGTCGCTCTCAGTAGAGTGCTATGGCATCACAGCTCACAGCAACCTCAAACTCTTGAGCTAAAGTGATTCTCTTGCCTCAGCCTCCCAAGTAGCTGTGACTACAGCGCCTGCCACAAAGCCCAGCTATTGTTTTGTTGCAGTTGTCATTGTTGTTTAGTTGGCTGGGCCAGGTTCGAACCGCCAGCCTAGGTGCATGTGGCTGGCACACTCCACCCACTGAGCTATGGGCGCCCCACCCCCACCCCCGCCAAGTTTTTTAACATCTATAAGCTTTGTCAACAGCAGTAAATTAAGAATCATAACACCTGTCTCAGTTCTGTGTTAAATACATTTGAAAAAATATATTTCAGAATGAGGTAAAACATATTACAATTATTAACATCTCATCAGAAAGGAGGATCACTCTCCTTGTAAATTAACACCACAAAGTACATTTAGATATGAAGCTCTCAAGTAAATGTGGGTTATCATTATTTTTAATGATCATTATTTCACCAGCCTCTTTCAGCCTCAAGATGAGCTCCATTGCCCGTTCTGGGGATTAGAGTCAAACTTACCCCAACTTCCCATTAGAGACCTGGCTTAGAAAGGAGCTAAAGATCTCAGAGCTCCAACACAGAGACACAAAGGATATTCGAGAGAAGAAGAGGTCAAGGTTTTCAATGTGGTGCCAAGGTGCTGTGGGCACAGGAACAGATATGTAAGAACCCTAAAGGGACACAAGCCCCTTGCTCCCTCAAAGTTTCTCCACCAACTCTCCCTCATGTCCCAGCTCTGGCTGTCTTGTCTAAGAACTCACACTTGCTCCCCTCAGCCACATGCACCAACAGGTCTTCCTCCCCTGGGGGTGAATCACTGTAGGAAGCCTCTAGGCGCTGGTATTCAGTGTCAAACTGTGCCATCACCACGGCCCCCTGTCCACCTTGTCCACCTGCCAGTGATGAGGAAAAAGAGACCTTGGTTCAGAATCAGATGCTGCCTGCTTGCTGCCCTGCCTACTAAGCCAGAAGGAGTAAGAAAGAATCCTTGGGCTTAGTCTCCACTACCATTCTCTTTAGCTTAAAGGCAGAGGAGAAGTAACCTGTAGAGTGCAGCCAGTTCAGGATTTGGGAGACCTCAACTCTGGTTTGTCTTTTCCAGAGCCTGGACTGGGTGTTTACTGATGCTTTCCTGGCCTGAAGCCAGAATCTGCCCCAAAGCCAGAATGCCCCTGGGTTGGAGCGGTTTCATATTCTACTCAATGGAGAGAGGGGTCCCTCCCTGTCCCTTCTGGGACAACTGTGGAATCCCAAGAGATTAGCAGTTTGGAAGCACTTTGTAAACAAAGGTTTTAGATAAACACAGGACCCTACCAGCTCCATGGACAGTGTCTGCTCCACTCCAGCCCTCGATGCCCTGGCTCTGCAGCTGCTGGAGGAGAAGGTGTCAGGCCCCAGAGAGTGCAGAGTGGGAGCAGAAAGGACGCACCCCCACATCCACACACCCCACTAAGAGGAGGCCAAGCTTGGGGCAATAGGAAGAGACACCCTGCCACCCTAGGACTATGAGTACTTCCTCTGGCTGTTCTATCCAGGGCCACTCATCCAACTCTATGATCCCAAGAAGTAACTAGTAACACTGCCCCAATGGAGACTAAAGACTAAATCTGTACCAGCCTGAAGCCAGGCACCCTCTCTAGATTGTTTCTCTACTGCCCCACCTCAGCCTCATAAATTAGGCATGCTTTGCAGGGTCCACAAAAATCCCACAGTCTTTCCTGAATAGGACCTTTCTGATCAACCCTTTCTCCTGCTTTCCTAGCACCAAAGACCCAGCACATGGGCAAAGTTCCTGGATAGGAAATCCTGAATAGGACAGTGTAGATCCCAGATTCTGGATAAATGTGTGGGTCCCTGTAACTCCCTGGAGCCAGGCATGGTCGATAGATAGTACTCACCTGTCAGTGCAGACCCTGGGAGCCGTGGATTTCAGCCCAGCCTGGCCCTGGTGGGATTCCCTTGGTTAGTGAGAGCCCTCCCTCTCAGAGAAGTCACCACTCATCGGGTCAGTGTGGACCCTGGGCCCATGGAGCCCTGGGTGGCCAGGCCTGGCCGCAGGGACTCCTGCGGATGTTTGAGGGTTCAAGCCAGTGCTACAGCTGATACTCTGGGTGGGCTGGGTTGCCTTCCTACACCCAGCCGCCGAGACTCGAGCCCAGCGTGCCCTAGGGTTGCCCTGCCCCAGGCCAAGGGCTCAGCTCCCAACAGCGGACAACCGAGCGCGTCCCCATAACTCTCGCGCGCTCCCGCCCGCGCGTGCCCGCTATCAAAACATTCTGGTTGCGCGCCCCCGCCCCACCCGCGGCGTTCCTTCCCCCGTTACCGGCCGCGAGCTCCCTTAGAGCTCCTCAGGCACTCCTGGCCAAGCCCGACCCGGGCCCAGAGATTCCAATGGCCGGTCTCGCGTTTCACCTCAGGAACAGCAACCCGTGTGATTCCAGGAGCTCTGTCGGCTTGTCTTGGATGGCCCGGCCCGGAGTGCTAGGCCCGTCGTCTGCCACTCACTGTCACCCGCAGTCAGTCTGGCCAATGAACGTGGGGGGTGGAGACACGACGGCCAATTCCTGGCTTCGGGGAGGGACTAAAGGCTTGAGGCGGGTCTTGGGCAGTCAGAGGACCAATAGGGCGCTCTACGTGGGGCGGGGCTCAGGTGCAGGCGCTGCCGGTTGTCCTCTTTGCTGCTCCGTAGTGACGGGGATTGTTGTGGTGTTGCAGAAATCCGGCCTTGGAACTGAAGACGTGCGTGCAGCTCGGTTCTTGGGACGTTTGGTTCAGCTTCTGAGGGCGGGGGCGAGTTGACGCGGTTCAGCCTTTGCTTGTCGCTTGGGTAACGAAGAGGAGACGATTAGGCAATCTCAGTGATTTAAATTCTGTTGATCTCGATTTGGGACTCGGACGTCCCCCAAGTCAGCCTAGACTGGGCCTAGAGAAAGTGGACTGGGTCAGGTATTTATCCCACAGCTGACTCTTGACCGCAAGTTGAGAGCCGAGGTGCCCTGCGGCATGGTGGAGACCAACTCTAGCGGACAGGAAACGCAGCTGTAGCATCTTGCTTTGGGGAGCTCTGTTTCTTAAACCCTTCTGCTTCAGGAGCTGCTTTTAAGTAACTTCTGCTCAGCCATGTCTCCAGCTCCAGCTCTTTCGTCGGTCTCTCTGTTTGACCTCAGTGCGGATGCTCCAGTCTTTCGGGGCCTGAGTCTGGTGAGCCCTGCGCCTGAGGAGGCTTTTGCCCGGGCTCTGCGTACTTCCTGTCCAGGTACCCGGGAAGATTGGGGCTGGAGCCATGGGCAACGTTACAAAGCTCTTAGGAGCTTATTGCTCCTCCAGTTTAGAAGCTCGCGTTGACTAATCTTTATGTTGGATAAAATCTGTTTTAAATACGCTTAATTTCTGGGTAGCTCCCAGCAAAGCCCCTCAGTTGTTTCCAAACAAGTCTTTAACTTCCTCATGTTGACACCACTGCCTTCAAAAACACTTAAGGGCGGCTCCTGTGGCTCAATGGGTAGAGTGCCGGCCCCATATACCGAAGGTGGAGGGTTCGAACCTGGCCTCGGCCAAACTGCAACAAAAAAATAGCTGGGCATTGTGGCAGGCTCCTGTAGTCCCAGCTACTCAGGAGGCTGAGGCAAGAGAATCGCCTAAGCCCAGGAGTCAGAGGTTGCTGTGAGCTGTGACGGTGTGGTACTCTACCGAGGGCAATAAAGTGAGACTCTGTCTCTGAAAAAACAAACAAAGAAAAAAACACTTCAGAATTCCTAGGTACATTTTCAGAATTCCTAGATGTAGTCTAAATTTAACTGGATTCCCATCAAATCATTCCTTTTTGTTGAATATAAAGAAGTTTATTATTGGTGTTTGGTTTTGGCTATGTGTTGGTGTTTGGCTTTGGCTATGTGTTTTCTTGCACTTCTCTTCAGACAAACAGCACACTGTTATTGGAAATGTAAACTGAAAAAAATGTGTCTGGAAAGTAGTTTTGTAGAGTTAATTTTTTTTTTTTTTTTTTTGAGACAGAGTCTCAAGCTGTCACCCACCCTGGGTAGAGTGCTGTGAGCATTATAGTTTACAGCAACCTCAAACTCTTGGGCTTAAGTGATCCTCTTGCCTCAGCCTCCTGAGTAGCTGGGATTACAGGCACCTGCCACAATGCCCAGCTATTTTTTTGAAATGGGGTCTCAGGCTCAGGCTGGTCTAGAATTGTGAGCTCAGGGCAATCCACTCGCCTTGGCCTCCCAGAGTCCTAGGCTTACAGGAGTGAACCACCACTCCCAGCTCTAGAGTTAAATATTTTAAATTTACCAAATATTATTTTCTATAGGATTCTGCTAAACAAGCTCTTTGGTTAAATACAATATTTATATTCATTTTACATATATCTTTTCAGGAGCATTTTTACTGCATAAAGTGATTGCTATATCATTTATTTTGTGATTATTAGATTGTAAATTCTTTGAAGGAAAGGTTATGCCATCTCTTTTGTATCCTCCTCTGCCTTGCATATCAGACACTGATTATAATTCCAGGCACTATGAATTTAGGTTCCCTTTCTATTTCCAATTACTCTTTCCTTATTTACGTTCAGGGGAGAGGGAAAGCCCAGAAAGAAAACTACTAAAAGGTCATGTGGATATTTCAGAGAAGTTATTTTGTTCATCCTGTGACCAGATCTTCCAGAACCACCAGGAACAGGTAAAAAGCTAGGGTACAGAGGTAGATGTTAGAAACAAAAGTGTAATGATCAGTGGGGAGAGATAGGCATTTAAAGTCTTAAATTAATAAAGGTCCATGCTTTGACTGATGCAGTTAGTGTTATGTGGTCATACTTCTTGGATTTCTATTATTTGTCTTGGTTAGTATGCAAGGGCAGAATGGGGCATATATCCACCTTCTGCTTCCTTTTTTCTCTTTGTACCAGAGGGAACATTATAAGCTTGACTGGCATCGGTTTAACCTAAAGCAACGTCTCAAGGACAAGCCTCTTTTGTCTGCCCTGGATTTTGAAAAGCAGAGCTCCACAGGTGATAACTGATGGGAGGACATGGGGGCAGAAGGCCCTACCTAGTTTAGTAGTTTGAAGAAAGATCAAAGATGTGTATCTCCTTTTGCCTTCAGGTGATCTTTCCAGCATCTCAGGTTCAGAAGACTCAGACTCGGCCAGTGAAGAGGACTTGCAGACACTGGATGAGGAAAGGCCTGAATTTGAGAAGCCTTACCGATCCCAAGGCTTCTACCCTCATCAGGTTCTTTTCCAAAATGCCCAGGGCCAGTTTCTTTACGTCTACCGTTGTGTCCTAGGCCCTCACCAGGCAAGTGATGGTACAGAATGTGTGGTCAACCCTAGCCTTTTGTACAATCTAAGAGGAAGCTTAGATTTCCTCTTAGTCCAGTCCATTTCTCACTACTTTCTTTTCTTCCTGTTGAGTATGGGTATCATACTTGACAATAGTCTTAGATTGAAACTGGCCTGTATCTTGGAAATAAAGTGTAATAGAATTAAATTTAGAAATAGATCAATCTCAGTTTGAATTGTGGTTCTATCACTTCATCTTGACAACCTCACCAAGCCCCAAATTTCTTTTATTTACCAGATGGAAACAAGTCTCAGGTTGTTGTGTTAAATGTGTTAATGTAGATGAAGCACTTAGCACTAACAATTGGTTTCTTGTTCTTATTGAATGCAACTGATAGAATGTTTCTGCTGCTTCTCTGTCATCCAGGTTCCCCTGCAAGAGGCAGAACTGCTGCTACAGAACCTACAAAGTGGAGGTCCCAGATACTGCGTAGTGCTCATGGCTGCAGCCGGGCACTTCGCTGGTGCAGTATTTCAAGGGTAAGAGGGTGCTGTATGGGGTAAGGATGCAGTGGAACCTATTAGCCTGGGAGCACCAGCTGATCTCCATTACTGAGTCTGTGCTTTCTACAGAAGAGAAGTGGTGATACACAAAACCTTTCACCGCTATACAGTGCGGGCCAAGAGGGGCACAGCGCAGGGACTTCGAGATGCTCGAGGTGGGGTGCCACATTCTGCTGGAGCAAATCTGAGGCGCTACAATGAGGTCACACTATATAAGGTGAGTTAGGCTTCCCAGATCTGGTGGTCCTATAATCCACACTTTTTTGCTTCTCAGTTCAACTCATTAAATACTACAAGTAGGACTCCTATACCTTCCAATTTTTGTTATTTCTGGATAGACTCAAGTAGAATAGGGATCCCAGGAGTCTTAGTCCTCTTTCTTTCTCCCTTTATGTTACCTTCTACCTCCCACTCCTTGTACATGATCTGTAGGCCTCTTTTTGGTTGGAAATTTAAAAATAGCAAGTGATGCAGGACTGAGGTACTCTCTCTTGTAGGATGTTCGTGATCTATTGGCAGGGCCAGACTGGGCTAAGGCGCTGGCGGATGCTGGGACAATACTGCTGCGTGCTCCCCGCTCTGGTCGGTCCTTGTTCTTTGGAGGCCATGGGGCACCTCTGAAAAAGGGGGATCCCCGACTTTGGGATATCCCCATTGTCACCCGCAGACCCACCTTCCAAGAGCTACAGCGTGTGCTCCAAAAGCTGACAACCTTGCATATTCATGGTAAGCCTTTGAACCAGATCCTCAGATTCTTTAGACCTCCCTATACTCTCCAGCATAAGCTTCAGTTTTCATTTGTATACTCAGAGGGTTTTTCAGCTTTTGGACTGCTGCCCAATTACATGTTCATTGCTAGAAACCTGGGCTGGCTTCTCCTTAGCTATGTTTGAGAAATATCTTTTTTTTTTTTTTTGAGTTGGAGCCTCAAGCTATCCCCCTGGGTAGAGTGCCATGGCATCACAGCTCACAGCAACCTCCAACTCCTGGGCTCAAGCGAGTCTCCTGTCTTATCCTCCCAGGTAGCTGGGACTACAGGCGCCCGCCACAACACCTGGCCATTTTTTGGTTGCAGCCATCATTGTTGTTTGGCGGGCCTGGGCTGGGGATTCGAACCCGCCACCTTAGGTGTATGTGGCTGGCGCCTTAGCCGCTTGAGCCACAGGTGCCGAGCTGAAATATCTTTCGTTTTATGGCAGGAGAAGACCCTCGAGAAGCAGTCAGGTTGCACTCACCTCAGAAACACTGGAAGACAGTGACAGAGGAGAGGAAGAAAACTACTAAGGGAGAAAGAAGAAAGCCCCCCACTGATGAAAATGAGACACATGGACAGAATGAAGAATCTCAGAAACATGGTTTGAGTACCATCTGGCAACTGTCAAATGTATTTGGGTTTCTGTCCTAGAATTGCAGTGGCAAATTCCCTACTCTTATAACCGACCTATTTCCCTATTTATAGATGTCCTTTTTTTTTTTTTAATTTGAGACAGAGTCTCATTTTGTTGCCCTTGGTAGAGTACCATGGCATCATAGCTTAAAGCAACCTCAAACTCTTGGGCTTAAGCGATTTTCTTGCCTCAGCCTCCCAAGTAGCTGGAACTATAGGCACCTGCCACAACACCCAGCTATTTTTTTTTTTTCTTTAAGAGACGAGGTCTTGCTCTGGCTGGTCTTGAACTTCCAAGCTCAGGAAATCCACCCACCTCATCCTCCTAGAATACTAGGATTATAGGCATGAGACACTGAGCCCAGTCTATAGATGTGTCCTTATATTACACTCACACACAGTGTCTATTTAGAAAATGGGGGTATTATAACAATTTCTGAGACATTGTTTAGTGATCTTTCCAGACCTCCTATTATCTCTTTTGCTCACGAATGTTTCCTCAGTACTTAGAAGAATCCTAACATGGTGTAGATCCATGTGTTTCAGGGATCTCTCATAGTTTATCTTTTATCGGATGCTGTGGCTTTGAGCTAAGGGCTACTTCATGCTTTTCTCTTTTGTGTATCATTCTAAGCCTACTTGCTCATATGCGTAGTCCAGGGACTTGTGCCTCTGTGTATCTCCTTCTTAGCCTGTCCTTGTCTGTGCTGAGAGCCTCATTTCTGCATGTGATAGAATGGACTTAGCTGTTGATGTGCTACTTTAACTGGGTGGCAAAATAAAAGCACTTAATTTAATTTTAGGATGATCTAGATTATCTCTTTATAGACAATTATTAGGCATCAGAGGTAGCCCAAATACTTCCACCCTCTACTTATTCCTTCAGTAGATTTCACAACAGATTTTTTTCCTAGGTTCGGAGTCAGAGGGAGAGGATTCTTTCCAGGTAGAGTTGGAGGTAGTAGAGTTGACTCTGGGGACCCTGGATCTTCGTGAGTTTGAGGTGTTGCCCAAGAGAAAGAGGAAAAGAAGGAATAAGAAGCAGAGAAGTCAAGACCAGGAGGCTGGGGTGAATATGACTCTTGCCCAGCAATTGGAAGAAGATGGGCCTTTCTCACAGTCAGCTCAGACAGCTGTAGCCCCCTTGGGCCCTTCACTGGATGACTCCAAGGCACCTGGTCAGCCAGAGCCCTGGGATGTGCTTCTAGCGGCTTGCCGAGCTGGCGATATTGGAATACTGAAGCTTCAACTAGCTGCTGGCCCTGTAGACTCTGGAGTTATGTCTCTGCTCAGTGCCCCATTGGGTGCTGGTGGCTTTACTCTCCTGCATGCAGCAGCTGCAGCTGGAAGAGGCCCAGTGGTTCGTCTGCTACTCGAGGCAGGTGCTGACCCCACTGTGCAGTAAGTAAGGGCATTTTGGGTTTAGAGAGGATAATTTGGAGGATGAAGTTGATATTAGCTACTTGACAGTACTCTGTTGGTCTGGTTGGGTGACATTCAGGCAACCTGAACCCATTTTGGGGGGTTTTGCACCCAGGGATTCCCGGGCCCGGCCACCTTATACTGTTGCAGCTGACAAATCAACACGTAATGAATTCCGAAGATACATGGAGAAGAATCCAGATGCCTATGATTATAACAAAGCTCAGGTCAGCTGGAAAAGGAAGCAGAGTGGGAAAGCATTGTAGATCCTGGCTGGATCCTTACTATTTCCTGGTAGTTTTATCAAGGATAGCTTGTGTAGTAATGTATCTTCCAAAAATCCTCCAGGTGCCAGGGCCACTGACACTAGAAATGGAGGCACGGCAGGCTACGCGGAAAAGGGAGCAGAAGGCCGCCCGGCGGCGACGTGAGGAACAGCTGCAAGAGCAGCGAGAGCGAGAGGAGCGCGAGCGAGAAGAAAAGCAGCGATTTGCGGCCCTCAGCGACCGAGAAAAGGTGAGGCTGGAGGTTTTCTCTTCTTTAGCAATGCTTCCTTAGAGGTTACTCCCTTCCCCAGTGTGTGGCTACCACTTCTTGGGTACCCTGTTTACCACTGGGGCCTCATCCTTAATACAACTTCTTTTTCCCTCAGAGAGCTCTGGCTGCAGAGAACCGACTCGCTGCCCAGTTGGGAGCCTCTTCCCCTCCAGTCCCTGACTCGACAGTTCTCAATGCTCGGTATGGGCTGGGGGTGAGTGAGTAGGTGGACTACAGTGTTGTAGGGGCCATTTTGAGCAAGTATAATAAGTACCTACATAGTGTTCAGAAAGGTCATTGAGAGGATTTGAGATGTTCTGGGAACATTTGTAAAACCAGAAATGTCTGGAGGAGAGCTTGGATTGGGATGTTTCTGGGGTACCTGTCCAGCTATTTTTCTTTCTATTGTTCAGACGCTGCTGGAGTTGTGGGGCATCCCTCCAAGGCCTCATTCCTTTTCACTACCTCGACTTCTCTTTCTGCTCCACACGTTGCCTTCAGGATCATCGCCGGGCAGGAAGGCCCTCGTCCTGATCTCTTACAGCTTCACCTGGCGCCAACTCTAGGCTCTGAGAGGGCATATTTACACCAACCCTAGGTTTCTTCTTTCCCATGAAACCAGGGAGTATTAGGGTGCAGGACACTCAGGAACCAGGGGAAAAGACAGGGCCACAGAGGTGTGTGGAGCTGGTACTATCTCTGGAACTTTAATCACAATAAACTTTGGCAAGGAATCTGTACTCATACTTATTCAGAGGCATTCAGGTCATTGGTTCCTTATGGTCACCATGGCCAGCACCAAGGGATCCTGCCCACTCCAAGAGTTACCTTTCTTTTAGTGCCCACTTAACTCCATTGGTTCAGAGATACTTGGTGTATCCGCTGAGAGGTAATAGACATATGTCTTATGCAAGGTGCTATTGAGTATAGGCTTATCCAAAAATAGGATTTGGGGCTGCGGAGGCACATTTTCTAGCTCTAGCAATGTGAGTTTGTTGAGGCCTCCCCTAGGAAACAGCAGGGGTCTTGGCACGTAGAGGGTCTGTTGTGGCCCCCGCTTTGTCCAGTACCGGCCCAAGTTAAACCCATTGATCCAGACTTGGCCCTGAGGGGTGAGAGGGGAGAGCAGAAAAAGAAAGAATCAGCTTTCTAGGGGAGTAAAATTATCCCCTTTTGAATTTCTAATCAGAGGATACTTTCTGCTTCCCCTCTCCACTGCCACTACCCCCAGCCCCAGCTACCACAATTAGCAATACCTTGGTCCATCCAGGTAGATATAGAAATGTGTCCCCAACAGGACCTAAAACCGGAAACTTTGTAGAGTAGAAGGTGGGGCCAGAAGGAGTTTGAGGTGGTGAACTTTTTGGCAACTGGAGGGGAAACCACCACTTTACAAGGTTATCAATTTTCAGAGGGAACATCATCCACCTGGTAAGGATAGTTTGCCCTAGAATAGGTGGTTCTAATAGGCCCTGTAGAGAAGGGAAATGAAAAGGCATCACTCACTAAGCTCTATGGCCAAACTATATCTAAGCCCTGGGATGCAACTAGGCAAAGTTAGCTCACCTTGAAGTCACTGCTGTTAGACCCAAAACTGAGCCTACCCATGTTCTCCAGCAAGATATCCAGTCTGGCCCCTAGATTCCCCATCAAAAATACTTTATGTCTCATATTTCGTTCCAAAACACCCTGGAACACCTGTGGATAAGTGATAGGATTTATGGTCCAGGTGTGCTGGCTCACAACTATAATCCTAGTACTCTGAGAGGCCAAGATGGGAGGATCCCTTCAGCTCAGGAGTCTGAAACCACCCTGAGCAAGGGTAAGACCCTGTCTCTACCAAAAATAGGAAAATTGGGCATTGCAGTGGGTGCCTGTAGTCTCAGCTATTTGGGAGGCTGAGACAGGAGGATCACTTGAACCAAGGAGTTTTGAGGTTGCTGTGATCTAGGCTGATGCTATAGCACACTAGCCTGGGCAATGGGTACAGGCTCTGTCTAAATCAATCAATCAATCAATAAAATAATAAAACAGTGAATTCATTTAAAAAAGAAGAAATGGGATCTATGAAAAGAAGGGTTCAACATGAGCTCTGAGTGGCGAAGGCATGGGAATCCAAATTAGGATACTTATTTGGTGGGCAAATAAAATGTAACTCATTGGTTAGCCATCCTTTCTAGAACTCTATCCTTAATCAAACTCTACCCCATCCCAGCTTATCCCTGGACACTCTGCATATGTGAGCAGGCAGTTGGGAAAGAGTAAATATGGGAAACTTTAAGACTAAGGGGTGGTGGGGAAAGGAGGAAATTGGGGCTCACAGCCGGGAATTAGATTCTCACCCCATCCACCATCACATAGGCACGGTCATGGACTCCATTATTTGGCACCCAGAGTGGAGTTGGTTCAAAAACGCTATGGGTCAAATAGGTCCGATACAACATAAAGCCATGGTCCTGGGTGTGGAAGAATGAGTACTTAAGATGAATTGAGAGATAAGCAAGAACACTGGAGAAGATAGAAAGCTGGGAGTTTGCCTTCCCAATCAGATGTGGGTTTATGCCTTACCTGTTTGACAGCCTCAAAGGTCATTGGCAAGATTGAACTGATGGGCCCTTGGGGGCATAGAAAGTCTAGGAAAGTCAGCAAATCCCCATCCTATTAGAATAGGGGGGAAGAATCAGAATGAGAGGAAGATTTCTGGATAGAGGATAGGAGAGGACAGACTACTTGAAAAATAAAGGGTTACTCTGAGAAAAGATGGAGAGGAACTTACCAACTGTAGAGTCAAAGGTCCAAGATTCATCTTGGGGCTGGGGGGAGGTAAAGGTCCCAAGGGAACTTCCTGGAACTGAGCCCAAATTCTCTCAGGAGCCATAGGAAAACCAGAGAAACAACACCTATTCCAAGACCCTAGAGCAGGTTCTTAACCTGGGCCCCAGGGACGGGCCTAAGGGGTCATGAAGACCTGTAATTTTATACAACACCTATTCCAAGACCCTAGAGCAGGTTCTTAACCTGGGCCCCAGGGACGGGCCTAAGGGGTCATGAAGACCTGTAATTTTATACACATGTGTTTTTCCCCACATAGTCCCATGAGTGAGTGGAAAACGCTTCCATGGGATACTCAGAGGGCTCTGTAGGCCAGTCAACAACCACCAATTTATGGGATCCCTTTAGAATTTGGGCCCCACCTTCTCCTCCCAACCAAATTAATAAAAGCCTTTGGAGTTTAACAAAGTGGTAGGGCACCTTGCTGATGATATTTCGAAGAGCAAAAAGCTTAGGTGTGGGGTCCCCTGCTTCAGATATAGGTGCATCATAGTCATAGCTGGTAGTGATTGGAAGGAAGCGTCCCTTCTCATCAGCACCTGAGGTTGAGCCAATGTAATTAATTCAACATAACTTCTGGATGATAAGACACTAAGCAAAGAGCTTCATGCAAAGAATTTTGCCATCAGAGGGGGCAGTGGTAGTCACATTCACCTTCTAGACATTTTAATTCATCTTAGATTCTAATTCTTTGTTTCCTCCCTGCTTCTTCCCCAGGGACCATTTAGACTCACCATTCCAGTATCCAAAGTTGGTGCCACCATGGAACATGTACCTGAAGTGGAAGTGGGGTGTAGATAAAAGCTTACTCATTGAATCTTAGCTTTTATCCCCAACTCCCAGTTACAGATTTGACCCCAGTATCTTCAATTACATGTTCACACTTGCTCCCAACTTGAGCATTTTCTCTAATCCTCTGATTACAGCTGGAACAGAGCGGGTAGAATGATTTTGGCCCCAGTAATCTAACCAGCCTGTGTAGTACTCAGAGTTCACCTAGAGTGAAGTGAAAGGAGCCATGAGTGAGAGAGAAATTGAGCTGGACACATTCCCATCCCTGATTCTTCTTTGATTTCCCTCCTCTCTGGCCCCTCACCAATGGTCCATGAGGTTCATACTTCCGAAGCAGGGTAAAGATTTTGGTCATGTTGTCAGCTGCACAAAGGAGGCAAAGGAAAAAGATAAATATCATAGAAGACATGTCTCTTCCTCCCACTCCACTCCCAACCCTTGCTTAGAAGACCTGGACCAAAATCTATAGTGGTATAGACTCCTTGGAGGGAGCCACATTTGAGTCCTTCAGGCCCATCTGTGGTAAAGAGCAAGATTTTATCTCCTAGTAGGGCACGGAAGAGCCCAGCCAGGTGCCTCATGTAGCTGAAGTCGCAGGCCTTGTAGCTACCATATTCATTCTCCACCTGCCAGGGAGAAGGAAAAATGGAGCCAAATTATGAGGTAGAGGTCAAGGACCCCTTGTACTGCCTTCTCCTTCCCCAGCCAATCTCCTCCTTGTACCTGAATGCTAATGATGTTGCCTCCATTGTGGTAGAGCCATGGATATATCTTGGGCAGCAAGACTTTGAACCATGAGTCTACTGCATCAAGGAAGTCTAAAGGAAAGAGCAGCGCTTTGCACATTAGGGACCACCACCACCAGCATAGCCCTCACCCCTAGCATCCTTACTAGTGACTTGAGTGCTGCCTATACTCTAGGCTGCAGTTTCTGTCCTCACCCCAAAGAAATCTTGTCAGAAGACAGTTTCAACCCTAAGCATTTGTATATTTGCATGTCAATGAAATTTGAAAACAGGAAATTTTTAAAGTAGTGTTTCTTAAACACATAGCACAGACCTATAATTATATAATCAACTCATACCTGATAGTGCTATGGAAGGAAAAGTCACAGAAATGAAGAAAGTCTGACCTGTCTTCTGATGTAACTGACAGTGCAGATGATCTTCAACTGAAAGATCATCACACAGGTTGAGTATTCCTAGTCTGAAATCTGAAATGTGCCAAAATCTGAAACTTTTGAGTACTGATATGATGCCATGCTGTTCCGTTTTCAGTTCCTCAATCATGCCATGTTCTTTCCCATCTCTGGGGGCCTTCGAATATACTGCTCTCTCTATCTGGAATGTTCCTGTCTCGCTCTTCACATTCCCAGTGTTTTCTCTTCCCTAGAAGTCAACTGAAATACTACCTTCTCAGAAAAGCCTTTTTCTTTCTTTCTTTTTTCTTTTTAACCCTCCTAAATTCAACCTTCAAGAAAAGCCTTTACTTAGGACTGCAAACTAATACAGTAGTATGGAGAATCTTCAAAGAACTCAAATTAGACCTCTCATTTGACCCATAATCCACTAAGCATCTACCCAGAATTAAAAAAATCATTTAATCATAAAGACATTCATACTAGAATGTTTATCACAGCTCAATTTACAATTGCAAAGATGTAGAAACAAGCTAAATGCCCATCAACTCAGGAATGAATTAACAAGTTGTGGTATATGTATACCATGGAGTACTATTCAGCTCTAAGAAAAGATGTAACTTTCATCTTTTGTATTAACCTGGATGGAGATGAAACACGTTCTTCTTAGTAAAGTATCACAAGAATGGAGAAACAAGTATCTAATATATTCAATTTTATTATGAAGCCAGTACATAATCTAACATATACCCACTCAGGAGAAAAACTTAATTCTATACAAGTCGGGGGAAGGGAGAACGAAGGGTGGGAAGAGGAGGGAGATTGGTGTGCTCCCATGTAAAGGGCACAAAGTGGGAGTATATGGCACACCTTTTGGGGATGGGGCACAATTACAAGAGGTACTGTATCCAACAAATTCAAATATTGTGACCTGGTTGTTTGAACTCTCATAACAACCTGAAATTAAAAAAAAAAAAAAAAGAAAAGCCTTTTGTGACCACCCTATCTTAAAGGGCCCTTTCTATTATTCACTTTCTCAACTCCTTGTTTATTTTCTTGCATATTTTTTATACTTTGCAACAATCTTATTTATAAGGTTTTTTGAGACATTGTCTCACTCTGTCACCCTGGGTAAAGTGCCATGGCATCATAGCTCACAGCAACCTCAAACTCCTGGGCTCAAGAGATCCTCTTGGCTCAGCCTTCTGAGCAGATGGGATTACAGGCACCCGCCCCAACATCCTGCTAGTTTTTCTATTTTTAATAGAGACTGGGTCTGGCTTTTGCTCAGTCTGGTCTCTAACTCCTGAGTTCAGAGAATTCATCTGTCTTGGCCTCCCAGAGTGTTAAGATTACAGGTGTGAGCCATGGCACCAGCCTAACAGTACATATTTGAATGATGACCTACAAGTTGGGAATGGTTTTGTCTGCTTTTGGCACCCAAATGGTTTTGTTGTTTGCTTTTTTCTATGTTAAATCTTTTGTCTCAACTCACCTGGATCTGAGGTTCTCAGATGAATGTTAGGATTTCGAAGCAACCAGGATGGGAGACCACCCTGAGACAAAACAAACAGACAGCAAGGAAGCACAGTAGGTATTGTTGTTTGGGGGTAGGTGAGGCTAAGAAGGGAGGAAGCTGTATATAGTGCTGGAAATAGCCCTTGAATGTGGGCAAATGAGAGTAGTCTAGGAACTGTAGATAGGTAGCTTTGGTTCTATCCCAGCTAACTCACCATCTCCCACTCTGCACAGATGTAAGGTCCTGGTCTCAGTATGACCAACAGGTTCGCTATAGCTGCCTCCTTCAGAAAGGCAATGAGGTCCCGGCTGCCATTAAAGTTAAAGACCCCAGGCTCTGGCTCATGGTAGTTCCAGGGCACATAACTGAGAAAGGAAGACGTTAACAGGGCCCAAGGTGGGGAGATGCTAGGAAAGCCTAAGGGCTCAGGCCTTGGGGATCTTCAGGAAACGTCTGGGAGGTCCTAGCCTGCCCTTTCCCACCCTTGGCCTAGGAATCCTGGAGCACTAACCCTTCTTCCAACCGAGTCAATCTTTCTTCCCCGTCCCCCTTCCTAAGCGGGTGTTAGGAAAAGCGAATCCCACCCTCCTCCACTACTCTTGCGAGCACTTCTTACAACTGAACAGCGTTGAGACCGCTCAATCGCATCTTCAAAAGCCGGTCTGCCCAGAGCACACGCGGCACCCGGAAGTAGTGCAGGCTGCCAGATACATAGCGGAACGGGGCCCCATCCAGTAGGAACCTGTCATGATCCGGATCCACTATGAACGACCGAGTGTCTGCCTACAAAGGGAAAGACTTGATGCTCAGCAGAAATCTGAGTGAGGTTCAGAGTCTACCAAGGGCAGAGATGATGGAACAAGACTTGCCGATTTTGTTGCTGAGTTCCTCTGATCTGCCGGATTTGATCCCACCCTACAGCTACCCGGCCAACCGGTTCAACCCTCTCATCTCACCTGGGGAAGCAGCAATTCCAGGAGCGGCAGCAGCAAGAAGGGAAGGCAGGGCGGCTTCTTGGGAGCCATGGCGCTTACGGGGCTCCTCTAGTCTGAGACCGTGGTCCGACCATCACGTGTTGGATTCCTGGGAGGGAACTTCAGCGAACAAGGGGGCGGAGACCACCTCAAGTTGCCAGGCGGTTAGCCTGAACTTTGTCTCCAGCCTGCAGCCACCCGCTACTCTACTAGTTTGTAAAATCCTCTACAATACATCTTGCTACTCAGAGTGCAGTTCAGGAACCAGCTTCATCAGCGTCACCTGGGAGCTTGTTAGAAATGCAGAATCTCAGATCCTACCTCAGACCTATAGAATCAGAATTTGTATTTTAACAAGATTCCCAGGTGATCTTAAGCACATCCATAACTGACAAGCACTGCTTTACTAGACAGTGCTCCCTGAGGGTGGGGACTGCCTTGTTCACCCTGAGCACAGGGCCTGGCACATAGCTGGCTAAATCTAGATAAATGGTAGAACTAAGGGGCAAAACCAAGTTCAGAACCAAGAGAAACAGTGGGGAAATCATGGCGTTTAGGAGTGTGGAAAGAGGAATTAGATTAAAAGCTGGACCTTTTTCCGGGAGAACCCTCTTTCCGCAAAAGAGCCCATCCTGGCCATTCCATCTTCTTTGGAAGTGCACCCTTTTCCAACTTATCCCTCCTTGCCTAGGCAAGAGATGTCAAAGACAACTGCTTGGTGCCAAGGCTTGGAAATTTGTGAATTTCCATACATTCTGCCTTTCACTGTCCCAAGCCTGGGTATGAGGGTCAGGGTAATAATTATTATTATTACAGTTTGTTGACACTTAGGGCTATTGTGTTAGATACTGTGCTAAGGACTTTACATCTCACTTAATCTTCAAATAACTCCATGAAGTAGACAATTATTCCCATTTTACAGATGAGGAAACTGAAGGACAGAAACATTAAGTAACCTGTCCAAGGTCACACAACTACTTACACAGAGCTGGGATTTGAACTAGTCAGTCTGGCTTCACCGTTAGTGGATTTTAACCTTAGATTCTCTTATACATACTTTACAGCTATGAAAAGTGAGGCTGAGAGAGATTAAGTAACTTGCCTGAGATCACACAGCTAGAAGGCAAGGCTATTAAGACCTGATTTAGAAACTAGCAATCGAGTTCAAGACCCTGAACTCTTTTTTCTTTTTTTTTGAGACAGAGCCTCAAGCCATCCCCCTGGGTAGAGTGCTGTGGCATCACAGCTCACAGCAACCTCCAACTCCTGGGCTAAAGCTAGTCTCCTGCCTTCACCTCCCAAGTATCTGGGACCACAGGTGCCCACCACAACGCCCGGCTATTTTTTGGTTGCAGCCATCATTGTTGTTTGGCGGGCCTGGGCTGGATTCGAACCCGCCGCCTTAGGTGTATGTGGCTGGCGCCTTGGCCACTTGAGCCACAGGCGCCGAGCCAAGACCCTGAATTCTTAATCACTGAGACTAGGGGTAGTGGGATACAGGTCAGAGCCTCAAACATTGTTCAGGATAAGAGCTCTAGGAGTCCAGGCCGTAAGCACCCGCCCCTTCCTGGAACCCCCTGGGGTGGACAGTAGTCAGCCGCTTTCTGGCCCCAGCGCGCCAGAGGAATGAGGCCTCCTACCTCTGACATTGGAAGATGGAAGTCCTGGGGGCCTCGAGCCGAGCCCGGCTTTGCTCCCCTTTGGCGCAGGTGCCTGCGTCTTGACCCCTAATGAAGGCCAAGTAGGGAACCCTTACCCGGGTGGTGGGACCCGTCCACCCCCACATCGTCCGGACGCCCAGCGGTTGCTAAGATACCGCAGGCCGTTACGCCGGCGCGGACTGATGATGTACCCATTACTTCCGGTCCCTAGCGCTTCGCTCCTTCCCGAGCCAGGTCAGTGGGGAGTCCTGGCTGGGAGACCTCGGGCTCTGCGCGCCGAGGCCAGGGGTAGCCTCTGCAAGGGGTGACGGCACCTCTTCTGTAGCTGTGCCCTCTCTTTGGGCCCTCTGGTCTTAGGAGCGGGGACTGCCTAAAGGTGAGCGGGGATTGGAGGAACCGGCCTGGTAGTCATTGCGTGTCCAGAGCTTTCAGGCACCTGACCCCAGCCTTGTTGGAACTGGCTTCGCCAATGCCAGTTTTCTCTAGATGAGAATATAGGTTCTGAGACCTAGGCCTGTGCTCCCCACCTTGGTACTTCAGGGGTCATGTGGATTGTGCCAGATTTGCGACCTTGCCATTATTTTCCTTCCAGCATGATCCGCTGGGCCTCCAACTTATCGCCTGGAAGAAACCACTCACCCTGGATGAACCCTTAGGCCCCTTCAGACCACCCTTGAGGAGGATGACTGAGACATTATGGGACACGCGCTGTGTGTCTGCTCTCGGGGAACTGTCATCATTGACAATAAGCGCTACCTCTTCATCCAGAAACTAGGGGAAGGGTGAGTGTTGGGGAATCCTTTAACCAGTTCCTAGGGTTATGGTTATTGAAGGACAGATGTCTGCACATTTTTGGGGTACAGGGTTTTATCCCTATTCTCTAACTCACCTGACAGCTGTGTGATAGCCAAGAAGGTGGATTCTGGAGCCAGGTCTCCTAAATCCACCTTGTGTGACCTTGATAAGTAATTGTTTTTTCATCTGCCTAATACTGATGATTATCATGTCTTAGTAATGGAGTTGTGAGGATTAAATGAGATAATGTATGTAAAATGTCTCACCTAGTGCCTGGTTCATAAGCATTTGATAAACATTGGCTCTTACTCATTTTGTATTTGTTGAACATCTGTCACATGCAGAGCACTATAATATGACCATAGGACGGCAAAGATTTCTATATCCCTGCTGTTGAGATGCTCAAAGTATAATAATATTCTGACTTCTCCTGGAGCTACATCTTGGGAGGGTTTCTACTGAAGGGGAGCAGCACCTCCCTCCCAGGGAATTCCTCTGGGTCCATGCTGTATGAGAGATGACATGGTCCTTCACTGACCCCTTTGGCCCACAGTGGGTTCAGCTATGTGGACCTAGTGGAGGGGTTACATGATGGACACTTCTACGCCCTGAAGCGAATCCTGTGTCATGAGCAGCAGGACCGGGAGGAGGCCCAGCGAGAAGCAGACATGCATCGCCTCTTCCATCACCCCAACATCCTTCGCCTTGTGGCTTACTGTCTGAGGGAGCGGGGTACTAAGCATGAGGCCTGGCTGCTGCTGCCTTTCTTCAAGGTCAGAAAGACTGCCGGTTATGGAGGAATTTGTAATAGAGCCACCTACCAAGGGCTATGTGAGCAGTCAAGCCTGTTAGGAAGCAGAGGCCATGTCCTGGGTTTGGCCACTTCAGATTTGGGTTTGAGGTGTGTGTGGTGAAAGGTTGGTAGGCTTCGATGTAGGGAAGGGATTGGGTTCAGGGAGCAGAGGCTCCAAAAACATCTCCAACTGTGAGGAAACTTTTATTGCAGAGAGGTACGCTATGGAATGAGATAGAAAGACTGAAGGACAAAGGCAACTTCCTGACTGAGGACCAAATTCTTCAACTGCTGCTGGGTATCTGCAGGGGCCTTGAGGCCATTCATGCCAAGGGTTATGCCCACAGGTCAGTAAGAAGGCCCTGTGTTTTTGCTGCAGTGGAAAGGAAAAGCCTCACCAAGAAAAATTGGAGGTCTCTGTTCTCGTAAGCAACAGCCTGGGCTTGGCGCCTGTAGCTCAAGCAGCTAAGGCGCCAGCCACATACATCAGAGCTGGGGGGTTCAAATCCATCCTGGACCTACCAAATAACAATGACAACTGCAACCAAAAAATAGCCGGGCACTGTGGCGGGTGCCTGTAGTCCTAGCTACTTGGGAGGCTGAAGCAAGAGAATTGCTTAAGCCTAGGACTTGGAGGTTGCTGTGAGCTGTGATGCTATGGCACTCTGCCCAGGGCGACAGCTTGAGTCTCTGTCTCAAAAAAAAAAAAAAAGCCTGCGTGATTATTTTGCTTCCTGGGGTTTTAGCCTCCCTGTACCCGGATGCTCATGGGTCATTTCCACTTCCCTACAGGGACCTGAAGCCCACCAATATCTTGCTTGGAGATGAGGGGCAGCCAATTTTAATGGACTTGGGTTCCATGAATCAAGCATGCATCCATGTGGAGGGCTCTCGCCAGGCCCTGACCCTGCAGGTAAGAGAATCCCTGGGTTTCTTTGCCCACCTGTTTTCCACCCCAAACCCCTTCTGGTGCATGCCCCAACCTGGTCACATGACTGTGGCTTGTGCTCTACTTTTGAGCTGTGGGGCCACTGTTCCAGGACTGGGCGGCCCAGCGATGCACCATCTCCTACCGAGCCCCAGAGCTCTTCTCTGTGCAGAGTCATTGTGTCATCGATGAGCGAACTGATGTCTGGGTGAGGAGTATGTGGGTGGAAATCTGGGTGGGAAGAGGTATGTGGCTCTGTACCTACTGTGAAGTAGAGAAGTAGGTCTTTGGTTTCTGTTGCATGGGACCCCAGGAACCACAATATGTCTCCATTTTCCTTGACTTCCTTCCTGGGAACTGTCACTGATACCATACTCTGTTGCACAGGAAGTGGTGTAATCCCTTCCCCTGAACAGGGTGGGTACAGCTCAGTGTCAGTGCTGAAGGCCTTGGCTAAAGCAAGGGCTGCAGAGGCCTTCAGCTTACTGGAAGTTTCTCTGGGCCCTGATGGTGGCATGTGGCTGAGGTTGGCATATTCTTTTTAGTTTATGTAGTCTCCTTTCACCACAGAAGGGGAACAATGTCACCTCCATTGGTTCCTTTCCAGGGATTAAACAAGTTATACTTAGTCCCTAGGCTGTGTGCTGTATGCCATGATGTTTGGAGAAGGCCCTTATGACATGGTATTCCAGAAGGGTGACAGTGTGGCCCTTGCTGTGCAGAACCAACTCAGCATCCCGGAAAGCCCCAGGTGAGCAATATGAAGGGCACCAAACATTTCAGACTCCTCTGGATTACCTGAGCTGGCACCTCAGCAAGAGGGATAGTGTCTTCCAGTCACCTTTCCCACCTCCCTTCACAGGCATTCTTCAGCAGTGCGGCAGCTGCTGGCCTCAATGATGACTGTGGACCCCCAGCAGCGCCCTCACATTCCTCTCCTCATCACTCAATTGGAGGCATTGCAGCCCTCAGCTTCTGGCCAGCACACTACCCAAATCTGAACAAACCAGAAGCCACGTTGACAAAGTGCCCTCTCATGCCTTGGAAAGAGGCACCCATCCTCATTGGAAGCTCCATCCATTCTGTCCAGGACTGCTCTCTGATAGGACCAGGGGGTGGGGAAATCTTTGCTCTCTGACCTCCCCAAAGTGACAGCTGAGTAAAGAGCCTGACTAAATAGTGGTGGGGTAGGGGTTGGGAAAAGAGAAACTGACAGAATATGGTCCATGGCTCAGGACTGCTGAGCTCACATCATGTTCTGCCTCCAAATTCAGGAGCAGGAGAATGTATAAACAAAAGAATAAAGCAAAACCAGTTTGGTGTGGATCTTAGCCTCAATGTTTCTAGAGAGAAGAGGTATAAGGGGTCCGAAGTCTGGTTACCATTTCCAAAGGAACAGCCTGGGATATAGTTGGCAGGGGTGTAACTTCATCATTACACGTGAAGCGGCTGATTCCTTCCATAGATCTAGTTAGTTGGCAGTGGGCACGTCTTCGAGCTTGTTCTAGTCAAAAACTTAAAGCTGCTCTGCCATGAGTTGGCTTCTAACTGTGACAAGGGCTAGAATCAGGGCCCCCTAAAAGCCTGAACTAGTTTTTTCATTCCTTCACTCCCAGGGGTGGGTAGCTTAGTCAAAGCAACCCAACCAGTTTGCTAGGCAAGGGCTTCTGGGTGGAGACACTTGAAGTTTTAGGATAGCTACATAACAGGTCTCCCATCCTCAGCCTGGGGGGGGAAGGGGAGTGGAGGTGGCAGTCATCTTGGCCCCTTTCTCTCTGAGGTGCTAGCTTGTAGATGGTTAATGATTAATGAGGCTGTGTGGTGTAGCAGTATCCAGCTGCCACTTCCTGCCTGCTCTGCTGAGTAAACAGGCCCTGCAATAGCTGGGCTTGAAACCTGTTCCCAAAGGAAGGGCACTGTGTCCCTGAATCACAGGGACGGTAGGCAAGGGTAAGGTTGGCATCTCCTATGTCTCCTACTCTTGAGATTGAGGCTTCCTTCCCTCAGCCATACCTGCCCAACATGCTGACGTCAGAATGTGTCCTGGGGTGCCTATTAGCAAAGTTGAAATTTTCCCCAGGGCCATAGCAGGAGGCTCCTACCAGCTAACACAGAGGCAGAGGCCAGAAAGAAAGCACAAACAGGGAGATGACCTGACTTTTAATGGCACAGCCCCAGCCCCAGCAAAGCAGCAAGACAGGAAGCTATGCAAAGCTGCTGGGAGTTACAGTGGCACAAACAACCTAGGAGATCGCCCTTGTTCCTTCCCATCCCCCAAGCTTATGACGTGGCTTCACGCCCAGGAACTCTGAGCCAGCCCAGCCCCATTTCCAAACCCTCATAATGCACAAAGGATCTTGGGCCAAGCTTTGCTTCCAGAGCTGGTAAATGCAGAGGCAATAGGAAGAACAGGGTAGTAGTCCAATTCTTAAATATAGAAGCTACTGGACTTAAACTTCTACTTGGAAAAGATGTGAAGGGACTCATGTTCTTCAATAGTTGGAGGTTGGACAGACAGGTCCAGGATTTGGTCCTCATTTCCTCCCTATCCTGGGAGTCCCTGTGAGCTTACATCAAGGTCCTGGAGCCGTGCTTCGTGGGCCTGGCAAGGGCCCCTTGGCAGGTCTTACTGTTAGCCATGGAAGGGAAAAGGATCATGAGCAGCAAACAGCGAGGGCAGCAGCAAAAAGAAGGCAGCAGAAGCTCAAGCACTCACAGAAAGGACAAGAAATCGTGCAAGGATACTGTTTATTTCGAAAGGCTTTTGCAATGAACATAGTGGAGAGTCTCCAGGAAGCTGTTTTATTCTTCTCCCTCATCCTCATCCTCATAGGAATCGATGCCCACTTCCTCATAATCCTTCTCCAGGGCAGCCATATCCTCCCGGGCCTCAGAGAACTCCCCTTCTTCCATGCCCTCACCCACATACCAGTGCACAAAAGCCCTCTTGGCATACATCAGGTCGAACTTGTGGTCCAGGCGGGCCCAGGCCTCGGCGATGGCGGTTGTATTGCTCAGCATGCACACGGCACGCTGCACCTTGGCCAGGTCACCCCCAGGCACCACAGTGGGAGGCTGGTAGTTGATACCAACCTTGAAGCCTGTGGGGCACCAGTCCACAAACTGAATGCTGCGCTTGGTCTTGATGGCGGCAATGGCAGCATTGACATCCTTGGGCACCACATCTCCACGGTACAGCAGGCAACAGGCCATGTACTTGCCGTGCCGAGGGTCACACTTCACCATCTGGTTGGCAGGCTCGAAGCAGGCATTGGTGATCTCTGCCACAGACAGCTGCTCATGGTACGCCTTCTCTGCAGAGATGACAGGTGCGTAGGTGGCCAAGGGGAAGTGGATACGGGGGTAGGGCACCAAGTTGGTCTGGAACTCTGTCAGGTCCACGTTGAGGGCCCCGTCAAAGCGCAGGGATGCTGTGATGGAGGAAACAATCTGGCTGATGAGGCGGTTGAGGTTTGTATAGGTAGGGCGCTCGATATCCAGGTTGCGGCGGCAGATGTCATAAATAGCTTCATTGTCCACCATGAAGGCACAGTCTGAGTGCTCCAGGGTGGTGTGGGTGGTAAGGATGGAGTTGTAGGGCTCAACCACGGCTGTAGAAACCTGGGGGGCTGGGTAGATGGAAAATTCTAACTTGGATTTCTTGCCGTAGTCGACAGAGAGCCTCTCCATGAGGAGTGAGGTAAAGCCAGAGCCAGTGCCCCCTCCAAAGCTGTGAAACACCAGGAATCCCTGCAGTCCTGTGCACTGGTCAGACTGAAAGGCAAGAAAGGGAAGGAGCAATTTAGGGAGAGGCCTGAGGGACTCTTATCATCTGGCTTCATAAAGCCTAAAATATCTCAGAAGTCAGGTCAGGGCAAAGACTAATTAGTATGCCATGGCAGCAACACACTGAAACATGTACCGTTAGAGCTGACCCCCTGAAATGGATCTGAAAAAAAATGTTCGTGATCATAAGCATAGTCTCAAATGCTCCCTCCCTTCCAAGACAAATTCTTACCAGCTTGCGGATCCGGTCCAGTACTGGGTCAATGATCTCTTTGCCAATGGTATAGTGACCACGGGCATAGTTGTTAGCAGCATCCTCTTTCCCAGTGATGAGCTGCTCTGGGTGGAAAAGCTGTCGGTATGAGCCATTTCGGATCTCATCTAGAAGGGCATAAACCACACTGTTAGGGCAAAAACCACAAGGCTGTGCTCAGAAGGGACCTTACTCCCCCAGGGTGGTAGCTGTGGCCAGATATATGGAGAGCTCATCCTTCTGCCAGCCTGAGATAGCAGAGTGTGAGAGAAAGCCAGACCTGTTGCCTAGGCCAGCCTGAACTCAGCTTGCTTTCTTCAGGTTATGAGTTTTCAGGGCGGGGAAAGCCAGGTCTAAACACCCTCTCTCTGGCTCAGTGCCTGTAGCTCAGTGGCTAGGGTGCCAGCCACATACATCAGAGCTGGCAGGTTCAAACCCAGCCCAGGCCTACCAAATAACAATGGCAACTACAACCCCCTCTCCCAAAAACAGCCAGGCGTTGTGACAGGCCTCTGTAGTCCCAGCTACTTGGGAGGCTGAGGCAAGAGATTGCTTAAGCCCTAGAGTTTGAGGTTGCTGTGAGTTGTGACACCACAGCACTCTACCAAGGGCAAGGTAGTAAGTTTCTATCTCAAAATAAATAAATAGGGTGGCGCCTGTGGCTCAAAAGAGTAGGGCGCCGGTCCCATATGCCGGAGGTGGTGGGTTCAAACCCAGCCCCAGCCAATAAATAAATAAATAAATAAATAAAATAAATACCCTCTCTCCAGAGAAAAGCTTTGAGTCACTCTCTAGCCCCCTCATATTTGCCCCCTCTTCTCACCAATTACAGTAGGTTCCAAATCCACAAAAACTGCTCGGGGCACATGTTTTCCAGCACCAGTTTCACAGAAGAAGGTGGTAAAGGAGTCATCCCCTCCACCAATGGTTTTGTCACTGGGCATCTGCCCATCAGGCTGAATCCCATGTTCCAGACAGTAGAGCTCCCAGCAGGCATTGCCCATCTGGACACCTGCCTGCCCCACATGGACTGAGATGCATTCACGCTGAGGGATAAAGAAAGGAGACATGGCGTAAGCCTCACATCCACAAGTCCTCACCTCACAAGCCTCTCTTCCACCCTATCACCTACCAGCTGGTATGACTCAGCTGGCAAGAGTGGAGACTGGGGATGGGCAGAGATGAGAAGAGAGGCTCTCAGCCTGCCCAGGCTCCTCTGCACAGGACTCCCCAGCTGAAGGCACCCAGGAGGGCAACCAATCCCTTAGCCTATTTCTCAGGAAATTTGTCAAGTGAGTGCTGTGGCTTCACATGACTCTGCTACATTCATAGAAAGCTCACGGAGGACAGAGAGGGCAAGTGCATAAGAGACAGACTGAAGCATTTAATGACTTAATGACTCTTAAGGATAAGAAACTTTTCAGCTGCTCCTGATCTCTACTGTCCATAAACCCAGCTTCTCAAGAGACTGAGAAAAGAAAGGTTTCCCACAGCTGTGAGTTTACAAGTAGAGTTTAAAGGCCCCGACTTGATTAATTCTTTGCTTTGAGGAGGAACGGCTAGAATTTCACACAACCCTTTCCCCCTTTCATCCTGTGGGTTGCAAGGTGTCTCAGCCTTCCAGTCTGGTATCAACTGACCACACTGACCATGAGGATGCCCTCTTCCCTCACCTTTAAATCCCATCTGGCCCGGAGGATCAATCCCATCTGGCTCCTCTCCCCACTTCCACCCCCACACCCTGGGTGTCTTCACCACCTTCATCCACTGAGCACGGAAATAGCAGCGGTAATGTGGTAGGCGCAGACGGCAGAGGCGGGCAATAAGAGTGGTGGGTACTAGGGCACTAGCCGCCTTAGGCTCAGTTCCTGCCAGTCTGAAATTAACCCTTGAAGCACCAGAGCCCGCAGGGCCCGCGCGCGCCTCCCTTCCCACACCGACATGGCCGGGTGACGGTTTCCAAATACTCAGAAAAGGAAGTGGAACCTGCGGCAAGGCCCCAGAGGTAACCCGCCTTGCCCTGGGCAGGGTGAGAGCCATCCTGCACCCCAGCCCTTCATCCGGTCTCCTGCTGAAGTCTTTCCAGTTACATCCCAGCCCACAGCGGGGATTGGGTTTCGGCCTCCGCTCCTGAGCTATAAATACCACCATTACCACCACCACCCCCCCACCAAACGCACCTCTTTCCCCTCCCCCAGCCTGGCCCTGGCCCGCGCTGCAGCTCAGCGCCAGCTGTCTCTGCCCGTCCGCGCACTCGCCCTCTAGCTGGAGAGGGGCCGGCTGGCCTCACAAGGATGAACCCCATTCCCGCCACCCCTTTAGGCTCAGAAGCGGGGTGCTGAGTCACTCGCGGGGGGTGGATGGGTAGAAGGGATGCATAAACAGAGGAAAAGGGGATGCAGCACCAAGTATCCTGACCCCCTTCCACCTTCTTATGGTCAGAACGTGCTCAGTCAGTTCCGGGGACTGGGGAGTAGGGCTGGGGGACACCCAGACAGGTCTTTCTTAGTTTGCCAAAGGACTGGGCGAGGGATCGCGTGACTCTCCTCAGGAGGTCGGGACTCAAACGCTTGGCGAGGCAGGAAGGGACCGCTTAGAGGCTCCTCTCTGCTGGTGAAGAATCCTACACCACTCCAGCCCATCCCCAGCCTCCGAAGGTGGACAACACGCCCCGGACAAAGTCACCAGGAGGGGATTGCGGAAGGGAGATGCAAAACCTTGCACCTCCTCTAGACCTGGAAGGCCCGGCAGAGGTCCCCAGGGATCCCTGGAGGGAGAGTTCCCCGAAAGAGAGGGGCAATTCCAGGACAGGCACGATCCCGGCGGGGCTGCACTCACCATGGTGAGTCCGGGCGGTGCGTCTCACGTTGAGTCGGGGTGACGGGTCTCAGTGAGAACTGCGCTAGCTGCAGTGCCGCACCGCTCTTATAGGCGGGGACGGGCCTCGCGCGCCCACTCGCTCACTAGGGGCTGGGCGGCCAGGAAGCCACGCCCCCGAAGGGTAGGCGGCCCCCGAGGGGTGGGGCCAGGCCGGGACCCCGCCTCCTGCCGCTCCCGGGTCCCTCACCTGTCGGGCTTGAGTTCGGAGTAGCGACCCCAGCTTTAACCCTTCGTTCCTGGCTTTGAGACGATACTCTAGGCTCCTGAGGTCCGTAGCAGACACGCTGGATGTCGTAACAGGGCGCGTCCAATCTGTACCTGAGTCATGGAGGCGCCAGTCGTCTAGGTATCCTGATTTAGGCCGAGTGCCCTCTAGGCCGTCCTTACGAGGGGGCTGCAACTGACCTTCGCCAGTACCTTCCCCGCCCCGCCTCCTGGGAGGCTTCTTTGGCCCGCAGTGCCGCTCCGGCCCGTCCCCAGGGAACCCTTTCCAGCGGCACGCCGCCTGCTGGTCTCCCGCTGGGGCGGCAGGCCCTCGCCGACGCCTGTGGGCGGCTGAGGACCCGAGGCTGCACAACTTGAGCCCCAGGGTGCTGATCCCTTAAGACTCTCCTGCAGAGATGAGCCCCGCAGCTTATCTGCCAGGGCCGACCCCAAGAGTCTGCTGCGACTCGCCGGACGCTCGCTTGTCAGTGGCCCCGTCATCAGTGCCGTCACTATTAGTGAACCCTAGCCGCGGCCGCCTGCCCGCTTTCCTGATGCCAGGACTGTGGGAGCGTTGGACCCGGAGCCCTCAGGATCTGAATTGGCATCTAGACTACCCCATGTGACCTTAGGCAAGTGACTTAACCTCACTGAGTTTGTGACAATTTCATCGGTGAAAAGGAGATAATGATTCCATCCTGGAAGTGTTGTTGTGAAGTGTCAGAATGTTGACTTTGAAGAGAAAAGACAATCGAGATTCTGATATCATGACTGATTTTGATTTTCCCATCCTTTTCTGTCTCTAGTCCGGGGTCAGGATCTGCGATCTGCATCTTTTTTTTTTTCTTGTGCGATCTGCATCTTAATGACCTCAATGTTCTGCCCCAGACCTCAGCAGAAGCCATTCCTTCTTTTTTAGGGTTCTTTCCCATTTCTTGCAAGAATAGGCCTTTTTGAGCTACTTCTGTTTTTCCTTACTTGCCTTACATTTTCTACTTGTCCCCCCTTCACTGGAGAAACTTATCAAGCCCCCGTGTGATGCTGGTTAACACATCCTTAAGGACTCTTTCTTCCAGGCTGGTCCCTTTTTTCTTTTTTGGCAGTTATTTGGCCGAGGTCAGATTTGAACCTGCCACCTGCAGTATATGGGGCTGGCACCCTACTCCTTGAGCCACAGGTGCCGTCCAGGCTGGTCACTTCTTGAAAAGGATTCACCTGCCTCTCCTCCCATGGTATTTCCTCACAGCTGTCTGCTAATACAACAAAGTAGCTGTAAAATAACTAGTAATGGCAACTTTCTATCAACAAAATAACTAATTGGCACTTGACTTAGGCAAGATGTGGGAACTGATATGGTGAAATATGACTAGGTCTCCCCATTAGACTTTCCATCTAGTTAGAAGAACAAGATTCGTTGA
>NW_003852408.1:13126385-13140064 GCF_000181295.1 Otolemur garnettii | reverse complement strand
TTTTTTTTTTTTTTTTTTTTTTGAGACAGAGGGTCAAGCTGTTTCCTAGGTAGAGTGCCATGGCATCGCAGCTCATAGCAACCTCCAACTCTTTGGCTCAAGTGATCTTCTTAATTTTTTCTTTTTTTAATTTTGAGACAGAATTTCACTTTGTTACCTTCCATAGAGGGCTATGATGTCACAACTCACAGCAACCTCAAACTCTTGGGCTTAAGCGATTCTCTTGCCTCACCTTCTCAAGTAGCTGGGACTACAGGCGCCCACCCGGCTATTTTTAGAGATGGGTCTCACACTGGCTCATGCTGGTCTTGAACCTGTGAGGTCAGGCAATCCACCTACCTTAGCCTCCAGGTGCTGGGATTACAGGCATGAGCCACTGTACCTGGCCATGTTTTTCTATTTTTTTTTTTTTAAATAGAGACACAGTCTCATTTTTGCTCAGGCTGGTCTTGAACTTGTGAGCCCAAGCAATCCACCCACCTTGGCCTCCCAGAGTGCTAGGATTACAGGCATGAGCCACTACAGTTGGCCAGTGACCAAGATACTTCTTGCCATCCGTGCTACCATCTCCTCATTCCTGGATGTCTACAATAGCCTCTGCCCAGCTTCCTGCATCTATTCTTGAACACCTAGCATGCATTCTCTACACAGCAGCTGGAGTCATCGCTCTAGAACACAGCTAGGCCACAGCTCGGCACCAATGCTTACTTAAAACCCTTCATCGTGCTTATAATAAAGCTGTTTTCAGGCCTGCCCGTGTCAGGAGAGATAAATTTGCTGCTATTCAATTCAATTCAATTTCTTACAAAGAGAAGGATAATATAAATATAGATATCACATTTGAGTGATATTAAATTATTCAATATTCAAAATCCAGAAAAAGCTGAAGCATCTCCTGATGTCCTGATGTCCTGATGTCTTCCACTCCTTCTTGGCTATAATCCTAGAATTAGTGCCCATTCCTCTAACGTACATCCCCCAATACAGTCCTTTCTATACCCAATAAATTGCCTTTTTCAGAGTTTATTTCTCAGGTACACTGGTGACAATGTATATCCCTAATCTTTCATAAATTAGCTAGAATTGTCATAATAAAGTCAGCAAACACCTAAGGGCTTTTTTTTTTTGAGACAGAGTCTCAAGCAGTCACTCTAGGTAGAGTGCTGTGGCATCACAGTTCACAGCAACCTCTAACTATTGGGCTTAAGTGATTCTCTTGCCTCAGCCTCCCAAGTAGCTGGTACGATAGGTGCCTACCACAATACCCAGCTATTTTTTGGTTGTAGTTGTCATCGTTGTTTGGCAGGCCCAGGCTGGGTTTGAACCCATCAGCTCCAGTGTATGTGGCTTGTGCCCTAGCTACTTGAGGTACAGGCACTGAGCTCTTTTTTTTTTTTTCTTTTTGCCCAGGCTAGAGTGCCAGGGCATCAGCCTAGCTCACGGCAACCTCAAACTCCTGGATCCAAAGGATCCTGCCTCAGCCTCCTGAGTAGTAGTTGGGACTACAGGCACTCACCACAACGCCCAGTTAATTTTTCTATTTTTAGTTGAGATGGGTCACACTCTTGCTCAGGCATGTCTTGAACTCCTGATCTCAATCGATCCTTCCACCTTGGCCTCCCAGAGTACAAGGATCACAGGCATGAGTCAGCACACCAGGCCCCCAAAAGGCTTCTTATATATATTTGAACAGTGTGTAGAGCTTTTTAATTTTTTAATTTTTTTATTTTTCTAGAGGTAAGATAGGATTTTATTAGAAAGGAATACAGACAGAGTAAAAAGTATCAGAGCTTCTGGCAAATGGGAAGACCCAAGTGGGAAGTTTCCCCTGTGTAGAGCTTTTTTAAATAAACAAAAAACACAACTTTTGAACATCTTAAATCAAGAAAATCACACATTACTCTTGTGTTTTTCTGGGACAGATTTTCACATTGGTTTTCAGTAAATTTTTATCTATAATAATTCATTAAGAGTTCAGTAACTTAATATTGATCCTGACTTGATACAACATGAAGTTTCTAGCACCACACACAGTATTTAGAAACCTTTAAGCCTGACTCGTGGGATATAAGCATTATGTTTATCTTATCTCACAAATGCATGTGCAATGTATAATTATACCTTAGGAATTCAAAAATAGTCTGCAAAGAATGAGCAGAGGCACCACATCGAGGTTCTTTACACTGGCGAGATTCTTTCTACCTGATGAATTCTTAAAACATTTTGTCTTCCAAGAATTCTTTATTACCAGATAGCAATTGGGGATATGGGAGAAACTAAAGCAAGCTGTTTTGTGTCTGTCTAGATTATTACTTATATTTTTTTATTTCCTCCTCATTCAATATACTTTTTTTAAGGGGTCAGGAGTTGAAGGTTTATTTTCTCAAAAGCTTTCATGAATTTAGAGCATTCCAGCCAATACAATAAAACCTGCTAATAACGTCAGATTTTGGCCGGGAGGGGTGGCTCATGCCTCTAATCCTAGCACTCTGGGAGGCTGAAGCAGGTAGATTACTTGGGCTCACAAGTACAAGACCAGCCTGAGCAAGAGCAAGACCCTGTCTCTAAAAACATCTGGGCATTGTGGTGGGTGCCTATAGTCCCAGCTACTTGGGAGGCTGAGGCAAGAGAATTGCTTGAGCCCAAGATTTTGAGGTTGTTATGAGCTCTGTGATGTATGGCATTCTACTGAGGGTGACAAAGTGAGACTCCATCTCAAAAAAAAAAAAAAATCATATTGTACTATACTGAAGATAAGGGGAACCACTGCATTTGTTTGGTGGTGTCTGTCCTCTGTACTGACCTGTGGGGCACAGGAGGGCAGAGGTACCTCCATGTGGCCATGCTAGACAAAGGGAGGTCCCAGGAAGAACTGAGTAGAATGACATGAGATTTCATCACATTCCTCAGACAGCATGCATTTTAAAACTTATGAATTGTGTACTTCTGTGGTTTCCCTTTTAAGGTTTTTGGACTATGGTTGACCAAGGGTCACTGAAACCATGGAAAGAGAAACTGTGGGTTAGGAGAGACTACGGTACTATGGTTTCCAAGCAGGCTTAGGGTCCATTTGAGGTTAGTGGTCATGCCTTTGGAAGATCAGTCAGCATGCTTCTGGAGTTTTCTACAGCCACCGTTCAGCTGATGAGTGTAAGCACAGAGATGCTGAAGAAATGGATTTGGCCAGGGTTGTGGCTCAGTCCAACAAGGATGCTGAGAGGCAAGGATGCTAGAGGCAGGCAGAAGAGCTAAAGATATGCAAGGGAGTGACCCTGACAGGCCATAGCATTGAAGATTGGGAGGAAGGAGATAAAGACATGAGGGGCTGTGGGACAGTGAACATTGAGTGCAAAAAAGAGTCCAAGGTGAATCTTAATTCCACCACTAATTAACCCCCATGTGACACTGGGCAGGATACCAGAAACTTCAATTTCCTTTTCTCCATCATAGGAAAGGGAGACTCTGCCTTGCCTACCTCACACAGTTGTAGAGGGACTCAAAGGAGTGAAGGTGCCTTCAGGACCATAAAGCAGGCACCTCTAGAAATGCTAGAGATTCACATTTTCATTTCAGAATTTTGCCTAAGGCAATAGGGAGGCTCCTGTGGTGACATAATGGAGATATAAGGCCAGGCTAGAGAAGCAGTGGACTAGGGGAGACATTTAAGAATATCCTTGAGACCCTGCCCATACTCTTGCTTTGCCTGTGGACAGCAACAGCAATTCTGGACTTTTTTACTTTGTCTGATCCTCAAAACACTACCTCTGCCCATTCGACAGATGAGCAAACTGAGGCAAAAGGCAGTAAAGTGCTAATAGGTATTAGAGGCAGGGCTAAAACCAAGCTCTCATTCCCAATGTTCCAGGACATTTGGAGTTTCCACCCAGAATGTCCTGAGGCTTGATCTCTGGCCCAAGGATTCATTATTTCTGGATCACTGCAGATGCCTTCTCAGCCCCATCCACACTCCACTTCCAGCCCAGGGGGTGGCAGCCCACTAGAGCACAGGAGGCTTGATTTCTAAATCCTCTCCCATCTGTGATGTCTGGGCTGGGACACCAGGAAATGAGATACCTAACTGATAATAGATCATATGTGTCCTGGGGCTTGGGGACCTGTACTGGGGGTTACTAATCCTGGCTGCTCCTCTGCCTACCCCACCCAGCTCCAATTTCCTACTACTCTGTAACTGAGTCAACAGGCCTCTCCTTATAGGGCTATGAGCTGACCAGAGAGTAAAAGAAGGCTGATCAGATGGCCATGGAAATAGTAGATAGAAGATAGAGGTCTCCAGACTCTCCCCATCTATCCAGCATGGTGAGCAAAAGTTGAGGGCTGAGCAGGCAAAGGAGGTCATAGTGGGCCCAAGATTCTCATGAAGGGGAATCTCAGGAGTTCAGGTGCTCATGGGGTACAGTACAGTGTGTGGTGAGGTGAGGTGAGGTGGTGAAAGAGAAAGAGATTTCAGATTTGAGTGTGGCCCCCGAGGTGTGCCAGTGTGGGGGGCATGCTCAGCAGGTGTGGAAGGGAAGGTTGATGGTAATCAGTGTGTACGGCAGGGCTCTGAGTTTAGGGGTGGGAGTGTGGGGGTAAACAGGACTGGAGCAGGATGGGGAGGCACTTGGCTGTACTGGCTGAATCGCCAAACTCTGGACCCTGCCACAGATTCACCCATGGGCTCTGGTCCACCTCCCAGCTCTGGCGACACATCCTACATGGAGGCTGCTACCCTCTGGCTTCTCCCTTAGCCCTGCCCATCTGCTACAGCTTTGTCTCATCCCTCCTTCCAGTTACAGATCAGTATGGGAGGGAATGAGGAGGGAGAGGGAGCTGCTTCCATGGTAGAGAGCTGGCTGTGTTCAAGGCTCATCTGATACTTTTTACCTGTCTCCTCACTGGGCAGGATAGAAGAGAAGAGTGGTTAAGAACATGGCTGGTGCCAGGCTGTTCCTGCTATGAATGTTCTTTGTTGTGTTCATGACCTTAAACAAGCTGCTTAATCTCTGAGGGTCAGTTTCCTCATCTGTGACATGGGGGTAACAAAAGCACCTACCAAAGGGGATTATTCTAAAGATTAAGTGAGATAATGTAAGTGAATGGGGAGTGCAGTGTCTGACTCCTAATTAGTGCTTAAAAAATAGGAGTTGAACAATGTAACAACAAAGTGCTGGGTGTGAGACTATTCTATTCCTACAGTCAAGAAAAAGGCTCTAGGGAAGCTGAGGTACAGTAACTTGTCTGAGGTTATAGAGGTATGAGAATTTAAGGCTAGGTCTGTGTGACTCTAGAGGCTAAGTTCTTCACCCCAAATCTGCTGCTCCACAGTATTAAGCATTGTTTCCAGAGAGGCCATGGAGGCCTTATGTAGACCAGCAGTTCTGAGGGGCCAGAATGATGTCTGGCTTTGTGGCCTGTGTAGCTCAGAGGTGCAGCAGCGAGTGGTGGCCTTGTTAGATAATTGGTGAGTTGAGTCAGCTTTCCCTTCTGGATCTGGAATTTTTTAAGTCCTTGAGCTCCTAAATTTCTCCCAGCTCTACTCATTACCTTCTTTTACTATGATGCCAGGGTTTGGGGTGGGAAGTTGGTAGAGAAACCTGACATGTATGGTGTACCCTAGTATGCACTCACCAGGCAGTGGGCTGGGCGCTTTTCATGCATTATTTCATCAAATCCTCATAGCCATTTTAGAAGGTACGCTTACTATATTATTGCCCACATTTCACAGGGGAGAACATCAACCCTGAGTGTAAGGCTCATGATCAAGACAAATAGAGAAGTAATGGTGCTAGGATATAGATTATTTAATGGATCAATCCTAGTCATCTAAAAATCATAAGAAGTCAAGGCCCTTGTGTCATATAAAAAAGTTAGTGAAGTATATGTAACATTTATGGAGAAAATAGCCTCAATAAAAAATTATGACATACTTGGGCAGTGCCTGTGGCTCTGTGAGTAGGGTGCTGGCCCCATACACCGAGGGTGGCAGGTTTGAACCCGGCCCTGGCCAAACTGCAACAAAAAAATAGCTGGATGTTGTGGTGGGCACGTGTAGTCCCAGCTACTCGGAAGGCTGAGGCAAGAGAATCACCTAAGACCAAGAGCAGGAGGTTGCTGTGAGCTGTGACGCGATAGCACTCTACTGTGGGCAATAAAGTCAGACTCTTTCTCAAAAAAAAAAAAAAAAATTATGACATACAGGTTTTGAAACACGCAAAAAGGTGTAAAAAATAATGTAACAAACAGCAGCTACCAAGCTTGAGAAACAGAATCCCTTTACAATTGCTTTAACCACCCTCCCCAGCCAGGGAAAACCATTATTCCAATTCCAATGTTAATATTTCCTCATGTTTTCTTTATCTTTTTTGTTTGTCTTCATTTTAGAGACCAGGTGAGTCTCATTCTGCGGCCCAGGCTGGATTGCAGTAGCATCATTATAGCTCTCTGCAACCTCCAATTCCTGCCCCTCAGCCTTCTGAGTAGCCAGGACTACAGGTCTGTGCCACCATGCCCAGCCAATTTCTCTATTTTTTGTAGGTGCAGGCCTTGAACTCCTAGCCTCAAGCAATCTTTCCACCTAAGCATCTCAAAGGGTTAGGATTATGGCTGTAAGCCACAGCATCTGGCCACATCTTTATAATATTTTCCTTTGCTTTCCTACCAATGGCTCCTAATTTCTTTCTGAACACAGGTGGCTATGCTCTGCTAGGTTCATTGTGCTCTACTAGGTTCATTTGATCCCCTCAATGCTCCTTATGGAGGTGCTTAGTCACTGAGCAAGACTCTATAATCTTAGAACTGCCTACATTTTTCTGCATTGGGTTTTGGCTCAGCCCCTAGAGCCAATGCCTGTTGGTTCTCCATGCCACCAGTAAATGCTTAGATGTGAGAGGTGGGGCAAGGAGAGCAGAGTCCAGGAACCTTGTCCCTCAGCCTGAGAATCACTCAAGGAAGGCAGGCAGGAACCGTGTCCGGGCATGAAAGGCTGTCTCTGCCAAGGCTGTTCTATGCCCTGTGCCTGCTCAGCGTGAGTGTACCTCAGTCCACATGGGGCAGGCCAGAGTGCAGATTGGCACAGCCTACTGGGAGCTTTACTACTTGGAACATGGGATTCAATGAGATGAGTAGATGCCCAGAGACAAGACCTTCGGGAGAGGGGGCAATTCCTTCAACACCTTTAGTGAAACTTGGGCTGAAAAACATGTGCCCAAGGCAGCGCTTGTGGATCTGGTGCCCACCATGATCAGTAAGTGATGATCAGCCCCTACCATGGCTGTGTCCCCGAGGACCACAGCAAGACCTGCTCTGTAACTAGAAGGCACTGGAGCCTGTGGTTATGTCCTCCTAGGTGCTGTAGCCAATTACAACTCCAAATGTACAGAAGCTCTGTCACTCAGCCCTGAGTTCCAAGGCCACCCCACATCCCATTCCATTTTTTGAAAACAGGGTAATAGTAGTGACTGACATGGATGCAAAACAGTGTCACTGTGGCAGCAACAAATGGCGGTTAGGGGCTTATATCCCAGTAATCTCCATTAACACTCACCACTTTCTGATGAAGATAATTGTCCTTTTTTCAATTCTATGTTGTTATGCAAGAACAACTTCAAGATCCCACTTCCAAATGATTGCGGCCGTTAAATCCTTTCCTATGGACTTTCTACAACCCCTTTTGGGATGGGGGGATGGTTTAACCATTTGAGGTGCTAGAATCAGGGCAACTCCTATCCCACCCTACCCCAGAAGAGAGTCAGTTTTCGATATCTCCCTCAGCTCTGTCTCTCTTGCAGTCTCCTTTCCCCAGACTTAGTGTCACTTCTCAAGTCTGGATGCTGGGAAGGCAACCCAAAAATTAGCAATGGCAGGAAGATGTTGTCACCTTTTGGCTAGAGAAGCCAAAGGATGAGACATGATGCCAGAGCTTTGGAGCTAGGACTGCCAGGTAGGAGCTGGAACCACAGCAGAGCTACCCAGAAGAAGCAGGTGGGACCTTGGACGGCTGAAATTTGGCAGGCTTCAGAGCCATGAGAAGCCACTGGCTTTACAGGGGAGTTTTCCCTCCCTCCCACCCTTAGTCTTCAGCAAGTGGTTTGTATCTGCTGCCTCTAAACAGCAGCAAGACAGTAGGTAGGCCCAGGGCAAAGGGTAAGCAGTCTGTCAGGACAGAGCAGGGAAGGTGGGGAAAGGATCTCAGAGAACAGGCAAGTCACCCCATTTACCTGCACTGGGCCCAGTACTGGGGAGCCACTCAAGACCTGTGGGAGGTAAAAACAGAAATGGAGTGACTCCTTCCCTTCCTCTGGCCCCATCTCCTGTCCCTGTTACTCTTCCCAGTAATTACTTTGCAGGAAGTAGAGAATGGACTGGAAGTCACAGGACAGGCATGCCTGGCTCAGTAGCTTGCTCCCTTCTCCTGGAATTATTTCCCCAGAAAGAGGAAGTATCCTCAACTCTTCTTTGAGGTTCAAGCTTTTAGGGGAGGCTCTGTCCTAGGAAGGGAGAGGCCTTGCCTTTAGTTGTGTATGTGTGTGGTGGGGGTGGGGTAATGTAATTCAGTTGGTGTATTTAGAAGCCCATTTTGGATTAATAAACTGTGGTATATGTATACCATAGATTCAGCCATAAAAAGTAGAGATGATTTTTTAATATTAAATATTGTTATTTAAAGATTCTGCAAAATGAGTTACTTTTAACTGACATACATGCTTTTAAATTGAAGATCTCAATTGCTAGACATGCAGATTAGTTAATAAGAATGAACTTGTTCTAGCATTTACGGGCTCCATGCATCTTGCTAGACTGTTATGTTTCCTTCCATATGAATATTTTCCCTATCACCTCCAATACTTTCATATTAAGTTGTATTTACACCTCATTATGATACACATGCCAAAAACACCTTATACACTTTCAGGTGCTTGTGTCAAATTTTGAGAATCTTCTCTAGGTTCAATGTAATTAAATACTACTAAGAATTTATGCAGTGGCTCATGCCTGTAACCCTAGCACTCTGGGAGGCTGAGGCAGGTGGATCACTCTAGCTCAGGAGTTTAAGACCAGCCTGGGCAAGAGTGAGACCACATTTCTAAAAACAGCCAGAAGCTGTGGCAGACGCCTGTAGTCCCAGCTACTCAGAGGCTGAGGCAAGAGGATTGCTATGAGCTGTGACACCACAGCACTGTACTGAGGGGCAACAAAGTAAAACCGTCTCAAAAAAAAAAAAAGATATTTTTACTAGCTCTACTGTGGGCCTTTCCTCTAACTGGCCTGTTATACCATGACATCAAAAGATAGGTGACTTTTAGTCACCTTCCTAAAAGTTACACACATGGCTTCTTGTTCAGTGCTACGAATACATAATGGAACTTGAAGTACTAACTAACCCATTTCTTCATCCGTAAAATGGGAGACTAGAATATACCAAATGTGTGAGAATTAAATGAAAAGATGAACGTGGAGGATCTGTGACAGTGCCCTGTCACCACCAGCACTGTCTCATTGCTTTAACTCTATGTCAGTGCATAGACACGTGGTTGCTACAAAGTTAGTAAAAATACAGAAGGTGCAAAAAAAGCATATACACATTTTAAGAAAAGCAAAAACTACTAAAATTGTAATACTGAACATATACCCATCACAAAAGATAATAAATACAAGTCACGTTTGACTTCTGCAATTACAAGAGGTACTCAAAGTGGTTGCCATCAACATCCAGACACTTCTGATTTTGGAGAACTACTGCCTGAGCAACACTGGCCAAAGTGTCTGCTTGTATCACTGAACACACCCTTTCAATTTCTTCCTGAAGTTCCACCAGTGTAGCCAGTTTTCAATAGTACACTGCATCCTGTAAGGTGCCCCATAGGTAGAAAAGTCAAGGGGTGTTAAGTCAGGAGACCGAGGGGGAAACTCAACCACGCCTCTGCATCCTACCCATTGTCCTGGCAAGTTCTCATCAAGGTAAGCTCTCATGTCTGGGTGGAAGTGTGGTGGGGCACCATCTTGTTGGAAGTAAAACATATCATCCCTGAAAAGTGTCTGAATTGCAGGCAAAATGGGTGTACGTAGCATGTCTAGGTACATAGGGCCAGTAATAGGACTTTCAGAAAAGAATGGTCCAATGAGTCCCCTCAATGACAGTCCACACGAGGCACTGAGGCCTAGTAAATGGACATCTTTTTCGACACGTCGAATTTCTGGAGCCCAATACACACAATTATGTCGGTTGCCTGTTCCGTTTAGTTTAAACTGTGCTTCATCAGACCAAACCATTTTCCCCACAAACTCCTCATCCACTTGTACCATGTTTGGAACCACTCACAGTATTGCACCCTTCGATCAAGGCCATCTTCATTCAGTGAATGTAATAATCTCGGTTCAAAAACTTCCCACTTTGCTGTCTTAAGAATGTGTCTTATGCTTTGCGGTGGACTTCTGCAGCAAGCATGTGAACTGCTTCCCCACCATCGCAGACACAGCTGGTGTGCGAGGCCTCCCGGACCTTCCCTTGTGCACGTCGCACAAGGTGCCCTGCGTCTCAATGCGCGTGATTGTCAGGCGTGTCAGAGGGTCTGTTGCATACTCACATCTCCGCTGTCACTGCACTTCCACAATGTTCTCGAATGAACGACAACTGCAACTCTGCCATTTTCTTTGTCCTGCCTGTCGCATGATGACTGGCACTGGCAATCATTCGATTAGCACGAGCGAATGCCATACTACATATTGCTACTGTAATTACATTCGTAATTGGTAACTGAGAAGGCTAAGTTAACATCTCTTAAAATACGCATACATATTTTTGGCACCCCCGTATTTACCTTATTGCTCGAGGCACTTTCTTATTGTAACTATACAAAGTGACAGTTGGTACAAGTCAGGTGAAATACCAACACCGGAGCATTCCAGCTTCGATAGCTTGTGCCTGTAGTTTTCAACCTGTGCTTAGACCTGAGGCCTCTGCACCTCCGCAGACGCTGGCGATAAACTCCCAAGGCTCAAGGTCGGCCGGAGTTGGACTCTTGCTGCCGCGGGCGGAGTCCAGCGGGAAACCCCCTACATAGTCGCGGGCGGGTCAGTTCACCCAGCTGCGCGGGACAAAGAGAGCAAAAAGTGGAGATTTTGACATCTTTTTTTATTAACTTAAGAACATTCTACATAGTAAAGTATCACAAGAATGGAAAAGCAAGTGTACTGTATACTCAGTACTAATATGAAACCAGTAGACAGACAAATACATTCCCACACAAGAGAAAAACACAATTAAACTCAAGTGGGTGGGAGAGGAGAAGAAGGGGGTGCGCTCTTACCTAACAGGCACAATGTAAGGGTATATGGCACACCTCCTCCTGGTTGAGGGACGCAACTACAACTTGGATTTGACCTAACAAACTCAAACAACATAAACTATTTGTCTATACCTTCATATTAATCTGAAATAAAAAAATAAATTAAAAAATTCATCTTAAAAAATAGAAACCTATTTTGATTGAATAGCTCAGCTTTATCTTCTAATTCTTCTTCTTTTTCTTTTTCACTAAAATGACTGTGAAAGTCATTTCTATCTATCTGACTTCTGTCTCTCAACTGGTTTCAAATTTGGGAAAGGAAGAGTAGTTAGTTTGGAAGCCCTTCAAATTCCAAAAAGTAGTTACCATTTAGTGAGCATCTAACATGTGCTGGACCCTATGTCCACGTGATGATTATCCAGAGAACTGTACAGATATTATTTTGTACTATTCTGAATTATTCTGCAGTGAAGCTCATAGGAACAAAGCCTGGGTCTGTTTTCTCTGTTTTACTCTCAATGACCCAAATGTTGTCTGACATATTAGATGCTCAATACATATTTGTTGAATAAACTTGTTAAATAGACGCCTATTTTTTTTTTCAGACACAGAGTCTCATTTTATAGCCCTCAGTAGAGTGCTGTGGCATCACAACTCACAACAACCTCAAAAGCTTGGACTTAAGCGAGTCTCTTGTCTCAGCCTCCCAAATAGCTGGGATTACAGGCACCCGCCACAACGCCTGGCTATTTTTTTGTTGCAGTTTGGCTGGGGCTGGGTTCGAAACCATCACCCTCAGTATATGGGGCTGTGCCCTACCCACTGAGCCACAAGCGCTACCTGTAAATGAACACCAATTTTACAGATGTGTCGAGGGAAGGGCTTAATGAAGATGGGCGTAATGAAGTTATGTGACTTGTCCACAGTTACTCAGCTAAAAAATGGAGGAGCTGGAGTTCAAACTCAGGCCAGCCTGGCCAGAGCTTATGCTGCTTTTCCTTGTCCTCAGATGCCTTCATTTCTTGCCCATAGTGGTTCCAGACACCACACAGACGCCGCCTCTTCTGGACCTGCCCGGTTTCCAGTGCGCAGACTGTGACTCAACTACCTCAGGGGCAGGGAGGGGGTGACTCTTGATGGTGCCTTGGCTAGACTCTGGGTGGAGGGCATTAGGTGGGGCAAATGGCCCCAGCTTCTGGGTCTGAATGGAAGCAGAGGCTTCTTTGGGGGCTGATTTGGGGGCTATCAGCGCCCTTTAGAAAGTATCCCTCATAGGAGGTGGGGTGAAGGCCTGGAACAGGCCAGGAGGGAGGGCCGAGATGGAGGTGGAGTCTTTACCTACCAGTATGGCTGGGTATCCAGCCCTCTGTCCTCTTTTGTCTGCTGTACCTGTCAGCCCACCCTAGGTGGCTGTATGGTCATCTCCTCTCAGACCTTTGAGGCCTTCCAGCTAGTAACCCTGATAGCAGGCTCTGGCAGGCCTGGGTTGGACTGAGTGTGGGTGTGAGGAGGTGGCAACCCAGACTTCCTGGGCATCAGAACCAGCCTGGCTTCTAGGGACTCCTCAGTGAAGGGGAATGCTTTCATCCCTGACGCTCCTAAAGACAGGGTACAATTACCTCCTGAAGGCAGACACAGAGACTGGCTTAAATTCCACCCAATAAATTCATTCCCTGGCCTCTGATGTTTCAGGAACATGCCTGCCTCCAAAGCTGTGTTCTCACCACTCCCTCCTTCTGGAATGCACCCCCCCTGCATCTGTTTTGTCTCTCTCTCTTTTTTTTTAGAGTCAGAGTCTCACTATGTCACCCTCAATAGAGTACCATGGAATTGTAGCTCACTGCAACCTCAAACTCTTGGGCTCAAGTGATTCTTTTGCCTCAGCCTCTCAAGTGGCTGAGACTACAGGTGCCCACCACAACACCTGGCTATTTTTAGAGACGAGGTCTCACTCTGGCTCAGGCTGGTCTTGAACCTGAGCTCAGGCAATCCACCTGCCTTGGCCTCCCAAGTGCTGGGAATACAGGTGTGAGCTGCTGCTCCTGGCTCCTTCCAGAGACTTCTACATGTATATGGGTTGAGTATTCCTTATCTGAAATGTTTAGGAACAGAAGTGTCTTGGACTTTGGAATAGTTACATATACACAATGTGATACCTCAGGGATGGGACCCAAGTCTAAACATGAAATTCATTTATATTTCATATATACCTTATATATATAGTGTAAAGGTAATTTTTAACAGTATTTTAAATAATTTTTTTTTAGGAAACAAGTTTGTGTGGAGGAGATCAGGTGTGGAATTTTCCAATTGTGGTGTTATGTCAGGGCTCAAAAATTTCAGATTTTGGAGCATTTCATTTTGTGGACTTTTGGATTAAGAATACTCCAGCTG
>NW_003852408.1:13096044-13125702 GCF_000181295.1 Otolemur garnettii | reverse complement strand
AAAAAAAAAAGAATACTCCACCTGTATGGCTGTGTAGATACACATTTAATACACATCTTGTTCTACACCTTGTTTTTTCACATAACAAGAAATCTGGAAGATGGTCCATGTCAGTAACTATAGCTATGCCTTATTCTTTTTGGTCACAATATTCCATTGTATGGTGCCATCATTTATTTAACCAGTCTGCTATTAATGAGTAGATTGTTTCCAATCTTTTTTTTTTTTTTTTGAGACAGAGTCTCACTATGTTGTTCTTAGCAGAGTGCCAGTGGTGTCACAGCTCACAGCAGCCTCCGACTCTCGGCTTAAACAATTCTCTAGCCTCAGCCCCCCAAGTAGCTGGGACTATCGGCGCCTGCAACAACATCTGGGTATTTTGTTGTTGTTGTTATTGTTGCAGTTGTCATTATTGTTTAGCAGGCCCATTCTGGGTTTGAACCTGCCAGCCTTGGTGTGTGTGGCCGGCACTCTAACCACTGAGCTTTGGGCCCCGAGCCTGTTTATAATCTTTTGCTATTAAAAAGAATGTTGCAACTCTTCTAGATCCTCCTTCCTACTATGTGCAACCATACATTCTTAGACTTGCTGGGTCAAAGGTTATGCACCTTTAATTTTGATGCACCTTATCTTGCTGTACTTAGAAGTTATACCAAATTACCTACCTTACCACTATAAATTTATAAAAATGCCTGTGCCCACAATCTTGCCCATACAATGTATTAAGCTTTTTGCTCTTTGTCAATCATCCATTAAGTGAAACAAAACTATTTTGTGGGCAGCGCCTGTGGTTCAGTGGGTAGGGCACTGGCCCCATATACCGGTGTCGAGTTCAAACCTGGCCCTAGCCAAATTGCAACAAAAAAATAGTCGGGCGTTGTGGCGGGCACCTGTAGTCCCAGCTACTTGGGAGGCTGAGGCAAAAGAATCACCTAAGCCAGGCGGTGCCTGTGGCTCAGTGAGTAGGGCACAGGCCCCATATACTGAGGGTGGTGGGTTCAAACCCGGCCCCAGCCAAACTGCAACAAAAAATAGCTGGGCATTGTGGCAGGCACCTGTATTCCCCGCTACCCAGGAGGCTGAGACAAGAGAATCACCTAAGCCCAGGAGTTGGAGGTTGCTGTGAGCTGTGACGCCATGACATTCTACTGAGGGCAATAAAGTGAGACTGTCTTGAAAAAGAAAAAAAATCACCTATTAGGAGTTGAAGGTTGCTGTGAGCTGTGATGCCACAGCATTCTACTGAGAACAATAAAGTGAGATTCTATCTCTATTTAAAAAAAAACAACTATTTTGTTGCAGGTTCTTTTCCTGATGTGAATGAGATTAAGATTTTCATATGTGTAAAAGCCAGTCTTTCCTCTTCTGTCATCTGTGCCCTTTACCGGTTTGTTTTGTCTGCTGGATTTCCTTGTGAACAAAGGAAATTAACCCTTTGTCTTCTAGGTGTGTTCTATATAATTTCTTGAAGTTGTCGTTTGTTTATGTCCCAACTAGATTTTATCTCCTTGAGCACAGGGACCAGAATTTAAACCCCTTTGTTTTTCTATGCTTTTATTTTTTTGAGACAGACTTTCACTTTGTTACCCTTGGTAGATAGAGTGCCATGGTGTCAGAGCTCACAGCAACATCAAACACTTGAGCTTGAGTGATCCTCTTGTCTCAGCCTCTGGTGTAGCTGGGACTACAGATACCTGCCACAAAGCCAAGCCGTTTTTAGAGATGGGGTCTTGCACTTGCTCAGGCTAGTCTTGAGCTCCTGAGCTCAGGCAATCTACCCACCTAGGCCTCCCAGAGTGCTAGTATTATAGGCATGAGTCACTGTACCTGGCCTTATAGACCTATTCTTTTTTTTTGCTTTCAATTTCAGCTGGCTTTCACTCATCTTAGTTTGAAGGTTTTTTTTTTTTTTTTTTTTTTTTTTTAATGGTTTTTGCAGGGTTTTTTTGGCCAGGGCTGGGTTTGAACCTGCCACCACCTCCGGCCTATGGGGCAGGCGCCCTACCCTTTTCAGCCACAGGCGCAGCCCGAGTTTGAAGTTTTTTTTTTTTCATTTCTTTCTTTAGTGATTCTCTTGCCCTTTGCCTCCCAAGTAGCTAGGATTATAGACACCTGCCACAACGCCTGGCTTTTTTTTTTTTTTTTTTGGTAGAGACAGGGTCTCACTCTGGCTCATGCTGGTCTTATGCTGGTCTCGAATCTCTGAGCTTAGGCAATCCACTTGCCTTGGCCTCCCACAGCACTAGGACAACAGGCATGAGCCACCATGCCCGGCCTATATTCCTATTCTTAATATAATACCACATACACAATAGGTGCCAGACAAATGTCTGTTAAGATAAGAGAAGCAAGAAGACAAAGGCAGAGATTTGGTAGATTTTGGAGTGACTTAACCTAACCCTTCCTCTTATACCATGTCTAAACTATGTTTTAGCTCTAATCTTTGGGCCAGTCAGGACTCCTAAATAGCAGAAGATCATTCTGGCCAATTTAAAAACACCCTTCCCCCACATCCCAATTAGCACAAGTCTCAGCAAACAGGCAGGCTCCAAGGGAAGCTTGGGTAGCCAGTGCCACAGTCAAGGTTAAGGTGAAAGACAACCTGTGCAGGAGACTCCTGTCCATTCCACTCCCTGCAGTGACCACCTCCCCACCCCAACCTCAGGCACTGGGGTTGACATTTTCTCTCCAGACACTAGAGGTTGCTCTGTTGGCTCAATGGCCAACATCAGGGCTGCAGAAATGAATTCTCGAGGGCCCTGCTTCTCTGGGACTTGGTCCAAATTCAAGTCCCAGCTGAAACATGGATGGGCACAGCTTATGTTTTTTGCCTGGCCCCTTATAGCTGAAAAGTCTGGACAAACAATTATGGAGCTTTGTGGTAGATGGTGGCCTGCCTCCCATTAGGGCGCATGCAATGGGAATTCCTCACATGTAAGCAGGAGGATCAGATGGCAGGTGGCCAGAAAAACTGGACAAAGGCACATCACTTTCTTTTCCTATGTCTGGCCCAACCTCTTCTCTTTGGTGAAGTGTCCGCTTAGCCTAAAACACTTTTTTGGACTCGTAATCATTACTGAATTGGGCCAATAATGGGCCAATCCTCTCATGATGGCAGAGAGGATTATACTAGTAATGCCTACTATGTACCCTCTCTCCTCTGACTTTCGAACAACACTAGACACTGCTTATATTTAGTGAAAAAACTGAGTCCTCAGAGGTCTTCCCAAGTCTCACAGCACTGCCAGACTGTAAACCCAGGTCTGTTTCCAAGCAGGCTGTAGTGATCGGTTGATATCAGGTTTGAGCTCTGTGAAGGCGGGGAGTGGGCCACCTTCTTTATACATTCTGGAAGCATCTGATTTGTAGATAGTGCTCGACTAATGCTGTGGATTGGCCTGGATAGTATCAAGCAAAAGCTAAGTCTGGAAGTTTCCCTAACCCTCTCATGAGGCCTGAACTCTGGAATTGTTTTAAGGTGGAATAGGCCTATTCAGGATCAGCATGGGAACACCTGAATTTGAGGAATTCCCTTTTACTGTCCCCTTTAGCTCACCTCCCCCAAAGTCTTCAAACTGTCAAAAAGAGGTTTGCATCTGTTCATTATTTAAACATCCAGTGGATATTTTTGAGCCTTATTGCTGCCTAATACACTAGTGAGGAAAAAAGACACAATCCCTGCCCTGTGGAATTTACATTCTAGAAAGGGAGGTGAATGGTAATGAAATAATCAAGCCAGTAAATGATAATGCGTGGCTTTGACAAGCTTGATGAAAGACACACCATGAGATGTCATAAAAGGCAGGTCTGACCACTGAGGGAAGTCAGGGCAGTCTCTTTTGAGAACCTGGCACTGGAGCTGGGAGCTGAAGAAGGGGTGGAGTTAGGCCCTGAGGGTAAGCTGAGTCCTCTAGGTGGGTGAGTAAGCACAGATCATTAGCACGTTTATAAGAAAGTGACAGAAGGCCTGGGGCCAGGCAGCTTGTTTGTGGGCTGCCCCTGCTTCTGCGTTTGCGCGAGTGCGCGGTGCTTGGATGGAAGGTGCAGCCCTGTCCTAGGTCCCATCTGGGGATGACGTAGTCTGGTGCAAGCCCAAAATAGCCGGCTCCGCCCCCTTCTCCCGGCAGCCCCTGCATCCCTCCACCCCCTCCGGCTCCGGGACTGCGAGCCGGCCTCCCCTCTGTCTCTAGTAGTTTCCGTGCCGCTGACGCTCGCTTGCGCTCACAGCTGGGCCGGGCGCGTCCTACGCAGCAGCCGCGAGCCGGCCTGCGAGTGCCAGACCGTTCCCGGCGGGGGGCAGGGGCGGGGCGCCACAGAAGGCCGGGGACTCCCGGCGGAGGAGGTGCGGCCCGGGCCTCTGGTCAAGCAGTGGGCCGAAGGCCGGGCTGCTGGAATTAGAGGACCCCGATAGGGCTTCCCGGGCCTGGACACCGAGATAGCCCTTGGCCCCGGCCTGCGGAGGCAGATAAGGTTGCAGGAAAGAGCCTAGTCACCGGCCGCAAACAGAGCCGGCGAGCTCCGCTTCCACCTCGGAGCTCCCCGCCTCTAGGGGTCGGGAAGTCTTCAGCCGCGGGGAAGGGATCGTGGTTTTTTCTGCCTGACTCCTCCTCTCCTGCAGCCCCAAGGAGGCCCGCCTGACGACTGAGAGTTGCCATGGCATCCTACTACGAAATCTTAGACGTGCCGCGAACTGCGTCCGCTGATGACATCAAAAAGGCGTAAGTGCCTCTGTGTGCATCAGAAAACCTCTCACCCTCTGCCGCCCACCACCGTGGGGCACGTGAGAGTGACACTTGTAGGTGTCTAAGGGAACCGGGTCCTTAGAAAGCAGGGGGGAGCGTGTTTCTCTGAGAGTGACACCTGTGTGTGGAGGAGTGGGACCGTGGAAGAGCAGAAGGAGTAGGGCAAGAGAGTGTGAAGTTCTGCTGGGAACTGCGCTGTGGGTCCTTCACCAGTGGACATCAGCTCTCCTCTCCTCCTCGCTACATCTCCTCCAACCCCAGTTTCAGCCGGTGGACTTTCTCAGGATACAGTGCAGAGATGCCCAGACATTATGAGGAGGAGAGGCCAGTGTCCCACTACTCTCCATAGCCATATGTGCCCTTGACCTTTGCAGCCTGGTCCAGTGAGTGCAGGGAGGGGTTAGGACGCATGTCTAGGACCTCATTGTAGGATGCCATGGTAACTCTAACTCTTGCATCATCATCTGCTCATATTATGCAGTTACAGCACTGGGAACAAAGGAGGGAGAGAGGAACTCCATTAAACATGGCAGCTAGCAGCTGGGAGTACTGGGATCCAATGAAGAAAGGATACTATTGGGCTGGTGGGAAAAATGGGTCGCTCTGTTCCCTGGTGGGAAATGCCTGCATTTGTCTCTGATCTTCCTCTCTGAACCCACTTCCTGCAGGTATCGGAAGAAGGCGCTCCAGTGGCACCCAGACAAGAACCCAGATAATAAAGAGTTTGCTGAGAAGAAATTTAAGGAAGTGGCTGAGGCATATGAAGTGCTATCCGACAGTAAGGGCTGGGGGCAGGGCCCAGCATATCACCATCACTTCATGCCCCATTTTCGTGTCCCAAAGCTATGCCTCTGCCATCCCAGTCTGCTATGTGCTTTTTTCCAACCTGACATTTAAGTTCCCCCTCTGTCCCCAGAGACAGCTCAGTGTCTCTCCCCAGGGTCTGGTAGGAGCAATGTGGGTCCTGGCAGGGGAAGGAAGCAGGGCACGTAACTGATGTGTGCTGTGCTTCTCTGTGTCTGGCACTGCTAGGTGTAATCTCCATGAGTTCTTACAGCTATCCTATGGGGGAGGTTTTATTCCTCCCATTTGCAGGTGAGGAAACTAAAGCTGAGAGATGAAGTAACTTGCTCAAAGCCACATAGAGTTGAGATATGAATCCAGGTCTGCCTTTTATTCATTCACTAAAAAAGTATTCACTGACTGCTGTCAGTGCCAGGCACTTGTTGGGTACTAGGGAAACAGTGGAGGACAAGGAGGCACTGTCCCTGTCCTGAGAGTTATCATATTCTAGTCGGGAAGACAGACAGTAACCAGGCAAATATGTTGACATAGTCATAGGCTGTGAAGAGTTTGCCAAGGAGAAAAGTGGTTGGTGTGATAGGGAGTAACAGTTACCTGTTTTGTTATGGTGGTCCCTGAAGGCCTCTCTGAGGAGGTGACACTTAGGCTAAGCCCAGAATAATAATAACATAGTGATGATTGGCTTGTTGACTATAGCTCGAGCAACTAAGGCGCCAGCCACATACACCAGAGCTGGCGGGTTCGAATCCAGCCCAGGGCCTGCCAAACAACAATGACAACTACAACTAAAAAATAACTCGGTGTTGTAGTGGGCGCCTGTGGTCCCAGCTACTTGGGAGGCTGAGGCAAAAGAATCACTTAAGCCCAGGAGTTGGAGGTTGCTGTGACACTACGGCACTCTACCCAGGGTGACAGCTTGAGGCTCTGTCTCAAAAAACAAACAAACAAACAAACATACAAAAAAACATAGTGATGATTAGCTAAGATTTATTGAATACTTTCTATATGTTGGGCGCCATGCATCCAATGACATGGATTATGTCATTTGGTATTTACAATAACCTATTAGGTGCTGTGATTATATTCATTTTACAGGTGAGAAGGAATCAGCTGTGTGAGGGACTGAGCTGCTGCTAAAACCTCTGGCCTCTCTCTCCTGGGGACTCTGCTCCCTGCCCCCCCACCCCCAGTGTCAGTCTCTGGGCAATCCTCTGAGGGTCGTACCTTGGGAGGGAACCCATCATCCCACAAGGGAGGGAGAAACGACCTTGTCTCTCTTTACAGAGCATAAGCGGGAAATCTACGACCGCTATGGCCGGGAAGGGCTGACAGGAGCAGGTAGGTGGAAGGGTGGGACCTTGGGATGGAAGTGGGTCAGGGAGGAGGGGGAAGGCTGGTCCTTGCCTTAGGTGGTGTCCCCTGAGGACAAGATACCTGACCGAAGCCTGCTCCTTGTCCTGCTTCTCCTCTAGGAACTGGCCCATCTCGGGCAGAAGCTGGCAGTGGTGGGCCTGGCTTCACCTTTACCTTCCGCAGCCCTGAAGAGGTCTTCCGGGAGTTCTTCGGGAGTGGAGACCCTTTTGCAGAGCTTTTTGGTGAGTGGACTCAGGAGCCCTCAGAGGGCTCACCTTCCCCATCTGGGTTTGTGTTTCTGTTGGCTGGGAGCCCCTTAGGTAGGAGGCTGAGAGGGTAGGGGAATTGCACACAGAGAAGATTTTTTGGTGGGGGGAGCTGAGTCCAGTGATAGCTGCAATAGAACCTTCACACATGCCAGAACCCATGTGACCCAATAGTGACACTTCACAGACTTGCCTTCTCAAGTGACAGCAACAATAATACATTGTTAGACCTCCACAATAACAGCCATGAAAGCAAGACTCAAAGCATCATGTGACAATAATAACATTACACATAGCAACAGATACCATTTTTTGAATGATTAATATGTACCAAGTACTTTACATCCCTTAATCCTCTAGCGAACCGAGACATGACTAATTTTATCCCTATTTGCATATGAGAAAATTAAAGCAGAAATAACATGCTTGGAGTCACACAGCAAATGACAGAGCTGGGACTCTTAGCTGTGTCTCCTTGTCATCACACCATGATTATCTGCCTATACTGAAACAATTTATTCTTTATTGTGAACAGGACTAACCAGTGAATGTCTCCATGTGCAATGTTAAAAAGCAATTTAATTTGTAAATAAGCCCAACCAAAAATAGTAAAACAATCAGAAATTTACACAGTTTCTTAGCAGTTTGTATTTTTAGACTTTTAAAAGTGGAGTTCACATTTTTAGGGGGGTAAGTCTCTTTACCAGATGACTGTTAATCTTCTTATTTGTTACAGATGACCTTGGCCCCTTCTCAGAGCTTCAGAACCGGGGTTCCCGACCCGCTGGTCCTTTCTTTAGCTTCTCTTCCTCCTTCCCTGGGCACTCTGGTAAGCACTGTCCCTCTCTTTTGCAAACTCTTGAGTCCTGGAATCCTGCCTCTTGCAGCTGTGTGGAAGGCTCCACTGGGGTTCCTGGCCCTTGGTGACTACAGCAGCTAGTGTTACAGCCTTCATCTGACAACCTCCCTCCTTCTCTTCCTTTGTCCCGTTGCCAGATTTCTCCTCCTCGTCTTTCTCCTTCAGTCCTGGGGCTGGTGCTTTTCGTTCTGTTTCTACGTCTACCACCTTTGTCCAAGGACACCGCATCACGACACGCAGGTGAGGGTTCCTTCTGGGGCCATGGAGTCGGGCAGGGTCTAGGGTGGAACCGTGAGCTGTGTGCAAGGTGAAGGTCAGCTTTTTGGGAGCAGGGCCACAGTTTGTATTGTCCAATTTGGTGGCCAGAGTGGGACTCGTGCCTGCAGGATTTGGTCTCTGCTTGTTGCCTGAATTGTACTGTCTCCCACAGAATCATGGAGAACGGGCAAGAGCGGGTGGAAGTAGAGGAGGATGGGCAGCTGAAGTCAATCACAATCAATGGTGAGGAGCGGCTCTGCCACCCAGGCCCTGGCAGGAAGCCCCAGCCCCCACCCTTGAAGCCCTCACCCCAAACTGCTGCTCTGTGAACCCCTTTGGGACTGGGAGGGAGTGGCAGCCAGAGGCCAGACTGGTAGGGTCAGAAATGCCAATCCTAGGCAAGAGGCAGAGGAGTCTGAGAGAGGGGTGCCTTACATTTGCAAAGCACTTGATTATTTTTAAAGGATTTGCACACATACAGGGTTGACATGTGTGCAGTTTACTATGTTAAACTATTTTAAATTTCACATGAACTTTATGTCTACCCTGTATTCCTAAAGTACTCTGGGAAATAAGCAGGGTAGGTGGTATCCACCCAGTTTTTATTTGAGATGGAGCTGCAGCATGTTTAAATGTCCCTAATGTCCAAGTAGCCCAGGCAGTGGACACCCTTTTGCAGAGTTCTTTGCTACCAAGCAAGGTATAAGCCAGGTGTCAAACTCAGGATGCACAGTTCTTGCAGCAGAACTCTTCCCACAACACTGAATTGTGCAGGATTGTCGCCATGGCTAACCTTTCACATCTGCCAATGGTTATTTAATCATTGGAATAATTTGAGTAAGTAGGTGCTCATTCCCATTTTATAAATGAGGAAAGAGATGCAGGGAGATTGAGCATCAACATGATATGACTGAATACTTCTCCATGTTCATAATCACACACGAGGTGCCCAAATGCACATGTACCAATTCCAAAGGAGAGGCTATATGTGGTCAAAGTCATTGCTTCGTGAAGCAGCCTGACAGGATGCTCCTGGCCTGGGTTGGGGCCTGATGGTGCCCATGACTCTTGCAGGTGTCCCAGATGACCTGGCACTGGGCTTGGAGCTGAGTCGTCGTGAGCAGCAACAGTCAGTCACCTCCAGGTCTAGCGGTACTCAGATCCAGCAGACATCTGTTACACAGCCTTGTGACAATGACTTCTCTGAGGAGGATGAGGACCTGCAGCTTGCCATGGCCTACAGCTTGTCAGAGATGGAGGCAGCTGGGAAGAAACCGGCAGGTGGGCGGGAGGCGCAGCAACGACAGCAGGGGCGGCCCAAGGCCCAGAACCAAGATATGGGCATGGGGGGGACCCATGAAGGTGCAAGGGGTGAGGCGGCCAAACATAGCCCATCCCCAGAGGAAAAGGCCTCCCGGTGCCTCATCCTCTGAACACCAGGCCCAGCCCAGGCCAATTTGGGTCATGACTGGAGTCTGGCTCACTGCTGGGAGAGCAGAGAAGAGCATGGCTGAGTTTCAGGAGCCTGTCTCCAAGTCCATGCTCCCTCCACACGTTTCTCTCCCAGGCCCACCTGCACTCCAGTGTGGACTTGGGATTTGCCATGCTCAGCCCAGGCCTGATAAGTCCCTGGGTGAAGGCCAGGGTGGGGCATCAGGGCAATGGAAGGGCCTGAGGAGCCAGGATGTACTTATTGGATGGGGCATTCCTGAAGGGTAATTGGTGGTTTGGCCTGGAACTTTTGTGCCCAGGTTTTTACCACCTATGTTGCTGATGGTGTCAAGGAAGGAGGATTTGGCCTGGGTTCTCTGAGCCTGAGTTGGCAGCTGCACTGGGGAGCAATGCAGGCTCTCCTTGTCCAGCTGCAGACTCCCCCATTCTGGTTTCTGTGCAGTGTTAAGCTCTGACCATCTCTATTGCTTCCCTTCTGGTGTTGGTTCTCCTTCCTCCCACTCTTCTCTCTGCAACTGTCTGCCGGCTGCATCGCTTGCTTTCAGGGCCACTCATCTGGTTAGGACTCCCTTCTTCCTTCCCTGAGAAGGCCTCAGTGTGGCAAGGAAGATGCTGGGGCCCATAGGGCCATGAGGTCTTCTGGGGAGGCTAGCTGGATGGGGTGGGAGCCTCTCAGCTGTCTAGATTCAGAGCTGGAGTCCACTCCTCCTCCCTTCTTCCTCTTGTTGCCTCAGCCTGCCCCCAGCCTTGGGACTAGGCAGAGGTGAAGCTGGCTAACTCTGGAGAGGTGGGATAGGGCCAGGGTGACCCAGGACGGAAGTCTAGGAGGGGTCTGTACCCCATATTACTTCCCCACCATGCTCAGGGCTCAGGGAGAGGCCACACTGCTAGCCCAGGTCTGCATGTTCGGCTATATCCTCCAAGGCTTGCTGCTGACCCTCTCTCCTATCACCCCACCCCCGCTCTCTCCCCAGATGTGTTCTGAGCTGGATGTCCCGGATCCAGAGTCGCTGCACAGTTCCAACAAGACAGTGCCCTCTCCCACGCGCTGGGAGGGCCCTCTCCATTCCTCTCCCTCACCCATACTGAGTGTAGAGCCGGGGCCTGGGTGGTGGGTGGCGGCTGGCGGCCGGTGGGAGGCGACATAGTCCTTGTCTGTGCACGCTCTTCCCTAAATGGTTAGTTGTGGCGCTTGGGGACTACAAATCCCAGAATGCAGTGCACCTGGCCTCATTTCTGATAGGTCACAGTTGGGAAGTGGTTTGTGTTGTGGTGCTGTGCATCTTGGGACATGTAGTTCTAGTCCAGGTCAGCCTCTTACTGCCAGGCAGGGAGATCTTGTCTTTTCATTTTTCCCTGGAGGCATGGCGAGAATGTGGATGATGGGGGGATGATCAGAGAATTGCCGTTCCCCTGACACGTTTGCTAGCCCCAGGGTTAGAGTGGTCAGATCAAAGCCCTGCAGCATCTGGGTGAGGTTCTTTTTCTGTGGGCAGCCTGGGGTTTGAGGAACCGGCTAGAGCAAGTCTGACTAAGCAGGGTGGGGCCCCAGAAGTGTGAATGGTGTGGGCAGGCAGAGAGCCTGGAAGGGAAGAGTGCCCTCGTGGGATGTGTGTGTGGGTGTGTGTGTGGCTGGGACTGGCATGTGATGGGAGCTCGGGGCATGCTGCTGCTTGTATGGCTTTCTTTGGCCTCTGACCCTGCTGTCCATTCTTTCTCTCCATTATCACAGATGAGCTGCCTCTCCTCCTCCCTGCCTGGGGAGCCCAGTGGCCAGGGAGGGGAGTGGTGGAATCAGCCCTGTAACACTGAGCCTCAGAGACCTATCAAAGCCAGCAGGGCTGAGCTCAGACTGAGGGAAACACTGGAAGTCAATAAAGCTGAGTTTTGAGAGCTCAGTGGTACACTGTGTTCTTGTGCTGCTATTTTCCAGGGTGGCCCAGGAGGGGCCCTGTGAGACCAATGGGTGACACTTCAGGCCTCATACCTCCCTTTATGCCAAAAGGAGGTACAGGCCTTGTCAGTTGATAGCAGAAGTCCTCTTTTGATCAGGTCAGCCTCCCCAAGTATGTTATAGAACCGTAAGAACAGCTTATATTCTTTGTCTTAGCCTCTTGGGGGCCTACACCAGATTTCCCTGGCAGCCAGTGTTCGCCTTACATGGAGCCCCACCACCCAGTTGTCCACAGCACAACTAGTAGTCCACAAAATTGATGGAAAGCATGAGGACTAAAGAAAGCTGATACCACATGGCTAAACTTTAAACCAAATGTACCCCCAAGGCCCTTGGACTAAGCCCCTTGGCAGGTTTCCTTATTTCATAGCCTTGGGCCAGGGCCACATGGCAGGTCTTCTCCATTCCCTGAATTAGGTCAGGCCCTAACTCATCAGGGGCCAGAGTGGAAAAAGGCAGATACCACTCTGCTGTCTTCAGCCACAGGCAATCACCTTCCCTGTCCCCTCATGGCCTCTTTTCCCCTCCAGGTCAGGCCTGTAGTATATTCTTTTCAAAGTCCTGAAGCAGCCTTCCCTGGAAGAGGAATTTCAAACCTCCATCCTGAAAGGGAGTCTGCTCAAGTTTGCAGGATGACTAGACCAGAGGAGGATCTGTGGTCTGCTCGCTGGTCCCTTTACTCCCTGCTCAGGGCAGATGGTATGGCACTACTTTTTGTTTGAGGAGACTGGGCTTCAGCACGGTTAAGTGGCCCTAACTACTAAGAAGCCCTGGGTATAAGGCTCCTTTCACCTTATCTCTCTTTCCACCTTTGTCCAAGGGTACCTCTGGCAGGTAGGAACACCTTTAGGCAGGTTCTGGGAGTGGGGGCATAGCAAAGGGAAAGTGTCTCCAGGTGAGCACCTGTCTGGCATCTCACAGGCCTGGCTTAGAGTCACTATCAGAATTTTGCTGTAAAAACAAAAATGCCTAAGTTGTGGCAGGAGCTTTGTCAGTGTCAGCACCGCCTCGTTCAGTCCTGACCTCAGTCTTGGACAACTCTGCATAAATGTGTTGTTCCTGAGGTGAAGGCCATGAAGCAGCTACCTAAGAACCATGAGGAGAGGCAATAGCAAAGTTAAGCTGTCTATGTTCGAATTCTAACCCCACCACTTACAAGTCGTGCTATTCTGGGCAAGCTCTGTGCTTTGGTCTCTTCATCTGTAAAATGGAGCTAATCATTGGTAGTATTATGAAGAGTACACAAGCTTATATACATAAAGTATCTTGGAGACTGCCTGCACAATGTAAAGAATGGCTGCCTCACTGCACTTAGCTCCTGTTCAAACCAGGAGAGCCTGGTGCCCTCCCACCCTACTCTCTATACCTCCCTGGAGAGGCAGCAGGGCCAGGGCTGGGGCTGGATGGAGTCTGGAAGCAGAGCAGAAAGAACCATGTGGGAGTCTGGGTTGCAGTTGCACAGACAACACACTAACTTTATTCACATTGATACAAAAGTAGATTTTTCTAGAAATATTCTCTAGTGCCAGAAGGAGAGAGGGTGAGCAGCATGTGGTGGGAAGGCAGCAGGAAGAGGCCTGAGTGTGGGGGCAGGGGTAGCAGAGTGCGAGAGTGGGGGTCAAGGAGGCAAGCTGGGCAGCAGGAGCTGTAAGGCAGGAGGAGCTGGGGCTGGCGACTCTTTGCCCTGTCCATCCACACTGGGGTGTGGGGGAGTCCACACTGACACGTTGGGGGCATTCCAAGCCACAGAAGCTGGGCCAGGGAACTTAGGCAGGAGAAGGCCCTGGGTAGAATTGCCCTGCTGCCCTCATCCTCTCCTTTCCTGCCGGCTGCCCCATGGGATGCCCCAGACTGTGCATGTGAGAGTCTGGGCTTCCTTCCACACTCCTCTTGGAAGGGCTGAGATTGCCCAAGAGAGCCAGCATGACAAGTAGGGGAGCGAGGAGTAGGCACAGAGACAAATGCTCATACAGGCAAAGAGGGAACAGAGGCCAGGCTGCCCACCAAGGGGCCCCAGGGGTCTCACTGGGGCAGGGCCTTGAGGATGGCATTCACCTCCTCCGCAACAGCTGTCAGGGCAAATTCAAACTGGTCCTAGAGAAGGACAGTAGCAAGAGGGTCATAGAGAAGCCTGGCCTCCAAGGGAGGATTAGGGAGTGCTGGGCAGGTCCCTTGGGAGAAGGGGGAGTCCTCCTGGAGGAGGGAGAGGCAGGTGGGAGAGACAGGCTGCTGCTGGTTTCCATGGAGTTACCAAGAATTGGGTGCTAGAGGAGAGTGGCAGCTAGGGTCAGGGCAGGGAGGTACGGTTACCTTAGAGCGGACGAGGCCAGGCCGCTGGTCCCGGACGTGTTCCAGCGTAGCGGCAATGTCAATCTCCTTCACTCCTGGAGATTGGGTGGGGAGGGGGCACAGTGTTGCTCAGAGGGGGCCCAGAGAGGATAGGTCCCAGGAAGCCTGGAGCACCCTATGGTGGGATTGGCTAAACCCTGGAGGAGAAACACCCTGCTCCTCTGTGAGCTCCTGGGGCCCTGGGTGCTGGGGAGACTCTGAAAAGGGCTTGGGGGCTGTAGGCATCATGGGCACACTCCTTACCTTTTGCCATGCGGTTCAGTACCATGTCGATTAGGATATAAGTGCCAGTCCTCCCTGCACCATCACTGAAATGGAAGTTAATGACAGGTTTAGCTTGAGACCCAGCAGAAAGGGGAGAGCAGACATGGAGGTTGGGGTGGGGAGGAGGACACTGGTTGGTTTAGGAAGGGTGTAAATGAGCCAAGGATGAGGGAAAGGTCATTGCACCTGGGTCCTGGGACGTGGGTCTTGAGTAGGGAGCCTGTGACTTGTGGGTGTCACTTGTGCAATGTGACAACCAAAAAGGAGAGCCGTGGCTCAGCCCTGTGATGGAGATAGCAGGAGGGAGTGGGGGCAGGCCTCTCCAGCTGGTGACCAGGGTTTTGTTCAGATAACCTTTTATGCAAAGGGCCAGACAATAAATAGTTTTGAAATTGTGGACCATATATGGTTTCTGTCACACATTCTTTTTTCTGCAGCTATTTAAATATACACCATAAAAAAAAAAAAAAAACAGGTGGTGTGCCCGATTTGGCCCATGGGCTGTGCAGTATGCTGGCATCAAGGGCACAGGCAGGCAGTGTGCATGGGCGATGCACATGGGGACCAGAGAGGGGCAAGAATCAAGAGGCCCAAACCCAGGGCCTTCTGGCCTGAGATGTCCCCTTCTGGCTCCACCCACCTGCAGTGCACGATGATGGGGCAGGAGCGTCCCCGGTAGCACTTATTCACCTTCCTGCAACAAGAAACAGGTGTGAGGACCAGTGGGCACAGTCAGGGAGGGAAAGGGGAGCTGAAACACACCATGGGCCTCTCTTTCTTCCTGTCTCCCCAGCTGCTCAGGGCAGGAGGGAAGCGGGCCGGAGAAAGGAGTCAGAGCTGGAGGCAAAGAACCAGACCTGATGTGGGTGGCACTGGGCTTGCCTTGTCACTGATGAGCTGTGTGCCCAAGCTATGCACCTGGAACTGATTTAACCTCTTTGAGCCTGTTTTCTTACCTCTAAAAGGTGGGTAATAATAATAGAAACTTTCTCCTTAGGGTTCTTACAATGGTCACATGAGATAATCCATGTAAAGGACTAAGTGAAAGGTCTGGAACATAGTAGGTGCTCAATAAATAGTAGCTACTATTAATTATAATATGAAAGAGTATTAACAGCTGCCTCTACCAGAAGTCCAAGGGGGTAGGTTTTCCAGCATGTCAGTCTTGTCACATCCCTGCTTTGCCCCTCTGCCATTCTCTACAACCACCCTGACTGTTTTCTTCTCTAGTCAGGCCCCTCGTGGCCCTCACCCCCTGTGATGTCAGTTCTCCCTGGGCACAGATCCTTTGGCCAGGAAAGGACAACCCCTCAACTCTGAATATTGTGCTATTTGTGAAGCAGCCTCACCTCAGCATTCTGTGGCTGATTTATATTCCAACTTGGGGTCCACTTGGACCTCAGACCCTTCCCTGCTGCCTCTGACCACAGCTCAGCAAAGAGCAGAGGGCTTCTCCTCTCCGTGGCTTTTGTTCCTTATGTTCTGCTTTAAGAGTTACCTGCAGATTCCTATTACCCTCTCCAGGCCAGGACTTGGGAAGACCTTCTTAGAGATTATCAGATTGATTCAGGGAAAGCTTAGAATTTAGCAGTCCTCAGTTAAGGGGATAGGTGACTTTGGATGGTTTTCCAGGTGATCGCATGGTTTTCTAGCACATTGGCTGGTATGTCAGAGGGCTAGCTTTGAACAGTAGTCACAACAGTGGTTTCCAAACTCATTTAATAATGATGGCAATAGATAGTATCTAGAATTAACTGAGTCCTTGTTATGAACCAGGCACTTAAACTACTTACATACTATGCTCTGTTAAATCTTGTAACAACCCTCTGTGTGTCATCATCCTCATATAGGTAAGGAAGCAGAGGGAGGTCAAAAAACCTCAGGGTCACTTTCTCAGACTTCTTTTGTTAATTTGCCTTCCCTCTGGTAGACCTTCATCAAACTGCATATATTAAGCAACAATTAATTTGTTCTGTAGGTCTAATGCCTACTAAAGTTACATAACTCAGGCCAAAGCAAAGAAACCTTTTCGCTTACCTGTGTAGCCTTAAAACTGATCCATGCACTAGTTCTATCAGGATTTTTTTTTTTTTTTGAGACACAGTCTCACTTTGCTGCCCTTGGTAGAGTGCAATGGCACCATAGCTCACAGCAACCTTTAACTCTTGGGCTTAAGCACTTCTCTTGCCTCAGCCTCCCAAGAAGCTGAGACTATAGGCACCCACTACAATGCCTGGCTATTTTTAGAGGCAGGGCCTCGCTCTGGCTCAGGCTGATCTTGAACCTGTGAGCTCAAGCTATCCACGCACCTCGGCCTCCCAGAGTGCTGGGATTACAGGCAGGAGGCACCACACCCCGCCTCTATCAGGATTTTTTTAATGGAAAAAAGGAAGTAGCTCCACTATCCTGGCATTGCTTTCAAGATGCCTATGCCTCAGGCCCCAGGGACCCTACTTAAAAAGCAGTGTCTTGAGGTTCAGAAACTATACTCAGATCCCTAACCCCAGCTCTGCTCCTCTGCCTAGCACCTATAGACCTCAGGCCAGCCTGGCAAGGGACAGAGGAGCATGAGAAGGTTGCAGTGTGGGTGGGGCCTCTGCCTCTGCCTGTGGTGGCAGACTTCCCAGCCACCTGTCTGGGGGAGGGAAAGGCTGGGAATGTTGGAGACCCGGCCTGGTGTGAGAATCAGTGTTACAACAGGGTAAGCTTCCTGTCTCAGCCCCCACCTGCTCCACTGAGTCCTTTGGAGATCCTCTGCGCACTCCGTTTCACCATCTTTACCTCTTCCCTGTGCCCTTCCCCCCAGCTCAGGGTGGTTCCCAGCCCCATTGTCCTGTCTGTCCATGCAGCAGCCACACCTGCCAATGATCACTTTTGTGACTATGCAACTGGAGTGAGAATACTAGCTGCAGATCACAAAAATGACACTGGCAGCTGCGAGGGAGAGAGAGAAAGAGGGAAGGAGGAGAGGGAAGGACAGGGAGAGGAAGAGAAAGAGAGGCAGAGACAAACAGAGACAGGGAGAGAGGTGGAGAAAAATAGGGATGTGAGGAAAGAAGAGACAGAACAGCTAAGAGATGCCAGGAGGAAGAAATGGAGATAGAGGGGAAAGAGTCAGAGAGAGACGTGGGGGAGAGAGGAGGAAAGGAGAAAGAATGTAACTCAGAGAGATACAAATAGGAGTAAAGAGACAGGGAGAGGGATAAAGAGAAGATGGTAGGAGGGGGAGATGGAGGGAACAGGAAGAATTGAGCATAGTGCAGGTGGGAGGAGGGACGAAACAGGAGGGGGGGCAAGGAGAGGGCGTGAACAGGGAAGTAGGGGAGCTGGAAAAATGGCGGGCTCTTCTTGAGGGACTCGGGTAGAGAAGCCAGACACAGAGAGGCAGGGAAGAGAGGGCGTGAGCGAGAGAGCAGAGCAGCGGAGTGAGCCCAGGCACGGAGCTGGCTCTCGCGGGTGGGGAGGCGTGGAGGGTGGGCACGAGCAGACGGAGCACCTGTCCTGGTTTGGGGGCAGGAGGGTGGGAGCTGGAAGGCTCACATCAGGGGGCCCAGGAGGAGCCGGTGGGGTTAGGGGATCGTGGAGCGCCGCGGCTCCCGGCCCCCTGCTCCGGTGCTGCTCTCTGAGGAGGCTCCTAGGAGGCTGCCCTAGGGCCTTCCCACGCTGTGCCCCTCCAGCTGGTGGGGGCGCCCGCGCTCACCTGCGGAAGTCCAGCAGGGGGCGGGTGGAGGCTGGGGTGCCCTCTGCCGGCCAGCTGAGGAAGTGGAACTGCGTGAGCGTGCGCGTCTCTTGCGTCTGCACGTTCTTCAGGTAGAAGCTGCGCACCAGGAAGTCCTCGCACCAGATGTGCTCCGACACCAGGTTCACCTGCCGAGGGGGCCAGGCCTGAGGCGGAGGGGCGTCCCTGCCTCCACGTCTTGCGAGCACTCTCCTCACTCTCCTCGCGACCTTCTCGGCTTTTCCAGCACCCCCCAGCCTTCCAGGTGGGCTCAAATTCCAAGTCCTTCAGGAGGGGTACCCAGCCTGTTTCCCTAACGGTCCCAGCTGTCTCCAAGAGAAAAACCTGGCCAGCTGTCATTTATCTACTGCTCAGGACTACTACTGGCGTTCCCACCTAGATACAACTGTTGCAGTGAGCTGTTTGAGGTTAAGAGTTTTTCTTCTTCTAATAGGGTCTACCCCAAGTGTGTGTCTCTGCTACACGTAACATAAACATTGATGAAATTCTTTTTTCTTTTCTTTTGATGAAATTCTATAATAGATTTTTTCATTAATCATGAGAAGGGCCAATAAAAGCCTTTTAAAAAAAGACTACTGAACCCTCACTTGGTGATGAAAAATACTATCCAGGCGCATCTGGGGATAAACTTCAGGTGTGTTCTTAAGGTCTCTGATCCTACAGGGGAATCACCTCCCATTTGTCTAATCTCTTTCTCCTTTCCTCACTTTGCTTCTTCACAGGTCCTCCCTACTTATCCTCTCTCCAAATGAAAAAGTTTGTTTCTATGTTTATTTACGGCAAGATTTCCATCACCCAGCCTGGAGTGCCATGGCCCAATCATAGCTCACTGCTGCATGCAACTCCTGACCTCTGCTGATCCTCCAGCCTCAGCCTCCTGAGTAGCCTGGACTTCAGGCATGCACACCATGCATGGCTAGTTTATTATTATTAGTATTAGTAGTAGTAGTAGTAGAGATAGAGTCTTATTATGTTGCCCAGGCTGGTCTCAAACTCCTGGGCTCAAGCAATACTCCTGATTTGGCCTCCCAAAGTGCTAGGGATTACAGGCATAAGCCACCATGCCAGGGCTCTTTCTGTTTATCTAAGCAACAGATGTGACTAGTGGTACTTATTTTTTGGTTTTAGTCACCAAGAAACTAAGTTAGGCTCAATTAAAATAGTTCTTAAATTTTGGTCTTTAAGTTTACTTATTTCCCTTGTCTCATACCCTTTTGCTCTTAGCTTCTTATGTCACTTTTGGTGATTTTATAGTTTTATTCCTGTACCTTTATTATAAGCACCTACAAATGCTTTTTGACCCTAAACAGGACATACTTATATGTATATGCAAGTGAATTTATGTGTGTGTTTATGTACATACATTCATATATGTTTTGTTTTTTAAATTTTTTAAATTTTTCTGAGGCAGAGTTTCACTATGTCGCCCTTGGTAGAGTGCCGTAGCATTGCAACTCACAGCAACCTCAAACTCTTGGGCTTAAGCAATTCTCTTCCCTCAGCCCCACTTGTAGCTGGTACTACAGGCACCCTCCGTGACACCCAGCTATTTTTTTGTTTGTTTGTTTTGTTTGTTTAGCAGGCTTGGGCCAAGTTCAAACCCACCAGCCCTGGTGCATGTGGCCAGTGTCCTAAGTGCTGAGCTATGGGCATCGAGCCCATATATGTTTTAATAAACCATCATCCACTTTCCCCACACCCATAGTCCCCTTGCTGTGGGGGTCCTACTGACCTCATATACATGGTAGAGAGAGGAGCCCTCATCTGGCCAGTAGCGGTCACACTGCTTGACACCATCCTCCACCAGTGGGGTCAGCATGACAATGACAGTACAGCCACTCTCCCACACCATCTGGGGATAGAGACCCAGGTAAATTCCACTCTAACTTGGGAATTCCCTGGCTAGTCACAGGTCCTAGATAAGTCATCCCTCTATGAGCCCACCTGCCAGAAGTCTGCGATGGTATGGGACAGCGGGCCCTGAGTGGCTATGTAGGCTGGCATCCGAGGGTCGTGCTCAATCTGGGGGCAGGGAAGATACATTGTGAGCCAGAATAGGAAATGCCTCTATGGAAAGGCTCGGTCAAAGGGAGGAGGCTAGGGTCTGGGGAAGGCTGAAAATGCCTCATTTCCATGCTAGGATTATCAGGCTCCTCAATTCCAGTGGCCACAGGGGAAAAGAATGTTTAGGAGCAGGGTAAAGATGGGGCAAAGGCAAGAGCTGGAGTCAGGGCCACTCACAATGGGGCTGGCGTTGATGTAATCGCTCCGAGAAGGGCTGCTCTCCACTTTCAATTTGATGCGGGCATGGTCATCTGCACAGACCCCACATCCCACCCCCGATGACCCTCTGGTCATTGGAGTCCTGGCACTTCTGCCACTCAGGCTGAGCCAGGAGCCCAGCTCCTCCCCCAAGCTGTCCAGAGCTCCCAGCAGAGAGAGGGCTGGGCCATATGTGCCAGCAGGGTTTACTCACAAGGCAGGAAGTCAGGATGGCGGTTCTTTTTGACATTGCCCTCCCCCTGTGCAGTGGTGCAGGTGTTTGGTTCCGCTTGGTAGGCACACAGAGCCTGCCACTCCTTGGCCAGGCGGTCCCGGTTCCGCAAGTGGTCCTCCATGTATGCCTGCAGGGGTAGTACAGCCTGGCTGTGGCCTACACTGCCAGTCCTGCCTCTTCTACTATGTTGTTCCCTCACCCCCTCTGGGCTCAGGCCCTGTCCTGACCAGAATCATGTGTCCCGTGGAGATGTCCATGTTGGCCTGGGCAGGCTCCTCACACCAGGATGGTGTGCTGCTGTGGGAACTGGGGCTGGCCTGGGCCGCGTCACTGAATTGGGAGGACACACTGCTCACTCGCGAAGGCTCTGGTGGAGCCTCTGCCCGGTTGAACAGAGACTTTGTGGCCATGTGCTGGCGGCACAGGTCCTGCAGAGGAAGGGTCAAATAAAGTTCAAGAGTCCCCTGAAGACTTTCAACAAGGCCTTGGGTTCAAGTGTGAGCCCAGGTTTTAAATCCATCCTCTCTGGGATAGGGCATTTTGCCCAGACTCATTGTTTTCAGGGTTATTCTGTTTGGGTGATGTTTATGCTCTCTCAGAACCCCAGAATCATGGCACTGGGAAGAAACTAAGATTCATCTGCTCCCAATCCTCATCTAGTCCCCCACAATCCCTCTACTGGAGCTCTGCAGCCTCCACCTGGATATTGCCACGGATGGGAGTTTATTCTCCATTCAACTCCCATCCTCACTCCATGCAAGACCCAGATTCCCAAGGCCTTTGCTTTGCCTCTCAACAAACTCCAGGGGCTGCACACCTGGTATTCAAAGGTAGTGTCACCATGGGCTCCCTCAGGCCCCAGGGCTGCCAGGCGCTCCTTGTCCCGCTGCCGTGCATGCTGCCGCACACACAGAGCCACCGCAAGAGCCACCAGTAGCCCAGCCACACCCGCCAAGGCCACCAGACTTAGCAGCACTGAGCGCATGGGAGAAGTGCTGTGTGCGGTTCGAGGAAGGACTGCGGCTGCCTCTTCTCTCTGTGGACACAAGGCTAGAATGAAGGGGGCAGTGGCAGCGGAGTTTAGGAGCTGCTCCTTACTCCTATAACTTGCCATACTCCCTGCTAGGACATCTGGGGTAAAGCTGGGAGGGTAAGGCTATGATGGTATAGACAGAAGGCTCAGTTCCTTCTTCTCAACCCTCATTGCACTTAGCTGCACAGTGCCAGAGACTCAGTGGGCGACCTTCACCAGGAGCATGTGCACTTAAATATGGACATAGAGGAGTAGAGAACTCAAGGAATTGAATATGAGGCATCAGTGTTGGATGCAGAATAGAAATATTGAGTATAATGTCCTTTCTGCACAAGGTTTTCCCTTGAATTTAGAAACTTCTCTCCAGAAGGCTAAGGACATCTCAGCTGGTTGCTACCAAGCACCCACCTTCCTGTAGCGGGACAGGGAGTGTGGGGGTGGGTCCTGTGGGAGGAACTACCCGGGCCATCTGCTGGTCAGAAGGAGAACTGCAGGGGAAGGGGCTGCTTGGGCAAAGGCCATGCCCACCAAGTTTAGGAGTTTTCAGCTTCACTTCTCACGTCAAGTTCGCCTCCTTGTCTCGTGTGCAACGTCAGCCTCTGGGGCTTTGATTGATTCTCCAGTTAGTTCATACCTGTCCCACTCCTGTCTGCAAGATCTGGAGCCCTGTCTGTGCTTCCAGTTCAGACTTCACCAGCCCTGCAGGGAGGACACAGGTCAGGCTCTCTCCAGCCTCATGTGGGCTCTACCCCAGGTCACACTATGCTACGTAGCAAGGAGGGCCCATGAATAATGGGCTGGGAACATTTCAAGAGAACATCCAAGAGCCTGGATATATTCCAGTAGGGACAGGCTGAGCCTGGGGCCAAGCCTAGGGTTGAGGTTGGGAAGGTATTTACCTGCTTGCTGGGTTACATCAGCCAAAGACAGGTTCTGTTCATTGTGTCGGATGCGGAAGGTGAGGGCTGGTCCCACCACACTGCCAAATAGGATTTATGTTACTCCCTTATCCACCCTAACCTCCAGACTCTAAAAGAGAAGCCAGTGCTGGGTTTCTCCCCATTAGAGGATGGGGCTGGAGCAGATCTGAGACACCCTACAGGGGCTCCTGAGGTCAGAAAGATGCTGGATGGGGCCAGCAGTGGGGTTAAGTATGGCTATACCTTCAAAATAGCAGGGAGCATCTCCAAACCCAGAGCTTATCTACCCATTCTCCCCTGAGCCCTTCTAGCTCCTTGCTCAAGCTGCCTTCTAGATCTCTGCCACCACCCCAGCATGACAAAACCTACCTGATGTTGATGAAGCTGCCTGAGGACACGTGCACATGCTCAGCCAGGATCTCCAGCAGCTTCACCCCTGCAGCCAGGCTCAGGGGCCTGGAGATGGGATGCAGGCAGAAAAGGGAAAGTGGGGAACCCTCTCAGTCACTTTCTTAATATAGGCCACTTCCAGCACTGCAGAGCAGCCTGCCATCTCACTGTCTCCTTCACATCTGGATTTCTGCTCTCTGCCAGGTGGGCCAGCCCCACCCCCAGCAGACTGGAAGGCTTCCCCAGGCTGAAGCCCTTACTTCTGGTCAGTGACGATGTAGCCATACTCCTCTGCAGATGGCTGAGCTGAGGTCTGTCCTGCCACTGTGGGCTGGCTCTGGCCCAGTGGACTCTTCTTCTCCAGGAGGACAGGTGTGGCAGGGGGACTGGCCGCTTTGGGAGGCTTAGAAGAGCCAGGGACCTGCGCCTGCTGGACTTCATTAGAGGTGGGGTATCCAGGCAGGGAAGGCGTTGGGGGTGGAGGCTCTGCTGTGTCTCGATGCTGCTCTTGCCCCTCCAAGGTCTGTTTAGAAGAAAGGATGAAGGTGTGGCCTTTGGATAGTGGTGGGACTGGGGGGAGGGGTCCATACCTTGCACAATGCGCTCTCCACAGTAGAGCTCAGGACTTGCTTAGCTTTCTACCCCCAGGGCCCAGTGCAGTGCTGGGTGCAGAGAGGGCATCCAGAAAATGTGAGCCAAGTGGATGAATGAATGAATGAATAATGGGTTGAATGAGTGGGAAATGGTCAGTAATAATTTACAGGAAATGGGGCTGGAGTGAGAAAAACATCCAAAAAGAGAGAAGCTGGGGTGAGGGATGAAGATGAAGAGGGAAGCAATGGTTTTTAGACTTTTGTTTAGCTACAAAATCTTAGAAGACCAACACGTGAAATAGGAGCAGAGCCCCTCTAGCAACAGGGGCTCAGGAACCTGCCTGTTTGCAATTTCCCTCTTCCCCTAAGAATTCTCACAGAATGGTCTGAAATGATTGTAGTGAAAAGAGCAGTGAATCCTGGCTTCTAGTCCCAGCTTTGTCATCAACTTGATGTGAGACTTTAGGCAATAACTTGTAGTCTCTGGGCTTTGGTTTCCCCAAAATGAAGGGCTGGAGGATGCAGATTCTGAGTCTCAATCCGGATATTTATATTTTGGCAAGGGGGTGTGTCACCCCCGGGCATTTATGGGCCAAGGAAGCGCTGGGAACTTACTTTCTTGATATCAGCTCCAATATTTACAATCCCTCCTGCAGAGACAGGAAAAATAAGAGTCTGGGAAAACGACCAAGGCCAAGGTCCACACAAAACAGATGGGAGAAAGGGTCAGAAACCCTGAGCCTGTCACATCTGCTGTGATCTCTTTCAGTCAGTGACCAAGACCCTGTCTTTGTCTCATCCTAAGCATAGCCTCATTCTTCTTGCTTCCTCCTTATAATTCATTGTTTTATTAACTCCTCCCTCTGTCACTGGCCACACCTTCCAATGGCCCTCCTTAGGAAGTCATTGCCACTAACCCACCCTTCCTGATACCTTCTTATCCCTGTTTATACCCTCCGTTGGCATCTTTTCCCATTACTTCCACCCTCTAGTCTTTCCCTAGACTAAGTCTTCAGCTCACCACCCTGCCCTCCCTCTCTCTGTGCTGGCAATGACCCCCTATCTCGTAGAACTCTTCCCTGCTAGGCCATGCCATGTGGTCTTGAGAGGGGGGGCAAGAGGCCTCCATGGAGCTAGGAGTTGCTGGGGTCTCTGCCCTGACACTCACCCAGATTTCTTCCTGTGCCCTTGGGCAGCAACTGCAGCAGGGTCAAGAGGGTGGAGAGCTGCTCAGGGGTCAGCTGGTGCATCTCCACGCCATAGCCCGCCAGCACAGCTGCCAGCCTCTGTAGTGTTGCATCTACTAAGAGCCAGACACAGAACTCAGGGTTGATAGGGGGGTGGGGGTGAACTTGTGGGACACAGTTGGGGTGGGAGGGGACTAGCACACTTAAGAGATTCTGCTCAACCACCAGAACACCAATGCCCTCCTCTTCCCAGCCCCTGCCCACACTTCGGGGCAAGGTCTTCCTGGGCCAATGCCAAATTTCAGGCCTGCCATGGACGTTTTGACTCTCCACTCAGAGAAGAACATGTTAGCTCCACTCCACATGAGTCCCATGGCCTCCCATAGATCAGCTTGTCAGCAGTTAAATGTATGAATGTCATTAACAAATGCATGAGTAGTCAGGAAGGAGCCATCATAGTTCCCCCAAAGCAACTTCCGCAGGCTGGGGGCAGATGCTGAGGACTCTGTTACCTGGCTGCACAGCTGGGGAGGTGGGTTTCTCCCCATGACTCCCTGGTCGTTCCTCCTCATAGCCCTCTGAGGGATCTTCTGCCCAGCTGCTGCCCCCTTGCTCTGGCAGTCTTGGTGCTCTGGACCTGCTGGACACTGGCAATTCCTGGGCCAAGTAGAGCAGCCCTGAGTCCTGGAAAAGCTGAGCAGGTGAGGGGCCTGAAAGGTCCCCATAGGAGTGGCCGGGGTGGTCCCCAAACATGCCCTTGGAGGCAGCTCTGCTGAAGAGGGCGGGAGCTTCAGCCTTAGGCAGGGGGTTGACACTGACCATCCCTGGGGAGCCGTTTGAGCCCCGGGAGCCATCACGGGAGCCAAACTGTGGAAACCAGAGATCTGGGTAAGAGCAGAAGTCACAGCTGGGGGATGGGGTTTGGGGTGGGGCCAGAGTGGGAGGCTCACCTGGTGGAATAGGTAGGGCTGCAACAAGGCAGGTTCATAACTCAGGGCAGGGTGGGGAGGTGGTGGAGGCAGCAGCAGATGCTCTAAGAGCGGGGGCAGCAGCTCAGCCTGCAGAGAGGACAGGGGGGAGCCAGCCCCAGCTCCATCCCCACCCATTGGTGGCCTTGGAAGCCGCTGCTGGGCAGCAGGGACAGAGCCAGTGGGAATGCCTTGTAAAAGCAGCTGCCCAGCGGGACCAGGTCTCCTGGGTGCCAGGCCAGATCTGGGGATGAAAGCAAAGAGTGTATTGTGCTCACCATGTGGGGTAAGAACGTAGAGAACTTGCGAGGCAAGGATGATGGCAGCCAGACAGGCTCAGCAGTTTAGCATAGATAGGCCTAGCCTCTTAAGGCTAGGTGGCCTCAAGGGAGGGGAGGGGAACCAGGTGGGCCAAAGGTATCTGCTTCCCAGGTATCTACCTCCCAGGGTATCTGCCTGGGTCTTTGAAAAGCAGCTGCAGATGCTGGGAGTTGATGAGGTTAGGGGTGTGAGACAGATGAAACTTCTCTAAATGGGTTGTGGCTGTAGCTGGCCCCACTGCCCTGTGTACCATATCCCCATATCTGGCTCCCCAAGTCTATGCTCAAACATTCAGGACTGCTCCTCCACTCTGTCAGTATGCCTTTTTCATTTTGGTATCATCATCTGGGCTCCAGCAACCTCAATTACTTTCTTCTGCTTTGCAGGGTCTGAATGATGCCTTTAGTTTAGAGGCTCTGACCACCAAAAAGATGATGGTACCTTCTCCCATATAGAAGTCCTCATAGTAATGAAACTGAACATTAAAAAACTTCAGTCCAGGCTCAGTGCCCATAACACAGTGGTTACAGTGCCAGCCACATACACCGAGGCTGGCGGGGTTCGAACCTGGCCTGGGCCTGCTAAATAACAATGACAACTGCAACAAAAAAATAGCCGGGTGTTGTGGGGGGCACCTGTAGTCCCCACTACTTGGGAGGCTGAGGCAAGAGAATCGCTTAATCCCTAGAGTTTGAGGTTGCTGTGAACTGTGACGCCACATCACTCTACCCAGGGTGACAGCTTGAGACTCTGTCTCAAAATAAATAAATAAATAAATAACTTAAATAAAAAAAGTCAGTCCAACAAAGTTCAAATTTGTTCCTGATGATTATTTTGATATCTCTCTTAAAATATCCAGTGTCAAAGTTTTTACAAACATTTTTTAAATGCCCTGATTTTTGGATCCCCAGGGATGATCTCAGCTCCTATTGGGTATGTGAGCAGATCAGAGAGTGGCCATCCCTGAACTTCTTTTACCTGTGCCCCAACATGCTGATCTTGGTGCTGCTTCCTTCCCCCTTCCCTCCATCCATCAGGAAGACCACAGACCCATTCTAGAGTTGTCAAGAAAGTTTGCCTACCTGTCCCTTGAACGGGACTCTGGGGGGTGGAGCCTGGGGATGCGTTCCATCTCCTGGGAGATCACATACTGGGTGAGGTCATCATGCCAAGACAGTCCTGTCAGGGGCAAGGATAGGGTGAAGTTGGCTTGAGAGTCTGAGGATCCAGTAACAGGGGCTACTGGAATCAGAACTGCACTCCCTACCCAGAGAACAGAGCAGAGGGGCAGTGGAGGGGATCCAGAGACCCAGACAGTGATATGAGCTGTCCTTGTTACACCCCCAGGCACAGCTATTAGAGTCAGACTGCCCAGGTTTGAATCCTGCCTCTCCCACTGATGAACTCTGCGTGACCTTGGGCAAGTTGCTGCACTTCTTCAAGCCTCAATTCCTTTATCTGTAACATGGAGATTTAACTTTCTAAGGTTTTTTGATAATTAAAATAACACACGTACATATCAGATGGTTAGAATAATACCTGTCACATAGTGACTTTCAACAAATGTTGTTATCATAATTTTACTATTTTTTTAATTGATTCTGAACCTCAGTTTTCTTTCTTTTCTCTTTTTTTTTTTTTTTTGAGACAGAGCCTCAAGCTGTCCCCCTGGGCAGAGTGCCATGGCATTACAGCTCACAGCAACCTCCAACTCCTGGGCTCAAGCGAGTCTCCTGCCTCCACCTCCCAAGTAGCTGGGACCACAGGCGCCCGCTACAACGCCTGGCTATTTTTTGGTTGCAGCCATCATTGTTGTTTGGCGGGTCCGGGCTGGGGATTCAAACCCACCACCTTAGGTGTACGTGGCTGGTGCCTTAGCCGGTTGAGCTATAGGCGCTGAGCCAGTTTTCTTTATTTTCCAAGTTGATATATATTTCAGGTAGATGTTATGAAGATCAAGTGTGGTTGGGAAGATTAAAGTGCTTTAGAAAACTCTAAAGCACTATATACATTTTAAACTCTTATTCAGTGGTTCGTGACCCATAGGAACTGTATTAAAGGATCACGGCATTAGGAAGGTTGAGAACCCCAGCCTTATATCATCATCATCGTTGTCATCATCATCTTTTGTGATGATGACAGGCTCTTTTCTCCTGACTCTTTCCTCCCAAACTCTGCTCTCTGGAAAGGTCAGCCACCTATTCTAAAGGAATATTCTCTCACTCTTCACCCTCTTTCTTTTTTCTCTGCTTCTGGATTTATAATCTGTGTTGTTCTTTATTCCTATTCTGGGATCAACTAACACCTATACCTGCCTTCTTGCCTATTAACATTAAGCGAACTTTCTGTGTTCTATTTAAAGCCAATTCCTCCACTTGAGCACTAGATTTCATCCCCTGTCACCTACTCAAGAACATCTTCCCTGCAATTCTCTGCTTTTTCCTACATTATCATTTTCTTTGTTCTCTACTGAATTAGTCCCATTAGCATATAAACATGAAGCAATTTTTTCCATTTTTTTTTTTTTGAGACAGAGTTTCATTTGATCACCCTGGGTAGAGTGCCATGGTGTCATAACTCACAGCAACCTCAAACTCTTGGGTCCAAGTAATTGTCCCAGCCTCCCAAATAGATGCTACTACAGGTGCATGCCACAATGCCTGGCTATTTCTAGAGACAGGGTCTCGATTTTGCTCAGGTTGCTTTTGAACTCATGAGCTCAAGCAATCCACACACCTCAGCCTCCCAGAGTGCTAGGATTATGGGCATGAGGCCACCGTGCCCTACTTGCAATTTTTTCTATCTTAAAAGAATGCTGCTTGATCCCACATTCCCCTCCAGCTATCACTCCACTTCTTTGCTTTTCTTTTCTGTAAGACTCCTTGTAAGAGTTATCTATACTGGCTATATCCAATTCTTTTCTTGTCATTTCCTTTTATTCCACTCTATCCAGGATTTTATTTCCAAATATTATACCAAAGCTGCTCTCATCCACATCACCAGTGACTTCTGATGTCTGAATCTGGTGGTTGATCCTCACATTTCATTTTAATTAACCCATCATGATCATTTGATGCTGTTGACTAGTCCCTCCTCCTTGATATACTTCCATTTGGCTTTTAAGACACGAAACTCTTGTTTTTCTCCTACTCCCTTGGCTTCCACGTCTCAGTCTCCCTTGATGATTCCTCTTCTTCTCCTGTTCTCTTAATATTAGAATTCCCTAGGTCTTGATCTTTGGTCCTCTTCTTCATAGGCACTCAATCCTTTGGTTATCTCATCTACCTCATTAGTTTAATTACCCTCTATATGCCAAAGAATTCTCAATCTGTGTCTACCTCAGACTTCTCCTTCTCTCTTTCAAAATTCAGTCTCATATACTCAACTCTCCCTCCATTCTACTTGAATAGACATTTTAAACTCAACATATTCAAAACATAACACCTCAAATTGATCCTTCTGCAATTTTCCCCATCATGATTAATGACATCTCCACTGATGCAATTATTCAGGCAATGAAACTTTTGATTTCTCTCTTTACAACCATATCCGATATTTCATGAACTCGTGTTGACTTAAAATACATGCAGGATTCTGCCATTTTTGGGTGGTGCCTGTGGCTCACCCAAGATAGGGCGCCAGCCCCATATACTGAGGGTGCAGGTTTGAACCTGGCTTCAGCCAAACTGCAACAAAAAAATAGCTGGGC
>NW_003852408.1:13090176-13095897 GCF_000181295.1 Otolemur garnettii | reverse complement strand
AAAAAAAAAAAAAAAAAAGAATCCTGCCATTCTTCACTACTTCCCTGCAGCCACTCTGGTCCAATCCCTGCCTTTTACTTGAGCTATTGTGATAGTTTATAATAATCTACCTGCAGCAATCCTTGACTTTCTGTATTCTATTCTCAATACAGCAGCAAGACACCTTGCTAATATGTGCTCAATACCTTATAATGATTTTATCTTTTACTTAGAGTAAAGTCAATGCTACACATTATCCTATGAGGCCACATAACTTTCTTTATCCCCTTCCCCATCACTTCCTAGACTATACCTTTTACTGTTCCTCTCCATCAAGCTTCTGCAGTTCCCTGGACTCCATGGTGTTCCAAACTTGTGCTCTTGCCTTAGAGATTTTGTCCTAGCTATCTGGCCTTCTCTCTGTCTCTCTCTTTTTTTTTTTTCCTGAGACAGAATCTCACTATGTCACCCTCAGTAGAATGCCATTGCATTACAGGTCACAGCAATCTCAAACCTAAATGATTCTCTTGCCTCAGCCTCCCAAATAGCTGGGACTTCAGGCACCCACCACAATGCCTGGCTATTTTTTTGTTGTTGCAGTTGTCATTGTTGTTGGCAGGCCCAGACCAGGATCGAACCTGCCAGTCCTGGTGTATGTGGCCAGTGCCCTAACCGCTGAGCTATGGGCACTGAGCCTCCTGGCCTTCTTGAAAGATTTTTCTTCCCATAACCCCCTGGCAAACTCCCTTACCTCCCTAATATCTGTTTTGATTTCACAGTTTCAATAAAGTCCATCTTGACCACCCAATTTAATACTGCAGCTTCCTACCTTACCACTTCTAATTCCTTTATCCTGCTATAATATTTCATGATTTATCATCTAACATATTATATATTTTCTAATTTATTTTGTGTATTCCTTCTACTTATTCCATAAGCATAAACCCTAATAAGCAGAGTTCTTTTTTGTATTCCCTGATCCATAGCAAATATCTAAAACTATGCCTGGTACATAATAAATACTCAATAAATACTTATTAGATGGGTGGATTGAATGAACGGGGTGTTCGTCTGACTGAGGACCCCAAGATTCATGGTTATGGAGCACTCAGACTGTACTAGGGGCTGAGCCTAAAAGATGGATGCTGGCCTTTTCCAGTGACTTCTTCTAGAAGCCTCCTTTAGGCTCCTCCAAAGAGTCCAAATCTGAATAGCCCATCTCTAGGCTTCTACCGCTTACTCCTAATCTTGCCTCTTTTTCCACAGGATTGGGGAAGATGAGGCTCCAGAGTGGGTGTGGTAGAATGTTCCATGTAGAGAAATCCTCAGGCCATGTTGCACCTCACCTCCTCACCCGTATCTAACCAACTTCCAAACTCTCTGCTCACTGCACTTAGACCTTACCTTGGGACATGAGTTGTCGGAGCACACCTTGTAAGCGCTGGAGAACTGGGGAGGTGACTTGCAGAAGGGGCCGGGCCTGCCCCATGCCCACTTGGCACTGTCCAAACAAGCCATCTAAGAGCACAAAAATCATGTCAGCAAGTGGCTTGAACAAGAGGCCTTCCAAAGTTCAGGTTGCAAATTGACAGCACTCTCCACCTTCTCTCCCAGCCTCAGAACTCTGCTCCTTCTCCACCTTCTCTCCCAGCCTCAGAACTCTGCTCCTTCAAGGCCAATAGCCCTCCCCCTTTCTGGTCCTCCTCGCCTGTTTCTTATTGTATTTCCCCATCCTGTGAGTTCTATCCCTGGGCTTCACTCACCCTGAATACAGACTTCAAGGTGAGAGCAGAGTCTTCGATCAAACAGACAGCCTGTAAAGGGACAGGTTAGCGAAGGCTCAGAAACTCACAATCATAGAATGGTAAGAGGACGGACAGGCTGGGAAAGGGGGAACAGATGTGGCCCAGTCTTCCGTTCTAAAGAAGGCTTTAAGCTAGGAGTAAAGTGGGGAAGAGGCCTGGAATTCTTAAAAGAAGGAAGCATGAAATCTGGCTTTGGATGTTAAGAATCTGTAAATCTTGAACCTTAAAAGCCTCAGTTTGCTTAACTGAGTGATCAGAAGAAATCTTCCAGGTGCATGGGGGCGGGGAGTAATGATGGTGGAGGATCATATGGTTCTTTGCTTTCTCTTTATTACTATGCAGGAAGTTTGGGCCAAATTCTGAGGAAAAGGGGACTTTCCTTCCCAAATCTCCAAAAACATTCAAACTACGATGGCCTGGAGCTCAGAAAAGGTGGAAACCCTAGCACACTTGCCCCCGTGTGGTGAAGGGGTAAGGGTGAGTTGTCTCTAAGGCAGCGTTTCCCACACTGACTCCACCTCCCCACCCCCAGCCTCTGACGCTGTCCGTGGTGCTGAAGCTTTGAGTCTGGCGCGGCCAAGGGCTAGCCTGAAGGCAGTTACCGGACAAGGGGTAACAGGATGAAGTCTCCACAAGAACTGACTCCTCCGTTCTATCCTGTCAACCCACAGCGTCACAGGAAGTACCCTGCAGTGGCCTTCAAGCCCGGGTGGGGAAACAGGGCGCCAGGTGGCGAGGCTGCGCCCCTTCCCCCACGCGTCGCCCTCCCACCCCCACCCCCCGGCCCGTGAGTCAGCGCTGACTGTCTCTGTCCGCAAAGATGTGAGTCAGCACCAGGCCTAGCTGTGGGGAGGGGGACAGGAGAGGACCCTCCCTCTTCCTCCTCTCTGCCCCCTCCTCCAGCTGACTCCCTATAGGAAATCAGATCGCAGCAATCGGTCTCTCTAGAAGCTCTAACCCCTCTCTCGACTCAATCTGCTAACTGGAGCTGGGACCCCTGTTTGAGACCTAGGCTTTTGCTGCCCAGAGATCTTCATTCTCTCTCCCTCCCGCTACTTCCCCGCCCCCTCCGCCCTCCCATTTCTCCAAGAAGATCACTGCCTTCCCGGAGCCTCGGCGCGACTTGCTTCTCCTATGGTCTTGAAACTGGTCTCTAAGTCCCTCTGCCCACAGGCGCCCTCAATCCTGCTCCTGAACCCACGATCTTCCCCTGAGCCCAATTCTCTTAGGTCCCGCCCCGAATTCCCAGCCCCACCTCCAGGCCTACGCCCCTTTCCCCCAGAGGCCCTCTCACCTTCCCCACTTCAAAGTGCCTCTCCCCTCCCCCGGCATTCTCTACCTGACCCTTCTACCTTCTGAACACTTCACCCCAGGACCCCACCGAGTTTTGCTCCCGGCCCCATACTGTCCCCCATTACCCTCCTCCCCCCAGTTTCCTCCTGACCGTGGGCACTAATGGCGCTGCAACCCCCTGGGCGGCTGCTGAGCAGCAGGAGGCAGAGGAGCAGCCGGAGTCCTCCGGATCCCCCGAGACCCCCAGGCCGCCGCGGGCGCCTCATCCTTCCCGGCTCTGGGCGCTCGCTCCCCACCAGAGCCGCAGCGACGCTGGCGGGCGCCTGCCAGAGGGACCAAGGCGGAGCCTGCCACTCCCCACCCACCTACGAGGCGGGGTCTACATGCCCCTCTCGCGGCAACTCGGCGAACCGCGGGCGGGTGGTGACGACTTCTCCACCCCCAGCTCCTGCGTTCATTGGCGTCACACTTGGCGTAAAAGCCTTGTCTTAGCGGGGGACCTACCCAATCTTTCCCTCCTCTATCAAATAGTGGGTACCTCACTCGAATTTCCACTTAGCTCCACCCCTTTTTGACCTACACTTCTCTTCAAGGACCACCACCTTTATCTTCCAGTCCCAGGGTTGGCAACAAGGGTTACATTTGGGTAGGGGCTAGGAAAGGTGGGTGGGTCTGGAGTATAAACCCTAAAATGGGGAGCATAAAGGTGATCGAATAGTCATCTTTATTAATGGTCCTGGTGTGTTCCGTAAGAGGAGGCATAAGTTAGGCATGTGTGTCTGGATTACAGTTCTAACAGTGCCACCTACTAGGGGTATGACCTTGGGCAAGTTGCTTAACCTGTCTGTGCCAGTTTCCTCATTTGTAAAGTGGAGGTGCTCATGGTTCCTACCTCCCAAGGTGGTTGTGAGGAATATGTGAATTAAACTCAAGTGGATCACTCGGAACAGTGAAGTACAGGTACATACAGAGGACGGATACATCTTAGCTTTTGTCATTAACTTTGGCTCCCCTTTCTCTGGGCCTTATCTAACATGGACGTATCAACAATTTTACGGTTACGCAGGGCTGTAATCTTAGCACTCTGACGGGCCAAAGCGGCAGGATTGCTTGAGCGAAAGAAAGAAAGAAAGAAAGAGAAAAGTTAGCCATGCATCATGGCAGGTGCCTGTAGTCCCAACTCCTCGGGAGGCTGAGGCAGGAGGATCACTTGAATCTGGGAGTGTGAGGTTGCTATGAGCTACACTGATGCCATAGCACTCTAGCCTCAGCAACAGAGTGAGATTCTGTCACAAACAAACAACAAAAAAACCACTTATAGTTTCTACCTGCAAAATATATTTCACATCAGGCCACTTCTCTCCATCCTCACCACCATATCTGAATGACTGCGCTCGTGGCGTCACTACCTATTGCAGTAACCACCTAACTGGTCTTTTGCTTCCACTCTTGTCACCCAATAAATGGGGAATGAGCTTTCTAAAGTTAAAATTTGATCACTTTACAGTAAAACAGGAAAAAAAAGGCAGACGTGCATAGTGAATATTCATATCCTCAGCATCTAGATTTAGCAGTTGATATTTAACCATATTTGCCTCTTTTTAGTATTCAAACATAAATGATAGACATCATGATATTTTCTTTAGAAACATTTCAATATGCATCTCCAAGAAACAAGGACATTTCCCCACATAACCAAAATGCCATATGAAGCCTAACAAAATTTACAATAATTCTCTAATGTCATTAAATGCTCAGTTCATATTCAAATTTCTCAAATTATTTCCAAGAATGTCCTTTTTCAACTGCTGTGTTCAAGATAAGGGTCAAAGACCACCATTGCATTTGGTTATGTCTCTTAATTCTCTTTAAATTAGCATAGATACCATCTCCCATTCCCTATTTTTGATATTTTCTTGTTGAGAGATCAGATGGATTTTTCTTTAGAACTCCATGCCTTCTGGATTTGTCTGATGGCTTCTGTGTGGTGTATTTCCCTGCATTTCTCCAGCATATAACTTGTTTATTTTTTGTATTTCTTGTAAGCTAGAAGTTATAGATGAAGTCTTGATTGGATCAGATTAAAGAATTTTATTTTTTTTTATTTCGGGTTATTGTGAGGGTATAAACAACCAGGTCACAATTTTTGAATTTGTTAAGTAGAGTCCCTCTTGTAGTTGTGTTCTGTACCCCAAAAGTGTGCCATTCACTCTACCTTGTGCCCTTTAAGAGGGAGCACCCCAATCCCTCCTCCATTCACCCCTCCCTCATTCCTCCTTCCCCCAGCTTGAATAGAATTAAGTTTTCCTCCTATATGAATGTGTGTTAGATTATCTGCTGGCTTCCTGGTAACACTGAGTACACTGGATGCTTGTTTTTCCATTTTTTTGATACTTCATTAACATGATTGTGTTTCAACTCCATTCAGGTTTATACAAAGGATGTAAAGTCACCATCTTTTCTTACAGAGATTAAACAATTTTAGAAGTAAAATACTTCGGCTGGGCATGGTGACTCACACCTGTAATCCTACCACTCTGGGAGGCTGAGGCAGGTGGAATGCTTTTACTCACAAGTTCAAGACCAGCCTGAGCCTAAGGCGCCAGCCACGTACACCTGAGGTGGCGGGTTCGAATCCCCAGCC
>NW_003852408.1:13083089-13089317 GCF_000181295.1 Otolemur garnettii | reverse complement strand
CCTTAGCTGGTTGAGCTATAGGCGCCGAGCCTAACCAAATGGTTTTACTGTTCATTGATGATCCTTGGCTAAATTATTTCGTTAGAGGTTTTAAAATGATGATTTTTCTTTCTTTTCTTTCTTTCTTTTCTTTTTCTTTCTTTTTTTGTAGAGACAGAGTCTCACTTTATCATACTCCATAGAGTACCATGGAGTCACACAGGTCACAGCAACCTCCCAACTCCTGGGCTTAGGCGATTCTCTTGCCTCAGCCTCCCGAATAGCTGGGACTACAGGCGCCGGCCACAGCGCCCAGTTTTTTATTTTGTTGTTGCAGTTCGGCCTCGAACCCGCCACCCTGGGTATTTGGGGCCCGCGCCCTACTCCCTGAGCCACAGGCGCCGCCCAAAATGATGATTTTTCTAATTTCGTCATTCTGTTTTACATTTATTAGCTGCCTTAATTTTTTTTACTTGAGACAGAGTCGCGCTTTGTCACCCTCGGTAGAATGCCGTGGCGCCTCTAACAGTAACCTCTAACTTTTGAGCTCAAGCGATTCTCTTGCCTTAGCCTCCCAAGTAGCTGGGACTACAGGCGCCCGCCACAACACCCGTCTATTTTTAGAGGCTGGGGACTCTCTCTGGTTCAGGTTGGTCTTGAACCTGTAAACTCAGGCAATCCACCCACCTCTGCCTCCCAGAGTTCTGGGATTACAGGTGTGAGCCACCGTGCCTCACCTAGCTGCCTTAATTTCATAGAAAAGGACTCTTGTCAACTGGGATGAGTTAGTTTGAAGTATAACTCCAACTGGAAAGGTAGTATAGATTCTTAGTTTTTCTTTTTACTTATTTGCCTAGTAATGCGTGGTTGTAGTGTAAGAGTCACCTAGAAGAGTGACAAATACATAAAAATCATTTTTATGATTGTTCTTTCTTGTGTATTATGATAGAAGCATGAATTTTTATATATTCTCTGTATGTCAATCACTATAATTATTCTTTTTGATATTCAAATGGTTCCAGATTAAACCAGTAGAAGCTTTTTGAAGCTATCTCTGGTGTCCTTTTGAAACATCTCATTAATCATTAAAAGCTCCCTGGCTTTCTGTCACTCCAAAGATGTACCAAGTTCATCTTTTTTATTCCCCGTTATAGATAGGAAGCAGCCATTGCTCTAAGAACAGTTGGCAGCTTTTACTAAAGACCAATTTTAGAGACCGCAACCTGGGTCTTAGGAGTAATAATGGCTGTTCAAGTAAATATATATTAGACTTTCTTGTGGTATCCTTTATGGTTTTAGCTTATCATTTTTCCTATTCTTTTGTATTTTCATATCTCATTCTGGGTATTTTCTTTTGAACTACATTCCACTTTAATAATATTTCTTCAGCTATGTACCATCTTCTTTCTGTTAAACCAAGATCAGTCCTGAACTTGGCCAACAACAGATGGTACATTTAATCAGAGTAAATCAGAAGGCTTTAATGGAAGACTATTTATAAAGTATGGACAGGGAAACCTTTGTCAATTCACAGCTGGTCATGGAGGGAGTCAGGGGAATGTGCACCTTGGCTTCTCTCTCTTTTTGGCCTCTGAATCTGCCAATACCTGCAATCAGCCAAACTGAACCGGAAGCCAGTGAGTGAGAGCCTCTGGCTGATGCAAGTTATAGACATCAACCTGGGGACAGGATAAAGGATGGAGCATGACTATGGGTGGGAAAATGGGGACTCTGTAGCACAGCTTTCACTTGTGCCCTTTGGATGAAAACCTCTACCTTTATCACAAGTGACACACACATCTCTTAACTGAGACATACTTTCACATGAAACCTAAAACATCGCCCAACACCAGTTCTCCCAATATAAAGTAGCTGGGAGGAGAAAAGTGACTTAAAAAAACAAAAGAAATTTCCATGTCAACTTTTTTTTTTTTTTAAAGACAGAGTCTTCTGTGTCACCCTGGCTAGAGTGCAGTGGTATCATCACAGCTCACTGCGACCTCAAACTCCTGAGTTCAGGTGATCCTCCTGGCTCAGCTTCCTAAGTAGCTGCGACAACAGGTATGCACTACCACACCTAATTTTTCTATTGTTTGTAGATATGGGGTCTCCCTCTTGCTCAGGCTGGTCCCAAACTCCTGACCTCAAGCAATCCTCCCACCTTGGCATTCCAAAGTGATAGGATTATAGGTGTGAGCCACAATGTCTTGCACATGCCAACTTACTTTATTTTATTTTTTTAATTTTTTAAATTTTTTTGGCCAGGGCTGGGTTTGAACCTGCCACCTCTGGCATATGGGGCCTACACCTTACTCCTTTGAGCCACAGGCCTTATTTTATTTTTATTTATTTTGGAGACAGAGTCTCACTATGTCACCCTCAGTAGCGTACCATGGCGTCACAGCTTACAGCAACCTCCAACTCTTGGGCTTAAGTGGTTCTCTTGCCTCAGCCTCCCAAGTAGCTGGGACTACAGCCACAATGCCTGGCTAGCCAACTTACTTTAAACATAGATTCTACAACCCTTGCTTTTGTATCTGGTCCAGAGACATAAATTGATAATCACAACTTCCTTACTCCTCCACCCATTTTATGGTCTTCTTACCTTGTTCAGCACTTTGACTGGATGAGATTTTTGAACTGGTGGTTTGAGGCAAATCCTTATTTCTGCATCATCTGAGTCTTTGATGTTGCAGGCTTTATTTGGTGTCTATAGTTGTCTATTGACCCAGGACTACTGGAGCAGATAATAGAAAGAGCCCAACATGAATCCTTTTGGTTCCATTAATAATCTTTGCCCAATTTTATAGCAGCAGCTCAACTTCCCCTGGTAATTGGAGTCAACCGCCGTAGTTAATATAATGAAACCCAGATCTGCCTATTCGTTCACTGGCATGAGGAACCCAAAGTGACCTAATATAGTAGTGACAGTCTCCAGTTCTGCATTACCACACCTGTGGTGACAGCACTCCTCCCTTAGGTGGCATGACCTAAAAACTCATCAGTCAAGAGAAGGGAAGCACATACTGAATTTCTTCAGAGATTTTGAAGCATCATGGAGAGAGGGGCCACTCTAACATTTATTCCCTGGTTTCAGAACCCATGGGGATGGATACAGCAGATGTAAGTTCACTAATGGTAAGAAGCATTATGAATAGGGAAGGCAAATCAATATCCAGAATATAAATCTCTCTTTCATTATACAATGAAAGGAATTCAGAATAAAAATCTGTGATTGTGTTGCTGGTGACCATATGGAAGGCTCGATTTTGTCCTCTACTACTGGCAAATTGGTAACCAGGTGTGGCTGTAATCAGATCATTCTTGAGGTGGGGGATGTCTATGCTATAAAGCCCACAAATAGCCTCAATTCTTATTACAATATTATTAGTATATGGACTCATCAAGAAAGCACTGAGGTGGCTGGGGAAAGAGGATGACTGATAGCCATACAACAGGTCATTTTGTTTGATTTATTGACAGGCTTCTCCACAGTCCATATCTTATGATGGTCATTTATTCAGGAACCAGGACTATCTTCACTCTCCATGTTCATTCCAAATGATCCATTTCAAACCTCCTTGTCACAGATCTTCAAATCTTGTTTTATTCAAGTCCCTGATCATCCAGCCAACTTGTTAGCCATAAGCACTGTATCGGTGTAGGCAAAGTCAAAATCAGGGCATATTTTACTTACAGCATATCCTAATTTGGGCAAGCCATGTTTCAAGTGCTCGATAGCCATATATGGCTACCATATTGGACAGTGAAATTCTAAATCAATAGTTGAATATTAGGTTGCAGAGCTGCAATTTGCATTGTCTGCCTGCCACAGTTATTATAATCTACAGTTATTCCTCACACTCCATCTTTCTATTGCACAGGACAAATTTGCAAATTAAATGAGTATGTGACAGGAATAGCTACCTCTATATCTTTCAAGTCCTTGATGGAGGTATGAATCTTTGAAATTCACCTAAGAATGCAGAATTGCTTTAGGTGCATACTTTTGGAAATGGGTGGTAGTTCCAGTGCTAAATCTGGTTCTTTGCTTTTTTTTTCCCCCAAGACACAGTCTCACTTGGTCACCCTAGATAGAGTGCTGTGGCATCAGCCTAGCTCACAGCAACCTCAGACTCTTGGGCTCAATCTGTCCTCTTGTCTCAGCCTTCTGAGTAGCTGACACTACAGGTGCCCACCACAAAGCCTGGTTAGTTTTTCTTTTTTCCCATTAGAGACAGGGGGTCTTACTCTTGCTCAGTCTGTTCTTAAAATCCTAAGCTCAAGCCATCTACTTGCCTCAGCTTCCCAGAGTGCTAGGATTACAGGCATGAGCCACCATGGTTCTTTGAAAAGAAAAAGAATCAAATAGAAATTCTAAAACTAAAACATAGAAGAACTCCTTCCCCTCAAATTTTTTGAGATAGGTCTTGCTCTGTTGCTGGTTTAGAGTACAATGGCATCTTCATAGCTCACTGCAACCTCAAACTCCTGGGCTCAAGTGATCCTCCTGCCTCAGCTTCTGAGTATCTGAGACCACAGGTGCATAACACCATAGTCCACTAATTTTCCTATTTTTTTTTTCTAGAGATAGGGTCTCACTGTGTTGCCCAGCCTGCTCTTGAACTCCTGCCTCTGTCTGCCAAAGTGCTGGGATTACCAGTGTGAACCACTGTGCACAGCCTAATGGTGTATTTTAAATGTCAATCACTGATAGATCAAGTTGATTGATAGTTCTTTTCAAGTGATCTATAGCCTTCCTTGTCTTCTGCCTGCATCATCCATCAAATACTGACAGAGAGGTATTGCAATATCCAGCCATAAAAGTGAATTTTAAATTTCTTCCTTTAAGTTTTTACCAGTTTTTAGCTGGGTGTTGTGGCAGGCACCTGTAGTCCCAGCTACTTGGGAGGCTGACGCTAGAGAACTGCTTAAGTCTGAGAGTTTGAGATTGCTGTGAGCTGTGATGCCATAGCACTCTGCTGAGGTGACATAGTGAGACTCTGTCTCAAAAAAAAAAAAAAAAGAAAAGAAAAAGTTATTATCAGTTTTGTCTCATATATTTTGACATATTTTGTTTTTTCAAAAATCTTCTGTATTACTTCCTGTGGTTTCTAGAGTTTCCTGTCAAAAATTATAGTTTGGATTTTATATGCTTCAATGTAATAAGCACAGTTGTTTTGCACTGGGACCACTGGACTCACTGTGAGTCTAATTGTGTTACCTACTGTGCTGAGTATATATTTGAAAAATTATTTGTAGAAATAATTTCATGTCTTAGAGAATTCTCATTTGCTTCTGCAGGTACCTAAAACACTAGCCACCAGATATAACCTTAAACCAATTCCAAGGCCTGCTGCTGTCCGAGAATTTACTTCCATTTTATTTTTACTCCTAGAGTTTGCTTCTTGGTCCTAGGCCAAAACAAGTTTACTAGAACTCTTGCATTCACAGGTCCTGGACTGTGACATTTACTCCCCTAGCTCTACAGGCTGTCAGAATCAGTCTTTCCTCTGCCTGTGGAGAAATGTCCCCAGTCCAGTGCAACCTTAAACATTGGGTTTATTATCTCTGGATTCAGTTGCTCTCCTGGCCCTCGGCCTGTGTCAGTTACTCCTCACTTTCTTGTTTGCTCCCAGATGCTTTTGGGATTTGGTAATAATTTTCTATCTACCTTGTAAAGGTATATTAGACACCACTATGGCTGCATCTTGGATTTTCTTGGCCTGCCTTTCAACTCCAGCCACTGCTGCAGCCACCAGCAGCTTGCAGGCAGTCTGATGTCGCCTGCCTCACTTGGGCTGCACACCTCTGGTTTCTGGTTTAAGTCTTTTCTGCTACCACAACATTAACACCCATGGGAATTTGCTCAGTCATTCTCATGAAAAACTTGGATGTATGAGGAGATTAATGTCCCATGGTGTAATTCTTGATCCAGGAGGGGAGAAGAGCTAGCAGACAAATACTTTTCTTTAGAGGAACAATTCTGAGGTATGTCTCAAACATAATGTTTGAGAGAACTCCCAGAAGAACTGATCCCTGCTTGTCCTCAGCACCCTCGAATTAGCTTTCTAAGCCCTCTTTTCGACTCCTCCCTTTCTCCCCCTCTTCATCTCATGATGCCTTCTCAAACTAAACAACCCCCCCCCACCAGCCCTTATTTCAAGCTTTAACTTTGGGAGGAATCTTTCTAAGACAAATTGTTTTCAGCAAGGGCTTAAGGAGTATGAATCACCCAGAGTATCATTA
>NW_003852408.1:13070603-13083069 GCF_000181295.1 Otolemur garnettii | reverse complement strand
CTTTCTTCTTTCCCCCATGTACCTTTGTTCTGGGGTTGAGGAGATGTTAGGGGATTGTGGTGTGGACCACAGAGGAGAATTTAGATGTTTAGAATAAGGCTGACAAGGTGTGTTGCGAATGGGGGAGTTCCATGTAAAGGGAACCCTTATTTCAAGCTTTAACTTTGGGAGGAATCTTTCTAAGACAAATTGTTTTCAGCAAGGGCTTAAGGAGTATGAATCACCCAGAGTATCATTATCAGAAGCAGAAATTGAGAAAATTGAGATATTATAGCATAGTTATATGTTGAAAGGCATCCAGGGGGAAAGTAATGAAGTAGGAGAAAGATAGGAGAAAACCGCTATTGGGATGTCTTTGAATAAGCTTCCAGTTTTAACCCTTGTGGAGTAAATCCATTTTCTTTTCCCCAACCAGTCTTCCATATGCCCCTATTCTGTGAGTGGCTTTATTCCCCCAGCCAGAACATCTGTAAATTCAGGTAATGTCTCCTTCCTCTGGTAAAAGCCAGGCCTCTGTACTGGTGTACTTAAGGCTGCTGTAACTAAGTACCACAGACTTGGTGACTTAAACAACGGAAATTTATGGCCTTGCAATTCTGGAGGGTGGAAATCTGAAATCAGGGCATTGGCAGGGTTGGTTCCTTCTGAGGGCTGCAGGGGAGAATCTGTTCCAGGCCTCTCTCCCTGCCTTGTTGGTGGCCTTTGTCTCCCTTTATTTCTTCATATCACCTCCCCTCTATGCATGTCTGTCTTCAAATCTCCCCTTATTTTATTTATTTATTTATTCTGAGGCAGAGTCTCAAACTGTCACCATAGGTAGAGTGCCATGGTGTCATCATAGCTCACAGCAACCTCCAACTCTTGGGCTCAAGTGATCCTCTTACTTGAGTTCTTTCTATTTTTAGTAGAGATAGGGTCTCTCTTTTGCTCAGGCTGGTCTCAAACTCGTGAACTCAAGCAATCCATATGCCTCAGCCTCCCAGAGTGCTAAGAATTACAGGGTGGTGCCTGTGGCTCAAAGAGTAGGGCATCGGCCCCATATACTGGAGGTGGTGGGTTCAAACCTGGCCCCAGCCAAGAAAAACTGCAAAAAAAAAAAAATAATAATAATGATAATAAAAATAAAAAATAAAAAAAAAAAATTACAGGCGTGAGCCACCATGTCCATCCAAATCTCCACCCCCCCACTGTTTTTTTTTTTTTTTCTGAGACAGAGCCTCAAGCTGTTGGTAGAGTGCCGTGGCATCACAGCTCACAGCAACCTCCAACCCCTGGGCTTAAGTGATTCTCCTGTCTCCATCTCCCATGTAGCTGGGACTACAGGCATGTCCCACAATGCCTGGATATTTTTTGGTTGCAGCCATCGTTGTTGTTGCCTGAGCTGGATTTGAACCCGCTAGCTCAGGTGTATGTGGCTGGTGCCTTAGCTGCTTGAGCCACAGGTGCTGAGCCCAAATCTCCCCTTTTTATAAGGACACCAATCACATTAAATTAGAGTCCACCATAATGACCTCATCTTAAATAATTAAATCTGTAACAACTCTATTTCCAAATAAAGTCACATTCTGAGATATAGATGATTAGGGCTTCAACATATGAATTTGAGGGGGACAGAATTCATCACATAATGGTTGCCAATGCTTATTTACTCATCTTCAAAATATCTCTCATATCTGCCCTCTTCCACTCATGTTCAGGTCCTTGTGGGGGCACATTCCACCATTGCAACTGTCTTTCTAAAATGTTTCCACCCTTCTCCCCTTCCCTAACCCATTCTTATACAGAAAAGTGAAACTATTCTTCTTAAGCATTGCTTTCAATATGTCATTCTCTTGCTCAAAAAACCTTTGGTGTGTCCTTATTTAGCAAATAAGTTCCAGATCCTAAAATCTGGTCCTCATCAATAAAAACTAAACCTATTTTCCTTTCTAAAACTCCCGTCTTCCCCCCCCCACTCTGCCCCAGAATTATCAGATTATTTAATATCCCTATAGGTTTTATGTTTCCAATTTTCCATCTTTCTTCTTTCCCCCATGTACCTTTGTTCTGGGGTTGAGGAGATGTTAGGGGATTGTGGTGTGGACCACAGAGGAGAATTTAGATATTTAGAATAAGGCTGACAAGGTGTGTTGCGAATGGGGGAGTTCCATGTAAAGGGAACTGCCTATACAAGGGCCCAGAACATAAACAGGCTGGGCATGTTTTGGGAAATACAAATAGGGATGAGTTGCTGGAAGAAATAGGGTGGCAGAATGGGGGAAGGACCACAGCTCTGAAGAGCTTGATGAAGCAAGAACTTGAATTCTCTGTGGGCCAGATGAATTGCTGGGACTTTCCCCCCACAGACAAGTAGTTAGTAGGTGACTTATCACCAAATCCATGGCAGTGGATACTTTGACTTGTTAATAACAGTATCTTCAAGGCCTAGAAGAGTGTCTGTCCCATTGTGGGCTTAGTCAAGGATGACCCAAGAGCACACTGAGACAAGAACTTGGGTGTAGGTTGTGTGAAAGATGATCCCAGAAATCACAAATGAGGGACAGGGAAAGTGGCTGCAAAAGAAAAGAAGTCAATTAAAGTGATTTGTTGAATCAGTTACCACTGTGGGCAACTGTGAATCTCACTGGGGACCCTCTGAAGAATCATACTGAACATTCCTCAGAATTGTCCACTAAGGTCTGGGGGAATCTGGGATATTTTAGTACTAAACTCATTTCATAAGTGATTGAGGGTTGTCTTTGGGAATGTTAAATCCTAGGCACTTCAGGGCCATTTGGAACACAGGTAGGCAAGTCCCCTGGCATTGGAAAAACCTGCAGAATGGGAAGCACGGCTTCCCAGGCTTGAGGTGGGAAGATGTTGATGGGTGCAGGAACTGTCCAACTGCAGCTGCAGGCAAAAGGGCGGGCAGCAGCTGCATTCACTCCCTGTGAACACCTGGATGAAGCTGTAGGATGTATAGCTTACTTCCCTGACCTCTTAAAGGTTGTTGAGAGAAGGAACACAATATACTCATGGAGGCCAGGCATAGTAAAGCACAGGATTACGTAAATGTTTGAGGATAAATGAGAAAGAAAAGTATAAGAGGGAAATGTGGGCAAGTGGCAGGCGTTAATCAATTTGATGAGAACCAGGTACAAACAAACACAACTGGTCTAGTGTTGGTTTTAGCTACATCCTTGAACACAGTAGAGGGGAGAGAGTAAGCATAGCGACAGGACTGAGAATCTGTGTTATCTACAATTAGTTACTTACTTTCTCTGGCTTGCTTAAATGGGTGAGATGTGGTCTGGCCCCCGTCCCAATTCATTAGAGAAACCCAATCTTGATACCTGCCCATTTGTTTACACCTGTGAGCCCCCAACGAGTGTGAAAGTGCTTTGAGAAACATAAAGCTCTGAAAATAGGGCATTCTGGTGTCTGTTTGTTCTGAGCATGGGTGGTCAGATTACCCACGCCTTTAAAAGATGTTGGGTTACCAGGAGCAAACCAGCAAGAACCACCAAAATGTTAAATATGTTTGCCCTTTGACCTTAGCACTGGTCTGTTGGTTCTTGGGGGCAGGATGGATGGAGCAGCCTGGCAGGGACCATAATGCAGGAGGTGGAGACTCGCATGAAATAGTAGGGGTCAAGCCTGTCTGACACGGGGGATGAAAGAAATGACTCTAGGCAAATATGGAACTCACCTCCCCATAACATGAAGGATGGGCAACTAGACCACACAGAGTGGCTGGGGCGTGGGTGGGGAAGGCTGCCATGTCAGCTGTGGTCCCACTCTCACTTTCCCCATTTCAGAAATGGTCAATGTAAGGAAAACAAGGGAAAAACTGGCCTTCCATCAGAAACCTGTGCCCTCTTCATCCTTGCCCCTTACTCTGGTCCTGCTTCTCTCCCTTTGCGGACTCTGGCCAAGCTCAAACACCGCCCATCCTGCCTCAAGGCAAGGTCACAGACAGTGTTTTCATGAAAGTCTACTTTAATGATTGAGATTTGGGTCATCCAAGGACTGCCCCTCTGAAGGGGAATGGGGAGGGCATTGGGGCAGCGAGGGTTCACTTAAGCCTCAGTCGGCAACAAGATTTCGTTCCGCAGTGGGAAATGGCCCAAAGAAGCCCTAAAAGAAGAAGAAAAGGGATTTAGAGTCAGGATGTGGGAAGGTAGCTTCTCCCTCCTCCACCCTCCTTTCCTAAATATTTCAGTGACAGCCTGATTTGAGAAAGCCTTCACCACAGTGACACACCCACTTATGGAGAGCACGACCCTTGGCCCCCAAAGTCTCCTCCCCCCATGATTTTCCTTTAGGTCCTCCAAGGTCCTCCTCCCCTGATGATTTGCCTTTAGGCCAAGGCCTGGAGAAGAATTGCTGTTCCTTGTTTGCTTTCTCTGAAGCACCAGGGCAACTAGTCCCCCACAGGTAGGTCTTTGTCACTTAGCTCTGATTCCATTGCTCAGCAACCGATCTAGGTTTAAGATGTGCAGCTGCCAGATTATGGAACTAGGAACCTGGAGAGGATAAGGAGCCAGGACTCCCTATGGTGCAGGCTGCCCTTACATGTCATGAACAGCCAGCTGGGCTTCTCAGCTTCCTGCCACCACCTGAATCCAAGCCAACTTGGTCTCCCAACATCACTAGGGTGGCCTGTTAAAATCATCTATCACATTGTGACATTCCCTTCCTTAACATTTCCTGGTTAACTTCCCACTGCTCTTAGAATAAAATCTGAAACTTTTGCCATGATCATCCATGAGCCCTGTATGGTCAGTCTTAGGCCTACTTTTCCAATCTTATTTTCTGCCACTGACTTTTCTGTCTCTCCTCTAACATGCTGTGGTAGTCTTGTCTCAGGGCAATTGTAGTTGCAATGCTTTCTGCCCGGGATGCCTTTCCTTTATATCTTCCTCTGGCTGCCACCTTCTTATAATTGAGGTCTTAATACCCCTGCAAAAGGACCTTTTTTCAATGTGGAGGGATGTGATGTTTGCAACAGTCCAATCCCTACTGCAGTCCTTGAAAAGAAAGGCACAAGTTGTGCAGGAGAAAGAGCTGGAAATCAGATACCAGGGTCAAGGCTTGGCTTTGCCATGAACCTGTCATGCAGCCTTGAGTGAGACCCATGACCAACCTGGGCCTCAGTTTCTCATCTATAAATATAGGTGGTAGTACCAGATAGGTGGCTTCCAAAGTGGATTCTGAAGAGTTCAAAGATCCCAAGGAGATGCCTCAAAGCCTTGCTCTGGTGACTTACCCAGGCAAGGGGAAGGCTGAATATGAGGGCCTCTGGGCTGTGTATCCCATTCCATTTATCGCAGGGGACCTTGCTATCACTTGTTATCTTATACAGTAGAGCATATACAAGGAAGTATATGAGGAAAAGGAGAATATTTTATCTAACTTTGGAAACTCTGCAGCTTTCTCTGCCTATTTTAAATTCAGTGTTTTGTGCATGATCATATAGATCATTTCTTCCTTAGAGGCTCTCAGCACTTCTCATATGGGTACCCATGAATGATATGGGAAAGTGGGGTGCTCTTTGATTGGGAAAGGAAACATTCTTTCTTCAGCTTACCCATTATCACCCCAACACCCATTCCCTTCTTCCCTGTCTCCTTCATTCAAACAGCTCCTTGGTGATTCCAACCTCCCTAGGAGAAGCGAGATCCTCACCTTGACAGGGTTGGCCACTTCTCGCTTCAGAGCCTTAGAAACCACTCTGGAGGTAAAGCACTGATCTTTGTTCACCTTGGCCACAGGGCTCTGTGAAGAAGGAAGCAGGAATCAAGAAAGCAGGAAAGGGTGAGAGGACCCCAGAGGGAAACAGTAGGATAAAAAGTGAAGGCTTCACAATTCTTGAGAGGACACATGGGTCTCACCTTAGGGAAAAGGAGTCGAATTTTCTCCTTTTGTTTGCCCCTAGAAGAGACAGAGATGACAAACAGGACCTAGGTTTGCTAAAACTCACCTCCCTTCCCTTTTCAGACATTGATAATGGATCTCAGAATTGTTCCTTGCTGGTGCCAGACAGGACCTCTGAGTTAGTCTCCTCATAGTGCTCCTGGCAGCTCCTACCTGCAGTTTTAATACCCATTCCTTTCCTCCCCTGTCTGTCCACCCAACTGCATGAGCCAACCACAGGCCTCACTCACTTCCCCCTAGTGAGTTTAGTGGGGAAAGCTGCCTTCTCATCCCTCAGGCATGGATTTTGGGGGTTGAAGTGCTCCATTTGGGGGAATATATCTTGAGTGATGTCATTCTTCCAGAAAAGACCTGCAGGATGAAAGGATAATGCGAGTTGACATCTGTGACACTCTGACCCAGCCTAGGGACCAAAATGATCTCTCTTTCAAGTACATATTAGGATCACACTTTGCAGAGAGACAAATGAGACCATGTACAAAAATTGCCTAGTTCAGTGCCTAGCATGTAATATTCATTTAGGATTATGATTATAGTCTCTTTGCTAATCCCTTTGATGCTATTGTGAGGATTAAGTGAGTTTAGGCAGGTAAAGAGTGCGCAGGAAACTGCAAGGCAGTGATTATCAAACTTCAGTGTGCATTAGAATCTCCTGCTTGGCTTGTTAAAACAGATTTCTGTTTCCCACACACAGTGTTTCTTACACAGTAGGTCTGGAGTGAAGCTCAAGAATTAGAATTTCTAACAAGTTCCCTGGTGATGCTGATGCTACTGGTCCAGGGAAACACTTTAAGAATCACTGGCCTAAGGCACTATGCACATATTAGGCATTGGTTGTAATGATATACACTCAAGGCAAATTTCCTGTTTCCCCTCTCCCATTCATGAAACTGTGCTCTAAAAACAGGGTTGGCCATCTGTCACCAGTGTACTCTCCTCAGTGTACTTCCTTTCATTCCTTCTGTCAGACAATTTTCTCTGCTTCCTACTCAGAGGCAAAAGTGTGTGTGTGTGTTCTCCTGGCTGAGAATTGAAGAAGTCCTGGCTTTGGAAAAACTCAGGAGTTAGATGCTGGCCTCTTCCAGGGGCTTCTTGTAGAAGCCTCCGCTAAGCTCTTCCAGGACATTCATGTGCAAGTATCCCACTCATCTAGACCCAGCCCTGCTCCTGTCTCACTACCATCTCCATGAGGTGACTGTGACAAGAAAGTTTTAAGTAAAACCGTCCTGGGGTCACATAAGCCCCTCACTGTCTGCCCATTATTTGATCAGGCCCCAACCTCTGTTCTCCAGCTTTTACTTACCCTGGGGTACAATCTGCTGGAGTATGACTTGTAAATTCTGGAAGACTGGGGTGGTAAGTCCTTGGAGGGACCAGAACTGCCCCACTCCCACTTGGTCCTGACCATCTATGGGCAAATAATAGTGTCAGCAAGGTGCTTGTACAGCAACCTTCCAAATTCCAGTCAAAAAATCAGCTTCCTTGTACTGTCTGTCGCTCCTTGATCTCCTTATCTCTGTTTCCCGCGCTAGGCCCCTTCACCCTCTGCCAGTCCTCCTTCTTTCATTTTTCCCTTCCTCCATCACCACCTGCCATGTTCTTCAGCCCCCAAACCTTCTTCACCCTTGGTACTAACTTCCAGGTCAGAACCAAGCTTGCAAGCAAAGAACAGCCTGTGGAGGTTCAGGTGAGCAAAGGATAATCAGGTGGCTTGGTGGGGCATGTGGAAGCCGGTGAGCTGCATTTTAGGGAAGGCTTTGAAGCCTGGAGTGGTTAAGGAAGTGGCCTGGAATCCTTAGAAAGAGAAAGTATTGGTATATGTAGGCTTGAGGATCTGTATTCTCCTAAAGCCACAGTTTGCTCAACTGCGCATAGGGGTAGGACCGGAGCCAGGGAAGATAATCCTGAGTGATACACACACCGGATGGAATAGGGCGGGAGGACAGTCTCTTTTTTCCACAGTGGAATTACCATGAGTCATTCTAGACAGGTCTTAAGGGAATTTTCCTACCCAAGAAAACAGATGTCTAACAACAATGTCCTGGCCATTAGAGGTAGTGGAGCCTCCAGCATCCTGCAGAGAAGAAACAGTTTTGGGAAGGAGGGCTGTTTCTCTGAGACTGCGCTTCCAGGACTGCTGGGAAAGAGCTGCTGGCTCTGTCCGTGGTGCTGAGAGGATGCGGACGCCTGGAGTGACGATGGCGCAGGGCTGTATTGTGGGAGACGCGTCTCCAGGAGCCTTGGCGATTCTCCTCCCACCCACCTCCTCCCACAGTTCTTCGCGAATCTTCTGCATTGGCCTCTACTAAACCCAAGAATCGGAGGGGATGTTGGGTGTCAGACTGGGAGTTTGCGCTCTCTTTTCCACTCGCACTGCGCAGTAATTCTCGAGTCTGCGCAGTGCGTTTCTGAATGTTCGATGCGAGTCCGCGGGATCCCCCCAGGTTGGCGCAATGGGTAGGGGAAGGAAGAACGATGACTCCATTACCGCTCCATCGTATTTTAGCCTGGCTTAGCTTTCCCTTTCTTATTGGAAATTGGACCACAACCGTCAGACTCTGGGCTTACAACAAAGCCCTGGCTCTTCTCTGCTCCCCGGAGCCAAGACCCTGATGCCCGTGGAGCCGGGCTCCTGCTCCCCTGCAGACTACTCCGCCCTGGTCATCATCTCTTTCCTGGCCTTTGGGGGCGTCTTTGCTTCTCCTGTGGCCGCATAGATCGCTTATACCTCCCCCTGCCTATTTGTCTTCCCAGCTCCTCCCAAGTCCCCAATCCCCAATCTCCCCCTGAGCCCACTACACTTAGGTGCGAACCCCCCCATGCTGAGACCCATCCCAAGCCTACACCTCTTTCTGCGAGATACTTCCTACATGTATCTCTTCTCAGAACCCCAAGCAAACGTCTTTCCTCCTGAGTTTCCTAATCTTGAAACCCCCCGACCCGCTTCTCTCAGGATCACTCTGATACTGCCTGCAGCCCACCCCCCCACACACACCCATCCAGTTTTCCATCTGACCGTGGGCAGTAATGTCGCTGCAGCACCCCGGGCGACTGTTCAGCTGCAGGAAGCAAACAAGCATCCGGAGTCCCCAGGAGCCCCCAGGCCAGAACAGATGCAGCATCTTCCTCAGCTCCGCGCGCTCGCCGCCTGCCCAAGCCTCAGTGAAGGTAGCGACCGCAGCAGCAACGGCGGAGAGAGGCTGCAGCTGCCCACCTGCTAGCGGGGCAAGATTTGCATAACCCTGCTCCGCAGCTCCACCAATCACTAGGGGCCCTGCTGACGCCTACCCAACTCCCAGGTCCTCCTCCCGCCTCTCCCCAGTCTACACCTCTTGGATTCCTGACCCTGTCCCTTTTTGACATAAGCTGGGCCCAAGGACCACCGCTTCTACTCCCTGTTCCAAGGTGGGGGAGAAACGGATTGCGTATAAGATATTGGTGCAAATTGCACCTACCTCACAAACTGTGTCGTGAAAATTAAATATGAAAAGTAGGCACTTAATAAAATGAATTTTTATTATCCTTGACACTCACTTTACTCTCGCTCCCCTAAAAATCATTAACAATCGTATGGATTCGACACGTAAAATATTTCGCACATCCATCCACTTTTCTCCACATCCACTGCTGTCACCCTGGCCCAAACCACAGGGCTCTTTTGAAAAAGTCCATCTGTTGTGCTAACTAGTCAACTAGCTGATCTCTTGCTTGAATTCTTGTGTACTTATAAGCTACTTTGTGAGTTTTCCAAGCCATAGATTGGCATTTCAGTAGTTTTTCATTAAGTTTAATACTTTTATTAAAAATTTTCATATATTAAAAAGAGAAGATTCTGATTAACACTTATATTACCCAGATTTAATTAGGATTTTTATCATAACTCCTTTTTCTTACTGAAGTATTTAAAATTTAGTATCATATTTCACTCCTAAATAATTCAATATGCATCTCTCAGAATGAGTTTCCTACCTAACCATAAAACCATTGTGACATCTGTGATAGCCTGAATAATGACCTCCCAAAGATGTCTATGTCCTAATCTCCAGAAATTATGAATATATTTCTTTCTTTCTTTTTTTTTTTTTTGAGGCAGAGCCTCAAGCTATCATCCTGGGTAGAGAGCGGTGGCATCACAGCTCACAGCAACCTTCAACTCCTGGGCTCAAGCAATTCTCCTGCCTCAACCTCCCAAGTAGCTGGGACTACAGGCACCTGCCACAACACCCGGCTATTTTTTGGTTGCAGCCATCATTGTTGTTTGGCGGGCCTGAGCTGGATTCGAACCCACCACCTTAGGTGTATGTGGCTGGCGCCTTAGCCACTTAAGCCACAGGCACTGAGCCATGAACATGTTTGTTTACATGGCAAGAGGAACTTTGCAAGTGTGATCAATCTTAGAAGGTGATTAACTTTAATTTAAGTTTTTGAGACAGATATTATTCTGTCTCCCTTGGTAGAGTGCTGTGGCATCACAGCTCATATCAACCTCAAATTATTGGGCTTGAGCAATACTCTTGCCTCAGACTCCCCAGCAGCTAGGAATACAGGCACCCACCACAATGTCCAGCCAGCTTTTTCTATTTTTTTTTTGAGACAGTCTCACTATGTTGCCCTGTGTAGGGTGCTGTAGTGTCACAGCTCACAGCAACCTCAAACTCTTGGGTTTAAGCTATTCTCTTGCCTCAGCCTCCCAGGTGGCTGAGACTACAGGCACCCATCACAACACCTGGCTATTTTTTGGTTGTAGTTATCATTGTTGTTTGGCAGGCCTGGGCTGAATTCGAACACACCAGCTCTGGTGTACGTAGTTGGCGCCCTAGCTGCTGAGCCACAGGCACTGAGCCGGTTTTTCTATTTTTAGTAGAGATAGAGTCTTATTCTGCTCAGGCTGCTCTCAAACTCCTGAATTCAAGCAATCCATCCACCTTGGCCTCCTTGGAGTTCTGGGATTACAGATGTTAGCCACCTCACCGAGCCAGAAGGTGATTAACTTTAGATAGGGAAATTATCCTTAATTACCCACTTGGGTTCAATGTAATCGCAAAAGTCCTTATAAGAGGTAAGCAGGAAGGTGATAGTATTTTGCAAGAGGTTAAAGTGATCCAAGGAAGGTGTCACAAGCCAAGGAATGCAGACATCCTCTGTAAGCTGAAAAGGGCAAGCAAATAGATTCTCTCATTAGGCATCCAGAGGGAACACAGCCCTGCTAACACCTTGACTTTAGACTTCTGACTTAAAGAACCATAAGATAAATTTGTGTTCTTTTAAGCCAGTACATTTGAGGCAATTTTTTACGGTGGCAATCAGAAACTAACAAACATCTGAAAATATTTATGATGATGCTCTAATTGACATAATTTTCTAATACTAGTGGATACAACTACTTGTCAGATAAATGGTTTGTGAGTATTTTCTGACTCTGAGCATTTCATTTTGGTCCTCTTTTTTTTTTTTTTTTGAGACAGAGTCTCAAGCTGTAGCCTTGGGTAGAAGGCTTAGCATCATAGCTGACAGAAACCTCAAACTTTTGGGCTTAAGCTATTCTCTTGCCCCAGCCTCCCAAGTAGCTGGGACTACAGGCGCTTGCCACAACGCCCGGGTATTTTATTGTTGTTGCAGTTGTCATTGTTGTTTTAGCTGGCCTGTGCCTGGGTTCGAACCCAGCAGCCTCGGTGTATGTGGCCGGCACCCTACCCACTGAGCTACAGGTGCTGCCCATTTTGGTCTTCTTAATAGTGGTTTTCAAAGAGGAAAATGTTTTATTTTTGATGAAGTTCAATTTATTAATTTTATCTTTTTATGGCTAATGCTTTTCATGTTCTTAAAAATGCTCACACAAATTCATTAAGATCTTCCATTTTCTTTTCAAAGCTTGGTTATGCGGGCCTCATAAAATTAGTCAGAAAGCACTCCTTTCTTCATGCTCTGAAAGTTTGTGTATGATTAATATTCCTTCTTTTTTTTAAGCATTTGGCTGTGGAGTTTCTTTGGGAAAGTTTTATTACAATTTCCTTATCTGCCAATATCTTTGGGTCTACGTCTAATGACTATCTTCTCTTGTGATTTTCATTTTCCTGCTTCTTTGCCAACTTTTGGGTCTTATACTGGACATTTCAGGCTATACACTACAAAGGCTCTGAATTAAATTATCATCCTTTAAAAGATACTGAGTTTGTTCTGGCAGATAATTTTTTAGCAGAAAACCTTGATCTTGTGGAATCCTGGGTAGGGCAGGAGTATTTAAGTTCTACTATTAATTCCAGCCTGTAGCTTCCAGTCCTGAAATATGGTACTTATACTAAGGGGTGGTTTTCTGGGATTTTTTTTCTTTCTTTCTTTCTTTCTTTTTTTTTTTTTTGACAGCAACCTCCAACTCCTGGGCTCAAGTGAGTCTCCTGCCTCAGCCTTCCAAGTAGCTGGGACCACAGGTGCCTGCCACAATGCCCGGCTATTTTTTGGATGCAGCCATCATTTTTGTTTGGCAGGCCCAGGCTGGATTCGAACCTGGCACCTTAAGTGTATGTGGCTGGCGCCTTAGCCACTTGAGCCA